>NC_087357.1:14937978-15557145 GCF_030014295.1 Loxodonta africana
GTTTAAGGTCTCTCTTAGGGAATAATGTGTTGAAAAACTATGCTTTGTACTTAGCATGCATACCTATGACTGCCACAGAACGCTGTTGAGGTGCTTTACATATGTTGATGAATTTAATCCTTATTGCAGCTTTATGAGCTATATACCGTTATTATACTCATTTTTCAGATCAGGAACTTGAGACATAAAGAAGTTAAGAATTAGGCCCCAAGGCACACAGAAGTAGCAGAGCCTGGAGTGGAATCCAGGGTCTTCGACTTGAAAATTCGCCCTCCCAAGCTTTGTGTTTCTAGGAAGAGGAAGCAGAAGTTGGCCTGAGGATGATCAGCTAACCAAGAAGAGCCGGGGGGCAGGTCTTGGCTGGGAGGTTCACTAAATGCTGGGAAAATGCTCTGGTTTCAGCGGCACGAGCTGATGTGCATGAGACAGAGGCAGGCTGGAGCTGCCCCTAAGGTTCACAGCAGGTGCACACAGAGAAAACTCAATCTCAGATGGGAGAAAAAAGAACTGAGAGGTGACGAAGAACTGCTACATCAGTAGCTGCATCGGGGGTCTGGGTTGTAAAGAACAGAAACCAAATTTAGCTAACTTAAGTAGACTGGCAATTCTTCAGGTGAATTTCACAGAATTGATAGAAAAGACAAAGAGGCAGACTCAAAAGACAAAGACAAGCAACAACAATTGAGGTCCAAGGAGCAGAAAATACACTGTGGTCACGCCTGAAGAAGAATCCAGTTAGGACGTTGCTCCTGGATACCCAAATGCACCCTCTCCCTGGACTCAGCCACCATGGCTCTGAGGCACCTCTCGGTGTCCCTTCATTGGCATGTCACACTCTCAGAATTCATACCCCATGTGGGAACATCAGATTGGCTGCGTTTGGGCCAGGAACAAGGTCCCATTTGGCTTCCTAGAATCTCTGCCAGAAGCCTTTCTACTATGGAGATTCACACAATGCAGGATGCCTTCTTCCATCAAATAATAACAACACAAGTCCACCGGGCTGCCGCAGCTGACTTGAACAATTATACCCTTGCGCCAGGTAAACAGAGATCCCAAAGCCCAGCTAGCCTAGATGCTGAAGAACAAAAACAGTTAGCAAGGAAGCCAAGATAGAGGGGAGCCAACATGCCTCTGTTTCACTAGAAATTTTAAGTTTTAAAAAATTCAGCTCCCAAGTCAACAAAAATGGACTAAATCAAAAGCAAAGAAGTTTCCTGAATAAACTGAATGCTTCAAGGCCAGTGTAGCAGGGGCAGGGGTTTGGGGACCCTGATTTCAGGGGACGTCTAAGTCAATTGGCATAATAAAATCTACTAAGAAAACATTCTGAATCTCACTTTGGAGAGTGGCGTCTGGGGTCTTAAACGCTAGCAAGCAGCCATCTAAGACGCATCAATTCGTCTAAACCCACCTGGAGCAAAGGAGAATGAAGAACCCCAAACACACAAGGTAATTATGGGCCTAAGAGACAGAAGGGGCCACATAAACCAGAGACTACACCAGCCCGAGACCAGAAGAACTAGATGGTACCCAGCTGTAAACGATGACTACCCTGACAGGGAACTCAACAGAGAGTTGGGATACAGACCCCAAACTTTCATAAAAAGACCAGACTTAATGGTCAGACTGGGACTGGAGGGATTCTGGAGGCCATGGTCCCCAGACCTTCTGTTAGCTCAGGACAGGAACCATTCCCAAAGCTAACTCTTCAGACAGGGATTGGACTGGAATAACTCTTCAGACAGGGATTGGACTGGAATAGGGAATGGAAAATGATACTGGTGAAGAACGAGTTTCTTGGATCAAGTAGACACATGAGACTATGTTGGCATCTCCTGTTTGGAGGGGGGTTGAGAGGGCGGAGGGGGTCAGAAGCTACCCTAATGGACACGAGGAGAGAGAATGGAGGGAAGAACTGTGCTGTCTCATTGGAGGGAGAACAATTAGGAGTGTATGGCAACGTGTGTGTAAATTTTTGTATGAGAGACTGACCTGATTTGTAAACTTTTACTTAAAGCGCAATAAAAATTAATTAAAAAAAAATTCAACTCCCAAAGTCCTTTTCCTTGGGAGTCAGTGTCATCAGCCTTATGAAAAGGCCTCCTCTACTCTGGAGGATTCTAAGACTTTGAGACCCCAGTAGCATCCAGCTGACAAGGTTCTTACGAGCGAAGAATGATCGGGGCTAATGATGATGACCACCTTGAGCACCGCCCTTTGTGTGACTTACTCAGAGGACGAGGAACCCATGCCCACCTGCTGACTTCCTATCGGCCCAATGACTCACCACGACCGTGGGATTGTTTCTATCTAAACAAAGGCTGGACATGCATCCAAATTTCCCTGCCTGAAGATGGCCTTGTGAAGCCCACTGCCCAGCGACAGGCTTTGCCAGCCTCCCAAAGTTCCTCCCTTATTACGGATTCAGCTTTTTGTTTATCCCCAGTTTGACACCAGAGGATCAGATGCTGAAGCTTCAAGCAGGACGCTGTGCGCATTCTGGGTACCTAACGAAAATTCGGCAGATGAAACCAAGGCAGAAACGTGCGTATTGTGGAGATAGAATAATTACCATCGTGAATATGAACTGAATAGCTTATCGAGGGTGATAACAAAGGAAACGTTTAATGGGGGAAATTTAATTTCAGAGGAAAAACTTCCAGAAAATTATAAACTCAATCATTTGACTTAATCATCTGCATCTGAATAGCTCTGCATGAGCAACACATTTAAACATTTATAAAATTTAGATGTTAAAATTAATGTTTAGCTATTACAGAAGTGCTTAGAATTGTCCAATGATCATTCAGAATTAAATAGCAATTTCGAACATTATAGGATTGGGCTCCATTCAACGAAACTGTGACGGACAAACATGGAAGAGCTTATTGGACACCAAGACTGTGAGCTGTGAGCCCTCTTGTGGCCACGAGCCTCGGTGCAGCCAAGGCCCCAGCCCGCAGTCCTGGAGGAGTTGGGAGCTGTGGGGACAAGAGTCTGAGGTCAAAGCCTGTCTCTTCCCCAGGCCAGGACCTTTGAATCTAAGGAAACTGCCGGGCAAACACCCTTCTTTCCTTCTGGGCACCATCAGGGACACCAGGACAGCACCACACCTCCCTAAGCCTCCAGAGAGACCTCATTTGATAGAAATGTCTCATGTTTATGTAGCTTAAAGTTGCCTTTAGGAGTCCCTGGTGGTGCAGACAGTTAAGCCCTGGACTACTAGCTAAAAGGTTGGTGGTTCAAACCTACCCAGAGCCACCTTGGAAGACAGGCCTGACGATCTGCTTCTAAAAGGTTACAACCCTGAAAACTCTATGGAGCAGTTCTAGTCTATATACACAGGGTTGCCATGAGTTGGAACTGACTTGATGGCAGCTAACAACAACAACAAAGTCACCTTTATGGACGCAGGAAAGCATTCTTATCCCATCTGCAGATGTTTAAACCAGGCTCAAGGAGACTACTTGGCTTACCTGAGGTCTCTCATCCTTCAGTTTGCTGTCACCTCTTCAGCCTTCCCTGACCACCCTGTCCAAAGTTACATCACACCCATCCACCTCAGGTACTCTAAACACTCCAACCTTCTGCTTCCATTTCTCAAAGTCTGGAATGATCCTATTTGCACCTTGGTCACATGTTCATTACATGTCTCCCAATGTGGAAAGAAACTCCAGCAGGTCCAGACTTGTCTTCTTCACCTGTGTGCCCATGTGCCAAGGTCCAGGACACAGGGGGGTTCTCAGTTAGTATTTGTGGGGTCAGTGAGGAATGCAGTTAGTGAGGCTGACACTCAGCAGACTCTAAAGACTAGTTTGCAGAACCAGATTCTCCTTTGGGGCTTGTTGGCTTGGTGGGAGTGTGTGGACATCTCCCGCAAGTTGGCCCACAGGCCTCCCACACCTCAAATCCAAAGCTCAACTCAGTTGTTGTCCCACAAACAAGCTCCTCTTCCCGTGTTCACCATCTCAAAGGGAGCCACCACGCTCCACCCAGCTGCACAAGAAATCAGGGTGTTATCTAGACTTCTCTACATTTGAATAGCTCTTTCGTCTCCCCACCCATATCTAACAAGTGCCCAAAACCAAAACAAACAAACCCATTGCCTCCAACTTTTAGCAACTCTATGGGATAGAGTAGAACTGCCCCATAGAGTTTCCAAGGAGCACCTGGTAGATTTGAACTACCAACCTTTTGGTTAGCAGCCGTAGCTCTTAACCACTATGCCATGACCCGTTAACTCTGACTTCCAAGTAGCTCTTGAGTCCACCCATTTCTCTCCTCCTTAGCTCCTTTCTTTACATGGATTATCAGCATGATTCACTTGGGTTGTGGCAAAAGCCTGCCAGCTGTCCTCCCAGCTCCTGGTTGCTCTCCAGGCTGCAGTGGAGGGTGCTTCCAAAAAGGCAGAGCTGAGCCTGTTGCTCTGTCACTTAGAATCCTCCAGGGGCTCCCTACTTGCTTTTAGGAGTAAACCCGAAATGGTTAACCACAGGGCCTGCATGACCTGGCCCCAGTTGACTTCTCCACTCTTATCTTCTACAATCTCACCTCTAGCTACAGACACTTCAGAGAGCCTCCTTTGTATCAGGCTCTACACTAGACTTTCCAGGGACATTGTTTTACTAAATTCTCACAACAACTCTGGAAGGAGATATCACTATTCCCGCTTTTAAAATGAAGGAGGCTCAGAGAGGCAAAGTGACTTGCCTGGAGTCACTGACCTCTAAAATCCACTAATTCTGTCTCAGCCTGCTGCTCCCCACCTTCGTTATTGTCACTGACAACGTTTGCTAAGCACCTACTGTGTAAAAGGCATCAGGCTAGACAAGCCCTGGACACCCTTCCTCCATCAAAAACATCCCTGAGCAAGTTATAAAGCACCCTTGTTCACATGCACAGTTGGCAAGGCACTAGCTTGAGACCATCCACCCCAGCGCTTTGAATCCCCAGCATCTAGGACAGTGTCTGGCACATAGAGGGTGCTTGTCTTAGTGACCTAATGCTGCCGTACAAAAATACCACAAATGAGTAACTTTAAAGAACAGAGATTTCTTATCTCACAGTTTTGGGGGCTAGAAGTCCAAATCAGGGCATCAGTTCTAGGAGGGTCCTTCCTTGTCAGTAGCCTCTGGTGTTCCCTGACATTCCTTGGCTTGTAGATGGTTCCTTGTGTGGTCTTTTCTCGTGTGTGTGTGTGTGTGTGTGTGTGTGTGTGTGTGCACGCCTCTCCATGTCTGTCTTACCTAAGATGCCACACAGAAGGTATTAGGTTTAGGACCCACCAACTCAGGTGAGACCCCATTAACATAACAAATAAATAAAATTTTTTTTAAATAAGAAATATTTTTCTTAAATAAGAAAAACTCTTATTTCCTAATAGGGCCACCTTCACAGGTACAGGGGTTTGGATCCTGGCACGTCTTTTGGAGGGGGACACAATTCAATCTGTAACAGTGCTTGATTAATATTTTTTAAATGAACCGCTGTCCATGTTCTTCTCCCTACCTCATGCCAACTTTTGGGAAATTTAATTTCCTGTAGAGTTACTAGGAGCCCTGGTGGCACAGTGGTTAAAAACTTGGCTGCTAACCGAAAGGTTGGTGGTTCAAACCTACCTGCCACTGTGCATGAAAAAGATGCGGCAGTCTGCTTCCGTAAAGATCACAGCCTGGGGAACCCTACGGGGCAGTTCTACCCCATCCTCTAGGGTCTTCTGTAAAGATCACAGCCTGGGGAACCCTACGGGGCAGTTCTACCCCATCCTCTAGGGTCGCTGTGAGTCGGAGTTGACTTGACGGCAGTGGGTTTGGTCTTTTGGTTAGGGTAGTGTTACTGAGCAGTCCATCTTGTCAGGAAATAGGAGCTTTATCCGTATTCTTCTTTGGTTCTGCATACTCCCATGGATCTAGAAAAAGATTTTATTCATCTCTTCAGAGAGAGAGCAAACTCATCTACCATCACGCAAGTATCTGGCAACTACTATGATGATTCAAATAAAAGCCGTGGTGAAGATGCTAGAAGATACAACCACATCCTGACTCTGTCCTGAGGTTGCAACACGACGTAGGCTTCAGATGTGACCTGTATTAGGGCTGGAATGTAGACTCGAGCTCCTGAACAGCCCTGCTGAGGTCACAGCTGCAGAGATGATGAGGCAGCCCCAGTGAAAGGATGTTCCAGACAGCTGCTCATCCCAGTACAGGAGCTGTCCGTTTACATTAGTTGCTATGGCAACCTTACCCTTCACATTTGGAAAATTCCAAGAACAAGATTACCCTGGAGTTAAAGATTTCATGAGAAAAACAGGCCGACTCAGCCCTGGGGGGGTGTACTTTCTTTGGAGGACTTCTATAAAACCAGCCACAGCATAAAAGGCTCAGAAGGCTGGCAAACAAGAACAGGAAAACGCCATGAAAACCATCTTTACTTTTCCTCCCACTACTCAGGATTTGTATTTAAAAAAAAAAAAAAAAAGATTTGTTTGTTTTTTAGCCTTTGCCCTGGAATGCAGTTGGTTCAAAAAATACTTTTTTTTTTTTAATAGCTAAATGGAGAAAGAAGTGTGTTTTTATTTATTTAGAGATATCTTGATCTTTGTTTTTTTTTTTTTTTTTGATCTAGATAGGAACTGTCATGGCATAGTGGTTAAGAGCTATGGCTGCTAACCAAAAAGTTGGCAGTTTGAATCCACCAGGCGCTCCTTGGAAGCCCTATGGGGCAGTTCTACTCTGTCCTGAAGGGTGGCTATGAGTTGGAATCGACTCGACGGCAAGGGATTTTTTTAGATCTAGATAGGAGCCCTGCTGGTGCAATGGTTAAGTGCTTAGCTACCACCCAAAGGTTGGCAGTTTGAACCCACCAGCTGCTCCATGGGAGAAAGACCTGGTGATCTGGTCCCATAAACATTACAGCCTAGGAAACCCCCTGGGTCAATTCCAATCTGTCACATGGGGTCAAAATCAACTCAACGCACCTGACAGCAACATAGAGATGTATAGATACACATATAGTCATGCGACGCATAACGTCGGACCCCATATACGTCCATGGTCCCATAAGGTTATAATAAAAAAAAAAAAGAACCCACTGCTGTCAAGTCAATTCCAACTCATAGTGGTTATGAAAGAGTTGAGAAATCCTCCCTGGAGAATGGGACGAAGTGGACATAACCGAGCTTAGCAAATGCAACAGCTGCCGTATACAACACATAGACCACATTTCTCTTGTATACAAGCGGTCCCCGAGTTACAAACGAGATCCGTTCCTAAGTCGGTCTTTAAGTAGAATTTGTAGGTAACTCGGAACAGGTACATGTGGTTCTTACTTAGCGTCAGTTAGTCCAATGTTTGTCTTAGTATATTGTATATATTTTATCTTCCTATGACTATAAAGGAAACCCTGGTGGATAGTGGTTAAGGGCTACAAACACTTCTAAACTGCACAGTGTTTTCCCAAGGGTCACAAAGTAGTGTGTGCTTTTATTACTATGAACCATTGCATTTAACTCAAATTTTTAATAAAAAAGTCTTTATGGCAGTTGGTTCTTAAGTAGGAACTGTCCATAAGTCAGGCATTCGTAACCCAGGGACGGTCTGTAATACGGTGCTCACACAACGACCAAATCACATAACGTTCTATTTCACAGACCGTATTGTGGATGTTAAGTAACACATGACTGTATATTGAATTGTCCCATAAAACTGCCAGGAAAAATAAAGTGGCTCCAAGGGTTCGTTTTCTAGAGCATTATAATTTATGACTAAAGCATCGCAAAGACTAGTCATTAAAGTTGGAGATTTTGACAAGTAAGCTTTTTTTTTTTTTAAAGCTGTTTTTCTCATTTGTTGAATAGACTAATAACATGCTTCACAGGGTAGTTATGATAACAAATACAGAATGACCTCTTCATATATATTTTAAAAAGAAAAGAAACCAGAGCTGTGTGTACATACTCATGTACACGTGCGCTCACACACACACACGCACACATATGCACACACACACATATGCACATACATAGACACACATGCACACACATACATACACATACACACACATACACACACACGGACACACACACAGAGGTATAAATGCAGGTTAAGAAAAGTTCCTGAAGTTTTGGAAAACTATTCGGCAAATTTTATCTGTGGTTTCAGAGGAGGAGAAAGAAGACTGGCTTTTTTTTCCCTAAATAATTTTGCACGGTTTGAATTTTTTCAATGAGAATATAGTCATCGATTGCTATGATTTTTTTAAGTAAAAAATAAAAAAAAAGTAAAAGAGCACTGTACCCCCCTGGAATAGTATCCTGCACAGTGCCACAGGCAGGCATCGGTGGTTTAGTGGTAAAATGCTTGCTTTCCATGTGGGAGGCCTGGATTCAGTCCCCAGTCACTGCACCTTACGCACAGCTACCACCCGTCTGCCAGTGGAGGCTTCCATGTCGCTAGGGTGCTGAGCAGGTTCCAGCAGAGCTTCCAGGCCAAGGTGGACTAGAGGAAAAGGCCTGACGATCTACTTCCGAAAATCAGCCAATGAAAACCCTGTGGATCACAACGGTCCCATCTGTAACAGACTGTGGGGATGGCACAAGGCTACATAGTTTCATTCCATTTTGCATAGGGTCGCCATGAGTCAGGAGCCAACCAGGTGGCAGTTAGCAAGAGCAATAGCTCAGCAGGGAAATCCCCAGAAGGCTTCCTGGAGGAAACAGACGGGTAAGAGTAATTAGACAAAAAACCGTGAGGAAGGCATCCCAAACAAAGGAAAAAGCCTGAGGCAATGACGGAGATTTGAAACAAGCTTATTGGCATTCCAGCATTAAGGATGATAAGGGCAATGGGAGAAAATGGTACCAGGGGGATAACAAAAAAAAAAAAAAAAAAACAGGGGGCCTCAAATGCCAATTTATACCACTTCGGTTGTACCGGAATAGGCAAACAGGCATTTCAGCGTTGACCCCCAGAGTACTGACCTTTATTGTTCAGAAACTTTAACATCCATAACTTGAGTTCATATACTACTTAATCGGTTGAGGGAAACAGAGAGTCATATTTGTTAAATCCTGGTTAAAATGGTATCATGACCTTTGTGCAAATTATTTTCTAAAATAAAATGACCACTTTTCAAAGGTCCTAGATAATACGCACCAGGACAATACCTTCTCAGGGGTACCTCCTGCACACTGATACAGCTCACAGTCCTACAGAGGTGGACAGCGAGCAAGTCCTGGGAGGTGCCCTGGAGGGCTTCTCTCCAGTCTGCTGAATGCCATGTCTGGAACGTGCCCAGGCAGTGACTTGCCTCTTTCTGGGAACCAGAGCACAGCCAGACGCTCCCTGATACTGGAGCTCCTCAGTGCAGCCTGGATATCAACGTCACAGGGTTCTAATGACACAGGGATGACAGACGATCTGCCAACTTGTCCTGTAACTGCCAACCCTACACAGCCTGTAACACTGGAGAAAAGGATGATTCAGTGCACCACTCAAACGGGCATTTAAATCGTATTCACTCGTCTGCTTTTTAATACAAAAAAGAACAAGAACAGAAATGACCCATAATTCCATTGCCCATAAAATGCCAATTTACTTTTCCATTATTGTTCAAATTCTGGTGTAATGAGGTATAATTTACATAGAGTAAAATTCACCCTTTTTAGGTGTCCAGTTTAATGAGTTTTGATAAAGGTATACAGTCATGTAACCATCACCACAACTGAGATACAGGACATTATTGTTATTATTATTTTAATCCCACCCTGCGCAGTTATTCTTTTCTTTTCTTTTTTTTAATTGTGCTTTAGGTGAAAGTTTACAGAGCAAATTAGTGTCCCATCAATAGTCTGTACGTGTTTCATGACCTTGAGTGCTTGTGTATTGCTTGGCTGGAAGGTGGTCTCATGTTCCTTTGTAGTTTATCTTCTCCCCGACGCCCAGTCCGTGGCCATCACGATCTGACTTCTGTCCCTATAGTTTTGTTCCAATTTACTTCTTCAAAAATAATATGAGAATCGAGTAAGAAATGTAACCCTTCTAAGGTGGCAGTCCTGTAGTACACAGGGTCACTATGAGGCGGAACCGACTTAATAGCACCTATCAACAACAACAAGGCGGTAGCTAACCCCTCTGCTATGGGAAGCACCCTCAGACTTCAGGATCTATCCCCTAATCCACTTTCCACACTGCTCCTGCCTGGGCCCCAGGAGCCATTTCCACTTCATTTTCAGAACTAGGGGAGGAGAAGATGAGGCGCAAATGGTGAGTTGGGCCCTGGTTACTTCACTGGGGAGGAGAGACTGCACCTTCCCTCAGGCTTTCTCCTCTGGGCCCTCATCATGGAGAACTGAAGAGAACGAGGAGGGTTGTTTTCCCTTCACCTCTCTTCTCCTGAAGGCCTGGCGCTCTGGCTCCTGAGGTCACCTGATTGATGGCTCTCTTCCCAGGGCTTCCCCCAGAAGTATAATGGCAGATGGCTAAGGCAGAGTCTAGGCTGTGGTGAGACATGGCATCCTCCCCTCCTTCTGAGTCTCCTCAGGACTTGGTGCCGGCAGTGACCACTGTGGCGAGCAGCAATCAGTGGCAAAGTCCCTCCCTGTGCCTGCTGTTCTGTGCTGACTGACTAGATACCAGCTTCCCATTTATGGGATGAGGGACACCCGTGTCCTCAGCCTGCTTCCCAAGCAAAGAGGAAGGGTGAGAGGATTATCCACACAGACATCAGAGCAAAAGTTTAAAAGTGTAAATCAGACTATGTCACTTCCTTGCTTAAAACCCTCCAATGGCACCTCCGGTCTCACTACCAATAAAATCCATAGGGCTGTCACCCACACACTCTCCACAGTACAGCCTCTCCCCTGCCCCGACATGGTCTTGTGCCTTCCTCTTCCTGGCAGCTCTATCTCAGCCACACCTGCCTTCCTACCCCAGCTCCCTGAGTGGGCTTTTGACAGCATTCCTTCTACTGGAAATGGCCTTTCCCCTCCTCAGCTCTGCCCACCTCATCTTCAGGCTTCCGCTTAACTACAATCCCCTCAGAGAGACTGGAGAGACTGGCCCACTGTGCTACGTAGGCAGGTCTCCTCTGCTGACCTCCGTCCCACCACTTTATTTCCTTCATAACATCTCTCAACACCTGCTCTTTCCACTCAGCCATTGTCCATCACTCCAACTAGAATGCAAGCCCCAAAGCGAAAGAATCAAGCCTGGCATGCTGACCAGAAATCATCCCAGCTCCAAGCTCAGCACCTGGTACAGAGCAGGTACTCATAAACATTCACTGATGAATGATTGCATTGCCATAAGTAAAAGATTCAGGCCAGGTAACGAGCCCCATACACTCCCAAGATTCCTTTTATGATGCTCCTGGGATTCCTTATGAGCCCTGGTGGTGCAGTGGGTAAGAGCTATGGCTTCTAACTGAAAGGCTGGCAGTTCGAATCCACCAGCCGCTCCTTGGAAACCCTATGAGGCAGTTCTTATCTGCCCTATAGGGTAGCTATGAGTCAGAATCTTCTGATGTACCTGGGGCTGCCATTAGTCGGAGCCCACTCTATATATACTACTACTATAACTAACAACAATTTGCCCCTTTTTCTTGAACCTAACCCACTCCCAGGGCCTGGATTTGCTGCATGGTCCACCAAGACAAAATTTTCATGTCCTCTAAATAATAGGAATAAATGTTTTAGAGAATCAGAACACTGTCATGGAAAAGCTCTTACTCATGTAACTTTCCTGAGAAACTCAGAAACAAACATTACAACATTTTAAAGAGATTTGGCACTCGCTGCCACACGAGGATACAAAAAGTGAATTAATTATTTAGTTATTTTCTGTAAAGCAGCCCAGGAATACCTTTGAGGCCAAAAACCAAAAAAAAAAAAAAAACCTTTGAGGCATTTGTGTTTAATTCTGCTAAAGGATTAGCATTCAGCCTAATTTCTCTCTTTTCATATTTTACTAACTTTTTTCCTTCTATGTTTACTTCATTAAAGTCTACAAAAGCATAAAGATTGAAGAATGCATTCAAATGTTTTAAAATGCTAATTTCGCCAAGCCTGTGGTAGCTGTTCAAGGTGATTTCTCCTTTAATGAGGAAGTAACTTGGTAAATTCCTGATTCCCAATGTAAGCTGCTTGGTATTTATTTCACAGCATGGCTAATGTATGTGCTAATTTGATCAGGAGCAGTTTACATTGCAAACCTAAGAAACTTGCGCTGCCTTCACTGTTGGCCAAGCAAAGAACCATCCTGACATACGGAAATCAAGCGTTTACTTGCTCCCTTCTGAAAGGCAGAGAGTAGTAACCAAAAGGTGATGGAAACCGTGATTTGGTAGCAATGCCAAGTGCACAGAAGCTATGGGGAAGAAGAAATAATAGCATAGAGAGTCGTGGTAGTGACAAAAATAGGCGGAAGGCATTACTGCCAAGATGGCTCAACTCCAGAAGGATCGATGAATGCCTTCCCCACCAGTGAGGGATAAAATAAAGCAGTCACCAGAACAGTAGAGGATCCCAAATGTCTTTCTAGAACGCCTATGACTCTGGCTGTACCATTGATCTGTCTTCTTAATTTGGGGAATATATTTCTATTCTTTCTTATTGATAGTATAAGTATGTCCCATTCAATACTTGGGACGTACTTATAAGTAAAAAATTTTTTTTGTTTATCTAAAGTTCAAAGTTAACTGTGAACCCAATTAAAAGGTGGTTAAAGGGCTTGAGGAAACACTTCACCAAAGAAGATACACGAGAGGCCAATAAGCACATGAAAAGGTGCTCAATATCATTAGTATAAAAACAGCTTGGTGACAGTATCTGACCTCCTCCAGCCCCACAAGAGGGAAGGAGAGCTAAGATCAACAGCACAAGGCTGGCTCACCAGAGATGCCTCCTCTCTCCACCATCTTTACTAATTCTGACACCCACCATCCCTCCCACGGCACTCTCTACTGGGTTTGATAACTCATTGCAGTGGCCACACAGAACTCACATACCACACTCACAATTATGGGGTTTATTAGGGAAGTAACAGTTACAATTCAGGTTCAGGAACACTCAGGTCACAGCTCTTCCATCAGGACAGCCTCTTCCCAGCCATGCTCTCAGGCATGCCTCTTCCTGGCCCTCCTCAGCCTCTGCCCAAAGGCACTCAGCTTCCTCTCTCAGTGGGCTGGGAAGCCCACCACACCATCTCCTGTTGGTCTCTCCTTTCTTGGTGTTGGTGGACTCCTCTCTCTGCTCTGGAATTGGCTTTCTTTTAAGGCAAAACCGGCCAGTCCCCTTGGTAGGCCACAATTACCTTATCACACAATCCTGCTCAGTCACCTGGGTGGGCGTTAGAAGACCATAGCTAGAAAGACCACACACAAAAGTGATTAATTGCACCATAATTAGTCATTAGGGAAATGCAAATTAAAACTACAATGAGATACCACTTGATACCTACTAGGATGGTTATTATTAAAAAAAGAAGTGTTGGTGAGACGGTGGAGAAACCGCAGCCCTTATGTAATGCTGGTGGGACTATAAAGCGGTACAGCCACTGTGAAAACAGATTGGTGGTTCCTCAATAAGTTATAGAATCGCTATGTGACCCAGTAATTCTACTCCTAGGTATATACCCAAAATGGTAATGCCTAGTGCTCCCCTGGGGAAGATGGGTGCCCAGTGGTAAATACAGCCTCCTCCTCAGATCATTTGGGCCATTTGCAAGGGTCTGTTGGGCCACATTACAGCCAGAGGAGTGGAGCTCCAGGTAAGTTAATGTCAAAAAGTCGTGTGATCCTTTTGATTTAATCCATCCACCCAACTACATAACCATCCATCTATCCATTCCCCATCCATCTACTATTAACCACTGCCGTTGAGTGGATTCCAATGCACAGAAGCCCTGTAAGACAGCGTAGAACTGCCCCATAGGGTTTCCAAGGCCATAAATCTTTATGGAAGCAGACTGCCACATCTTGCTCCTGCAGAGCAGCTGGTGGGTTTGAACCTCTGACCTTTCAGTTAGCAGCTGAGTGCTTTACCACTGCACCACCAGGGCTCTTTCCCATCCATCTGCTCATCCATAAATCCACTCACCCACCTATGCATCCAACTCTCTACCTTTTCACCTGTCCACCTGTTCGTCCATCCACGCACCTGCTATCCGTCCACCAATCCATCCATTTAAACCGTAATTAAGCACCCAGCAACCATAACACACAATGCTCAGTGTTTCACTCAGACAAAGGAAACCTTTTCAAGCCTCTTCTTTTCCAATTACATTTTCTCAATTTCCCTTTATAAGGATGAATTTTATGCATAAAAACCCTTTGTCTCATTTATAATTTCATCTTCATGACCGTAATTCAAGCTGCCTTCCTCCCCATGGAGGCCCCTCTCATCCACGCTGTTTGCATTGCTTGGGCATCAGTAATTAGCTTGTCAAATCATAATAAGCCTCCTTCTAACATTGTCAGTGTTGGGCAAGAAAGCATTGTGGTGTCATTTCCTAAAATCTTACGAGGAAACAATAGCTTGGAGCTTATAATTTTTACTAACAGTAGAGATATTGGTCCAGAGAGAGATGGATAAATAAAATCCAGTTCAAAAGACAATAGGAAAACGATCAAATGCATATGCATACATAGAGGAAAGATCGTTGGAAATGTGAGCTGAGCCTGTGCTGACTGTCTCCAGAATAGGATTTTGAACGAGGATAATGAAAAAAATGATTGTCCAATTCAAGATGGCCAGTACACCAGTCCATTTCAGCTCCCTAATGCCTAGGATATTGATCTTCAAGCATTCCACTTCATTTCTGACAACTTCCGATTTTCCTTGATTCATTCAGAACCAATGACACTGAAAGAAAAAGTCCAAACTGCACTGAAGGCATTGGCAAAAAACAAGGCTCCAGGAATTGATGGAATACCAATTCAGATGTTTCAATAAACTGATGCAGCGCTGAAAGCACTCACTCATCTATGCTAAGAAATTTGGAAGACAGCTACCTGGCCAACGCATTGCAAGAGATCCATATTCACATCTATTCCAAAGGAAGGTGATCCAACTGAATGCAGAAATTATAGAACAATGTCATTAATACCACATGCAAGTAAAATTTTGCTGAAGATCATTCAAAAGTGATTGCAGCAGTACATCAACAGGGAACTGCCAGAAATTCAAGCCGGTTTCAGAAGAGGATGTGGAACAAGGGATATCATTGCTAATGTCAGATGATCTTGGCTGAAAGCAGAGAATACCAGAAAGATGTTTACCTGTGTTTTATTGACTATGCAATGGCATTCAACTGTGTGGATCATAACAAATTATGAATGACATTGTGAAGAATGGGAATTCTAGAACACTTAATAATACTCCTTTGAAGATACGATACTGGTATTCAAATATCAGCAGGGTCACCCATGGCAGACAGGTTTCAGCTGAGCTTCCAGACTAAGACAGACTAGGAAGAAGGACTCAGCAGTCTACTTCTGAAAAGAATTAGCCAGTGAAAACCTTAGGAATAGCAGGAAAATATTGTCTGATATAGTGCTGGAAGATGAGCCCCTCAGGTTGGAAGGCACTCGAAAGACGACTAGGGGAAAGCTGCCTCCTCAAAGTAGAGTCGACCTTAATGGCGACCATAAAGCTTTCGGAACCTTCAGTTGCTGATATGGCATGACTCAAAATGAGAAGAAACAGCGGCAAACATCCATTAATAATATGAACATGGAATGAATGAAATGTGAATCTAGGAAAACTGGAAATTGACCAAAATGAAATGGAATGCATAAATATCCTAGGTATTAGTGAGCTGAAATGGACTGGTATTGGCCATTTTGAATCAGGCAATCATATAGTCTACTGTGCCAGAGATGACAACTTGAAGAGGAACAACATCGCATTCATCGTCAAAAAGAACATTTCCAGATCCATCCTGAAGCACAGCGCTGTCAGTGATAGGGTAATATCCATATGCCTACAAGGAAGACCAGTTAATACGACTATTATTCAAATTTACACACCAAACACTAAGGCCAAAAATGAAGAAATTGAACATTTTTACCAACTTCTGCAGTCTGAAATTGATCAAACATGCAATCAGAATGCATTCATAATTACAGGTGACTGGAATGCAAAATTTGGAAACAAGAAGGATTGGTAGTTGGGAAACGTGGCCTTGGTGATAGAAACAATGCCAGAAATTGCATGATTGAATTTTGCAAGACCAAAGACTTCTTCATTAAAAAAACCTTTTCTCACCAACATAAACGGTGACTATATGCGTGGACCTCGCCAGATGGAATACACAGGAATCCAGTGGATTATGTCTATGGCAAGAGGCAATGGAGAAGCTCAATATCATCAGTCAGAACAAGGCCAGGGGCTGACTGTGGAACAGACCATGAATTGCTCATATGCAAGTCCAACTTGAAACCAAAGAAAATTAGAACAAGTCCATGAGAGCCAAAGTATGACCTTGAGTATATTCCACCTGAATTTAGAGACCATCTCAAGAATAAATTTGACCAGTTGAACACTTACGACCAAAGACCAAATAAGTTATGAAATGACATCAAGAACATCATGCATGAGGAAAGCAAGAGGTCATTAAAAAGACAGAAGAGAAAGAAAAGACCAAAATGTATGTCAGAAGAGACTCTGAAACTTGCTCTTGAATATTGAGTAGCTAAAGCAAAAGGAAGAAATACTGAAGTAAAAGAGCTGAACAGAAGATTTCAAAGGGCAGCTGGAGAAGACAAAGTAAAGTATTATAATAACATGTGCAAAGACCTGGAGATAGAAAACCAAAAGGGAAGAACACGCTCAGCTTTTCTCAAGCTGAAGGAACCGAAGAAAAAGTTCAGGTCTCAAGTTGCAATATTGAAGAATTCTATGGGGAAAATATTAAAAGATCGAGGAAGTATCAAAAGAAGATGGAAGGAATACACAGAGTCACTGTACCAAAAAGAATTGGTTGATGTTCAACCATTTCAGGAAGTAGCATATGATCAGGAACCAATGGTAATAAAGGAAGAAGTCCAAACTGCACTGAAAAAAAAAAAAAATTTAGGCATTGGCAAAAAACAAGACTCCAGGAATTGATGGAATACCAATTGAGATGTTTCAACAAATGGATGCAGTCCTGGAAGTGCTCGCTCATCTATGCCAAGAAATTTGGAAGACAGCTACCTGGCCAACCGACTGGAAGAGATTCATACTTATGCCTATTCCCAAGAAAGGTGATCTTACCAAATGTGGAAATTACTGAACAATATCATTAATACCACACACAAGAAAAATTTTGCTCAAGATCATTCAAAAGTGGCTGCAGCAGTATATCAACAGGGAACTGCCAGAAATTCAAGCTAGATTCAGAAGAGGACGTGCAATGAAGGATACGGTTGCTGATGTTGGATGGATCCTGGCAGAAAGCAGAGAACACAAGAAAGATGTTTACCTGTGTTTTATTGACTATGCCAAGTTATTTAACTGTGTGGATCATAACAAATTATGGATAACATTGCAAAGAATGGAAATTCCAGAAAATTATGCTCATGAGGAACCTGCACATAGATCAAGAGGCAGTTGTTTGAACAGAACAAGGGAATACTTCATGGTTTAAAGTCAGGAAAGGTGTGCGTCAGGTTGTATCATTTCACCATACCTATTCAGTCTGTATGCTGAGCAAGTAATCTAAGAAGCTGGGCTATATAAATAAGAACAGGCATAAGGATTGGAGGAAGACTCATTAACAACCTGCTTTGCTTGCTGAAAGTAAAGACGACTTAAAGTACTTACTGTTGAAGATAGAAGACCACAGCCTTCAGTATGGATTACACCTTAACATAAAGACAACAAAAATCCTCACACTGGACCAATGAGCAACATCATGATAAACAGAGAAAAGATTGAAGTTGTCAGGGATTTCATTTTACTTTGATCCACAATCAACACCCAAGGAAGCTGCAGCCAAGAAATCAAATGACGCATTGCTTTGGACAAATCTGCTGCAAAAGACCTCTTTTAAAGTATTGAAAAGCCGAGATGCCATCCTGAAAACTAAGGTGCACCTGACTCAAACCATGGTGTTTTCAATCGCCTCATATGCGGGTGAAAGCTGGATAACGCATAAGACCGAAGATTTGACACCTTTGAACTGTGGTGTTGGCGAAGGATATTGACTATACCGTGGACTGCCAAAAGAACAAACAAATCTGTTGTAGAAGAGGTACAACCAGAGTGTTCCTTAGAAGTGAAGATGTTGAGACTAGTCTCACGTACTTTGGATACGTAATCAGGAGAGATCAGTCCCTGGACAAGGACATCACGCTTGGTAAAGTAGAGGGTCAGTAAAAAAGAGAAAGACCCTAAAGGAAATGGATTGACGCAGTGCTGCAACAATGGGGTCAAGCATAACAATGATTGTGAGGATGGTGCAGGACCGGGCAGTGTTTCGTTCTGTTGTACGTAGGGTGGCTATGATTTGGAACTGACTGGACAGCACCTAACAGCATAGTGCTGGAAGATGAGCCCTCTAGGTTGGAAGGCACTCAAAATATACAGTGGCTGCATGAATGGACTCAAACACACCAACAATTGTGTAGATGGTGCAGGATTGGGCAGAGTTTCATTCTGTTGTGCATGGAGTCACCATGAAGCAGAAGCAACTTGACAGCAGCTAACAACAACAGTGATATTGCTGTCTATGGAATTCATTTACGGTGTTAAGCCCTAGGCATTGCAGTGTTACTAAGCAGTCAGAATTAACTACTGCAAGGATTTCAGGTGGACCTATCAACACACCAACCATGAAACACCATTTGAGCAATGCTGTACCTAGTGAGAATGCCAAAGAGGACCTCCAGCAATCAGAAACTGTGATACCACGGGCCTTCTATGCATAGCCCTGAGGTCCTGCAAACCCGCCACATCTCCTTGATGCCATCCCAGAAAAAAAAAAACCCACCACACCCCCTTGATGCCATCACCCACAGGACCTGCAAACCCCACAGCATCCTATAAAAAGAGCAATTCATAAAGAAGTACATGAGTATCCACCACAGCAGGACCATTGAGTCATTGACACCTTCCTTCAACAAACATGCACTGTGTACCTACTGTGTCCCCAGTAGGGAGCTAAGTGCTGGGGACAGCAGATGGCTGGAACACAAAGATTGGACACAGACATGCACACACCCAATTTAGGGAACTAGAGCATGCCTCCTAATAGAAATAAGCAGGGAAGGTTCTGAGAGCACAGAGTGGGGAGCCCCTAGTCCATGCTGTCCCCAGTCCTACTGGCTTTCTTCAGTTTTCAGACTGACCAAGCTCCTCCCTTTCACTTCCTCAGGGTCTGAAATGTTCTTCCCTGACCCTAGGGATGGCTCCTTCTTATCCTTCAAGGGTCAGATTATGAATCACCTCCTCAGAGAGGCCTCTGCTGACCTCCTTGTCTAAGAGTTCCTCTCTTGTTCTCCATCTTAGCATCTGGTTATTTCACATTAAAAACAAAAACGAACAGTTGCCATCAAATCCACCCCGACTCAGGGCAACCCTCGTATGTAGGAATAGAACTGTGCTCCACAGTGTCTTCAACGGCTGATTTTTCAGAAGCAGATTGCCAGGTGCCTCTGGGTGGACTCCAACATCTACCCTTCCTGTTAGCAGCAAACATATTAACTGTTTGTACCACACAAGGATTCCATTCTTCATATCACCTATCGCTTTTTTTAATTCTTTGTATTTGTTTGTTTACTTATTTTTGTCTCCCTTGCCGAACTCTAAGCTCCTAGAAGGTGGGCACTGGATCTGCCCTTTTCACCATGGTTTCCTCAGTGCCCCAGCAAGGGCCTGTGACCTCATTCCAAAGGTTTTCTGAATGAATAGATGTCCTGTGAAGGCCAGGAAGACTCATGGGGAGACATCCTGAAGGAAGAGCAGGACTCCCTAGCCGTGCCTCATGGGGAGAGGGCTGCTTAGGAAGACAGCAAGTGCAAAGCCATGGCAGTAAGACCCAGGAGGGTGACCTTGGAGATGCCCAATGCGGAATGAGGGATTTTTTTCCCTCCTAATGCCTATGTGGAGCCCTGGTGGCATAGTGGTTAAGAGCTCAGCTGCTAACCAAAAGGTCTGCAGTTCAAATCTACCAGCCATTCCTTGGGAACCCTATGGGGCAGTTCTACTTTGTCCTATAGGGTCACTATGAGTTGGAATCTACTCAACAACAATGGGTTTTTTGGTTTAATGCCTATGGATCTAAACCGTGCAAGTGTCTGCCCATCTGTCTTTCTTCTTTGGGAAAATATTGAGTCAGTGAGTGAACAAAACTACTCAGTCTAAAATAAAACAAGGTTAATAAAAACAAGGAAACGATGCAAACTACAGCTCATCAGATGCGTAAGTGAGGGAAAAAAACTCACAGCTGGTGAAATTGCACATGAAAATGAATCATGATTTGTCCCCAGCCTGTCCTACTAAAAAGCATACACTATGTTCGTCTTGGTATAATTCCTAAAAGAACCGGCAGACAGTCATTACGACATTAGTCTAACTTATACTCACTAATAGGCCCGTGGAAACCCTGGTGGCATAGTGGCTAAGAGCTACAGCTTCTAACCAAAAAGGTCAGCAGTTCAAATCCACCAGGTGCTCCTTGGAAACTGTACGGGGTAGTTCTCCTCTGTCCTGTAGGGTCGCTATGAGTCGGAGCAACGGTTTTGTAACGGGTTTGGTTTGTTTGTGGTTTAATAGGTCCATTGTGTCATTCTCACCACAGATAAGATCAATTCCAGATAAAACAGCTCTGAAAGGCCAGGAGGTCTGGTTAGTGGTGCACCCATCTGCTCTCTCAACGGCCCAGGTATCAAATGCCTTCTGCCCATCTCATCCTGACTTCATTCGTAAGGTTGGGGGTGTTGCTATTTGAGGCTGCACATAGGATGCCCTCTGAATCGCAGCACACCATAGCAACTTATTTTATGGCATTTTCCAGCTCCCATCCACATGCAGATGCCAGATCTGTTCCTCCGTGTGAAACATTTACATAGGAAGTGTTCTCTGGGGCATCTCGTTTGGAGCGAAGAAATTAACCAGCGCTAAATGACAAGGATGCCACGTCACATTGAATTAATTCCAGACATGCTCATCACAGTGCTGGTGCCATAGCACATACACCAAAAGGCATTAACGACGGTTAGACACCCTCCTTGCTGAGTGGTATTAGAGAGACGATAATTACTTGGGGTTTACGCCTCCCCAAACGAAGCAGATGAGCACATCCTTCCTAACAGAAAGAGCCCCCATCTGAGCATTAGCTCTACCCTGGATTTTTGGTGGATGCCGGCTGTCATTAACCATCCTAAAGGAAGCATCGCACAGAGCTGCAGCTGGAGACTATGGTAGGATCTAGTTAGAACTAAGTTTATGATGGAGTCGTTCAGGGAAGCCACAACGTTATATCCCACAGATTGACCATCATTACAATGAAGAGTTTTTGTCTAAGCAATGTTTTTCTTCCCCTTGCCAATCTCATCTTCGAAATCTATTTTAAAAATTTGATTTTTCCTCATATCATAATACTTTATTTTTAAAGTTACTGATGCTGCTCCAAAGGGAAATTAAAGTTTTGAATCAAATGCAAACTTCTTAGTCTTCAGCTATTTCAATAACACCCTTTCCTTGTGGTTTTGAAGTAGTGTCTGTCTCATTTCTCCTGAGGCTATTGACAGCGTGAAATGCTGGAAAAGCTCTTGGGGACAGTCACTCAACATGCTCCTTGAATTTCCAGGAGAAGGTTTTGTTTTGTTTCCTGTTGGTTTGATATACTTTTAGCAAAACAACTCCCTGAACCAAACAGCTCAGATCTGAAGAATGTCTTGTCTTCTATTAAGAAGACACTTAGTGGACATCCAGGCCCCGCTCTATTGTCACACAGGTTATGAAGAAAGTCGGCTGTGCCTCATGATGGTGTAATGCAAACAGCCTCCCCCCGCCCCCCACCACCACCCCGAGTCATTGGAAAGCCCAGGAAACATCTTGGAGCCCGAACTACCCCCTTCAGGAAACTTTATTTTGCAAAGTCCAGTGATGTGCAGGCATTTAAATATACAACAAGGAGTCCTGGTGGTGCCATGGTTAAGAGCTCAGCTGCTAACTGAAAGGTTGGCGGTTCAAACCCACCCAGCAGCTCTGGGGGAGAAAGATCTGGCAATCTGCTCCCATAAAGATTCCCATTGCTATCAAGTCTATTCCTACGCCTAGCAACCCTGTAGGACAGAATAGAACCACCCCATAGGGTTACAGAAGCAGACTGCCACATCTTTCTCCTGCAGAGTGGCTGGTGGGCTCGAAACCTCTCACTTAGCAGTCGAATGCTTAACCTCTGTGCCACCAGGGCTCCTTCTCTAAAGATTTCAGCCTAGAAAACCTTATGGGGCCATTCTAGTCCATCGCATGGGGTTGTTACGAATTAAAAGTCGACTCGGTGGCACCTTACAACAACAACCAATATACAACAGATAATGTCAAAAAATGTCATCGGTTCCTCCTCTTTCACTCTCCCTGGCAATGTACCTCAGTAAATGGATGGTAGACTTTTCTTTCTATTATTAAAATGACTGTATAAAACGAGAGTAAATAATTCTAAAACCTGGCCTATAAAAATGAAATGGACTGGGTCGCCCATAAACTGGAGCCTCAGGCTAATGTGCTTTGTTCATTCTAAGGTGTAAGTGCAGGGCTCAGTCTGCCCCATGTCTTGTGGTGGAGTGGCCTTCTCCACGGGGAGGATCAGGGATGTCCCAGCCAGTGGCTCTCCTGGGCTTGTTTTCTTCCATCCTGGGCTCCTGGTGCTCAAGTGCAAAGAAGGGGAGTGCAAGAGAGCGTCTACCAGCTGCCTTTCCACCTCCAGCTGGGCCTTCCACTTCGTATTATTTCTGAAAAGGCAATGCATGCACAAGGTGGGGAAAACTCTCAGATGACACAGAGAAAGCCTTATAATTAAAAAAAAAAAAAAAAAAATCGCTCTCTTCCAGCCTCTGGAAAGATCACTGGATCAACATGTCTTGCACATCCTTCCAGTAAAATATTCATGCATGTGACTGCATATATTTGCATATCGTTTTAAGAAACTCTGTTGGGGTTAAGTGATATATACTGTTCTTGGTGTTTTGCCTTTCTATATGTTGAAGATTGTTTCATATCACATACATCTCTGTTTGTTTTCTAAGTACATTTTTTCCTGAAGTATCACATACATAGAGAAAAGTACCAAAATTATTGGTATAGAGACTGATGAATTTTCAAAGTAAACGCATTTATGTAATCACTACCTCTATAAAGAACTAAACTGTTACTTAACACCTCAAAAGGCTCCCTCATACCCTATCCCGGTCATTATTATTCTAGTCATTACTATCCCCGCTGTTGTAGCTAGTTGTTGTCAAGTTGGCCTCCAGCTCATACCAACTCTTGTTGTTGTTAGGTGCCACCTAGCCAGTTCTGACTCATAGTGATGCCATGCGCAACAAAATGAAACACTGTCTGGTCCTGTGCCACCCTCACAATCATTGTTATGCTTGAGTCCACTGTTGCAGTCACTGTGTCAACCCATCTCATTGAGGGTCTTTCTCTTTTTCCCTGACCCTTTACTTTACCAAGAATGATGTCCTTCTCCAGGGACTGGTCCCTCCTGATAACATGTTCAAAGTATGTGAGATGAAGGCTCGCCATCCTTGCTTCTAAAGAGCATTCTAGTTGTACTTCCTCCAAGACAGATTTGTTCGTTCTTCTGGCAGTCCATGATATATTCAAGATTCTTTGCCCATACCATAACTCAAAAGGTATCAATTCTTCTTCAGTCTTTCTTATTCATTGTCCAGCTTTCACATGCAAATGAGGTGATTGCAAATACCATGGCTTGAGCAGGTGCACCTTAGTCCCCAAAGTGACATCTTTGCTTTTTAACACTTTAAAGATCCCATGCACAATTAAACAAAATGCTGCCTGGTTCTGCTCCATCCCCATGATCAGTCCACACGGTTTTCACTGACTGATTTTCCTAAGTAGGACTTCCTAGTCTGTTTTAGCCTGGAAGATCTGCTAAAACCTGTTCAGCATTATAGCACCACACAAGCCCCCGCTGACAGATGGGTGGTGGCTGCACACGCGGTGCGTTTTCTGGGTCTTTTGCATGGAAGGAAGAATTCTACCACTGATCCACCACTTCCCTTGGTCATTACTTACCCCAACAAAGGAACCACTATATAACTTTCATCACTATCATTTAATTTTGCCTGCTTTTGAACTTCAGACACCTGGAATTATAGAGTTTGTACCATTACATTCTCCTTTGTGTCTGGCTTCTTTTACTCAACAGTATGTTTGTGAGATTTATCCATGTTGAATGGAGCCTTTTTTTTCCATTCCTTTGAAGTACACTATTCCAATAGTGGAGCCCTCGTGGCACAGTGGTTAAGTATTCGGGTGCTAACCAAAAGTGGGCAATTCAAATCCACCAGTCTCTTCTTGGAAACCCTATTGGGCAGTTCTACTCTGTCCTAGAGTATTGCTATAGGTTAGAATTAACTCAACAGCAATGGGTTTATTCCAATAGTATGACTATTACCCAATTGATTGATCCAATCTACTCTTGTTGGATATTTGTATTGTTTCCAGTTTGGGTTATTATGAATAGAGATTCTAGGAATATTCTATTATGTCTTTTGGGGATTACATGCATGCATGTCTGTGGAGTATACGCCCAGAAGCAGACCTGCTGTGCTATATGTCATGCATTTGTCCAGCCTTAGTGTTGTTATTGTTAGTTGCTGTCAAGTCAGTCCCAACTCACGGCAACCTAATGTACAACAGAATGAAACATTGCCTCGTCCTGTGCCACCTTCATGATCACCGATAAGTCTGAGTCCATTATTGCAGCAATTGTGTTAATCCATCTAATTGTCCCTCATTTTTGTTGGCCCTCTCCTTTACCAACCACGATGTCATCTTCTAGTGACATGTCCAAAGTAAGCTAGGTGAAGTCTCACCATTCTCACTTAGAAGGAACATTCTGGTTGTATTTCTTCTAAGCCTGATTTGTCTGTTCTTTTGGCAGTCCACAGTACATTCAATATTCTTCCCCAGCACCAGTTTGAATGCTTCCATTCTTCTGTCTTCCTTTTTCCTTATCTAACTTTCACATGCATATGAGGTAATTGAAAAGACCCCAGCTTCAGAAGAGTCCAATCAACAGTTTCCCAAAGTGGTTGTACCAGTTTATACTTTCACCAACAGTACAGTTATCCCAGAATAAATATCCCAATCCATTGTAGTAAAAAAAAAAAAAAAATGTAGTAATAGATGAGCATAATTAAGTTATCCATTCTCCTACTGAAAAACACTCAGGTGTTTCCAGTTTTTTTATTATTATTATTATTATTTTTGCTATAATGAGCATTCTTGCACATAAAAGTTAGCAAATTTTTGTAAGCATAACCAGAGAGCCAACTCCTAGCACAGCAATTCCTGGGTCAACATTGCACATGCATAAACATGTTGACAGAGTCAAAAGGACTAATGGACCACAACTACCACAGCCCCAACCAGACTGAGTCTAGCACAACTAGATGGTGCCCGGCTACCACCACCGACTGCTCTGACAAGGATCACAATAGAGGATCCCCAATAGAACTGGAGAAAAATGTGGAAAACTCTAACTCACAAGAAAAAAACAAAAAGACCAGACTTACTGGTCTGACAGAGGCTGTAGAAACTCCAAGAGTGTGGCCCCAGGATACCCTTTAGTACTGAAGTAACTCCTGAGGTTGACCCTTCAGCCAAAGATTAGACAAGCCCATAAAACTAAACAAGACTAAATAGGCACACCAGCCCAGGGGCAAGGACAAGAAGACAGGAGGGGACAGGAAAGTCGGTAATGGGGAAACCAAGGTGGAGAAGGGGAGAGTGTTGACATGTCATGGGGTTGGCAACCTATGTCACAAAACAATATGTGTATTGTTTAATGAGAAACTAATTTGTTCTGTAAACCTTCATCTAAAGTACAATTAAAACAAACAAACATGTTGACAGAAATTGCAAATTACCCTCCTAAGAAGCTGCAAACATTTCCGCTCCCACCAACAATACTGAGAGTTGACTATCACACACCGCATCCCTTCCCCATCCCAGCAACACCTAACTTTATAATTTACTCTTTTCCAAGTTATGGGTGAAAAATGGCATGTCTTTGTTGATCCAATTTGCATTCTATAATTATGAGGTGAGGTTCTCACTTTCATTTTTAACCTGCCACTGCGGTCAGCAACAGGAGGAAGCAGCAGCTTAGATCCAAAGGTAGGATGAGAAGCTGCCTTCTCATCCGACTAGCAACCTCACCACTCAAACCAAATGGCACTCCTGACTCACTTGTAGTAGTCAGAGAGACAAACCCTCAAGCTCTGAAGCTCTCAGAAGAGTCTGGAGCATGTCATAACTTCGGCGGTGTCCATTATATGCTTCCTGGAGTACCCGTTGAGAGTCGAGGTTTCGCTGAAGCAGCATGGCTGTCTCATGCCTGGCTGCCCCCTGTTCCTGGGCCTTCTCCTGAAACAGGCTTCATGGGTCTGTTGAAGCACAGGGTGACCTCGGCTTCCCTGCCCATAGCAGCTTATTTGTGAGGCTTGCCTGGACTGGGTAGGGCCCTCACAGCCTCCTTTGACAGAGTTAAGTTTGAGGTTTGAATTCTCGTTGTGAGCAGATGCCACATCTCTGACTGGGTGCTAAGTGTGGGTCCTATTGCTAGCTGGTTTCAGGAAATATTGAAGACTGCCTAGGCCTGGGAATTCTTCTCTAACTAAGGCCTCATCTTTCCAACCCATTCCTCACCTTGCCACCTGAGTCATCTTCCTTAAAGTATGGGAACAGTCCTTCCACTCGCCATCTCAGAAACCTATCTCGGCTCTAGCCACCTGTAGAATCAAGTCTGGCCTGCTGAGCATGGCGTTCAAGGCTCTCCAGAGTCTGGCCCTTTCTGATTTCTGCTTCTTCTCTCACTTTCTCCCCATCCGCACGTCCTGCATCCTAGCAGCCCCCCACAATCTGCCCTTCTCCAAACATACCCTACACTTTGACATTTTATGTATAACCTCTGTTCAGCCTTTTCCTTCCCAGCCCTGTTGCAGCATCACTTCCCCAGCGGAGCCTTCCCTCTCCCTCCTGTGTAGGTCAGATCCCCAGTCACAGGCTTTCTGGTACCCCGTGCCTCTCCTCACTGGCACTTAGTTTCCACTTTCATGTTTCATCATGTGATGCTTGGATGAATGTTTCTCAGTTCCTACATTCTTGGTTCCGTAGGGCAGGCGCCGTGTTTCTTCCTCGTTGTTGTGTTCATGTCACCTAGATCAGTGCCTGGCACTTGACAGATACTCAGTAACATTTGTCAAATGAATGAATGAATGAAAAGAATGCCTTTGCACGTGCCTATGTGCACACTGGATTGAAGTTGTACGTTGCACACCAAAAGAGCAAGGAGAGTCCACTTGTTAAAGGGACTCGTTAATGGTCACCCAGCTTGTCATAAAACAATCTCAGTGGAACAACCCCTACGACTACAACGATAGTGAGGGAAAGAATTGCATGGACCTGTCCCCAGTCAGCACTGCTTGGAAATTCTCCTCAAG
This sequence comes from Loxodonta africana, assembly GCF_030014295.1. NCBI lineage: Eukaryota > Metazoa > Chordata > Mammalia > Proboscidea > Elephantidae > Loxodonta > Loxodonta africana. The sequence continues at coordinate 14,965,660 of NC_087357.1, forward strand.
CAACTTAGATGAATCTGTTCAGTGGGGTTCTTTGCACTGATTTGTCCATTGGAACATGGGAGGATGGATGCCAAGAAATGGTTTCCATTTCAAGCATGACTAGTGTCCTTTCTGAGTAAATTAGCCAACAGGCTTGGCAGCTTCTCAAGGCACCTGGTTGAAGATCAAAAAATGATGTCAACAAAACATAAAAGAGCTCCTTTTCCCTTATTCAATATGCCAGATGGGCATGGAGCTATTCAACTAACACCTAACTCAAGTTAACTCAGGCAGAAGTAAAAAGGATGGGTGTGGCAGCAACAACCACAAGAAGGATGCTGAGAGTGATCATTATCGTTTATGGAGCCCTGGTGGCACAGTGGTTAAGAGGTCAACTGCCAACCAAAAGTTCAGTAGTTGGAATCCACCAACTGCTCCTTGGAAACCCTGTGGGGCAATTCTGCTGCTGTCCTATAGGGTCGATATGATTCAGAATTGACTCAATGGCAATGTGTTAAGGTTAAGGTTTAAGGTCTACATGCCAGGCACAACCCAAAACACCATCTAGGGATTAGCTCACTTAATTCTCACAAACATCCTTCAGAGGTGGGCACCGTTATCACCTTCTGATGGACTCAGGAAAGAGTAGCTCAAAGAGGTTGAATGTCTCGGCCAAAGTCCGCAGAAAGTAAGCCATGTAGCCAAGAGCCTCCAACCTGGGTCTGTATGACTCCAACAGTGTGTGTGACTGTGGATTATAAATCACTTCCCTACCGCCCCCTCCTTCCCTGCTGTCTGGCCCAGTCAGCCTCCTCCTACAGCTAAACACAGGGAATAAACCCATATCCGAACACAGATTTGTGGCCAGAAATTTACATAATCCTCAAAACAGTCCTGTGGGGTCCAGTATTATTAACCAATTTTACAGATGAGGAAACTGAGACCTGAGGTTAATAATGTGTCTACAGCCACATAGTAAGTGCTCATTCTGGTATTTGAACCCAAGTCTCTGGCTTCAGAGCTCTTGTCTCCCATATAACAAGCCCCTCTTCTGCCTGTCCCCAGCATCACGCTCGCCCCTAGCAGAGGTCTCAGAAGATCTAAGTAACAGGCATTGGGAAACTCTGACCTGAGTCGACCCAGGACCTGCTGCCCATTTTTCTTTAAACCTAGCCTGGTTTCTTAGCATTTGTGCAGGTGCCAATTGCCACAGTTACTCAGTACTATTTCCAGAGATGCTGAAAACATTGAAATATTAAGTCAGAAATCACTTGGCAAAAGAAAGACACTGTATTTAAAGTATAGGTCTGATTTAAATGAATGTATACTCTATCGGTTCATTTGGAGGGACCAGGAACTCTAGCAGGACTCTCCCTCCAAATCTTTCATTTCCAGAGAAGGTTATTCCATGACTCAACCTGGCAAAGTCAGCTAAAATCACTCACTGCTGAAAGGCTGAAACCCCAGCTCTAGAAGTTCTAGAAAGAGGTCGGTTTTCATTGTAGACTTGCCCTCAGTCCCCAGATACTTCAATGCTCGAGGAAGCTTCAAAATGGCGGTTAAATTACATCAGCTGAGAAGGAAAGGAGCCAAAATACCACTGAGAAATTCCATCAGTGTTTCCCAGACAAAAGATCTCTTCCATCATGAGTTCAATTATTCTTTCATCAGTTCTGATTAAAATACAGCCGCTTTCACGCTGATTCACAGGAGACAGGATTCCAAAAAGGAAGCTCACTCTTTTTACAAGAAAATAAAAATAGAAAACATAGTTACGGGTTTGTTACCTAGAAATCATGACAGAATTTTAAATATGTGGCTTCTGGGCAAGGCACATCCAAATGTAAGGAGGCCTGGTGGCACAACCTAGCGGCTCTGCTACTAACTGAAAGGTTGGAGGTTCAAAGCCACCCAGCAGTGCCACGGGAGAAAGATCTGACTCCGATAAAGATTACAGCCTAGAAAATCCTAGGGGGCAGTTCTGCTTTGTCATATGAGGTTGCTATGAGTCAAGGTTGACTCAGTGTCACTTGACAACAATAACATCAAAATGGAAAATCCTTACACCTTCTGACACAGTAGCTCTCTGAGCACCATACCCCAAAATCATGCCCAGGGAGTCAAGGAGGGGACACCATTGCTGCACAGTTTATAATAGAATACAAACTCCATGAGGACAGGAATCCCGGCCTAGAACAGAGCCTGGCATTTAATAAATGCATAATAAATATTTATTGAATAATCAAATAACAAAAAGTAGAAGCAACCCAAATATCAATCAACAGGGACTGGTTAAATGAATCAAGGCATAGTAAGATGACAGAGAAGCCCTGGTGGCGCAGTAGTTAAGAGCTTGGCTGCTAACCAAAAGGCTGGCAGTTCGAATCCACCAGCCTTTCCTTCGAAACTCTGTGGGGCAGTTCTACTCTGTCCTATAGGGTCACTATGAGTTGGAATTGACCGGACTGCAACAGGTTTGAGATGATGGAATGGAGGTCAGTCATAGAACATATGCCAACATGTAGGGTGGCCATGGTATACTGCTGAGGGCCACGGTAATGCCTTGCATTATCCCATTTTTTGCCGAAATAATAAGAACAAAAGTCCTGGAAATGTGTGTGTGTGCATGTGTGCACACATATGCACACACATGTATTCACGGGCATGGGTAAGAATCTGGAAGAACACCCACCAAACTATCAGCATCGTATGTGTGTTGGACTAAGGGAGGAAGTTTGGGGAATGGAAGGCTCCTTTTTACTCTTCTGTCAGGTGTGAATTTTTAACAATCGATGTGCATTAATTTTGTAAGAAAAAAGAAAAGTAAATCAATGATAAAATTAAAAACATCGATTGCCTGTTGATTTATAAATTGCAATTCTGGCATAGAGGTTCCCAAGTTTCCAGCTCTCTGGGATGGTGACACTCACTGATGATGCTCGTCTCTCTGGGCCTCCGGAGGTTGCAGGTTTGAACACAGGTGTGCTTGGCTGCTGGCCACAGGACAAGAGTGACAAGGGGCAGGGATAATGATGGATCTTTACAAAACACAGGGCTGAGCCCTGGGCCGGTGGTTTTGCATGAAGCATCAGAAATCAAATTATCTGCCTGACATAATTGGAAAGATCATTTAGGTTACCTGTCACGGGAGCTGTACAATGAAACTCCGGGGTGAGCAGCGCGGCCACCAATTCCATAGTAAACACATTATATCCATTGGGTAGGGACTTACAATAATGAGCTAAAGTTCTTATTCACCTGGGAAGTCTTAGGCAGTAAAGTCACCTGGGCTCAGAAGGGTGTCAGAGCAGTCATTGGGGGCTCCACAGGGCACCCAATGTCTCTTGTTTTCTCTTCTCTTCTCTTTTTCATCTTCTCTAACCTCACAAGGGCCTTTCTTCCTTCTCCCCGGGCCCCAGAGGTTAACCTTGCTTTGCTTTTTTTCTAACTCTTACTTCTTGGGGTTCTTCTCCCCATCCCAAGCTTGGCTCTGAAAGAAAATCCAAGCTCCCTATTTCATATGGGCACAAGTGGTAGAACTCTTACTTCCCATGCAGGAGACCCTGGTCCAAGTCCCAGGCAATGCACCTCGTGCATAGCCACCACCCATCTATCAGGGGAGGCTTGGGTGTTGCTGTGATGCTGAACAGGCTTTAGGGGACCTTGTAGACTAAGATGGACCAGGAAGAAAGGCCTATTGATCTACTTCTGAAAATCTGCCAATGAAAACGTTACAAATCACAACGGTCTGATCTGAAATCAATCATGGTGATGCCTCAGGACTGGGCAGTGTTTCATTTCATTTTTCATGGGGCCACCATGAGGAGGGGGCCAACTTACAGCAGCTAACAACAACGATTTCATAGCTTTTTACAATAAGCACTTCAGGCCCCCTTTTCGTTTATTTGAAGAGGTTTATTGCTGGTTATGAGGAACAGGATTACAAAAATATGCACTTGGAGGAATTACAAAATTATTAAGCAATGATTCCAACTTAGTTCCTCAATGGAAACGGAAACAGTTTGTCAAAGGCCTCATCCATAGAAACTCCTGGGGTCGAGAGGATTGATACATGTGAGAAATTCCCGATAAATTTTTTCATGCACATTTTTTAAAATTTTCACATCTGATTAGTGAAATTGCTGAAAGATTTTCTAGACTTACCAAAAGAGAAAGCTAAAACTGGAGGCCTAGTGGCATAGTGAATAAGAGCTCAGCTGCTAACCAAAAGGTCAGCAGTTCGAATCCACCAGCCATTCCTTGGAAGCCTGATGGGGCAGCTCTACTCTGTCCTGTGGGGTCACTGTAAGTCAGAATCTACTCGATGGCACCTAACAATCAAGCAATAGTGACAGTCCAATTAATCACATTCCGATAACATAAAGAACTGAAAAAGAGCAGAAAATAGTCGGAAGCCACAAAGAAAAAAATGTACATTTTTACGCCTAAAATTAAGTTAAAATATTTTAGGAAAGAGTCCAGAAAATATTCTAATTAAATATTAATTGTGGAGTCCATTAGTGTATATTGGAGATATAGATCATTATCTTCTCCTTAGAAATGCATAATTCAGTCTTTAATATTTGGAAATTACAGAGAAAGGGAGACTACAAGATTCTTCTATTCTGTCATTACATAGAACTAAAACGTTAAAGACGTTAACACACAGGCAAGATGTTGTTGAATGGAAAATGCTATGGATGGCAGACAGAAAAAAATCAGTTGCCATTGAGTCAACTCCCATTCATGGCGACCCCAGTGTGTCAGTCAGAGTAGAATGCCAGGCCTTTCTTCCAAGGTGCCTCAGGGTGGACTCGAACCTCTAACCTTCCTGTTAGCAATTGAGGGTATTAACCATTTGCACTACCTAGATAAACCAAAAAAAAACCCAAACCTGTTGCCGCTGAGTGAATTCTGACTCATAGCAACCCTGTAGGACAGAGCAGAACTTCCCCGAAGGTTACCTGAGGAGCAGGTGGTGGATTCAAACTGCCAACATTATGGTTAGCAGCCAAGCTCTTAACCACTGAGCCAACAGGGCCCCACCTAGATAGAAGGGGAGCCTCAGATAAAAGCAGCCCAGCAGGGCCTCTAAGGATCCCAGTTGGAGCAGATGTCTAGGCCCTTCCTGCAAGCATCTGCTTCTCCCAACCCCAGGTAGAGACCAGAGTTGCCAGGAGGGGAAGCAGAGGGCTACATCCCCCAAACCAGCACTTGGGGCAGAGAATGCAGATGAGATGGGACCAGTTGGGGAACCATGATCTTTCTACCAGATGACCTCTGCAGAGTAGATTTGGGTAACAGGAGCACTCAGGACTCAGCAAGATCCCAGCCAGGCAAGGGGCACCACAGGCTTCCGAGGGCCTTCTTCCCTACCCTAACCACCACGTGTAAGGGAAGTTTCTTGGAGTCACAAGTGATAGACTAACTCTCTCTAGAGGGAAGATGTGAGGGGAGAGAAAGACGAAAGGAAATTCTTGGAAGGACATGTGGGCGTCTCATGGAGAAGAAAGGAGCCGGGAGAGTTATAAAGCCGACGAGCCAGAGGCCTTTCTTTCTAAATTTCTACCATTAACATGACTTGCCTCTCCATGTCCTACTTCTGTTTCTTCTTCTTTTTTTTTTTTTTCCAAAGAGAAGGAATCTGATTGGTCCAGCTTAAGTCCAGAGTCTGTTCTCGGTTTAACCAGCCATAGACCAAGATACAGACCTCAAGCTGCTAGAGCAAAATGCCGTGGGGAATTTACAGACGGAGGGGCAGACAGACACATTCTTCCCAAAGGTGTCTAGTTGGCTCCAACTCATGGCGACCCCATGTACAGTAAACCTGCAAAACCCAGACCCTGCGTAAGGTGGAAACCAGTCAGAGAAGGAAAACGCAAATATTTTCCCCTAAAATTAGTGATAGAAAAGTGAAGACTGCACCCCGTCAAAGACAGAAAACTTGTGAGACCCAGAAAAGCAAGGCAGTCCCATAGAGTTCCGACTGTCACAAGTTTCACTGTATAACAGAATAAAACGTTGCCCGGTCCTGTACTATCTTCACAATCATTGGTGTGTTCAAGTCCATTGTTTGGCCACTGTATGTTTTGAGCGCCTTCCAACCTAGGGGGCTCATCTTCCAGCACTATATTGGACAATATTCTCTTGTGATCAATAGGGTTTTCATTGGCTAGTTTTTGGAAGTAAACCATAAGGCCTTTCTTCCTAGTTTGTTGTAGCCTGGAAGCTCCACTGAAACCCATCCACCATGGCTGAACCTGCTGGTATTCAAAATACCAGTTGCATAGCAACATGCAAGCCACAATGGTAAGACAAACTGACAGACGGATGGTGACTAAAGGTGTCTACTAGGCCCTGACTGGTAGCATCAAATCAATAGCCCATCATCATGGAGCTAGGAGACCTGGGTGCTAGTCCCAGGCCCACCTCTGATTTTTGCTGGTTTTGAACATGTCTTATCCCCTGGCAGGGTCCCAGAGTGTTCATCTCTGGGGTAAGAGGGCTAGACACCATGTGCACCCAGGGTCACAGACCTCACAAATTGTTTCCTTTGCAAAAAAAAAAAGATAATTTATATATCACTATTTTAAGGGAAGAATTGACTCTGTGGAACACTGTCAGAGTTGAAACATGCATTACATAATCTGTCAGCAGTGTGATCGAGAAAACTATGGCGTGGGATTTTGTATAAGGCAAGGTATTTCCTTCAAATGACATAATTTTCTTCAAGTAATTGGAATCTTCTTCAGCCTTGTCACAGCAGTAGCAAGAATGTATTGATGATGTGAATTACCAAAATTACATTGGGTTCTCAATTTCATAAAACAATTTAGGAAAATTTAGGTTAAGGACATACCCCTCACTCTGAAGATTCTAAATTTAAAAACACCCAAGGATGAAAGGGGAAAGAATTAAGTGTGTTTGAAACATTGAAAAAAATGTGTGTGATATCATTTAAGGAAAAAAAAAAGGAAGCTGAAGCTATGAAATGGCATTGTTCTGTCCAAATACACAGAGGAAAATTAATATTTTACAAGACTGGATAAATCCCACCAAATTGCTAATGGTACCAGACAGAACATTCTTTATGTTTTTGAGTCATGTTAAGCGTTTATCTCACAGAAACTGCTATGCATGGCCAGTGAGTTGATAAGGAAACACTATTTCCCTCCTAGAAACGATTGGACAAAAAAACCTTGGATGCCCAGAATCCATTTATGTTAATGATGCATTTTCCCTTTGCCGGCTTGTCAAGTTCAACTGGAAAGAAAAGATTGATTCCCATAAAGTACCCCTCCCAGGAGACCCCTCAGCCTTTACACTGGTTCGTCCAACGCTCACCTGCACAACCGCCATCTGACTTGATAAATGAATGGGCTTTGGGCAGCTCCTTTTTCAACACCATTTGTACTTGCAGGGCAGTGGTAGGTCAGTGGTGGAACTCTCCCCTTCCATGTTCATGCTACAGGTGTTCCTTGGCTTACGGCTGTAGTGTCACGTGGTACCCTTCCTCTGTTAGTCTCTGTGTTTGTTCTCCTTTTTTGTAAGGACGCCTCTTAGATGGGATTTGGACTCTGGTGTGACCTGATGTTAACTGATAACATCATTAAAAACTCTATTTCCAAACAAGGTCACCTACATACCTTCGTGAGGGGACAAAATTCAACCCATAACACCTACTTTGAAGAGTCACCAGGGCATCCTCAATATGCTCACAATAGTTCTTGCCCTCTCTTCTGTCTTGCCACTTGCAGGCCAGGGTCCACAGTGCTGACACTAACGTCAGAGTTGAGGGGGTAGTCTCTTGTTTTCCCAACGCTACCATCCCTCTTGGGCCAATGTGGGGCTGTTCTGCAGCCATGCTGTGCCCCACGCATAGGTGGGGGTATCTTCTCATCCTCACACTCTCTCATGCTCCCACATACGTGCCCAAAGCCACGGCATGAGTGTCCCTCATGGCCTCAGTCTCTCCCATGGCCTCTCTCTCCATAGGGCTTGAGTACAGTCCATGGGCTTGGGTCAGGACCACCTGTGTCTGAGACTTACCCCACCCCAACCTTTTCTCCATGCAAAACCTCCTCCCTCAGATAAACACATTTGGGCAAATGGCCTACTGGGAGTTGTCTTTTTGGGAAGGTGAATTATTGAGGAATAACTTGGGGCTCTAAGCTTGATAGAAAGGAGTGAGAGACTCCACCAGCCCTTCCTCAGTCCAGGTCAGTCAAGCCTTGGTCCCAAGCGATTCTCATTCGGTAAATTTGGGTACAGGGCCAGGAATGGATAATGATTAAAACATCTCAGATGATGATAATGAGCTGAGGCCAAGGACCAGGGGTCTGGGCGCTCCATACTGCCAGAAGGAAGTCAACGTATTTTATCCCCTCAAAACCAAACCTGCTACCGTTGAGTTGATTCCAACTCATAGCAGCCCTATAGGATAGGGTAGGACTGCCTTATAGGGTTTCCAAGGAGCGGCTGATGGATTCGAACTGCCGACTTTCAAGCCCTCTGGAAATGTGCTCGGACCCAGCAGAGTTTGGGTCCCAATACTCCAACCTTGTGCTGTTTTTGAACCAGGCACAGGAGGGAGGAACTTGCAATCATCCCACAGTGCTTGCCCGGGCATCTGTATTGCTATAAAAAATTAGTTGCCATTGAGTTGACTCCCGCTCATGGTGACCCCATGTGTGTCAGAGTAGAATTGTACTCCGTAGGGTTTTTAATGGTTGATATTTCAGAAGCAAGATCACCAAGCCTCTCTCGAGGCATCTCTGGGTGGACTTGAACCGCCAACCTTTTGGTTCGCAGCTGAACATGTTAACTGTTTGCACCACCAAGGGACTCCTCCTGCACTGCTTTACCCACGTTAAATTTATAATGGGAAACTGGAAAAGCAGGCTCACCTCGACAGCCCTCAGCTGTGGGAAACAACTAACTAGACCAACAGGAGAAAGAAGAAACTAAACTGAGAACCAGCAGGCTATTAGAGCTTCAGTGCGCCCTCAGGCTAAATCCTCTCAGTGCTGCACAGACTCTAGTCAGTAACGCATCTGTCTTCCCACTGCTCTCTCCACCATCCTCCCTACACAGCTCCCGTAGGCTCGGTTGTCCTTTTTCCTTGTAGCGTCCATCCATCTCAAGAAGGGCACGATGGAGATTCCGTGGCATAGTCTATTAGGAACCCCAAGCAAATATTCATTAACATTTACGTTTCATAGATGCCTCGCTGTCTACAAAATAGAAGAGGAAAAAATAGCCTCATCTGGCTGTTCTCGACGCTTACATTTTTAAATAATATTTTACAGGAAATGGTATTAAAAAAAAAAAATAGTACCCAGAAATCAATGATTTTTAAATCTGATAATCTCATTAGTCAAATGTTTAAAAATATACCATCAAAGCATTGTCTTGCTCTAAGTGGTTCCAAGAGCCATTAGAAGCAGATCTTGTTCTTTTAACCTTCCTGTAAGAATACATCTATTACTGCTCAAATCTACATTAATATCGTAATGGCTCCACACCGCCAGCTAATGTGATGTATTACGAGGTATGAAGAACTGAGTCATTTTCAGATTACAGGACTCAAATCTATTTTTAATGGGCACCTAAACTTTTATAGCCAAAATGCTCCTTAGAGGTGAGGATAATGAGAGTTTGCCTGGCTTACTTTGGACATGTTGTTAGGAGGGATCAGTCCCTGGAGAAGAACATCATGCTTAGTAGAGTAGAGGGTCGGTAGAGGAAGACCCTTAACAAGATGGATTGACACACTAGCTGCAACAATGGGCTCAAACATAACAACAATTGTGAGAATGGCACAGGACTGAGCAGCGTTTTGTGTGAAGTCACTATGAGTCAGAACAGACTTGGTGGCACCTAATGACAACAACAAATTTGTATTTATAGACTATTACTTCTCAATAAATCAGAGAAATGATCCAGTTTTTAAATATGTTTGAAAACCCCTAATAGCTCCAAAAACCTCAATAAATCTGATTGTACAAATTAATATGTAATGATTCATTTGACTTACCCATGAAAATATGTTTTAATGCCTATGAGCAAAAAATACATCTCTGTATATCACCTTTGAGTTCATTTGTCAAGAAGAGAAAAGAAAAAAAAAAGTTTGTGCAATATTACTGAGAAATCTGCTGATGTAAGTCCATTTCTCACAAATGAGATATTTTACACCAAAAAAGGAGATAATGCTTTAATATCAGTTTGAAATATTTAGATTATTAAATCTAATATCAGGTGGGATTGTCTTGAATTAGTTATATAGCATAATAACATCAGTTGTCTTTTCAGTGTTTTTGTCACTCTCTGTTTTTTTCCTCCAGAATTTTTCCAACTCTCTGTGGTCACACAACTAGCCTCAGCTATAAGATTTGGGGGCTCCCTTAATTCTGTACCCAAAATGGTCTAGATTGCTTTCCTTTTCTTTTTTCCATGCAAAACCAAAATTTATTCTGCTGGTTGAAAAGCTAGAAATTGCTCTGGAGAGTCCACTCATTCATTGGCTGCAAATAGGCTTTTTGGTAGCATAGACACCTACCCACTTTCTGAGCTTGTTCCTCCTCAGCCCATGACATGGGAAGGCAAGCCCTCATCACCCCAACCTCACACCAGGAGAGGAACCTCAGCTCGTGTCTGGATAGTTTCCACTGACTCCTCCAGATCTAATCTCCACCCTCTTCCACCCTGCACCATGTCCTGGGAGGCCCCTCAATGGACTGCATTAACTGGACTTCCACTGGGTTTCCACCATGAGAAGCTCCATCAGGAAGTCAGAGCGTGGAGTGTTTATGTCAGAAGGCAGGCAGGTGCCCAGGCAGACAAGGCCTCAGGTTAGAAAGACAAACAGCGTGTCTGCAGCGTGGGGAGGGGGGGACACAAAGGTCTCCTTCCATCAGTCTGTCAATAGTTCTGCAATTTTAGCATGTGTTCCCAGATTGGGAGCTGATATATTTTGACAATAACTGTGAATCTTTCAGTGCCTATATCTTCTACCATCTCTTCTTCACCCTCATTCTCTCATGCCTCCCTCCTCTTCACCTATGACCCTTTCGTACTTCCCGGGAGGGGGCAAACAGGGGTCACAAAAAAAAGAGTCCCATAAAAGAGGATCCACTATGCTTAGGTGGAGCCTGGGTGGTGCCTTAGGCCATTGACAGCAGTTCATATCATGTGTCACCACACGTCACATATTCCTCTGGACACCACCCTTTCCCAACATGTTGGCCAAGCAATGGTGCAACGCTTTCAGATGCTTTATATTGTTTCTCCTGAATTGTCCTTTTCCCCAGGTTCTGCGTTTCATTGCTTCAGGGGAGTAATATGCCAGGCAGGGACAGACTACCCAATAAGCAAGGTACACGCGGGCTTACTTCTGCTTACTTATTAATTTGTAGTGCAGAGTTTCACCTGTTTTTCACCACATCTTTGAAACCTAACATATAGTAAACAAAATCCTCACAACTGGACAAATAAGCAAGATCATGATAAATGGAGAAAAGGTTGAAGTTGTCAAGGATTTCGTTTTACTTGGTTCCATAATTAATACCCATGGAAGGAGCAGTCAAGAAATCAAATGAAGTGTTGCATTGGGCAAATCTGCTGTCAAAGGCCTCTTCAAGGTGTTCAAAAGCAAAGGTATCAAGAAGAGTTGATGCCTTTGAATTACGGTGTTTGCAAAGAATCTTGAATATACCGAGGACTGCCAAAGGAACAAACACATCTATCTTGGAAGAAGCACAGCCAGAATGCTCCTTAGAAGCAAGGATAGTGAGACTTCGTTTCGTGTACTTCAGACATGTTATCAGGAAGGACCGGTCCCTGGAGAAGGATATCATGCTTGGTAAACTGAAGGGTCAGCAAAAAAGAGGAAGACCCTCAACAAGATGGATTGACACAGTGACTGCAACAAAGGGCTCAAGCGTAACAATGATTGTGAGGATGGCACAGGACCAGGCAGTGTTTCATTCTGTTGTACATGGGGTAGCTATGAGTGGACACTAACTCGATGGCACCTAACAACAACAAAAGCATATATGTATATATGTGTGTGTGTATACATATATATATATACACACACACACTATTGTTGTTAGGTGCCATTGAGTTGGCAACAAATATATATATGTGTGTGTATATATATATGTATATAAATAGATAGATATATACATATAAACGAACAACAAACCATTGCCGTTGAGCCGATTGTGACTCATAGCAACCATACAGGACGGAGTAGAACTCCCCCACAGGGTTTCTAAGGGGCGCCTGGTAGATTCGAACTGCCGACCTTTTGGTTAGCAGCCATAGCTCTTAACCACTACGTCATCAGGGTTTCCATATATATGTACACTAGTTTTTATAGTTAATGTATATAGTTTATACACGTACACACACACACGTGTACATATATATAGTTAATATATATGTGTGTATATATATATTAAGGAGAGAGTTTTAGACAAGGTGGGCAGACAGAGATAGAGATGGAGATAGAGGCAGAGAGGGAGAGGGACAGGCCGAGACAGACAGGAACCAGCATTGATAGACATTCCATTTTCCCTAAATGCACTGGATATTGTGACTGTCATTGGGGTACTAAGTGCACGAGCTTGGGGTCTATGGTGGGGGTAAAAGATACGATGTTTGGAACCACCCGATCTGGGTTGACATTCTGCTCTTTGTATGGAAAAGCCTGGCACATAGCCGGCAACCTGCAAATGCTGATCCCACCTCCCTTCCCAATCACCTGCTGACTGGTGAACAATGGCACTAAGAGTTCTGAATGTCCTAAGGAGCAGAGCTGTGCAAACTCTCAAAAATACTCAGTGCATGAGGAAAGCACTTCTAAGGCCAGAGACAAGCACTTGCCTTGTTGGTTCCTGAGCGTGTAAAATATAGCTTGCAGTGCTTCTCGGGGGTGGGCAGGATGCTGCTCGCTCAGAAACCACAGTAATTTAATGACTGTTACAAACTGCTAAATAATTTTTTTCTCAAAAATCATACTATTTCTGAAATTGGCGTAGAGGCATATAAGACTGTGTTTGGGATAATTTCATTTTCGGGAAGCTGGGCTGTTAAATGCCGTTGTCTGCCACTCCTGATAAACTAATCACATTCCACCCAACCCTATCCATGACACCAGTGATCTTCAGACTTCCTAACCAAGACAGGCACGCTGGGATTTTCCATCATCCTGAGAAATGTTACTTCAGTGGGGGAACTATGAGCCACAGCAGGATGGGGTCATGAATTATCGATTGCTGGCGTTAATCTACACCAAGAAGAGTATATATTTGGGCTCAACCCTCATTACTTCTCCAGCATTTTCCGCTTGATTTATGATTCTCCCTTACACGAATGTGTGTTCGTAATCTGCATTACCGGTTCTCTAATGATGCCATGTCAGATCCAAATGTCACCTCATTATTTCTCACACTCTCAGAGCCCACAACAGTAAAAGCCAATTATAGACCAGAGAAATCCAGGAAGACCCTGATCGACACAACAGCTTATAAGCTGCAGCGTCTTTACCCTCGAAGACTCTGGCCCCACACAATGGACACTGAGCCTGTCTGTCCGGGGCTGGGGTAAGGAGCTCTGGCTCTGTACAGGTGCCTATTGAAAACTATTCTGAACACCCTGGCAATAAGCCATGGGATTCATTAGCAGCTTGATAACAGAAATGAGGGTTTTATTCCAATAGCCACAAGGTATTGGTTTTGGATAGTGGTTCACTTGACTGAGTCCAACTTGGCTGAGTTGGGACCACGTTACCTATAATGTCTTCTTGGTATGAAACCAGCTGGGAGTTGGCCAGGGGAGGAATTTGCCTGAGATCTGAAAGGTAGAAATGAGGCACACACACATGCATGCATGTGCACACGCACACACACAAAACGTTTGCCATCGAGTCAACTCTGACTTATGGCAACCGCATGTGTGTCAGAGTAGAATTGTGCTCCATAGGGTTTCCACTGGCTGATTTTTTGGAAGTAGATTGCCAGGCCTTTCTTCTGAGGTGCCTCTGGGAGGACTCAAATCTCCAATCTTTCAGTTAGCAGCCAAGTGCGTTAACCATTTGCAGCACCTGGGGACACTAGCAGTAGGGATATAGCAGGGAAAAGACAGCCAGTTTCCTTTCCCCACGGAGCCTGCACACCGAGTAAGAAGATATATATACACAGACATTAACTGGGAGCTTACAACGTGACCAGCACGAGGTCAAGCGCTTTGCATAAATGATTTCATTTAATTCTCACAAGCTCAATTTTATGGCATAGGTACTATTATTATCTCCGTTTACAGACAAGGAAACTAGGCTTTGTAAGGTTAAAAAACTTGACACTGGTACATGGATTCCAGAATACACACTGATTCTTTTCACTCTTTGGTCTCCCTAAGCTGGAAGACACAAAGTCCAGGTAAGGGCCCAGGGCAGCAGGCAACACAGCAAGGACAGGATGGCCTCTTGGCGAGTGTCTTGCCTCACACCCAGAAGTTTTTAACTGACTCCATTTGAAGAAAAACCTGATTCTCGAACAACTCTACTGTGGCATCTGAAGAGGCCTGGCTGGAGGGTGCTGGATGTGGGGGCAAGTGTAGCTACTGAGCTGGGACACGCCTGCCATCAAGGCAGGCCCAATCCATGTGGGCTGTCTTACTGTTTTTTGTTTTTTTAATGCATAGAGGGACTAGATCAGAAATCAAGCCCAGACGTATAATTTGATCTTTCCTCTGTTAATAGATAAATAAGTGGTCATATAAGGGCAGAAAACAATTGTAAAACGAATACCCAAGTGTTAATGGCATTTTTCTCTGAGACCGGGGAGGGAGGTGGTGATTACCGAGAATCTCACTTTCCAAATCAGACATTACATGACGAGTGGATTTTTAACCAGGAGGATGTATACCTTTATAATCTGAAATATAAACAAATGGAGCTGCTAATAAGGCCAGGCATATATGTTGTAGTATCGACTCAACTAGACGATGCTGTCACAGCGAGCACCATTGGTGCACAGGCAGCTGACCCGCCCAGACTGGGCGACCCTCCCAATCCTCCTGTCCCCTCCTTTGCCTTCATACTCTTTCCCAGCACAGCCCTGGATTTAGTGTTTGCTCCACGGGTAATGAAGTCCAAGTTCACCCGTAATTGGTCTTTCCTTATCCCTCTTTCCCAATTCAAATCAAGGCCAAACCATTAATCATTCCTGCAGAGCCCGGAAAAATTGCATACACTGATCTTTTGAATTTTATCACCTGCTGCTTGGGAAATATTAAACCAAAAGAACTTCATGGTGATTTCATTACAATCTAAAAATATCATTTATAACTTTTTTTGTGGCCCTGCCATAAAGCCATCAGTAAACATCTATTATGTAAACTGATGTACTAATGAAAAGGACAAGCTCGATTTTCCCAATATTTTTCCTGGATTGATTTTACCTTCTTATGTCAAAGAAAATAACACAAAACTGAACTGAAAGGTAATGAAGAGACAAGTTTTCCTCACTGACAGCGTTCACAAGAGCCACCAACCTAGCCATGTGGCTTGGCCCCGCAACGGTCATTCTTCCTAACTCAATAAGGGTTTCCAGTTCCCAGGAATTTCCAACTCCATTGTTCATTTTGGAGCAGCAACAAAATAAAATTGAGTTCAATGGTGATTCCTTCTTTGGGTGAATAAGAGTCGTCAAAAAGCACAGAGCTGTGGGTTAAGGGCCGCATTGGGCTGTTCACATGTTCCCAACCATAGGGTATTTTCGTCCCCCTGGTGTAAATGGTTTGTGCTTGTCCACTAATCAAAGAGGTTGGTGGTTCAAGCCACCCAGTGGTACCACGGAAGAAAGGCTTGGCAATCGGCTTCCGTAAGGATTACATCCAAGAAAACCCTACTGAGCACAGTTCTACTCTATAACACGTGGGGTCACATGAGTTAGAATCAACTAGAAGGCAACAGGTCTGGTTTTATGAGTTTTTCCTTTGCCCTCTGCCCTCCGACTTCTCAAACCCTCCAATCCCCCACCCTGTTAATACCACTCATCTTCAAGCCTCAGCTAGAAGATCACTTGGGGGAGCATGGTAAGAACTTCCACTCCTGTGGGACAGAATCAATCAGCAAACCCTCGCATGCCCATAGTTTCACATAGTTTGAGCGCTTTGATCTTCTCCTGTCCTTGAGAGTCCCTTGAGGCCAAGGACCCGCTCCAGTGCCTGTGACCCAGTGCCCAGGCCGGCGGCCAGCCCAGAGCATGGACTAACGCTTGTTATCAACAGATGAGTGGGGTGATGATCTGAATTGACTTTCCAGCCCTGCCACTACTGGATGCAAAAGAGAAAAAGATTTCTGTAAAATGTAGAGAACTGACCCTTATCTGTAAAATACAGAGAAAAAATAATCGCTGCAGTACGTGAATCAGAGTTGCTGAGAAGATCCAAGGATATAATGGATGGGAAAGAAGTTTGAAAGGCATAAACTAACCCATGTATTGTGGGACAATTCAGTGGCTGATTCAGAGCAAGTCTGACTTCCATCTAAAGGGAAGAAGAAAAAAAAAAACATGGTTTTCCAATCTTGATGGTAAATTCTATCCAAATGATTCCAGTCTAAATAAGGAATCTATTTATATTTATTAATACATGACCGCTATATGTGAATTTAAAATCTTAAGAGACTATGTGTAAGACCTTCATTGCCTTATCCTACAAATTTTTCCCAGTTGGTCCCTCAGTGTCTGTAGAGATAATGAAAAGGCATTGTATTGGAAAGACAACAAATGAGAAAAAGGTCAGAAATTATGTTTTCTTCAACAAGAAGTTTCTTTTTCAAAATTTCTCTTGTTCAGGAAGAAAACAAGTTGTTGCCTTGGGAAACTGTACCTTAATAACCTTACAAAATTTTTAACAAATCTACTTTGAGTTAATTTTCTAGGACATTTCCACCTCATTTTCCAGTTTTCTCCTCTTCTTATTACTTTCAACAGAAAAGCAACACACATGCATTTTATCGACCTAATCACCCCTGAAGTTCAAATTAATCCCAGCATTTTTTCCGACGCAAAGGCTAAAATTCCAAAAGCAACGATGAGTGAGCAGATGGCTTGCTTATGGGTAAACACGAATGAAAATTACAAAGCCTACTTTAGACAACTTCTCTGGAAAAAAATAACTCTAGGTTCTTTACCACGTTATTAAAGTTAAAAATTAATCCAGCTGGAGGGCTTGGCAAAAAATACCAACTACAGAGAGAGGGAGAGAGTGAGGAGAGGCTTCAACGAGAATGAAGAGCTGTACTGTATACACAACACTGGAAGCCAGCACAGCTTGTCCAAGGCAAGGTCATAGAAGCTCCACAGACACATCCAAACTCCTTGAGGGACTGAATTACTGGGCTGAGGGCTAGGGGACCATGGTCTTGGTGAACATGTAGCTCAATTGGCACAGCATAGTTTATAAAGAAAATATTCTGCACTCTACTTTGGTAAGTAGCATCTAGAGCCTTAAAATCTTGTGAGCAGCAATCTAAGGTACTGCACTGGTCTCACCCCATCTGGAGCAAGGAAGAATGAAGAAAACCAGAGACACAAGGGAAAGATTAGCCCAAAGGACTAACGGACAGTAACTACCACAGCCTCCACCAGACTGAGTCCAGCACAACTGGATGGTGCCTGGCTACTACCACTGACTGCTCTGACAGGGATCACAATAGAGGGTCCTGGACAGACCCGGAGAAAAATGTAGAACAAAATTATAACTTACCAAAAAAAGACCAGGCCTGACAGAGACTGGAGAAACCCCGAGAGTATGACCCCCGGACACCCTTTTAGCTCAGTAATGAAGTCAGTCCTGAGGTTCACCCTCCAGCCAAAGATTAGCCAGACCCATAAACCAAAGCAAGACTAAATGGCACACCAGTCCAGGGGCAAGACTACAAGGCAGGAGGGGACAGGAAGGCTGGTGATTGAGAGGCCAAGGCCCAGAAGGGAGAGTGTTGATATGCCATGGGGTTGGTTACCAATGTCACAAAACGATATGCATACTAATTATTTAATGAGAAACTAGTTTGTTCCGTAAACCTTCATCTAAAGTACATTTTTTAAAAAATGTGCTGCTAGCAGAGGGATGATATATCATGCATGTGACAGGATTCTCAGCTACAAAGACTTCCTGTCACCTCCAATGGGAATAGCCTCCACTGAATTTATTCTAAATTCTTCCTCCTGATGTCTAATAACAATTGGAAGGAGACATAGCAGCTTTCAGCACAAGAACCTAGAAGCTGATGGGACTCCATGAAGAATGAGAGGTCTCTATACAGTTCTCCCACTTCTGCACTGGACTTAGCCATTGTACCATCTTGGACATGACACTGCATCCATTTAGGTTAACCTTGATAACAAATGCAACTCCCCAGTGTGAGAACTGTAGGTTTAGTGAGAATAATAGCAAGGGTACTCATCATGGTTCAGTAGTAGGATTCTCACCTTCTACACAGGATACCCATGTTCAATTCGCAGCCAATGTGGCTCGTGCGTAGCCGCCACTCACCTGTCAGTGGAGGCTTGTATGTTGCTATGATGCCAAACCAGGTTCAGCCAGCTTCCAGACTAAGATAGGCTAGGAAGAAAGGCCTGGGGGTCTGCGCCCCAAAACCAGCCAATGAGAGCCCTATGGATCACAACGGTCCAATCCACTACTGGTCATGGGTATGATGAAAGACTAGACAGCTTCATTCTGTCAAGGCTAACACAGCAGCCAGCAACAACAGCAGATCAAAATGGTGTGGGAGATGAGGGCCCAACAAAGTGTTACACGTTGTTGTTGTGTGCCGTCAAGTTAACTCTGACTTATAGTGACCCTACATGGCAGAGGAGAACTGCTCCGTAGGGTTTCCTAGACTGCAACCTTTATGGGAACAGATGGTCAGATTTTTTCTCCCATGGAGCAGCTGGTGGCTTTGAGCCAATTACCTTTCAGTTAGCCAGCCAAGCACTTAACCATTGTGCCACCAGGGCTCCTTAAGTGATACACACCCTATGTCTATTCTTTGCAAATGCCAGGTACTGAGTATTTGAAAATTCACCTCTCTTGTTCCTTTTCCTTTAGTGAAATAAATGAACCCCTGATTACAATCCTACCATAGATACTGCAGAATCCCCTACTCTGCTAATTATTCTTGAAAGTTAGCAGGTTTTCAATTTTTAGATTTACCACTTAGCAAAAGAATAAGGGTTATTTACATACTTACAATTTTGACAACACGTAAGACACTTTCAGGCATATACGGGAAAAGATTATATTCCATAAAATTTTTATTTTAGCTCTTAGAATTTATGCTCCAATTCCAAGCTTAATGTAAAATATCCATAAAACGGCCCATTTACTAGGGTAAGAAACAAAACCTCAGGCTTAGAGCCAGAAATAAGACCGCAGGGTTCCCAGACCTAGCTCTATACCCTAAGCAATCGCTTCTCTTCGCTGAGCCTCCACCAGTGAAATCCGAAGCTAGATTAGATCTAGGGTATAAATAAGCCTGCTCCAAATAAATCAAGACTTGGCTGCTTCGGTGTTGTATTGAAAAGGATTGTGAGGCTGCATCTAAGCCTAGTGGGAGAAAGTAAAGTGCAGAGAGCAATTACAACATCTGAAATCAACAAACGAGGTAGACTGGGACAGGAGCTGCCCCAGAAATGATTGCTAAGACATCTCCCTGGTCTAAAATCCATGCAGACTGTGAGCTCTGCCATGTACTTTGAGGTCTTCACTCCTCTGCTCTACAAACTTGATCCCTTATGGAACAAGGAGATGGGGTGGGCAGGGTTCATGTTAAGGAGGGACACCTGACTCTCCAGTAAGGGCATTCTGAGAAAGCAAGTCCAGAGATAAGGCCAAAAACAGAGAGAGAAAGGTCTCCAAAAGAAGAGGTATCCCATCTGAGACAAGAGCTTCCCCAGACTCCCTATTCCCTCATCACAAATTGCATCCTCACCTCACACCTGGTCCCAGCTGTTGGTCCTTGAGGCAACAGAGCACAGGGGTTGAAAATGGGCCTGAGTTTCAGACAACGTGGTTGAGACAAGATACTGTAGGTATGAAAGCATGGTGGCAGGCACAAAGTAAGAAAGTGACAGGTCCTCTTGTTGACCCCCAACAGAGCTCCAGAAAAGTGTGTACATGTATGCTGTGGGAGGGGGCTGACCTCCCCTAGAGGTTGACTGCCCCCTCATACTTCCCTGCTTGGAAGGTGACCTACTATTGAAGGCAGCATCAGTGCCATCTAAGGGCCTTTCTCAAAAAAGCAGTTGTTGATTGTGACTCATGGATACCCCATGAACTGTGCTCCATAGGGTTTTCAATGGCTGGTTTTTTTTAGGAAGTAGATCACCAGGTTTTTTTCCAAGTTGCCCCTGGGTCAACTCCAACCTCCAGCCTTTCAATTAACATCCAAGCACATTAAACATTTACACCACCCAGGGTCTCCAGGAGCCTTTTGGAAATACAAAATCTTAGGCCTTACACCAGACCTACTGAATCAGGATCTTTGGGGATGGACCCCAGGAACCTGGGGTTTAACAAGTCCTCCAGGTGATTTCAGAGCCCTGGTGGCACAGTGGTTAAAAACCTGTCTGCTAACCAAAAGATCAGCAGTTCAAATCTACCAGCCAATCCCATAGGGTTTCCAACGATTGGCTGGTAGATTTGAACTGCTGATCTTTTGGTTAGCAGACAGGTTTTTAACCACTGTGCCACCAGGGCTCTGAAATCACCTGGAGGAACCCTATGGGACAGCTCTACTCTGTCCTATAGGGCCACTATAAGTTGGAACCGACTGGACAGCAAAGGATTTGATTTCCAGGTGATTCAGACGCATGATCAAGTTTGCCAAGCAGGGCTGTCATTGACTCAGGGCTTTTTGGCTTCTCCCCCCTTGACCTGATTGGAGGATCCTGAAATACTTCATGGTCCAATTCCCGTCAGGGAATAAGTGCTAACCCAGTCCTATTTGCGTATACAAACTTTTCTCCCTCATCCCTTGATTTTGCAAGCTTAACTGTGGACCCCCAACAAAGTGAGCCACTCGCCTGTCAGTGATCAGTCAGAAAGCCTCCACTTGCCTTTTGCCACTCCATAAAGTAACCACAGAGCAGCATGGGGAACTCCAGAGCAGGGTCCTTAAACTTCAGTGTGCATAAGAAACACTGAGGAGCTTGTTAAAAATACAGATTCCTGGGCCCCATCCCCAAAGAATCTAATTCAGTTGATCTGGCTGAGCCCCAGGAATCTGCATTTTAAGCCAATTCCTCAGGTAACTGGGAGCAGGTGGTATCAGGAGCACACTTGGAGAAACACATCACCAGGTGATCCATCATGTAGAAATGCTAAGAGCAACATGTTCCCAGCCTCCCTGAAATGAGCTGGTAGCTCTTCCTGATTTGCCTTTGATGATATCCATCAAACAGCTTAGTGCCAATGAGGAATGAATGGGTTTTAAGCGATTTGTGTAGGTGGCCATCCGTGTAATCAATCTTAATTCACAAACACTGCTGAGTGCCCACACACAGGCAATAATGTGCCCAACATCATACATAAATCTCTCAAATGGAAATTAAGCAGGTAGATGTAACATTCTGGTAGGCATTATTCAGTGTCTCCAGGGGTAGCATTAGGTTAACAGGACTGAAGCTGAAAAATCATTTGGACAATCGGGAAGAATGCCTGCCCTGCCCTGCCCGGAGCCATAAAAGTTCAAAAGCAGGGCAGGGGCCTTGGGTAGAAAGCCCTCGGGTCTGTGGGTAAGCCAGGTGTGCCATCAACCTTGAGACCCTCCAGAGGGCTAAGTCACTTTGAAAGCGAGGTAATGGAATCAGAAATATGCTACTCAAACATATCAGGCACTCACCTCGAACACTGGAAGCATCTGTTACTTTGGAAGACAGAAAGCAGACATTAAAGAGGGCATGGATGGTCTAGCCATCACCTCTTCCTTTGTAGAAGTTCCTGTCTATCCTGCTGTGTGATCCTGGTGGCCATGTTGATTGCACTGTCTCTCCTGGCCTGTAGCGGCAGGCATGACCCAGATTTACTTTGCCCATCCGCAGTGTTGATTGCAAGGATGGCCATGAGTCTGACGAGAACTGGTCAGTCAGAATCCTTCTGAGATATTTTATTCTGGTTGCTTGGGTTTGGGATCTACAAGGACCAGGTTGGCTTAGAGCTGACATTGGTCAATTTAGCTGCCACAGAGAAAGCCAGCTTGAGAATAGAGGAAGAGAGAGGAAGTAGAGCTGGGAGACCAAGGCAAAGTCCAAAGGCTGCCATTGGAAACCTCAGCTCTACCCCTGAACTTCTACATTACATTAACCAATGCTTTCAGCTTTAACTTGACCAAGTTTTCACTGGGTCCCTGTTACTTGCAACCAACAAATTCCCAGCTAAAACAAGCACATTATTATAATGTTTGAAAGTGCTTGGAACCAGCAAAGTTGAGTACCTGCAGTATACCTTGCACAGCTGAAACTAATCACAAAGTTGTCGAGCCAGCCCCAAGTAACACATGATGGTGTGCTTCCCGGGGTTGTAGGCATGGATTTCTGAGAGTTGGGCCACCTACATAGATCGTGTAATTTGCACTTCTGTGTTGATGATATTGAATTTTACCTGAAACTTGTGATACTGGACAATAAAAAATAATAATAATGGTTAAATACCGTCATCTTTTGTGTTCAGGAAAAGAGCTTGCTGCAAATAATCACCCCTCTTATATGACTTAGATGAGACCCACAGGTGCCAGACATGGACCCTCCAAATTCTCGTTCCTTGCCTCATAAATGAGTAACTGATTTGCCTGTGCCCTAGTGATGAATCAGAAACACAATGTTGTCCACCAAACATTGGTTAAGCTTCTCTGCTTCCCCCAAGTCCTTGCGCTCTGACTCGCCCTCAGTGTGAGCCAACATGCTACCCCTCTTTAAGGGCCCCTCCCAGAGAATAGGCTGGCTTCAGTATAGAACATTCTCTGATGTACCATTTTATGGTGACACTCTTACATCCCATTCCCATTCCTGGGTGTTTTCTAGGCTTATCTACTCACAATCTCTATAAAAGAACTCGCCTTTCCCTAGCTCTTGGGGACACTTGCAGATGTGATGGTTGGAGTGATCTTCCTAATATAGTTGCTCAGCCCCCTCCCCCCACTATTACGATAATCCCTTTCCCCTTTTCTTTCTGGATAAAGCTTCTACCTCTCTAAGTCTGGGTATGTTTTTATTTGACAGCATGTGTGTGCACCTATGGAGCCCTGGTGGCACAGTGGTTAAGAGCTGGGCTGCTAACCAATACGTCAGCAACTCAAATCCACCAGCCATTCCTTGGAAACCCTGTAGGGTAGCTCTAGTCTGCCCTATAGAGTCGGAATAGACTTGACGGCACACAAAAACAATAACATGTATCATTTTGGTTTGTTCTGTTTTGGGTTTGTAGGTACATTTTACCCTCAGTGGAGGTAATAATGGACCAGAGAACGTGACCACAAAAGGCTGAGCAAGTAGGTCCCAGAAAGGGAAAAAGAATCTGACCAAGAGAGGACCTTCCAGCAGGCAGCAATGGGAAGCTGTGAGCATCACAGCCTGTAATGCGAGCAGGTGTGAGTGCCGTGACCACGTACGACTCTTGCCATCTCAAGCCCCAGAAGCCAAGATGACACTGAGCCCTTTTGCAACCCCAGAGCACATGGGACACCACTGGGGCCCTGAGTACTTGGGGGGGGGGTCACATGATTTTCAGATGTTCAGTTGAGTTTATGGCAAATAAGAGGGTTAAGCTGGGATGTGATTAACCTGGGTTTGGGAGCATTGCTTCTCTTGCCCCGTTTGTCAGCCCTTGGGTTTTGTGGGCACCACGCTGCTGCTTATGACAGTGAGGAGTAGATCCAAGACCAGCTGGTCCGAGTGCTGGTTAACACAGCTGGCCGCACGCTGGATGGTGCTCATTCCACAGCCTTGTGCTCCAGGTACTGAGACTGGACCTTTCAAAGCAAAGTTGTCCCCACCATCTTCAAACGTGTAAGCTCAACCTATGACAAAAATGCAGACGCACATCTCCCATGCAGGGTGTCTTCCACGTTTGCCCCTCCTCCTGCTCTCTCCTTAGCATTGCATTTGATGTCAGGACCGCTGGTCCCGTCTCCCCACCCTGCAGCAATGGCAATGCCTCTGAGCAGCCCTTCCTTCCCATGAGTGCATCACTCCTCTAGTGTTGCTGGTACCTCCATTTATCGCTTGCTTGCACTATAATTAGTCATCTAATCAGGTCTGGATTACCCAATAAGCAGGTGGGCACGGACTTACTTGTTCATACTTCCTAAGGTGTAGTGAACAATTTCACCTGTTTTCCACCACATCAAAGATGTGGTGAAACCCTTAGGAAATTGTTGACTACACAGTAATAAGTAAACACAAGGAAGCCCATGCAAGCCTTGCTTAATGTAAGCCTGTATATACGGTCATTGTTGTTGTCCTTAGGTGCGGTCAAGTCAATTCCAACTCATAGAGACCCCATGTACAATAGAATGAAACACTGCCCTGTCCCACACCATCCTCATAGTCATTGCTATGTTTGAGCCCATTGTTGCAGCCACTATGGCAATCCATCTTGATGAAGGTCTTCTTCTTTTTCACTGACTCTCTACTTTACCAAGCATGATGTCCTTCTCCAGGAACTGGTCCCTTCTGACAACATGTCCAAAGTATGTGAGATAAGGTCTCCCCAACCTTGCTTCTAAGGAGCATTCCGACTGTACTTCTTCCAAGACGAATTTGTTTGTTCTTTTGGCAGTCCGTGGTATGTTCAATATTCTTTGCCGACACCACAATTCAAAGGCGCCAATGCTTCTTTGGTCCTCCTTATTCATTGTCCAGCTTTCATATGCATATGAGGAAAACACCATGAAAACACCATGGTGTGGGTCAGGCACTCCTTAGCCTTCAAGGTGACATCTTTACTTTTCAATACCCTAAAGAGGTCTTTTGCAGCACATTTGCCCAACGCAGTGCATTGTTTGATTTCTTAACTGCTGCTTCCATGTGCGTTGATTGTGGATCCAAGAAAATTAAATCCTTGACAACATCAGTCTTTTCTCTGTTTATCATGATGTCACTTACTGGTCGAAGTGTGAGGATTTTTGTTTACTTTATGTTGAGGTATAATCCATACTGAAGGCTATGGTCTTTGATCTTCATCAGTAAGTGCTTCATGTCCTCTTCACTTTTAGCAAGCAAGGTTTTGTCATCTGCATAACTCAGGTTATTAATGATTCTTCCTCCAATCCTGATGCCCCATTCTTCTTCATACACCATAAATGCACAGTACATTGAAGTAAATTGAATCTCACATTAAACAAACAGGGTATTCACACACAGACTACAGGATCTGGGCTTTCGGGTGTTGAGAATTCTCAAACGAAGCAGCTCTGAGCAGGGAGAGAAAGAAACGTCCACAAAGACCTGTGGCCGGTAAGCAATGGGAATACAATACATGTGTGCCCTTGACCATGAAGGCACTGGGCTTTCAGGAAACTCTTCCAGCCTCAGATGGAGCCTTCCACTCACTGTTCCACTCCCCCACATCCATCTCAAGGAGAGAATGGGAGGCCAATTTCTAGATAATTACACAAACTCAGATCATTCAACTGGCTCCGCCAAATTGGATTTGAAGGGGAAAGAAAGCTTAAAGGGAATCATTAACCACCAATACCCTAGGAAATTTAACCTAAAATAATTCATTTCAGCCCAGCCTGCAGAGGTTTGCTAAACAGAAAAAAAAACACAAGCACTCTACTGAAAACATGAAATGGAAGTAATTCTCAGACTCTACTAGGCGTCAGAACTAGCTGGGGGCTTGCTCAAAATGCAGGTATTCTGATTCAGGTGGAGGGGTGAACCCAGGAATCTGCATTTTCACTGCGGGCTGCTTTAAATTGTGCAACTAGGGACATCCTCAGAGCCCTGGAGGTGCAATGGTTAAGAACTCAGCTGCTCACCAAAAGTCGGCTTATTGAATCCACCAGCCACTCCTTGTAAACCCTGCGGGGGCAGTTCTACTCTGTCCTCCAGGGTCGCTATGAGTCAGAATCAACTTGATGGCAATGAGTTTTTAGAGACATCCTCTCTGAAGAAGTGACATTTAAGGAGACACACAAAGATCTGGAAAGAGTATTCCTGGCAGAGGGGACAGTCAGCGCAAAAGCTAAATGTTTTTAAAGAACAGAGGAAGGCTGGTGTGGACGGAACTGAGAGAGAGAGAGAGAATAGTCTACCACAAAGGAGAAGCAGGCAGAGGCCAGCTCATGGCAAACCTTGCAAGTCAGGGGTATGTTTTGATAATTTTATAAATGACACAACCAGGAAAGAAGATAAAATTGGCAAATTCATCAAAGTATTCTGCTTTCTCCTAATGAGTAACATTTTCTCAAGTGGCAATGTATCCAGCTTTAAAAAACAAAAAAACCTAGGTCTCCCAGCATTCCCTGCAGATAGGAGTAGCCATGTTTCCATCTATGAACAACCAAGTTCTGGTCTATGAGACATAAGCAAGAAGAAGTTGTTACGTAAATGGCAGGAGTTGAAGATTCTGGGAAGTTCCCTAAAAATGGAGGTGGGGAGTAACTCAATTGATTTGCACCCTTTGCCCCTTTGCCCCTTCTTCTTCCCTGGAACTTGGATGTGATAGCTGCCACCCCAGCAGTGAGATTGTGACCATGAGGCTAACCTTAAGATTCTAAGCCTTACACTAAGTATAATAGAACAGAAAGATATTACAGCCCGGGTCCCTGATGACTTTTGGACTCACCATTCCAGCCTTGGACTTCCCACCTGTGGATTTCTCCTTAGATAAGAAAAATACCCCCCCACTTGCTTAAGCCACCATTTTGTGAGTCTACTCGACTCATTAATAAAGTGAATACCTCACTCCCCCTTCACAGTTTTCAAGCTTGACTCTATCCCCCGATTATAGCTGTTTTGAAGTTTTAGAAGCAGATTGAACCATCTCCCCAGCCTGTGACCTGCTGTCATGCCCACTCAGCCATTTCTGCTCAAAGATTGGTAGGTGCTGCCTCCACGTCTCACTTCCGACACCTATGGGCAGAGCGCTGGTGCAGTGGTTTCCTCTGTGGAGAACTGTGGTTGGCTCTCTTACAGAAGAGAGCACCAGCCTTTCTGGGAGGCTGACGTCCAGGTTCCACGTAACACGTCTGAGAGCTCAGAGGAACATGATGACCTTTTCAGGGGGCAAACCCTGTTATCTTTGGCTTGGTCTCCTCCCATACAGGTTTTTCCTGAGTAGTACCCAATTTCAAAAACAGTGATAAGCAAATGGAAGACAAAAGCAAATGCAGAGTGGATTAAAAAAAAAATAACCCTGTTTTATAATATCAAGGGAATTAATTAAAGCATAACTGTTTCCATCTAGGACATTTTCAGGCATGTTCAGGAGAGTAAGTTCCTATTGGAATCTCTCAGACACATCACATAACCACAGTGTGAGAAGCCAGGAAGGAGGTGGTTTCAGGACTTGGAGGGGAGCTTTTGTGATGATTAGACTTCCTGAGGTGTGTGTGTTAGACTTTGATTTACAAACTCTGATCCCCTCATCTCACTAGGTTGCATGGCAAGCCCTTAGCATCAGATAATCAATGAAGGATGATTAGGCAACAGAGAGGAGAGAACACTTCTTTTTTTTTTTAATTTTTATTGTGCTTTAAGTGAAAGTTTACAAATCAAGTCAGTCTCTCACACAAAAACTTATATGCACCTTGCTACATACTCCCAATTGCTCTGCCCCTAATGAGACAGTCCGCTCCCTCCCCCCACTCTCACTTTTCATGTCCATTTCGCCAGCTTTTAACCCCTCTACCCACTCATCTACCCTCCAGGCGAGAGATGCCAAATAGTCTCAAGTGTCCACCTGATCCAAGAAGCTCACTCCTCACCAGCATCCCTCTCCAACCTGCTGTCCAGTCCAATCCATGTCTGAAGAATTGGCTTTGAGGATGGTTCCCGTCCTGCGCCAACAGAAGGTCTGGGGGCCATGACCACCAGGTCCATCTAGTCACAGTCAGACCATCAAGTCTGGTCTTCTTATGAGAATTTGGGGTCTGCATCCCACTGCTCTCCTGCTCCCTCAGGGGTTCTCTGCTGTGTTCCCTGTCAGGACAGTCATCGGTTGTAGCCGGGCACCATCTAGCTCTTCTGGTCTCAGGCTGATGTAGTCTCTGGTTTATTGGCCCTTTCTGTCTCTTGTGGAGGAGGGAATACTCTTGATCCAAAAACTTAAAATATATGGGGGAAAAAAGAAAAATATATATACATGCATATCCTTAGATTAAAGTGAAAAGATTTTGACAATGTCTGGTGAGAAAATGCTATTGCCAAGTTAGAAGAAAAAAAAAAAAGAGTAAGTTGAGAAGCTTCTAGGAGATGTTGCCATTGATTCAATTCCAACTCATAGCAACCCTTATAGGACAAAACAAAACTGCCCCATAGGGTTTTCAAGGAGTGGCTGGCAAGTTCAAACTGCTGACCATTTGGTTAGCAGCCGAGCTCTTAACCACTGAGACACCAGGGCTCCAATCATGTAATAAAGGGTCTCCCTAAATTTACTGAATGAAAATAAGATCACGGGGGCAGGTGATGGGGTGGCTTAGTGCTTGGGCTTTGGAGTCAGATCTGGATTTGAAGCCACCACTTCTCAGCTGTGTGGCCTGAGGCAAGTCACATAATCTTTCTAAAGCTCTATGTCTTAATCCATAAAATGGGTAAAGTAATAGTAGCCATGCAGTTAAATGGGATAACACAGCCCTGGCAAGGTCTACTGGTTGATTTTTCCTTGTTGGTAACTTTTGTAATGTTTTTCCTCAATTTCAGGGTTGCTGGGATGCAAGTCATCAAAGGCAGCTGAAGTGTGACCCGAGCTCAGTCACCCAATTCCCACCTGGTCTTGGGACTCAGGAGTCAGTGAAGAGAAAAGGCAGAGGCAGTGTAAACTCCATTCCGTCCTGGTGGCCGTGGCTGTGTCTCAGGTCCAGAGGCAGGGATGCGTCCTGTTCTGCAGGGCCAATGGAGCAGGAGGGGACTGTCACCAGGCTGAAAGTGTGGTTGACTTTTGAGGGTCAGCTCCCCCTGCTCCAGGCCATTACCCAAATATAGTTTTCTAGCCTTCCCACTGGGCTTCCTCATCTCCTCCCCATAAATTCCTTTCCTGCTGTAAGTAACCAGAGTAGGTTTCTTTTGCGTCCAACCGGAAACCCTGGCTGGTACAGCGCTCAAGAACTGTTGGCTGGTATTGTTGGGACTTTAGGGAGTTAATAAATGACATTCCTTTTCTTCTACTTCGGCATTAGGAACTATTTGAAAAATAAGACCCAAATGACCAACATCGGAGTTAAAAATGGCAGCTCTACTCCTCCCTGTTACTGATAAACGCTGACCTGGATGACATGGCTTTCGTGTGCAGCCACAGCGAGGGTCCAAATACTTTAGCATTAAACTTGGCCACTGAAACCAAGCCAGTTGTCATGACTAAACCCCGACTCATGTTGATCCATGTGTGTCAGAGTAGAACTGTGCTCCGTAGGCTTTTCAATGGCTGATCTCCCAGGAGATTCCCAGGTCTTTCTTCCAAGGCTTTCTGTATGGACTCAAACCCCCACCCTTTCCATTAACAGCCAAGCATGTTAACTCTTTGCATCAGCCAGGAACCAGGCACAAGCAGAGCTGAGCAATTGCCCACTTTCTTCATGGTGGGAGACCATTACTCCCCAGCAGAGGGGGGTAAAACAGAACACACCCTCCCTAAAGGCAAACTGGTGCCAAGAGACGCCTGGTCTTTCTCCCAGCTCATCAGCCAGAGGAGCCTCTTCTCCTTCCCCAGCAGGGGGACTAAGGGGTCAGGGCCCATGACTGCTGTGGGAGACCTTTCCTCACCTCTGAGCCTGTCTCCTCAGTGGCAATTATTAACACGCTTATTTAAAATACAACCTGGGTTTCAGTCAGCTCCCTTCTGGTAAGGTTTTTCTTTCACGTTGGTAGTGGTGGCAAATGTAAGACTAGATCTCCTAACAAGGAACTTAAAACCCCTGGGCTATTTATTTTCACTTAAAAGAAAATGGGTCCTGACTGTTATGCCACATTTCAAGTAAACGCCCTGCACAGAAAGTTTATTGGCTGCCTCAGCTGCGTTCCTGTTTGGGGCCTGCTCTGCATTTCTGTATCAGAAAGTAAGCTTCAAGGGAAAAACCACGACGGAGTCTCTGAGGAAAAAGCACTGGGCGGAATTTCATTTTGTTATCTCAGCTCTTTCTCCCCTACTACAAGCTTTCTTCAGAATTCCATCCACATTTTAACAGTGAGAAATGAACCCAGTGAGGTCTTTGGAAATTCTGACTCAACTCAAGCAGTGTATGAGGAAGGATGAATCTGTCCAGCCTACACAAGAGAGTATGGAAGGCTGAGACATAGCAGAACCCAGGATATATTCCGAATCTTTTCCCCACACCATAATCCAGCCAAGCGAATTATTTGGCGAGCTACGTGGATCATAAAAAAATAATTTGATTAACCATGTCTTCCATTTCATTCATTTTATCAATATATTTGTAACTTTATATACATAAATATATATATCCATCATGGTACAAAGGTTATCTACTCAGCTGTTAACCAAAACGTCAGAGGTTTGAACCCACCTACCAGCTCCCCGGGAGAAAGACTTGGTGTAATGGATTGAATTGTGTCCCCCCAAAATATGTTTCAGCTTGGTTAGGCCATGTGTGGTTGTCTTCCATTTTGTGATTTTCCTATGTGTTAATCTGCCTGTGGTTAAGAGGATTAGGGTGGGATTGTAACACCACCCTTACTCAGGTCACCTCCCTGATCCCATGTAAAGGGAGTTTCCCTGGAGTGTGGCCTGCACCACCTTTTATCTCTCAAGAGATAAAGGAAAGGGAAGCAAGCAGAGAGTAGGGGACCTCATACCACCAAGAAAGCAGCACCAGGCGCAGAGCATGTCCTTCAGGCTCGGGTCCCTGCACCTGAAAATTTCCTCAATCAGGGAAGATTGAAGAGCCGACAGAGAGAGAAACCCTTCCCCTGGAGCCGACGCCCTGAATTTGGACTTTTAGCCTATTTTACTGTGAGGAAAAAAATTTCTGTTTGTTAAAGCCATCCATTTGTGGTATTTCTGTTATAGCAGCACTAGATGACTAAGACACTTGGCAATCTCCTTCCGTAAAGATTACAGCCAAGAAAGCCCTTTGGGGCCATTCTACTCTGTCACATGGGGTTACTAAGAGTCAGAAATAGACTTGATGACACCAAACAACAACAAGAACACACACATGCATACACATACACACACACACACACACACACACACACTGGCTAAATTATCCATTTATACACACACACACATAAACCTGATACAATATCACTTTCAAGTGTGTTGGTTCCAAAACCATTTTCCTGCTCATTTCCTCCTCAAATTGGCTGTGTTTTTTTTTTTTTTTAATTTAAATTACCTTTTCTGTGGAAGTTGCTTTCGGGTTCATTCTATCTCCCTTTTCTTATTATAATGATATTTAACTTGCATTTTCATTTCAAGCCATTATGTAGTTATTGTTTAGGGCCTAGACACTAATCTGCTTCTGCCTGTCCCTCAAATATCAATGGTTTTGCCATACTGGAATTGAAAAAAAATTTAAAAAAGGGATTTCATATCTAAGCTGTGACTAGAATGCAACAGAATGTTTGCTATCCATTAATTTCTTGTTTAATTCTTTGGAAAATGCAATTAAAAAAAACAGGCAAGAAAATCAGTTCCTGCTTCTCCATGATGAACACTGGTCAGACAGCTATTATGCAGAACTACTAAGAGACCAAGCACTGGTGGGACTTAATAATTCCTGGTGTTCTGGCAGGTGTCTTAGTTATCTAGTGCTGCCGTAACAGAAATACCACAAGTGGACGGCTTTAACAAACGAATTTATTCTCTCACAGCCTAGGGGTCTCCAAGTCTGAATTCAGGGTGCCAGGTCCAGGGGGAAGGATTTCTCTCTCTCTTGCTTCTGGCCAGAGGTCCTCATTCTCTATCTTCCCCTGGTCTAGGAGCTTCTCAGTGCAGGGACCTCAGGTCCAAAGGAAACACCCTGCTCCCAGTGCTTCTTTCTTAGTTGTATAAGGTCCTTTTCTCTCTGCTCACTTCTCTTTCCTTTTATCTCTTTTAAGATAAAAGGTGATGCAGGCCACACCCCAGGGAAACTCCCTTCACATCAGATCAGGGCTGTGACCTGAGTAAGGGTGTTTTATCCCACCCTAACCCTCATTAACATAACCTAATCATGCCTTATTAAACACAAACAGAGATTAGGATTTATAACACATAGGAAAATTACATCAGATCACAAAATGGAGGACAACCACACAATACTGGGAACCATGGCCTAGCTAAGGTGACACATTTTTAGGGGGGACACAATTAAATCCATGGCAGGAGGGCTTGTTTTCAAAGCAAAAAAAAAAAAAGGTGGAACTAACTCCTTGCTTAAATAATCCTCATCTATTTGTCTTCCCTGGACTTTATGATGGTCCTTCTGCTAGATAAAGCCCTGGATAAGCTATAATTCAGAGTGACTTAATTAGCTTTAATAATACACTCAGCTACGCTTAGTCCTTCTGGAGATTTATTTCAACATGGGGCATAAATTGGCAAATGCCTACAACAGGGAATGCCTGCTTATCGCTCTCACCTCTGGACTCTCAGAGAATCAAAGAAACATCACCAGCCTCTTCCATCTTCAATTTCCCACTGGTGATTCTCCCTCAGCCTCCTGCTGAGCAATGAAAGACACCGTCTTTTGATCCAGTCAGTACTCAACATATTGGCATTGTCTCAGAAAAAAAACTTCTCTGCTCCTTCCAAAACCTATTTCTCTCTTTTGAATTAGTAAGTGGGCCCTTTTCATCTGCATAAAAAGTTCACTATTACAAAGACAGCCTAAACTTACATTCACCTGTATGATTTGCCTTTAAGGAAAACAAAACCTGCCTCCCACAGCTCTCAAGAATGAACTTAAAACACTTTTTTGCTCGCTCACGGAATGTTCCAGAAAATTGCAGGTTTTTTTTTTTTTTTTAATAACTTGGAGTTATTTCTATTTAACGATTTATTCTTCTTCTGAAAAAGTACTAATACAAATCTTTGTAACAAGGTAATATTTGGGAACACGTACCAGCTTAAGACATTTGTCCATGTTTTTAAGGAATTAAATCATTAGAAGATGAGTTTAAAAACAGAATGACTTTAGAGACTGCCAATAAGTATATACCATCCTAACCTGGACAAATTGCTTCCCTTATTTTAAATATTTGCTATTTTTACTGTTTGTTTGTCTCCTCCATCGCAGACAGACACTTGACCGAGTCAGTAAAAGCAAAATGTCAGGTAACTAAGATTCATGAGCGACTCAAAAGATAACATAATTTCCAAATATTCTTTCCCAAAATTTTAACATTTTCCCAGGTTGGTCAGAGCTTACTTATATTTAAAATCTGAATTTTTCTTTTTTTTTTTTATTTCACTTTACAAGCTAATGAGAAATCTTAGAAAAACTATGAAATATTTTCATTTCAACCATCAATGCATCAGTGTGAAGATCGTCTGAGCAATGATATACACATTTTCTAGGATAGTCTCCTGATCTGACACTGGGAGACAATCACAAAAATTCTGTCTGAAGCACTATTTGCAAATAATAAACTGCTGATTTTCGACAGTGGAATTAATAAGCAAAAAAAACCAAACCAGTTGCCATGAAGTCAATTCCGACTCATGGCAACTCCATGTGTGTCAGAGTAGAACCGTGTTCCATAGATGATTTTTTCAGAAGTACATCACCAGCCTTTCTTCCAAGGCACCACTGGATGGAATTGAATTGCCAACCTTTTGGTTAGTAGCCAAGCACTTAACCATTTGTAACACCCAGAAACTCCTACTTGAATTAACAGGTATGGTGAAATGCAAATATCAGGTATCACAACAATTTTGCCTGATGAAGCCCAGAAAAATCAGGCTGGACCAGGGAAGAATCACATATAAGGCTGAGTGGCTGGGATTAGCCCTTCTTTAAGGGTACATACAATGCTCTTAAAAATCGAGTTGGTCCATCTCCCTCCTATGAAAACATGAAAGATCCAAGGTAAAGCATAGCAAGTGTCATAAGAAATGGAGGGTGGGTAAGTGAAAGGGTGGATGGGTAGTTGGGAGGAAGGGAGGGAGGCAGGGAAGAAGGGAGGGAGGCTGGGAAGAAAGTAGGGAGGGAGGGAAGAAGGAAGGGAAGGAGAGAAGGAGGAAAGGAGAGAAAGGAAGAAGACTCACTGGAAGGAAATCCAATTCAGTTTTCATAATTTTGAAAATAAAATCAAGGATAACATTAATAAAGGAAGAAAAAAAAAAGGCAGTTTTCAATAAAAGGAAATAAAGAATGAAATCCTACCCCTGCCTCAGGACAAACAGCTGCTTCCCCAGTCTCAAGCCCCAAGCACTTCAGCAACAGGCTGAGCCTTGCTCTGTCTCCAGAGTTCACAAAGAAGAAGAGAAAATAAAACGAAGATGATTAAAAAAGAGAGCAGTGCAGGAGAGGGCTCTCCCACAAGAATCAAACTGAATGAAACGAAATCTGAAATGTGCCAATACAAAGTTACCATTTAAGGTAAGATGAGGACTAAGATCAGCTATCCAATGAACTTATTTAATGCCAAAACGTCTCAGAGAATTGTCAGTAATTGGGGAAACTGGTTCTTTGGTAAAGGGGAACAGTGAGGGAAGAGGAAAGGGCTGCTCGGCTGAATTAAGTTGTAAAAATTTAAATTCTTTAAAAAGCCTAACCAGTCTACCTTTGAGAGTGGGGGTCAGTCCATTCCATTCAAATCCCTAACCCTCCTCCTCATCATGCCTGGCTGTGATCTAGATCCTTTGCGGTTCCTCTCCCCTTGGGGTCACGTCACCAGTGGAGAAAGGACTTGCCAAGACTAAGAGCCAGGTTGTATTTATTTGCTATTGACCTTTATGCTGTGCACAGCCTAGTAAAATGACATATCAGAGCTGTCCTAGAGAAAAAGAAAATCAAAACAAGAAAGTCAACCATCACAACCAAAAAAAAAAACCTACTGCTGTCAAGTCAGTTCTGACTCATAGCGACACTACAGGACAGAGTAGAACTGCCCCATGGGGTTTCCGAGGCTGTAGTTTTACAGAAGCAGATTGCCACATCTTTCTCCCATAGAGCAGCTGGTGGGTTTAAACCACTGACATTTTGGTTAGCATCCAAATGCTTTAACCACTGTGTCACCAGGGCACAAGTAATATAAATACTGTTACTGATCATTAACTGAGCCGCGAGCTTCCTGCTGGTCAAAGCAAAACAGGAAAGATGATGGGAAAACATTTCTCGCTTGATCATTGGACAGATTAAAAAAGGAAACACACACATACTCCTGGATTCCTCGCTTCCCTTGCTCTTCACAATCAATAAGCGAAGCCTGTCAGTCTTGTCACCCTCTTTCCACCCCTTTTCTCCACTCCCATCCCCATCTCGCCAACTCTGCCTCATACAGCCAGCTGGACTCTTTCAGGCATCCACTTATCAAGCCTCCTGCCTTCTCTCTCAGCCTCTTCTGGTTTATCTCTCACACCTACCAATCTGTCTTAGTTCCTTGGTGCTGCTGTAACAGATGATACCACAAGTAGGTGGTTTTAACAAACAGAAATTCATCTTCTCATAGTTCAGGAGGCTTTTTTTGTTGTGGTGGTGGTGGTTGACTCGCTCGTTTTGATTTTCTCTTTCTCTAGGACAACTGATATGTAGTTTTACTAGGCTGTGCAGGAGGCTAGAAGTCTGAAATCAGGACACAGAAGTCTCTCTCTCTGTCCACTCTGGGGGAGAATCCTTGTCTCAGCTCCTCTAGCTCCAGTGTTCTTTGGTTCCTCGGAGATCTCCACGTGGCATCTGTCTTACCCCATTTGCGCTTACTTCTCTTTGTGTCTAATTCGCTCTTGTTGTATCTCAAGTCATTAGGTTTAAAACACACCCTACACTGATATAGCCTCGTTAACATAACAAAGAAAATCCTACTCCCAAATGGGATTACTTCACAGGTTTTGGGGTTAGGGTTCTGTCATGGATTGAATTGTGTCTCCCAAAAATATCTGTCAACTTGGCTACGTCACGATTCGCTTGTACAATTATGATTGTCTACCATTTTACCATCTGATGTGATTTCCGTATGTGTTGTAAATCCTATCGGCTGTTATATTGATGGGATCTACAAGGTAGCGTCTTAAGCCAATCTCTTTTAAGATATAAAGGAGAAGTGAGCGGAGAGACATGGGGACTTTATACCACCAAGAAAGCAGCGCAGGGAGCAGAGTGCCTCCTTTGGACCTGAGGTTCCTGCGCTGAGATGTTTCCACACCAAGGGAAGACTGATGACGAGGACCTTCCTCCAGAGCCAACAGAGAGAGAGAGCCCTCCCCTGGAGCCGGTACCCTGAATTCGGACTTCTAGCCTACTGGACTGTGAGAGAATAAACTTCTCTTTGTTAAAGCCATCCACTTGTGGTGTTTCTGTTATAGCAACACTAGATGACTAAGACAGATTCCAACACATAATTTTGGGGGGGGACACAATTCAACCATATCATTGTCTGATCATGTCATCGCCCAGTGGGTTTCCCCACCTACGGAGAGAGAAAACAGAGTGCCTTTGGGCAGAGGCTGAGGGCCAGGGAGAGGCATGCCTGTGAGCACAGCTGGGGAAAGGCTATCCTGATGGAAGAACTGTATCCTGAGTGTTCTCGGGCCTGAATTGTAACTGTTACTTCCCTAATAAACCCCGTAATTGTGAGTGCGGTCTGTGAGTTCTGCGGGGCCATTGGATGAATTATTAAACCCAGTAGAGAGTGCTATGGCAGAATTGGTAGAGATGGCCGAGAGAGCAGGCTTGTCTGGCCTCCAACTCATGGGAGTCAGCCTTGCGCTGTTGACCTTGGTTCTCCTTCCCCTTGTGGGGTTGCAGGAGGTCAGACATGGCCCCGAGTAGTTTTTACAGGAAT
Organism: Loxodonta africana; assembly: GCF_030014295.1. Classification (NCBI taxonomy): domain Eukaryota; kingdom Metazoa; phylum Chordata; class Mammalia; order Proboscidea; family Elephantidae; genus Loxodonta; species Loxodonta africana. The sequence goes on from NC_087357.1 coordinate 15,002,823, forward strand.
ATATCATTAAATGAAAAGGTTGACTCAAAAAGTACACAGAAGAGCAAGTACTAAGGAATAAGATTGTTTTTTGGTGGAAGGAATGGTTGATAATTTTTGTGTTGTTTTTGTCTATATTTTCTATAATGAACATTTTAGAAAATATTATTGCTTTTATAAATAGACAAAAAGAAAGAAAAATCTTCTTTCAGTGGGGAGGACGACAGGGATGAAACTCCAAATTTTTTGCATAAGAGACTCATCATTCATGATCTCACTCCTGCCTTCTTCTCTCCAGCTTCACTTCCTGCCGCTCCCACGTTGGTCCTTTATCTGCCAATAATCCTGCTGTAACTCTGTAGCCTTTCACACAGGTGATGCTCTCTCAGACCTCTCTGCTTCTCAGGTGCTTTTCTCCCTGCCTGACATGTCCTTCTTTAGCTTTCCTATTTGACAAACAATTTTCTGATGATAATTTGGCTTCCCATGGGGCCCTCACCTAGGGAGAGGACATTCTGGCCACAGGATTCAATTGCCTGATCTCACTTCATAATTTAAAAAAACAAAAGTTGCCATGAAGTTGATTCCAACTCACGGCAACCCCATGTGTCAGAGTTCTACTGTGCTTCATAGGATTTCCTATGGCTGATTTTCTGGAAGCAGATCTCCAGGCCTTTCTTCCAGGTTCCACTGGGTGGATTTAAACTTCTAAGTAGGTTATGAACCATTTGCCCCACCAGGGCCCCTGCCTTCACTATAGCACCCCTCAATGTAAATTAGTAAGAACTTTTGCTTTTATAAATCAGGATCCCTTTGCTTGGTCACGGTAAGCCACCCCTGGAAGAGACACTCCAGAAGTCTCAACAAATCAGGGGCTTAGTTCACACAGGCAATGCCCAGGTTCTTGATCACGGGTAAAATCAGCAGATGCATCCCGTGAGCCTTCTTGAAACAGCCAGTCCAGGAGCCTTCATCCCTGACAAGAAACCACCCAGCAACACTCTTTTGGCCAGGCTGAAGCTCCAGTTTTCCATGATTGTTGTTGAAAACCTCTGTAACTGAATTATTTGAGTAAGCCAGGAAGCTTCACTCCAACTGTGCCAACGACAGAGATTTCATCATACTATACATCAGTGGGAGAATGGCTATGTCCAGAGATAAAGCCTTGTACTTTTAGTCACTCAGCATACAGTTTTGAGCACTGTGTCTGAGCTGTATGTGTGTGTTAGGTGTGCATGTATTGTGAGTATGAGGCAGTGTGTGTGTTAGGTGTATATGTAATGTGTGTGTGAAACTGTGTGTGTGTTAGGTGTGTGTGTAATGTGTGTGTGAAACTGTGTATGTTAGGTGTGTATGTATTATGCATGTGAGACAGTGTGTGTGTTAGGTGTGTATGTATTGAGTGTGTGAGGTAATGTGTGTGTGTTAGGTGTGTATGTATTGTGTATGAGGCACTGTGTGTATGTTGTGTTGTGTGTGTGATGCAGCGTGTGTGTGTGTGTTAGGTTTGTATGTATTGTGTGTGTGAGGCAGCATGTGCGTGTGTTAGATGTGTGTGTACATTGTGTGTGGGTCAGAGTGCATGTGTGTTAGATGTGTATATATATTGTGTGTGTGTGAGGCTGTCTATGTGTGTTAGGTATGTATGTATTATGTGTGAGGCAGTGTGTGTGTATTGTGTATGTGTGAGGCAGAGTGTATGTGTGTGTTAGGTGTGTATGTATTTTGTGTGCGAGGCAGTGTGTGTGTATGTTAAGTGCGTATATATATTGTGTGTGAGACAGAGTGTGTGTGTATATATATATTGTGTGTGAGGAGGGTCATGTGTGTTAGGCGTGTATGTATTGTGTGTGTGAGGCAGTGTGCATGTGTGTTAGGTGTATACGTATTGTGTGTGTGAGGCAGCGTGTGTGTATGTTAGGTGTGTATATATACATATTGTGTGTGAGGCACTGTGTGCGTGTGTTAGGTGTGTACATATATTCTGTGTGTGAGGCGACGTGTGTGTGCGTGTGTGTTGTGTGTGGCATATGAATAAGGAAAACACAGTTTATGCCCTCGCTGTGGCTTATTCAACCTGACAGCGTGGCCTCTTCAGTGAAGAACCGCATTTCTTAGATGATTTTTTACTCACCAAACCACCTCCAATTGCAAATATAAATGGAAGGGAAAAGAAATACAACAGGAGCAGACACTGAGCAAGAATTCTGACAGTTCTGGCAGAAACTACATCAACATCCAGGCCCCTGCCCATCCTGGTCAGAAATATTATTTCTAAAATGCAATCACTGTAACATAAGATGCTAGAGGTAAAAAAAAGTCGCCTACAAATAGCCTGCCTTGAGCAGTTGTCTTCAGCCGGACTTGCGCCTGGCCCTTAGTGACCCACTCTGGTTCGCTTTGGGGAGTAATGCCCTGTCTGAGGTTCTCTCCTGCTTTTAGAATGAATTTTTAATTCATCTCCAGAAAGGGAACCTGAGTCAGCACAGTTTACACTCTTGACCACTTTGATGAAGAGAAAAATGGCAGCCGTGGAAGCATACTTCTCTAGTCAAAAGAGCCAAAGGCAAAGATAAAATAGATAAACCCCAAGGACAGGCTTCTTCTTTTTGCCAGACTCAAGGACAGATTTGAAGCTGCGCCCAAAAGTAGTTTCCACCAAGTGCAAGGGTGAACCCAAGCTTATATCCGAGTTAACAGCCTAAGTCACAAATGTTCAGTTCCACCTGAGCGAGCAAAAGCCATGAATGGTGATGATGATGGAGACGCTACGTTTATGGCCCAGTCTCCTGTTGTCTACACTGCTTCTGCCTCAAGAAGGACGGGCATTAAAACATCTTCAATCTCACTAGTAATTATGGAAATGCAAATTAACACGGAGCTATCTTTTCCATCTGTCAGGCTGGCACAGGGTTTTAAAACGCTATTACCTAGTGCTGACAAGGGTCGGGGAGTAAGCACTGACACTCCACCGGAGGGAGCGAAAATTGGTACAGCTTTTAAGAAGACAGTGCTTCAACATGCATCATAAGGCTTAAAATTTTGTACACTGAATCAGCTTGTATTTTCTTTTTTTTGTTTTTGGATGAGAAAACAGAAAATCCAATTCCTAATGACTTGAACAGTAAGGAAACCTATTATCTCACAATACAAGAACTGCGGCAGTAAGAAGCTTTGGGGCTAGACGATTCAGAAACATGGTGACATCATCAAACACCGAGGTTCTGGCCATTTTTCTGCTCTGCCAGCCTAGCTTGTTGATCCACTCGCCTCACAGACACAGAATGGCTTCCTGCAGCACATTTTCACACACTAACATCCAAAGGCAGAAAAATAAAAAAAGAAGCAAAGCACACCTCTTTTTTTGTATCACCTTAAGATGCAGGAAGTCTTTTCCCAAAGCTCCCTAACAGACTGCCCTGTCTACCATTTCATTGGCCTAAATCAGTTCTCAAAATATGATTCTTGGACTGGCAGCACCTGGGAACTTGCTAAAAATGCAAAATCTCAGAACTACTGAATCAGAGACCCCAGAGTGGAGCTGATTCTGATGCTCAAGTTGGAGAACCACTGGCCTAAATCAATCGATTGACAAGGGGAATAAAATGACCACAAACGGCTTCAGGCCAATCATGACCCAGTGAGTCCCTTAGGCTGGTGATGAGGTCTCCTTTCCTGTGCACAAAGCTCAGCCTCTCTGACCTCCAGCCTACCTGCCCCGCTGCACACTGAGCCCTAACACACTGCATTCCGTAGCAGCTAGGAGGGTTTTCAGCTGTGAGAAGAGAATTCCTAACTCAAAATACCTTCAACAATAAAGGGGTTTATTGACTCATAATAAGTGTGAGTGTAAGGTGTGTAAGAGTTAATTCAAATGCTTTACTTCTCAGTCTAAGCTGTAGATAGATTCCTTCTCGTTTTTCTTCTCTCTTTTTCTCTTTGTGGGGAGTGAGAAAGGGGTGAGACCCTGTGCTAGTTTTGCACAAACTCTTTGATACTGTTCCCTTTGAAAGGTAGGACTTGATTGTCCTTCCCTTGAATATGGGCTGTACTTAGTCACTTTCTTCTAAGCATCAGAACGTGGGAGAAATGAGGGTGTATGACTTTCAGGACTAGGTCATAAAAGATACTGTGGTCTCCTCCTTGCTGCTCTCTCTCTTGGATCACCTGCTCTGGGGGAGGCCAGCTGTCATATTGTGATTACTCAGCAACTCTGGGAAGAAGTCTATGTGGTGAAGAACTGAGGCTTCCTGCCAACAGCCACAAGAGTGAGCCACCTTGGAAGTGGATCCTCCAGCCTCCATCAAGCCTTCAGATGACTGTGGCCCCAGCAGACATCTTTACTACAAACCCATGACTCATGACAGATTCTGAGCCAGAACCATCCAGCTAAGCTGCTCCAGAATTCCTGACTCACAGAAACTTGAGGTAACGTTGTTGTTGTTAAATGTCGTCGAGTTGGTTCCAACTCATAACGACCCTATGTACAACAGAACGAAACACTGCCTGGTCCTGCACCATCCTCACAATCATTGCTGTGCTTGGGCCTATCATTGTAGCCACTGTGTCAATCCATCTCGTTGAGAGTTTTCCTCTCTTTCACTGACCCTCTACTTTACCAAGCATGATGTCCTTCTCCAGGAACTGATCCCTCCTGATAATATGTCCGAAGTATGTGAGAAGAAGTCTTGCCATCCTTGCTTCTAAGGTGCATTCTGCTGCGCTTCTTCATTCTCCCAACAGTCCACAGTATATTCAATATTCTTTGCCAACACCATAATTCAAAGGCATCAATTCTCCAGTCTTCCTTATTCATTGTCCAGCTTTCACATGCATATGAGGTGATTAAAAATACCACGGGTTGGGTCAGAAACACTTCAGTCCTTAAAGTCACACTTTTGCTTTTTAATACTTTAGAGAGGTCTTTGGCAACAGACATGCCCAATGCTGTATGTTGTTTGATTTCTTGACTGCTGCTTCCATGGCTGTGGATTGTGGATCCAAGTAAAATGAAATCCTTGACAACTTCGATCTTTTCGCCGCTTATCATGATGTTGCTTATTGGTCCAGTTGTGAAGATGTTTGTTTTCTTTATGTTGAGGTGTGATCCATACTGACAGCTGTAGTCTTTGATCTTCATCAGTAAGTGCTTCAAGTTCTCTACCTTAAATTTTTTTTTTTTTTTTAAGCTGCTAAGTTTTGGGATAATTTGTGATACAACATTAAATAACTAATAGAGACCCCTAGCTCAATTGCTTGGGCTCCTGGAAGCACAAGCGTTCAATTTTACTTTATAATCTTTTCTTCTTCCCAGGACAAGTACAATTCCCCAGTAGGGGTACATTAGGGGTAATTTAGCCCATTTTCTTTCCATATTCAGGCCCTATTGCTGATTCTGGTCCACTGTGTGGAAATCACTTCTTGTCTTATGTTGAGTATTTTTATTTAGATTACCCGGCATCCCTTTCTGCCTCTAATTTCTGTAACCTCTTCTTGATCTTTGCCACTTTGCTATTCTGCATTCTAACAGGGATCTACTGTAAAGAGACTCTGCCTCCTACACCAGTGACTCTAGTAGTAGAAATTTCTAGCTGAGTGTCACGGGCAGAGGAAAAGTAGGAAGACTTATGATTCAGGGGGGAGTTTGGCAGTAGCCAACAAATCTCACTTCAAAAGAAAAGTAATTTTACCTATGGTAGGGACTACCTGCTCTGAAATCAGCATTTTCTGGAACTTCACAGCAAATCAACATCACCTTTCCTGCAGGCAGCTCAATTCCTCTGACAGAGCCAAGGCATTCTGCTTGGAGTAAAGGTGGCCAATGACTCTAGGCCTGTGTTACCAGAATGTGCTTGTACAAGCTTCCGGTGGATGGGTGCCGGCAGGGTCGGAGGTTCCGTGGGAAAATGAAGCCAGTCCAGCAGATGCTTATGCCTGTAAACTCCAACAGCCACACTGGGTACCCAGGCTGGAACTCAGACCTTAAGCCAGTGTTCCTTGAGTGTGGTGAAAGAACCACCCAGACCAAAAACCACACCAAACCCCTTGCTATCGAGTCGATTCCGACTCATAACCCTAGAGGACAGATTAGAACTGCCTCATAGGATTTCCAAAGAGCACCTGGTAGATTCGAACTGCCAACCTTTTGGTTAGCAGCCAAACTCCTAACCACTAGTGCATGTTAAAAACCCAGCTTAGTTCAACCTCATCTGTGGTCCACTGATTCTGAATCTCTGGGATAAATATCTGCATGTTTAGAAGACTCTAAGGCAATTTTGATATACTGTAACTTTTGAAAACTAAAGCTTTTTACAAAAAAATTGAAGTATGATTTTCATACAATAAAATCCACAGATCTTTGACAATTAAGTGACTTTTGACAGTGGTAGACACATGTGAAACCACCACCCCAGACAAAATGTAGAAGAACATTTCCATCACCCCAGAAAGATCCCTCTCGCCCTTTTTCAGTCAGCCCTCAACCACAGCAGTCATGACTCTTAGGTTTCTATCATCGTAGAGAATTTTACCCAGAGCTATTGCTTTTTGAAGGCACCCTGTTGTGCAATGGTTAAGGGCTCGGCTGTGAACTGAAAACTTGGTGGTTCAAACTCACTAGCTGCTCTGTGGGAGAAAGACCTGGCAATCTGCTCCCATAAAGATTACAGTCAAGAAAGCCCTGTGGGGCAGTTCTACTCGCTCATATAGGGTTACTCTGAGTCAGAATCAACTTAGTGGCAAACAATAACAACATTGCTTTTTGAAACATTAAAGCAAAAAAAAAAAGTCTGTCACTTAAGGGAGCCCTGGTGGCACAGTGGTTAAGAGCTACGGCTTGCTATGGCTGCTAACCAAAAAGTCAGCAGTTCAAATCCACCAGCCACTCCTTGGAAACCTATGGGGCAGTTTTACTTTGTCCTATGGGGTTACTATGAGTCGGAATCTACTTGACAGCAATGGGTTTGGGTTTGGGTCACTTAAGAGCTCTAAGCACCATATTTTTACACAAATAACACATGCCTTCTGAGTTTGTTTGCCAACCTCGCCCTCCCTCCCTCCACCTGTGAGGCGAGGTATTTTCATATGTGCCGCTACACCAATTTGTTTTTACATGTTGTGGTTGGCAAACAAACATATAAGGCACGCATTATTTGGGTAAAAATACGGTAAGCCATTTCTGCTTGGCAAGAGGAAAAGACTTCAACAGACCTTTGGAGGAGACTATTCCATTTTTTTTCTGAAACAATCAGTCAAATGGGCCTCTTAGCAATGCAAATATACAGCCCTCCAAACTGGAAATAGGACCTCAAGTAGCTGAAGCTGCATTGGGAGAGTGGAAAATATTTCTCTGCTGCAGGCAATGTCGCAGAGCTTAAATTTTGTAGGAAAAATGAGTCAAGGACAGTAGAGAAATTTCGGTGGCATCTGTTCCTGCCAAGCCCTTTGGACAGTGTCCAGCCCAGGGTTGGAGGGTGTGTATGTAAGTTTTAGGATCTGAGGTACTGACATATCTAAATTAGGTGACTTTAGACCTAAATTAAGAAGTTCCATTCTGAATTAAACTAAGATGTTCATTTCTGCAGTAGAGTCTGCAAAGGCTATCTGCCACATATATGTCCTGACTATGTCTCTTCTCTGCTCTTCTAAAGAAATCATTCAGGCTTTTGTCAAGATTTACTGCTTGAAAAACAAAAGCCAGAACTTCTAACCTAAATAAAGAATTACCCTGTGCCTGTGGAGGATATTTACACTTCAAAAGGCTTTACTTCACTTGCTATCTTAACTGCGCTTGAGCCCTAACTCACTCTTAGACAGACAAGCAATGCTTACATTTCAAAAAGCTTCAGATTTAGGGTTAATTCTTTCCTAAAACTAAAAAAAAAAAAAAAATTTTTTTACTTTTAACCAAATGGTTGTTTTTACATTTCAAAAACTTCAATTAAGTTTGAGGAGGCCTGCGATTCATCACTAAACTTCCACATCAAAAATGTTTACACAGCTCGCTTTAGAAACCTTGCCTTAGTCAAGTTGTAGCAGGAAATAAAAAAGTAATGTTAAAAGTTTATGTTAAGAAAGTTTAGAGCATGTTTGTAACTTGACAACCCCTTGTAAATCTTCACTCTACATTTCCCGAGCTTGTGAGCACAATCCTTTGTTTGCTTCACCTAATAAAAAGCCCCCTTGCTCCTTGCGAGCTAGAATACTTCAGCATCCCACTTTCCTGGATGTCTATGTGATTCCCCATTTCATGAGATGTTGTAAGTTTAATATTTCACTATAACAAGGCAAAGGGCCGAAAGTGAATGGGATTGTTTTCCTGAGAAATCTGGTGACACTCTGGGCTCAGACAAGGATCCTCACCAACCCCCAGCAAGGGCAGCTGTTATAAATGGCATGTTTTCCCATTATACTTCCTAACTAATGTATTGCTGGCATATAGGAAAGCAATACTGATACACATATTGATACAAAATGTTGATTTTGTACCTGGCCACTCCATTGGATGACTTGTCTTATTAGTTCTGATAGCTTTCCACTTAATTTGCCTGGGTTTTCTAAATCCATAATATCTTCTGAAAATAAGGAAACTTTCTTTTTCCTTTCCAATTGCTGCAACTTTTTTCAAGTTTTTCATCTTATCGTTTTGACTATTATTTAATTATTCCAAGGTTTGTTAGAATGAAAACCTTAATGTTGAATTTTTTTTACCAACCTTGAGAATGATGGATTTGGGAACAGAGCAGCTACAATCAGAGCAATCAGCAAAGGGGCCACACTAGTAGTTTGTGTGTGATTGATAATGAATAACTGATTATGACTGAGAAAACAGAGAAGGGACTTATCCAAGACATATTTTTGATGAAAAAAAATGTTGGATTGTGATGTGAGAAGGTCAAAACAATATAGAGCTCCCAAAGCTGGTAGCTTAATTGACAATAACCATGCAAAGAACTGTATCTTTAATCAACCCTGCTATTCCTTATAACTTATTCATCTTAAATGAGGTGAAAAGAATGAAATTAAGTATGCATCTCAGTTTGGGACAGATTCATGATGGAGGATTCAAGACAAATTAGCAAATAGTCTTATTCTCTACTGTACGTCTATAATGTGACCGTTAATCAACCAACAAGCAAAACATGTTTTAATAACACTTAATCTTGATTAGCCCAGTTTACGAAGCAAGCTTTCTTTTCCTTCTGGATCTCAGATGCATAGGATTAGCAGGATAACTCCCTTTAGTCAGTTTGTGGTAGACTACCATCAAGAATCCATGAACAGCCCTATATTTATCCTTAATACAGTACTTCAAAATTCTATTTTTGTCCCCTTCACCCCTGTTCCTAATCCCATTCTCATTCTACTACATGAATACACTCCTATGTATTTCACATAGAGCTGCCCTCTATAACATTATTTACATTCAGAGACATCCTTAACAATACTAATAAAAAAAAAAAAATACTAATTAGCATGGGTCATTTTTTTTTTTCCCACAAATAGGATCATGCTGGATATTTCATTTGCCTTTTACTTTTTTTGTTCAATATTATATGTTTAATATATATTCATTTATGTGTGTGCATATATATACACACGTAGAGTATTAAGTTTAACAATAAAATGAACACCTGGTGACCCACCTCCTACTGTTAGACTTCCAGTTCCATAGAAACCCCAGGGTGCCCCACCTGATCCGATCAACCTCCCCTCCTCCAATAGGTAACCACTATCCCAAATTTTTGCTTATTATTTTCTTATCTTTCTTCATCAGGAAACCCTGGTGGTGGAGTGGTTAAGTGCTACAGCTGCTAACTAAAAGGTCAGCAGTTCAAATCCACCAGGTGCTCCTTGGAAACTCTATGGGGCAGTTGTACTCTGCCCTGTAGGGTCGCTATGAATCAGAATCAACTCAACAGTGGCAGGTTTAGTTTTGGGTTTTTTTCTTCATCATACATACCACATACCCCTAAATAATATATTCTTTATAGCTTTGCATGCTTTTAAACTTTACATAATGAAATTATACTTCATGTATTTTTTCAGCTACTTAAAAAAATTTTTTTTATTGCAGTCAAATATATATCACAAAACATTTACCATTTCAACCATTTTTAATTCGGTAACACTAATTACGTTCACCATATTGTTCAACAATCACCACTATCTGTTTTCAGATTTTTCATGATCCTTAACAAAAACTCGGTAACCAGTAAGCAAGGACTCCCGACTTCTCCCTTCCGTGCACCCCTGGTAACCCCTAAAAACTTTGGTCTCTACACACTTGCCCATTCTAAATATTTCATATAAACGAGGTCATACATACTTGACCTTTCATGACCTTTCACTTAGCATAATGTTTTCAAGGTTTATCCATGTTGCAGCACGTATCAGAACTTTCTCTTTATGGCTGAATAATATTCCATTGTATGGATATGCCAGATTTTTTATTTTTCTCCCTTCATTTGGTGGTGGACATCTGGGTTGTTTCTACCTTTTGGCTATTGTGAATAGTGCTGCGATGAGCACTGGCATCTTCAGCAACTTTTTAAAATTGAACATTATGTACGCGAGATTCATTCCTGCAGCTGCTTGTAACTACTGTGTATTCATTTTCATATCTGAGCATCCTTCACTCATTCCTCATTCTCCAACATTTGGGTTGTTCCCAGTTCTTTACTACCGTATTACAAACATAGCTGCTATGAACATTCTCAAGCATATATGCAAACATGTCTCTATGTCCCAAAGTGGAATTGCTCGGTGTCAAGTTCACATACCTTCAACTTCATGATGCCAAATTGTTATCCGAAGTGGATGCAGCAATTTGCACTCCCACCAGCACAGCAGAAGCATTCCAGTGGCTCCACCTCCTTCAGTGCTTGATGCTATCAGCCTTAAACTTGTGCCAATCTTGTAGCTGTAAAATATGGCTTTAATTTGCATTTCTTTGATGACCAATACACTGAGAATTTTTTCATATGTGTGTTGGTCATTTGGTGAAGTGCTTTTTCAAGTCTTAGCCTATTTTTTTCTGTTGGAGCTTTTTTGTTCTTTACTTGATTAAAAGGTGGGTGATTATTTTTAATTGCTGTGTGATATTCCATTTTACGCATTTACCACATTTGTCAATTCCTCTTACTGCTGGCTGTTTAGGTTATTTCCAACCCTTGGCTATTCAAAACAATGCTGTAATAAACATTGTACAAGCCTCTTGGTGTATGTGATAAATTTCCCTTGAATATATACCCAGGGGTAGAATTCCTGGGTCTTAGGGTAAGTGCATATTCAGTTTCCCTAAAGGTTTACAATTTGTTCTCCAAACAGCAGCACCAATTCACTATCCCACTATAAGGTGATGAAGCATTCCATTCTCCACCATGTTTTCCAGCACTTGCTATCACAAAGCAACTTCAGATGGACTGTCTCATTTGGTCTATAAATAGCCCTGGAGGGCAGACTATTTAAAGGAACCAAAGTTTTTCTAGTACTTCACAGTTTGCAAAGCACTTTCATCTGCATTATCTATCTCGCTTTATGTGCAATTCCTGTCACTCATTCCCTTGCAAGTCACACCCGATCAAAAGCCAGTGTGAATCCAACGTTTCTCTGAATCCAACGTGCAGCTTCACACAACCATGTAAATCCAGGTGTCTTGCCCACCTGAGCACTCTGAAAAATATTTTCCAAAGACTGTACAGTCGTGAACTGGTCTTTATTCCACACCCTGGAGATGGGGGTAAAGCCAGAGATTATTCTCTGTTGTTGAGACCCTCAGGAGGGAGGGCTAGGCTCTCTCATCCTCTCCCCATGGACTCTGCCTCCTTCCAAGCCACACAAGGTAGAGGATTCCTCAAGCATACCAATCAGTTGCTGTTGAGTCAATTTTGATTCATGGCATCTCCGTGAGTGTCAGAGTAGAACTGCACTCCATAGGGTTTCCAATGTCTGATTTTTCAGAAGTGGATTGCCAGGCCTTTCTTCTGAGGTGCATCTGGGTAGACTGGAACCTCCAACCTTTTGATTAGCAGCAGAGCACGTTAACCATTTACACTAGCCAGGGACCATTTACACTAGCCAGGAACTCCTCCTTGAACATAGAAAGGGACTTTGGATGCTGGTCAACCAAAGTGAATGACAAGTGTCCAACACAGATTAAAAATAGCAGGTCAGTTAAGGACACAGCACTTTTGTCATTTCTCCCTAAACATAAGCTTTCTTCTTCTTGTTTTCCTCATCCAGTGCCTGGTGATGCCTTTGGGATAAAGAATGAATCACGATACCATAATCACTCAGCCACTCCTACCAATGGTGGCTTGCTTATGAGCTGTTTATTTTTCTAGAGATTTGTGACTGTGTTCCTTATGTTGGCAATATGTCACCCTAATGATTTTATTTTAACAGTAATGAATTATGACTTGGTTCCCGCAGCAAGGCATATGGCATCCCTTTTCAATCCCTAGTGAATCAGTGTTGTTGTAATGAATACCAACTTCATCAATAACATTAGAAAATGCAAAATGGTGTTCTGTAGCCACTGTCATCTCTTTCTGTAATCTTTGCACTCCATCATTTTGACTAATATTTGATAGATTTAACCTCTTTTTTTATTTACAAAGTGCTCGTGCATGTTTGCCTGAACTGTAACTTCCAGATTCTGATTTCACTAATAATTTTTGAATGCCTACGCTGGGCCTTTTCACACAAAAAAAACTACTGTTTGTAACTGAGACAACTTGGGTTGTGAAAAGTGAAGTAATTTGGTCAAGGTCACACAGGTGGGGCCGGGATTTTAACCCCAGGCTTTGAACTCGAAATCTAGTATTCTTTCTACTAAGCCACACGGCATCTTTGTTACCATCTTTTTCTTTTTTTATAATTTCAGATAGAATTCTTGAATCTTTCTTGAATCTTCTTTCTAACTCTAAAGAAATTTGGATGGTATTACTTCATCTACAATATTTGAACCTTCATAGGGTGAAAAGTCAAGCCAACATTTCACATGGCATCTGGTTAATTACTCTGAGATACAGAATAGAACTTAGCAAACTCGACAAGCTTCCACTCTCTGGTTGTAGGTGGGGAGATGTCCATGTCAACCAAACACCTTAACTTTTCCCTGTGAGACAGAATAATATCAGTAAATCTGAGCCTCTGGATTTCTAGCTACCCAGCTTTGGATTTATAGATTTATGCTTTTGAATATTTTAGGAATCAGTCTAAGGCAGCTGAGAATACCCTGATTTTCCAGGTTTTGAATTTCAATCCTCTGACAGGAATTTGGTTTTCAGAGCAGTGTTGCAAACCAAAGTAATTTTGATTCAGATTCAGCTGTGGCCTATAAAACATCAGGCTTCATAAGGATATGATGAATCATTTAAGATTAAAGAGTCCAAGGACAGGCACATTTAAATGTCATAAAGTTGTCATTGTAACAAGTACATTCTCTGAATTCACTCTTCCAGGCCCCTGTGCCTTTAGAATTGCTGTCTCACTGCCTGGAAAGCAGCCTACCTCTTGTCCCTCTCCACCCTCCATCTACCTGGAGAACCCCCAGCTGTGAAGGCACATCCTCATGAGCAACACCCCTCAGCTAGCCCCTTGGAACAGTCACCCCCTCCTCCGACAGCAACATGTGCATCATTCATTCATTCATTCATCCAGAAAACATTCACTGAGGCTCTACCATGTACCAGGCACCACTCCAGGCCCTGGGACACATCCATGAGCTGACAGACAAAAATCCCTGCAGCGTGGAGGTGATGTTGCAAGTAAGAACAGCAGACCATAAACATAAACCTAAATGGCATATAGTTGGCTGGCCAGTGATAAGCATCATGGGGGAAAATGGGGCAGGAAAAGATGGATCTAGAGCCCAAGGGTGGGGAGGGGGCTTCCAATTTAAAATGGGGATCAGGGAACTCTTCATTGAATAGGTGACATTTGGGCAGAGGGGGTGAGCCGGTGAGCAGGACATGGAGCTCCAGGAGGCAATAGGAGCAGGCTACGGGCCACCTGGTCATCCATTCTATGCCCATTGGGTTTCTATGACGAGTGAAGTAGGGAGACTGCAGAAGATTTTGAGCAGAGAAGGTCAGATTCAAAATATGCTGGAAATTCAGTCAACAAGACCCCCGGATGGATAGATTACGAAATATGAGAGAGAGAAATTCCACTCTGACAGCGCTGATTACACTCTGTCATAGATACTGGTTAGGCATCTTTCTCTTTCTGGACGAGGAGCCCAGCGAGGGCAGAAGCTGTGCCATGTGCCTTAGGATTCCCAGAGTCTTATCTAGAGCAGGACACCCAAGCAAGGATGGCTTTAATGTGCTGAGCTTGATAGACTGAAGGAGTATGTCTCTGTCATGAGTCTTATTAGCATCAGGAAAGCTGACATTGTTCAGCCTGGCCAGCTCCCTCTCACCAGGAAGGGTACTCACCAGGCATCGCAGACACTGTCCTTCCCTGGGACGGATGTGAGAAGGGCAGGCTACTAATGACCTCTGTATTCAAGGATGTAGTGGCAGATGAAACCAACTTTTTATATTTGCTGATATCTAGGGAGAGAAATCTATCTTTTTCAGAGTGCTACAATTGGAATTACTTAGAGCCAAGAAATTTCCCGAATGCCTAGTTTCAACCTAACAAGCTGTCTGTTTAGGGCTGGCTGAGAACTCGAGGATGGCGTTAATGCTGGGTGGGGCTGCGCCGAGAAGCCGCCGACTACCTTGAGAAGCCCTTCTCTAGCTACCTCAGCTCCCTAAAAGCAGAGGTGTCAGGATAAATCGTAGCTCCATGTGGGCGCCGGGCATCTCCTGAGACCCTGCTTCTGTCGATTCTGCTGGTGATCCCCTCACTGTCTATGAGGGCAGAGAAAGACACCACTGGGGGCCGCATCAGTGTGAGTGCCTATAAAGTGTACATTTCAGAGATTAGAGTACAGCAGCCAAAAACTGGAGTGAATACGGGCATGGCTGTAGCCTGGCCCAAAGGGGTGCTCCTGCGCCTCCACCCCCAGGGCTGTCCGAAAGGGGGCCCACAGGACTGGATTATCCAGTAAGCAAATTAAAGACATGTCCAGGGCCCCAGCAAAGCAGGCCACCCAGAGAGATAGAAGAAATCACCAAATTCAGCAAAAGGCCATTTCTATTTCAGCATTTATATAAGCTTTATGCCATTTTAGAAAATGAAATATTTTATGGTTTAATGTCGGTCTGGCTCTGAATTCCACGTGCTGGTGGCATGGTGACCTCTTTAGTGTGTGGAGTCACCATCAATAAACTTGGAGGTGTTTCTCCAAGCTGCATTCTGGGCACGAGAAACAAAACCTCTTTGTTTCTTAAAGGGCAAGCTCTTCTATATGTCAGATTCTAGAAAGTTACTTTGGACTCTCTTGCTTTGGACATGTCACCAGAAAAAACCTATCGCTAGAAAAGGACACTGTGTTTGGTAAAGTAGAGGGTCAGTGAAAACGAGGGAAACCCTCAATGAGACAGATTTTCACAATAATCACAACAGTGGACTCAAACATAGCAGTGAGTCGTGAAGATGGCACAGGACCAGGCAACATTTCAGGTCTTTTACACATAAGGTCATCGTGAGTCAGAGCCAACTCAACAGCAACTAATAACGACAACAACAAAGTGGCCAAAGGCCAAGGAGTGTTTGCAGGTAAGTTGGCGTGTGGACAGTTACAAGGTGGACCACAAAGAAACTCTGCCTGTCAGGAGCATCCCCTTCAACCAGCCATCGGCTGTGTGGTTGATGCCCGTCTCCTTCCCAAGGATGCAGCCACTGTCTGTACATAGCACTGAAGAGTACCTAAGAAGGTATGCCCACCCTCTTTTGAATGACCATCAAATATTATTTATCTCTTTCCTGTGCTCCTGGACAGTTGCTATATTTCTTTACAGTTATGACTGCTCTTTGAGTCAGGGATGGAAAATATATGGCACTTATGCTACCTTCCTCCCCCACTCACCCATGATAGACATTGCATTTGGTCACAAGGTTTTTCCCACTCATCCCAGGCTAAGTCTCAACATTTTCTCAACACAGCGTTCCCAGCAGCCATGACCAGCCAGCCAACAAAAGGCAACAGCATGTAACATGGGACCGGTCTTTCACCTTATTTCTCCATGATCAGCTTTCTGAAGGGCAGGAACAGTGCCTTCCACATCCTTTTATCCCATGTGGTACCAATCCTATTCTGCACACAGTGGGCACTAGACTCATTTTCCATTCAGGAACATTAATATGTGTTCAGTAAACTTTCCTCTAAAACTAAGGAACACAGAGCCAAGTCAAACAAGGTCTACCACCTCCAGAAGCTTATGAGGCCAACACTGATGACAGCATATATCATAGTGCTGATTCCAAAGACATTATGTGCAGGTCACTCTGAAAGGCCAAAGAGATGGACCCAGAAATTAAGTTAGTTAAGTGCAAGGTGCTATTTTAAACAAATTGCAATTAAAATGTCAGTGGCTTCTCGAAGAATTGCCTTCTAGAAGCAGTCCTGCCAGGCCTTCGGACATCCTGGCACTGTGGGATAAAATGGCTTTGAGATGACATATATCATTACTAAGCCATTCCTTCCTCATTAATTTTCCTCATTACCATTGTTAAGAAATTGAACAGGGAAGGCTTCTGAGGCAGAGATAATGACTTCTTCTGGATCCTTTATACCAGTCGTAAAGAGCTACCCCTTCTGACAGCCCAATTTGTTTTCATTTCTCCTCTAACCAGCCCGAAGAAAGCTTAGGTTGTAATTTTTTAAAGTGCCTTAAAACTTTTGTGAGTCTCATTAATAACAGCGCCGAGCAGTGGATTTGGGTTGGCTCCTGTTAAGCCCATCAGGGCAGAAGCTGCTGCTCTCATAACACCCGATTACACTGGCTAATGAGGCCCATTAATCAGTCCTTGTAGCTTGGAGGAATGCCAGAGAAGGATCTATTGACCTTTAGAGCAGGCTGCACAGTTACTGTCATATTTTGTGTGTCAAATTTCTAACAAAGCTAAGTCGTGGTTAGTGTCTTCACTCATATTTTACCATTGTTGTTGTTAAGCACTGTTGACTCGATTTCAGCTCATAGCAGCCCCATGTGACAGAGTAGAACTCATCCAGAGGATTTCCTAGGCTGTAACCTTTATAAGAGCAGATCACCAGGTCTTTTCTCCTGCAGAGCCATTGGTAGGTTCAAACAGCCAACCTTTCGGTTAGCAACCATGTGCTTAACTATTGCACCACCAGGGCGCCTTCATATCTTACTAACAGTACACTATGTTTTTATTGCCCATCCCTCCCCCATTATTTTAGTAGAACAATGAGTACTTGGGACAAATAGCCTGAACTTTTGCTTTAGAACCTTTTGGATAAGCTCAGTTGTCTATTTCTCTCCAGGGTTGAGGCCAAGGTCAAGTGAGTTAATATATATGAGAGGATCCTGCATGGCACCTGGCAGATAGTAGGTCATCAGTCAATAGTGGTCCACCCATAACTGAATGAAATTTTCTGTAATTTCTATCAGCTACTCTCTGGCAAATCTGTGGCTTGGTCAGGTTGGGGAAATAAGTTTAAGGATTAAATGTCTGAATTTCTGTGACCTTGGACAAGTTAATCTCTCCAAGTGTTGGTGTCCTCATTTAAAACATGAAGATAACAACAGTACTGGACTCAGAAGGCTGCCAGAATACATGTAATGGCCTCAGCAGGGTGCCTTGAATGGAACACTAGAAACCAAACCAAACCAGTTACCATGGAGTCGATCCTGACTCATGGCAACTTCATGTGTGTCGGAGTAGAACTGCACTCCATAGAGTTTTCAATGGATGACTTTTTTGGAAATAGATAGCCAAACCTTTCTTTCAAGGCACCTCTGGGTGGACTCAAACCTCCTCCCTCTTGTTTAGCAGCTGAGTGTGTTAATCATTTGTACCGCCCAGGAATTTCTCAGTAAACATTAACGCTTATTATATCAAATATTGTTCTTAGTCAACTTGGACATTTTTTGAAAGACAAATTAAATATACTTGCTCTATTAATGGGCAAAGCCCTTTTTGTCATCTTGGGATAAGGTATCTCCTTTTGCTGAGAGGGTGGAATCAAGTAGATAGGGACAAAGTGACTGACAAGTCTCTTCCTTCATGCAGAGAGATGGCTGGCTCCCACCGAGAACATCAACTCCTCTTAGGAACATTTTGTGGGGTTTAGAGATTTTTTTCTTTCCAAAAGAGAACCTCTCCAGAATGTTTTCTTGTCCTCACGTTGACCCTGCACAGGGAGCAGTGGAGACTTCCTTATTCTACTTTTTCAAAAACAGAAAAGAAGGTATTAAGTATTTTGACCAAAATTACCCAAACAATTAATGATCAGGCCAGATTTTCTGATCAGTGTTCTTTCCTCTACACCAGATGCTTCTCACTTTAAGGCTGTAGGCTAATTTCAGCAAAATCTCAAAAGAGGAGAGTTTCAGGACTTCGGGCATCAACAACTGCAAAGTCCTTCAAAATAGGTGTCAGCTTCAGTAACAATGGTCACTTACTGTGCACCACATGTGTGCCAAGGATTTACCACGAACATTATCTCGTTAACTCTCTCCTCAACAGTTCACAAAGTTGGTACCAGTGTCACCTTCATTTGACCTATAGGGAAAGCGAGCCCTAGTAAGGTCAAGCAGGTTTAACAGCTCATTTTTTTAACCTTATACAGGTTATGCCAGAGTGTAGAAAAAGAGAGAAGGCTACTCAAGTCATTTTATGAGTCCTTGAAATCAAAACAGGGCAAGAAAATAAATCATAGTCTAATCTTATTTATGAACACTGATGCACAAATGCTAAATGAAACATAAGAAAATTGAATTTGGCCCTACCATACTCACACATACACACAGGCACTTATTAAAACATCTGGGCCAACTAGGGTTCATCCTAAGAGTTTAAGGATGGTTCAGCATAAGAATATCTATACATATAATCTAATGCAGCAACAGATTAAAGGAGAATATGGTAAGATTATCCCAATGAATAAAGAAAAAATATTCAATAAAATTCAATACCTATTCATAGAAAAAACTCTTACCAAACTAAGAATAGAAGGAAAAAGCAACCCACAGACAGGGAGACGATATTTTTAACACATATATCCAACAAAGGATTAATATTTGAAATGTGGAAACAATTGTAAATCAATAAGGAAAAGACAAAAAACTTAATAGGAACATGAGCAATAAATATGAACAGGCAATTCACAAAAGAAGAAACCTACTCAGCTTAACTTGTAATCAAGAAAATGCAAATTAAAGTGCTCATTAAACTGGCTGGAACTTTCAAATGAAAACACCAAGATGGCGAGTAAGCAAGAGAAAGTTCAGCAGGCCTAATTGCTAGAATTTTCTGCATTCTGCAGGAGAGCCTGTTTGTGTGACTGGGAACTGAACTATTGGAATGTTCCCTATGCTACTAATTGATAAGGGTGTTTTATGCTTGGAGCCATGAATCATGCTAGACCAGCTTGTCTAGATAGTTTGTGCAAACACTGTGATTTATGGTAACCACCTACTTTCCTCCGGGGGTCTGGAGTTTCAGTAACTGTGGCTAGTCACAAAGACAAGATGGGTGCGCATGACCAGCCTCTGTAAAAACTCTAGATGTTTAGGCTCAAGTTAACTTTCCTGGACATAAAACACTTGACATGTGTTTCTGCACTTAGTTCCTGCACGAATAAGCACAGCCTGTGCATTCCTTTGAGAGAGAACATTTGGAAGCTCACGTCTGGTCTCCCTCAGGCTCTGCCCAATGTGCCTTTTTCCTTTATTGATTCTGCTTCGTATCTTTCCACTCTAATAAAACAGAGTTGTGAGTATAACTATTTCTGAGTCCTCTAAGTCCTTCTATACAATCACCAAACCTCAGGGAGATCTTGAGGATCACAGAAACAGTGAGAATGTGGAGAAACAGGACTTAATACTCTCCTGGGCCAATCATTTTGGAGAGGAGTGTGACAAGATTGGGGTGAGTTGAAGATATACATGTGCTAATTTCATAACTATGTTTCTAATCTAGAAACATTGCCCTCAAGGTGACTGTGATTGTTAACGTTGTGTGTCAACTTGGCATGGCCATGATTCTCAGTGGTTTGACAGTTATGATGTACTCTGGCAGTCACATAATGATGCAATCACCTCCAAGATGAGATCTGATGTAACATGATCACCTCCAAGATGGGATTTGCTGTGAGTAACCAATCAGTTGAAAGGGAGCTTCCTTGGGTGCATGGCCTGCATCCAATGCAGGTGGACTTTCTGTCAAGGCTCATGGGCTTTGGCTCACTCTGGATCATGCAGCTGGCTCCCGTTCATCTGACCTCTGGTTCTTGGGACTTGAGCTAACAGCTTGCCTACCAATCTTGGGATTCATCAGCCTCCACGGTCTGGATTTTGGGTTTGCCAGCCCCTGCAGCTCCATGAGTTGGGAGAAGGATCCAACTTGATCCACAGACTTTGAGTTTTCCAGCCTCTACAACAGTGTTAGCCATTTCCTTGATATAAATCACTCTCTGGCTCTCTCCATATGTATATATATATGCTTCACTGGTTTTGCTTCTCTAGAGAACCCAGCCTAAGACAGTCATGTACAAAAAAAGAAAAATGTTCACTACAACATTGTTTCTAATAGTGAAAAACTAAAAACAATTTAAAATCCCATCAATAGGAGAATGGAAAAAAGAACTGTCATATTTGTATAATGGAAAACTGCACAGAATTTCAAATACCTAAACAAGAGCTATATCAATGTGAATAAATCTCAAAATGTTAGGAAAAGAAAAAGTTGCAAAAATGATGTGCACAGTAGGATAGCATTTATGCAAAGTTAAAAAACAGGTGAGATTAATTATTTCAAGCATCAGAATGATATACACCAACTTTACGACAGAAGATACTCTGTAGAGAGAGGGAAAGGAATAGGAGGAAGTAGAAGAGGGGGTCCCACAGAGGGTTTTACATAGGTCTGCATTGTTTTATTTCTTTAAAAAAAAAAAAAAAAGATCTGGAACAAACATGGCAAAACATTAATATTTGGTAAAGTTGCATGGCGAGTCTGTTATGTCGTTGTTGTTAGTTGCTGTCAAGTTGATTCTGACCCATGTGTGTCAGAGGAGAACTGTGCTCCGCTGGGTTTTCAAGGCTGTGAACTTTCAGAAGAGGATTTCCAGGCCTGTCTTCCAAGGCACCACTAGATGCATTTGACCACCAATCTTTCAGCTAGTCATTGAACATTCAACCACTTGCAACACCCAAGGATGCCAAATATATTATCCTGTATTTAAAATATTTCCAATTTTTTTTTTAAATAACAGAAAATCAGAAAGTGAAGCAATTTGCTTAAGATTCCAAGTTAAGTCAAACTGAGATTTGAGCTCCAGCCCCCAAGCCTGGCCACAACTTCAGTATACCTCCTCTCATTTCAGTGAGCTGTTCGTTAAAACCCTGGAAAATTAAGCTAATCCCACTTAAAGTGTGCTCACTCAGACCTCTGAATTAAATGTTAATAAAATGTTCATCTTATTTTAAAACTTTGGTAGCTATTGATAACAATTACACTCTGCATTCTCTCAGGTTCTTCGTATGACAGGTCCCACATTTATGACAAAGATGTTATAGATTAACTTCGGGGAGCAATAAAAAGCCTAGAGAAGGAAAGGCTTGTCAGTCTTTTGAGCTATGAGTTATCTTGCTCATTTAAAATATTAAAGAAAAGAAAATCAATATGAAGGTCCTAAGACATACAATTTGGTCAGCTAAATATAAAGGAGAGGCAGCTCTTAAACAATTTGTAAGCACTGAAGGGTTTATTTCATCTTCTAAGAAGCATAGTTTTCAGCTTTTAATTGAAACAGCACAGGGCGGAAACCAATCTCTTTTGTATTAAAGACGAGAGGCCAGAGGAGAAGGATGAAGATCAAAGATTTGACTTTTCCAAACGAAATGAGCCAAAGATACAAGGTATCTATGATGATGCGGCCTTACAATTTGAACTTAAAAGGGTTCTTTGACCAGTTTTAATTAATATCTTAATGTTTTCCTTAATTAAAACTTGCCAGAAATTATAAAGTTTTTTTTTTTGTTTTTTTTTTTTTTTGGCAACATGCTTTCAATTCAATTTCACAAATGCTCCCTAAGAAACTACTTATACGACAGGCATCATTCTAGTTTCTGGAGAGGTAAGATCACAACAATAAAAACCACTACTATTACTGCTACCTTATTGGATACGTTTCCATGTGCCAGCCACTCTAAGAGATTTACATAATTAAGAGGAAAACGAAACATGGGTGTGTGAAGGGAGAGTGAGGAATATGAAGAATAGTTACGGGGCTTGGTGAGGCCAAAGAGCAAAAATGAAGAGGAGAGTTCAGAGAAAGGAATTTTAAAGTTTGAGACATTGAAGGAAGAGATGTTCTCAGCGACTGTAAGGTTGCTAGAGTGTTGTTGTGTGCTGTCGAGTTGATTCCGACTCATAGCGACCCTACAGGACAGAGTAGAGCTGCCCCCATAGAGTTTTCTAGGCTGTAATTTTTATGGGAGCAGGCCTTTTCTTTCATGGGGTGGTGGCGAGTTCATACCACTGACCTTTCGGTTAGCAGCCGAGCACTTAACCATTGTGCCACCAGGGCTCCTTTGCTAGAGTATACTAGTTTCTTATACTGCTATAACAAATTATCACAAACTTGGTGGCTTAAAACAATGCAAATTTATTATCCTACAGCTCTGTAGACTAGAAGTCCAATATAGGTCTTACAGGGCTAAAATTGAGGTGTGGGCAGGACTACGTTGCCTCTGGATGCTCAAAGAAAGAATCTATTTCCTTGCCTTTTCCAGCTTCTAGAGGCCACCTAGGAGCCCTGGTGGCACAGTGGTTAAGAGCTCAGCTGCTAACCAAAAGTCAGTGGTTTGAATCCACCAGTGGTTGGATCCCACCTGTGGGATTGCTATGAGTCAGAATCAACTCGACAGCATCAGGTTTGGTTTGGTTTAGAGGCCACCTGCATTCCTCATAGCTCTCTTCCTCTATCTTCAAAATCAGCCAACAGTTGGTCGAGTCTTCCTCCCATCTCTCTGACCTCCTTTTCTGCCTCCATCTTCCACTTTTAGAGCCTGGTGGAGCAGTGGTTAAGAGCTCGACTATGAACAAAACATTGGCAGTTCAAATCCGCCAGCAGCTCCTTGGAAACCCAATGGAGTAGTTCTGCTCTGTCCTATAGGGTCACTATGAGTCAGAATCGACTCAACGGCAACGGGTTTGGTTTGGTTTGGTTTCCTTCCACTTCTGATTACACCGTGCTGATTACACCGGGCACACCCAGATAACCTCCCCATTTTAAGGTAGGCTGATTAGCAACCTTGTGATTCCATCTGTTACTTAGTACTCCTTTGCCATGTAACATAACATAGGCACAAATTCTGGGGATTAAAACATGGGTATCTTTGGGGGCCAAGATTCTGCCTGCCAAATAGAGGTTGCTAAAGAATTCCAACTCAAATTAGCTTAAACAAAATGGGTGTTTTATTGGAAAAGATCCTGTGATACCACAATAATTTATAAGAAGCCCAGCCTCAGGTACAGAACCAGTTCAGGTGTGGTCGGCATGGTAGATTGCTTTTGTGTAGCCCTTCCTACCATGGTCTCGTAACTCCCACCCAAGTGATTGGGTGAAACTGCACAAATAAGGTAATCGTGGCCCACCAAAGGAGTTGGTCAATTTTACCATCCCACTAGGTTTAAAATGAACTAACCCAGAGGTGGGAAAGAGAGGATCTCACCACCACCAAGAAAGAATAGCTAGGAATGGAGCGCATCCTTTAGACCTGAGATCCCTGCGCTGAGACCATCCTAGACCTAGGAGGCAGAGAAAGAACAGTAACACCAGAGATGGTGAGACAACGAGAAGCAGCAGCAGAGAAACAGCAGCAGCAGAGGCAGCAGAACCAGGAGACAGGCAGATGACAGCAGGAGACAGTGCTGTGGGCTTCCCAGTCCACGGACTGAGAAAGCTGAGCACTTTGGGACAGGTGGCTTGCTGGTGGGGTAGAGTGCCTCTGGGCACTTGGTGGAGCTAGGCTTGCTGACCCACAGAGCTAGAGCTGAGTGCCCTCCGGCCGAGGCTCACTGGCCAAGTAGGATGCCTTGAGGCACTTATTGGCAGAGCTAAAAGAGTTTTGTAACATTTGCCTGAGCAGGGCAAAGGCCAAGGGCCAGAGAGAGGTGTGCCTGCGGGCACGGCTGAGAAGATGATGTCCTGATGGGAGAACTATATCCTGAGCATTTCTGAACCTGAATTGTAACGTGTTACTTCCCTAATAAACCCCGTAATCATGGGTATTGTCTTTGAGTTCTATGTGGCCACTGCAGTGAATTATCAAACACAGCAAAGAAGGAGAAAGTGCTGTGGGAGGGATGGTTGATACCAGAATTGGAAAAGATGGCAGAGAGAGGAGGTGTATCTGACCTCTGCCTCATAGGAATCAACCTTGGGCTGTAGATCTCAGACCTCCTTCCCCCTTGTGAAGTTAAACGAGGTCAGACACCTCCACTACACCGTTGGTACACCAGGAACCCTTCCTTTCTGCTATTTCATCTCTGCTTTTTTTTGTTGTTGTTCTGCCTCATTAGGTCATGTCTTCCACTGCAGACTGGCTTCCTTTACCCTTGGTCCACATATATGGCTGCCAGCAGCTCTTCAAATTTTACATCTTACATTCCCATCATCAAGAGAGGGAGATATCAAGATAGGCAAACAGCATCTTCCCTGAGATCTTGGACTGGAAGACAGTGAGAGAGGGCTCTTCTAGTCTAAGATCTCAGGGAAGACACTATTTGCCCATCTTGAGTCAAGTTCCTCTGCCATCTTGGCTGAGAACTCAAAATGGTTCTCACAGCAACAATGGAGTAAACATAGGAATGAGAAGAGCAGTTCCAATGTAATGCTGACCATGCTCCATTCCATTCCTTAGCAAAGTCAATAAAGAAACAAAAGTCCTCTTTTTTTTTTTTTTCTGGCCGTAACTTCTCCACTGTGTGCTGTCGAGTGGACTTTTTAACTCATAGTGACTCCATGTGACAGATTAGAACTGCTCTATAGGGTTTTCTAGGCTATAGTCTTTATGGGAGAATATCAGCAGGTCTTTAATCCCACAGATCTTCAACCACCAAGCTTCAGTTAGCAGCCCAGCACTTAACTATTGCACCACAACGGCTCCTTAGAAAGGACTGAAGGTCATCAAAACTCTGTTTAGATTTAATTTCTTCCTAGTTAGCAGGATGCCCCTGTTTCTAGACCAGCCTCCCAGGTTGAAGCTACGATCACTATCTAGGACTATCCAGGTTTATTTTACCCTTTTCCTCAATCAGCTCAACTCCCCTCTGCCTACTGAAATCCCATTATGAAGGTGCCTCAAGTCCTTTCCCATCTCCATCCCAATGCTCCAACCCACTCTGGGCTCTCCTCTGGACTGCAGTCATCATTTCCTACCTTGTGCTTCTGGACTGAGTCTTGCCCTGCCTAGTACCTGTCAGTCCCCTGACAGTGATCCTTCTAAAACACAACTTAGATCTCTTGATAGTCACCTATTTTTCATTAGCACATTTTTTCAAAATATTAATGATATCTGTCTCTGCCTCAATCTGGAAGTTTCCTAGAGGTTACCGAAGAGACAATCAATGACAAGAGGTATTGCAAACACATTTGTCTCCAAAAAGCAAAGATAATTTCCTCTCCAAACACTTAAATGGCAGCTAAATTGTTTTTTCTACTTTAATATAAAAAAATCATCAAACATCAGTCTTGTAAATATTTATGATCCTAAGCAGACAGTTCATATTTTAGCATCCTTTGTTTAAAGACCATTCAAGCGCTTTTTGACAGAAACCTTATATCCTAACCATTCCCTGAACACAATACTTAGAAAACATGCCTTTATGATGTTTTCCAGGATAAGGTCAAGAAGGTAACTAACCATGGTTGCATGGGCCCAACCAGGGTTTATTCTGGCTGCGCATCTGAAAAGGTTAGAAGCAAAGAAGCTTCCATGGTACAGAGGCCACTGTGAGTTTTCCCACTGATAATTAAATACTATTTGGGTCATAGTGCTTCCGCTTCTCAGATTAATTTCCCGGTAGAACCCAAGGAAATGAGAGAAAGGGCAAAGAAGTCATCATAACTTCAATACTTGTTAATTAATAGAGCAAGAGTGGGGAGGAGTATGAGTGTAGGCTTTGGTTAAGTTTCTGGTGTTCTGCTTCTAAGTTCTTGTGACTTTGAGCAAGGCATATGGGCCTCAGTTTCCTCATAGTAAGAAAAAATGTTAAAGCTTATATAATCATTAAACATTGTTAATGTACTATAAATGGCTTAAGTCACTCATAAAAGAAAAATGAAATTATTTCTGAATTTCTGTTCTGGCTTTCAGCTCCAAAGCACTGTGGTTCTGTGAATTTGGTAATGGGGATCTCAGCATCACAGGAAAAAAGGAAACATATTACATAAACACTGAAGAATAAGTGGCTGGCTACAGACAGCCAAGGGGAGAAGCCACATAAGGAATTGGTGTTACTCTAAGATCATTGGGAGGCAATTGGAGGGTTATTCGTGGTGGTTGTTTTGCTTTAATTTTGCAGTCTTCTGGAAGAAACACTGTGATTTATATTTTATATGGATCACACTGGCTGCTGGGTGGAGGAGAGTGGCCTGTGGAAGGCGGGAGAGGAAGCTGCAAGGCCTGTTAGAACGCCTGCAGGTACCCAAAAGAGAAGACCATGGTTAGGACCTGGGATACAAACACATTTTGGAGAAATGAGTTTATAAGAAAGAATGGCATGTTAAGAGAATGGCAGGGAGTTTTGTAGAGCTAGAGTGAAGGGCGCTTCTGTCAGTTTGTCAAACTGTAATGGCTTACATACTGCTGTAATGCTGGAAACTATACCACTGGTGTTTCAACTACCAGCAGGGTCATCCATGGTGAACAAGTTTCAGTGGAGCTTTCAGACTAAGATCGACTAGGAAGAAGGGCCTGGCAGTCTATTTCTAAAAAAACTGGCCAGTGAAAAACATATGAACAGCAGTGGAGCATTGTCTGATATAGTGCCAGAAGATGAGCCCCTCAGGTTGGAAGGCACTCAAAATACGACTGGGGAAGAGCTGCCTCCTCAAAGTAGAGTCAACCTTAATGACGTGGATGGACTCAAGCTTTCGAGACCTTTATTTGCTGATGTAGCATGACTCAAAATGAGAAGAAACAGCTGCAAACATACATTAATAATCAGAACATGAAATATACAAAGTATGAATCTAGGAAAAATGGAGGTCATCAAAAATAAAATGGAATGCATAAAGATCAATATCCTGAGCATCAATAAGCTGAAATGGACTGGTATTGGCCATCTTGAATCAGACAATCATATGGTCTACTATGCCAGGAATGACAAATTGAAAAAGAATGGCATCATTCATTGTCAAAAAGAACATTTCAAGATCTATCCTGAAGTATGATGCTGTCAGTGATAGGATAATATCCATATGCCTATAAGGAAGACAGAAACCCTGGTAGCATAGTGCTTAAGAGCTACGGCTGCTAACCAAAAGGTCGGCAGTTCGAATCCCCCAGGAGCTCCTTGGAAACCTTATGGGGCAGTTCTACTCTGTCCTATAGGGTCGCTATGAGTCGGAATTGACCCAATGGCAACGGGTTTGGTTTTTTTTAATAAGAAAGGCCACTTAATACAACTATTATTCAAATTTACACACCAACCACTAATGCCGAAGAAGAGGAAATTGAAGACTTTTAACTTCTGCAGTCTGAAATTGATCAAACATGCAATCAAAATGCATTGGTAATTACTGGTGATTCGAATGGGAAAGTTCAAAACAAAGAAGGATCAGTAGTTGGAAAATATGGCCTTAGTGACAGAAATGATGCCAGAGATTGCGTGATATAATTTGGCAAGACCAGTGACTTCTTCATCGGAAATACCTTTTTTTTAACAACATAAATGGCAACTATACACGTGGACTTCACTGGATGAAAAACACAGGAATCAAATTGAATACATCTGTGGAAAGAGACAATGGACAAGCTCAATATCATCAGTCAGAACGAGGCCAGAGGCCAACTGTGGAACAGACTCTCAATTGTTCATAACCAAGTTGAAGCTGAAGAAAATTAAAACAAGTACGCGAAGGCCAAAGTATGACCTTGAGTATATACCATCTGGATTCAGAACCATATCAAGAATATATTAGATGCATTGAACCCTAATGGCTGAAGACCAGATGAGTTGTGGGATGACATCATACTTGAAGAAAGCAAAAGATCGTTAAAAAGACAGGAAAGAAAGGAAAGGCCAAAATGGATGTCAGAAGAGACTCTGAAACTTGCTTTCGAAAATAGAGCAGCTAAAGTGATGAAGTAAAAGAGCTGAACAGATTTCAAAGGGTGCCTCAAGAAGGCAATGTAAAGTATTGTAATGAAATGTGCAAAGACCTGAAGTTAGAAAACCAAAAGGGAAGAACATGCTCAGTATTTCTCAAGCTGAAAGAACTGAAGAAAAACCTCAAGCCTCAAGTTGCAATTTTGAAAGGTTCTATGGGCAAAATTTTGAACAATGCAAGAAATATCAAAAGAAGATGGAAGGAGTACACAGAGTCACTGTACCAAAAGGAATTGTCCAACGTTCAACCATTTCAGTAGGTAGCATATGATCAAGAACAAATGGTATCGAAGGAAGAAGTCCAAGCTACACTGAAGGCACTGGTGAAAAACGAGGCTTCAGGAATTGATGCAATACCAATTAAGATGTTTCAACAAACAGATGCCGTGCTGGAGGTGCTCACTCATCCATGCCCAGAAATTTGGAAGACAGCTACCTGGGCAACCAACAGGGAGACATCCATATTTGTGCTCTTTCCAAAGAAAGGTGATCCGACCGAATGCAGAAATTATTGAACAATATCATTAATATCAGCAACTCTGGCAGCGTAGTGGTTAAGAGTTTGGCTGCTAACCAAAATGTCAGCAGTTTGAATCCACCAGGTGCTCCTTCAAAACCCTGTGGGGCAGTTCTACTCTGTTCTATAGGGTTGCCGTGAGTCGGAATTGACTTGACAGCTATAGTTTTTGTTTTTTTTTTTTAAACATTAATGTCTTGGAAGAAGTACAACCAGAATGCTCCTTAGAAGCAAGGATGGCTAGACTATGTCTTACATACTTTGGACATGTCAGGAGGGATCAGTCCCCCAGGGGCATCATGCTTGGTAAAGTACAGGGTCAGCGGAAAAGAGGAAAACCCTCAACGAGAGGGTTTGACACTGTGGCTGCAACAATGGGCTCAAGCATAACAACAATTGTGAGGATGGTGCAGGACTGGGTGCTGTTTCTTTCTGTGGTACATAGGGGTTGCTATGAGTCGGAACTGACTCAACAGCATCACACACAAGTAAAATTTTGCTGAAGATACTTCAAAAATGTTTGCAGCAGTACCTCGATAAGCAACTGCCAGAAATTCAAGCCAGATTCAGAAGAGGAACCAGGGATATCATTGCTCATGTCAGATGGATCTTGGCTGAAAGAAGAGGATACTAGAAAGAGGTTCACCTGTGCTTTGTTGACTATGCAAAGACATTGGACTGTGTGAATCATAACAAATTATGGATAATATTGTGAAGAATGAGAATTCCAGAGCACTTAATTGTGCCCATGCAGAACCTATACGTAGACCAAGAGGCAGTTGTTCAAAAAGAGCAATGGGATACTGAGTGGGTTAAAATCAGGAAAGATGTGTGTCAGGGTTGTATCCTTTCACCATACTTATTCAGTCTGTATGCTGAGCAAATAATCTGAGAAACTGGACTATATGAAGAAGAACGTGGTATCAGGACCGGAGGAAGACTCATTAACAACCTGCGATACACAGATGAAAAAACATTGCTTGCTGAAAGTGAAGATGGCTTAGAAAACACTTACTGATGAAGGTCAAAGGCTATAACCTTAAGTATGGATTACACCTCAACATAAAGAAATCAAAAATCCTCACAACTGGACCAATAAGCAACATCATGATAAACGGAGAAAAGTTTGAAGTCAAGGATTTAATTTTACTTGGATCCACAATCAACGCCCATGGAAGCAGCAGTTAAGAAATCAAATGACATATTGCTTTAGGCAAATCTGCTGTAAAAGCCCTCTTTGAAGTGTTAAAAAGCAAAGATGTCACTTTTAGGACTAAGGTGTGTGTCTTAGTTATCTAGTGCTGCTATTACAGAAATACCACAAATGAATGGCTTTAACCGACATTTATTCTCTCCCAATCTAGTAGGCTAGAAGTCCAGATTCAGGGTGCCAGCTCCAGGGGAAGGCTTTCTCTGTCAGCTCTGGAGAAAGGTCCTTGTCATCAGTCTTCCCTGGTCGAGGAGCTTCTCAGCACAGGAACCCTGGGTTCGAAGGATGTGCTATTTTCCCGGCTCTTGTTTCTTGGTGGTATGCGGTCCCCATGTCTCTCTGCTCCCTTTTCTCTTTTATGTCTCAAAAGAGATTGACTTAAGATACAACCTAATCTTGTACATTGATTTCTGCCTCATTTAACATAACTGCCTCTAATCCTGCCTCATTAGCATCATAAGAGGTAGGATTTACAATTTATAGGAAAATCACATCAGATGACAAAATGGCAGACAATCACACAATACTAGGAATCATGGCCTAGCCAAGTTGATACATATTTTGGGGGGACACAATTCAATCCACAGCAGTGCATCTGACCAAAGACATGATATTTTCAATCACCTCATAAGCATGCAAAAGCTAACAATGCGCGTAAGGAAGACCGAAGAAGAATCGATGCCGTTGAATTACGGTGTTGGTGAAGGACATTGAATATACCATGGACTGCCAGAAGAACGAACAAGTCTGTCCTGGAATAAGTACATCCAGAATGCTCCTTGGAAGTGAGGATGACAAGACTCTGTCTCACATACTTTGGACATGTTATAAGGAGGGACCAATCCCTAGAGAAGGACAGCATGCTTGTAAGGTAGAGGATCAGTGAAAAAGAAGAAGACCCTCAACAAATGGATTGACACAGTGGCTGTAACAATGGGCTCAAACATAGCAATAATTGTGAGGATGGCGTTGGACTGGGCAGTGTTTTGTTCTGTTGTATGTAGGGTCACTATGAGTCAGAAGCAACTTGACAGCACCTAACATGCACAGAGTGAAGGGGATGCCGATTTTAGTGATAGAATGTGCTTTCCATGGAGAATGCCATAGATTACAGGCTCACCTGCATGTATCCATCAAATTCTTTGGAGGGCTGATGATACAAATGGAAACTGTTGACTTTGGGGACCGTGAGTGTACAACCAAGTCGACTGCACTTAGCCGAGCAAGTTTCACACCCACGAGCTCACTCCTCTTCCTTCTTTATCACCTCTCCTCACTCCGCCTTCAACACCACCCAAACAAATTTCTGCCACTGGGAACAGAACTGTCAATCAGTCATGGGCCGTGACCTGCAGAGCCTTATCTTAGCTGTTAAAAAATTTCCTTGAGTCAAAAGACCATTAGACATAGCTTAGTGACAAACCATAAATCAGTGCTTTAAAGGATGAATTGGCCGGATAAGCTGAACAGTGACGTGAGCTTTTTGTGGAATTGTAAAGCTAGCCCCATCTCTGGAATTTGTCAAGGTAGACTATTTGGAGAGCCTCA
Source organism: Loxodonta africana (assembly GCF_030014295.1). Lineage (NCBI taxonomy): Eukaryota > Metazoa > Chordata > Mammalia > Proboscidea > Elephantidae > Loxodonta > Loxodonta africana. The sequence continues at coordinate 15,034,565 of NC_087357.1, forward strand.
CTGAGTGAACCTCCCTTGTCAGCGGCTGCTCTCCCTGCTCTGGACTGTGGGAGCTGTTTGGGTGTTAGTCTGCCCAGCCAGTGGGAAACCTCTTGAGGACAAGGATGCTGTCTGGTTTAAATTTGTTTTCTTTTAAGTCTAGAAGATTCATTTATTTAATAAATATTTATGGGGAGCACTCTGCTAAGCCCCAGAAAGCCTTAATAAATATTTGCAGAGTTGAATTCAATTCATTACATCCCCTAATGGAAATAAAATAATGTAAAGAGGAAGACAGAGGGAGGGAGGAAGGAGGGAGAAAGAGGGACTTGTTCATGTGCTAAAATGAGAAGAAAAAAAAACAATAGAAAAGGCTTCTGGGAAATACTGTAGATATAAAAAAATTATACCTAAAAAAGACTGTGAAGAAAAAAAATGCTTTTGATTTTCATCTTGCAAGACACATTGGGCAGGACCAGGGGATCTCAAAGCCCCACCCAACTCTAGGCTATGCTGTATCACTGAGGGAGAAAGGACAGACAGGCAAGATGGTCAGGAACACAGACCTCAGAGCCAGACTCACTGAGTCTGGACAAGCATGGGGACCAGGCTGCCACAGACTAATTGTGACCTCTTGCTATTCTTCACAGTACCCTGTCTTTTCTCCACTGAGCGCTTATCACACTTTAGAATTACATATTTGTTTATTAACCTACCTATTTGTTAATTGTTAAGAAATCGTTAATCTGTGTCATGGATTAAATTATGTCCCCCCCAAAAATGCACGTATCATACCACTAAGAAAGCAGCACTGGGAGCAGAGCGAGTCCTTTGGACCCAGGGTTCCTGGGCAGAGAAGCTCCTAGTCCAGGGGAAGATTGATGAGAAGGACCTTCCTCCAGAGCTGACAGAGAGAGAAAGCCTTCCCCTAGAGCCATCACCCTGAATTTGGACTTTCAGCCTACTTTAATGTGAAGAAATAAATTTCTCTTTGTTAAAGCCATCCACTTGTGGTATTCCTGTTATAGCAGCACTAGATGAGTAAAACAATCTGTTAATTCATTAATCTATTTGTTAATCAGTTAATCTGTTTGTTAACCTAGCTGTTCTACTACAACACAAAGGACCCCTGGTGACACAATGGCTAAGCACTCAACTGCTAACTAAAAGGTAAGCAGTTCAAACCCGCCAGCTGCTCCTTAGAAACTCTGTGGGGTAGTTCTACTCTGTCACATGGGGTTGCCATAATTCAAAGTCAGCTCTACAGAACCTAACAACTCAAGTAACAAGCTCCATGCTTCACGCCTACCTGCTCACCACTGTACACCCAGCACAGCACGAAGCACGTATAGGCAGTCCGTATACATTTGTTGAATGAATGAATGATTTTGTTTGTTACTTAATCTCCCTAAGTTTCAGTTCCCTCATTTGTAAAATAGGAAGTATAGTCTTGACTTCTTCGGTTCTGATTCGAGGATCAAAGGAGATAAAGTATTTCAGATGCTGGGCTCCTAAGAGGTGTTCAATAGAGGATGACTACCAGGATACAGGAGCCCTGGTGGTGCTGTGGTTAACACCTCTGCTGCTAACCAAAAGGTCAGTGGTTCAAATTCACCAGTTGCTCCTTGGAAACTCCATGGGGCAGTTCTACTCTATTCTATAGGGTCTCTATGAGCTGGAATTGACTCTACGGCAATAAGTTTTTTTTTTTAACCAGGATACAAATAATATCAACATCATTATCATTAGTATTGACATAAGAACTAATTTATTCAAATATTAAAATAAAAGCTAGAACACAGTTCAGGAGTCCCTGGTGGTACAAACAGTTAACGTGCTTGGCTGCTAACCAAAAGGTTGGCAGTTCAAGTCCACCCTGACGTGTCTCGGAAGAAAGCCCTAGTGATGTACTTCTGAAAAATCAGCCACTGAAAACCCTATGGAGCACGGTTCCACTCTGAGACACGCGGAGTCGCCGTGAGTCAGCGCTGACTTGACGGCTGCTAGTTAACTGGTATAGCCTCTGTCACAGCTACTCAGCTCTGCTGTTGGAGCAGGACAGCAGCTGTAAACAATACGTAAATAAATGGATGTGGCTGTGCTCCCATAAAACTTTATTGACAAAAACAGGTAGCTGCTGGGTTTGGCCCAAGGACCATTGTTGGCCAACCTCCGCTTTAGGCATCTGTTTTGCCCCAGTTTAGAGGCCAAGTAAACTAAGGGACACTCTTGTCTTCAACTAAAGGGAAATGCATCTTTTTTTTTAATTTTTATTGTGCTTTGAGTGAAAGTTTACAAATCAAGTCAGTCTGTCACACAAAAACTTGTATACACCTTGCTAAAAAAAACATACTCCCAATTGCTCTCCCCCTAATGAGACAGCCCGCTCCCTCCCTCCACTCTCTCTTTTCAGGTCCCTTCTGCCAGCTTCTAACCCCCTCTACCCTCTCATCTCCCCTCCAGGCAGGAGATGCCAACATAGTCTCAAATGTCCACCTGATCCAAGAAGCTCACTCCTCACCAGCATCCCTCTCCAACCCATTGTCCAGTCCAATCGCTGTCTGAAGAGTTGGAAATGGTTCCTGTCCTGGGCCAACAGAAGGTCTGGGGGCCATGACCACCAGAGTACTTCTAGTCTCAGTCAGACCATTAAGTCTGGTCTTTTTATGAGAATTTGGGGTCTGCAACCCACTGCTTTCCTCCTCCCTTAGGTGTTCACTGTTGTGTTCCCTCTCAGGGCAGTCATCGGATGTAGCCAGACACCACGCAGCTCTTCTGGTCTCAGGCTGATGTAGTCTCTGGTTTATGTGGCCTCTTCTGTCTTTTGGGCTTGTAATTACCTTGTGTCCTTAGTGTTCCTCATTCTCCTTTGATCCAGGTGGGTTGAGACCAACTGATGCACCTTCGATGGCCGCTTTGATAGTGTTTAAGACCCCAGATGCCACTCTCCAAAGTGGGATGCAGAATGTTTTCTTAATAGATTTTATTATGCCAGTTGACTTAAATGTCCCCTGAAACCATGGTCCCCAAACCCCCGCACCTGCTACGCTGACCTTTGAAGCATTCAGTTTATTCAGGAAACTTCTTTTCTTTTGGTTTAGTCCAGTTGTGCTGACCTCACCCGTATCGTGTGTTGTTTTAAGGGAAATACATTTGAAAGGCAAACAAGATGACTAGCTCATTTGCCTCCAAATAAATTATCCAAAAAATCGCCCCACAATTTACAGTTGTTGCTATCAATTTATTTGTTTTGATCAGTTCTTCTCAGCCCTGATTCCATGGAGCATGACAGAGACAGCAGGCCCATTTTCAAATGCCTCCCTTAAATAGAACCACAACATATAAAGGCAAGGGAAACAATGAAGGGGTTCCCCTTTTGGGTTATATCTTTACTGGTTTGGATAAACTTTTGAGTATTTGGAGATGCTCTATGGCACCCCTGCAGAGTCCAGGGGTTCCACAGGGCCAGTTTAACAAACACTGATAAAGGGCACGGAGGATGGGCCCAGTTAGGAGACATAAGCTCCAGACCAGGCTGTGTCCAGTTTGTTTGGGAACTGCAGAGAGGAGAGGAGACAAGTGTCAGGGTCCCCAGAGTTCCTGAAGGTAACCTTGGTCCCAAAATCCTAGTTCCTGGTTTGAGTCCCTGTAGATACCCCGCTGGACTTCTGCAGTCCTTTCCCAGTTTTTTTTTTTTTTTTTTTTTTTGCAATAAAGTACCTTCTTTTTTTGCTTAAGTTATCTTGGCTGTATTTCTGTTCTTTATGGCCAAACAACCCTAAACAAATTAGCAGCAGAGTTGGGTTTAATGACCTCTCAACCCTGTTTAGCTTATGTTGGAAGAGACATCAAATGGCTTCCTTGGATGTAATTTTACCTGCACATTATTAAATTAATAAAATATATTTTAAGTCTTTCCTAAGACAAAACTCCAATATTTGGAAAGAGGAGGCATGAGGCTTTTAAGTCTTTTCCTATAGCTGTTGACAGTTTAAATTCCCCTTTTGGAATACAGGTGAATCAGAGAACATTCAGTGCAAAGTTAAGCCAGTGATTCAGTCAGGGGAGTGTGATTCATGAGACAAGGCTAAAATAATTAATGCTCCTGGCAAGCTAAACAAAGATTAGGGTGTAGAGATAAGCGGGTCTGACTATCCAAATAGGGAGAACAACTGAGAGATGATGTTTTGGGGGTGGTGGTGAGAAAGTTGAGATAAGAAGAGGGAAGTCAGGCTAAGAAAAATGTCCTGAATATTCCTAATTCCACTAGAAGGCCACATTCTCCCCCTCTCTAGGATTTTGCAGAATCGTTTTCAGAATTAACTGTGGTTTTCGAAGTTGGCCTAGATAAGAAGGTACAAGACGTTTTTTACAGCATTAGTTCTCAGTCACCTGGGAGGGATGATGTTAGAGCTGGCATTACGGGGCTGGGGTCTCCCTGGAAGCCTATGTTGTGCCTATGTTGTGCCTCAGTCCCCAACATGTGGCTCGGTCCCCAACATGTGGTGCACTCAAGGGAGCACAGCCACAGGCATCCAGGTGGCAGCCCTGAACCTAAGTTAAGAAACCTGCTTTTAAGAGTTCATCCCTAGTGCCTGCTCGTAGCCCCTCAGGAGAATCGGTGGTGGTGGTGGTAGCCATCGAGTCGATTCCAAATCACAGCAAACTTGTGTGCAGAATAGGACTGCTCCATAGCGTTTTCAAGGCTATGACCATCTGGAAGATTGCGAGCCCTATCTTCTGAGGTGTCTCTGGGTGGGTTCGAACCACCAACCTTTCCTCTAGTAGTCAAGTGCTTAACCATTTGCACCACCCAGGGACTCCTTCGAGGAAAGCAGTTGCTAGGTTTTAAGAGCAAAACGCAGTGCACCTTGAGACAGTGGAAATGGAATCAACTGGGATTCAGGACTCTGGAACCTGGTCTCAGCTCTGCTAGTTACTAGGTATGTGGCCAGGTAGATCATTTTCTAAAGTAGAAGGTCAGTGAAAAAGGGGAGGACCCTCAACAAGATGGAGTGACACAGTGGCTGCAACAACACATTCAAACATAGCAAGGATTGTGAGGATGGCACAGGACCGAGCACTGTTTCGTTCTGTTGTACAGAGGGTTGCTATGAGCCAGAATCGACTCTATGGCACCTAAAAGCAACAACAGATTATTCTGACCTTTAGTTGCCTAACCCAGGCCACTGGACTAGACCAGGGGTCAGAAAACTAAGGCCTGTGGGCCAAGACATGTCGCCACCTGTTTTTGTAAATAAAGTTTTATTGAACGCAGCCATAATGACTCATGTGCGTATTGTCTATGCCTGCTTTTGCACTACAATGGCAAAGTTGAGTACTTGCAACACAGTCAGCGTGGCCCGCAGACCCAAAAATAATTACTATTTGGGGCTTTTAAAGAAAAAGTTAGTCAACTCCTATATTAGATGCTTCTGATGACATCTTCCAAATTCTCTGACGCTTCTTCATATGCACTTAAAAAATGCCACCACGCAGGACAGGAACCATTCCCAAAGACTACTCATCAAACATGGAAGGGACTGGACAATGGGTTGGAGAAAGATGCTGACGAAGAGTGAGCTACTTGTATCAGGTGGACACTTGAGACTGTGTTGGCATCTCCTGTCTGGAGGGGAGATAGGAGGGTAGAGAGGGTTAGAAACTGGCAAAATCGTCACGAGAGGAGAGACTGGAAGGAGGGAGTGGGCTGACTCATTGGGGGAGAGTAAATGGGAGTATGTAGTAAGGTGTATATAAGCTTACATGTGACAGACTGACTGGATTTGTAAACTTGCACTTAAAGCACAATAAAAATTATTTTTAAAAAAATGCCACCAAAGTGTGTGCGTGTGTGTGCACTTGCACATGCACACATTTGAGAGAGAGATTCACCCTTCTCATTCATAACAATTATTTATTGATAATTGGCTTGCAGTGTATTCTCAGTGGCCTCCCAGGAAAGCACTCAGCAAACCAGGAAAAGGAAGATGCCTGGAAAGGCAGAACAAAATTCCTGGTCTCTGATGAGCCAGAGGAGAGAGTGAATCTGTGACTTTCCTCCCGTGCCATACAGACTTTCCTGTGACACTTCCAGGGCTCCCTTCTCCTTGGGCATCCAAACCCCAGCCTACATGCCCAGCATCCCTAATCTGTGAAAACTGAGCCAAATTGTAAACACTATCTCGCTGCTTTGCTCAGTAATGGAATTGGCCAAACCCACACTGATAGGATGATTTCAATTCCAGCTTCTCAGAAATTGTAGATTTCTGTTTTCTTCCCAGCTAACACAATTCGTGAAGAACACCCAACTACTGGAAGGACAGCCAATTTCCGTTAAACTTTGCCAACTGTTTAAGAGAATTGCTTCTTGTTAGAACTACCCATGTATACAGGGTATCAGGGGAAGATTTTCCACAGAGAAATCCTTTTCCTGGAGGGAGAAAGAAACAGCAGCAGCCACTGCCCCCACCCTTCCTGGTGGTGCTGAAATTACTAGCTGATAGTCTCCGCCAGCTGGCACTTCTCTGATATGGGCCGTTTGTCATTTTGACAGGAGGGCTGGAAAGGAATTGTATGATAATTCTAATTCACGTGATAGAAAGCATACTCACTTCAAAAGTAAGCATCTACAATTAAGAATCTGTTAAAAAAAAAAAAAAGATTAATCCCTAAATTTCTTCATCTGTGAGGAAACAGGCCTCATTTGGGTATTTAACAAAATTATAAAAACAGGTTGTGATTCCACTGTTCATATTTCCCTAGTGGCATCCTTCTTCCCCTCCACAGCATTCAGCCAGCAACTCCAGTTATATCTTACCAGCTTGGCAAACTTCAGTGGCAAGAGAAACTCTCCCTCTCCCAGCATCTATCTATCCACGCAGGGAAGACTGCTGTTGGCCCTAGTGGGGTCATGTGCCCATCCTATATCAATCAATATTTTCATAAGGAAAGGAGTCCCTGATTGGCCAGCCTGGGTCAGATACCCATTCCTATGGCAGGGGTTGGATAAGGAGTTGGGGCAGGGTCCCCAAGGAATAAGAAGACTAGAAAGGCCCTTTTAGCAGCCAAAACCGTTACCACTGTGGTCTAACCTGTCGTCCTTCAAATATGATGTTTCCGAGGGCTTCAGCAGGGATGAGTGCTGTCGCTGTTGTTGTTGTTGTGTGCCGTCAAGTCAATTCCAACTCATAGCGACCCTATAGGTCAGAGTAGAACTGCCCTGGGTTTTCTAGGCTGTCATCTTTACAGGATCAGATTGCCAGGCCTTTCCTCCCACAGAACTGTTGGTGGGTTGGAACCACCGATCTTCCAGTTAGCAGCAAGTGCTGAACTATTGTGCCACCAGGGCTCCTTAGGGGTGAGTAGGGGATGTCAGCACCATTCCAAGAAAAACGGGGGAGCAAGGTTACCATACAGCATCAAAAAAACACTACAGGTGATGGCAGTTTTGTGGCAATGTTGTAAAGTAGCAAACAAAACGCTCATTGTTTTGTATTGATTAGGCTTATATTTTCAGCCCCCTTACTACAGATTTGGGATTTCCTTTTGACTATGTTTGCTGGTTTATCCAGGCCTCTCTGTTCTTCCTCCTTGTTCTGTCACCTTGTTCACCCTTTCCCTCCTCATAATAAAAATAATAATCCAGTAGCTATATTGTATTCAAATATTTAAGAAATAACAAGCTATCTTGATTAAATTTAAGCTTCTGGAAAGGCAAGTCTTTTTATTGTTGATCCACATTCACTTTGAAGGGAATCTGTACATGCAGGAGCCCCGGGTAATGCAAATGGTTTGCACTCGACTATGAACCTAAGGGTTGGTGGTTCAAACCCACTCAGCAGTGCCACGGAAGAAAGGCCTGGCAAGCTGCTTTCATAAAGATTACAGACAAGAAAATTCCATGGAGTAGTTCCACTCTAACACTCAGGGTTGCCATGAGTCCAAATCAACTCGAAGGCAATGGGTTTTGTTTGTGTGTGTGTGTGTGCTTATACTTCCCTGAAGGTCCTCTAATGGGTATCAGAATCTTGGGGAAGGGCCTGCCAACCATTCTGAAACCTAAAGTAATTCAAGGTGAGGACCTGACTTTGGCCCCAGTCTTCTACCTGAGAGGAAGCCAGTATACCGCCATTGGCTCTAACTCCCGCCATTCTCCACTGTTCTCATTCCTGATTGCCAAGACCACATTTGTGGGGGTGAGAACTGCTCCCACAGAGCAATGAACACTCAGAGGTCCCTAATAGCTTTTTTCGGACATGACTTGTTAATATTCTCAATCTTTGTTCCTTGAACAAGGAATTCCCACATGGAGTTTAAAGAGATTCTACTGAAGCCCAAGTTCCTCAAAACGGTAATGGTACATTTTTTTCAAGACTGATTTTATTCAGCTACACCTTGTGATTTTTATTCCTTACTTTATTATCCTAAATATGTTATTAGCATTAAGCACATCAGTAACTCGGGGAAACACAATGTTCAAATGTAAAGACCTCAGCTGGATTTAGACTTTGTGGTCGGAAGAGAAATACTCTCATTTCAAAGTGATGTGAAAACTCAAAGGCTTTGTGATAAGCACATGTGGAGATTTGCTTTCTAAAGCCCTAAAATATTCCCTGCTATTCACAAAGTTTCCAAATGGACATGAATAAAACATTATGATTTCTCACGGGAAATATGCTCAGATGTTGTCCAAACAAGAACAGCCATTTGGAAGCCCTCTGAGGTTGTGTAAGTCCACAGACTCCCCAGCCTTTCAGGATGCTTCTGTTGAGTTCCACAGGCCCCAATTCTGAGGGTGTTTGGCACCTAGTATTGTAGGAGGCACCATGGAAATACAATCTCTACTTTAATCCAACCTTCAATTTGTGTTGTCAGGAGACACACAAAATGCGTAAATCATTAACATATTACTTTGCATGGTGTTTCTATTGTACAAGCTTGGACTTTTGTACTTAATTTTGGAACACTTTCCATACTGGGATTTTAGAGTTTCTCAAATCCACACCTTTTTTGAGTCTTCATTGCCTCTTGTGAGGGCTTTGCAAGCACTTCCCTATCTCTGGCTTCCTTCTGCAGTCTCTTCTCCAAACACAGTTACCTTCTGGACACCCATGATTGATTATCATTCCCCTGGTTTGATGCATCCATGGTGCCTATAGAATGAGATTCAAATTCTGCAGCATGGAGCTTACACTTGTGGCCAAGATGGAATAATGGGAGAATTTTCTTTCCCATCTAAATCAAACAAACAAGATGAACAGGATATAAGAAATGTTTTTCAAAACACTGGACATCAAGCAATAAAGAACAGTGATTTTGGAGAGACAAGAAGCAAACAAGACGAGTCCTACAATTGTCCAGTTTACTACCTTGAGAAAGACTCCAGGCCATTGTGCAGGTTGGGGGATACCAGACAGAGCCTGGCTGACTCCCTGACTGGAAGAGACAGAGCTGAGAGTCTAGGGAGACCAAGGCAGCTAGAGTTCATAGGACAGAGTACTGGAGAAGAGAGAGCTTCCCAGAAAGAGAACTATGGAGATTTCTTTTGAGCACTTAGCTCAGCAGTGATTAGTACATGACTGTGCAGAAACTACTGTCAACCTAGAATTCTATATCCAGCAAAAATATCTTTCAAAAGCACATGTGAAATTAAGACTTTTTCAGATATACAAAAGTATAAAGAATGTATAACTGGCAGAACCACACTACAACAAATGTTAAAGGAAGTCCTGAATATTTCAATCAAAAGGTAGAGATTATTACATTGGATTTTTTAAAAGGCAAGGCCCATTTATATGCTGTATAGAAAAAAAGAAGCAAACACACACATATATACACACACACTCTAATATTCAGACATCAAAAGGTTAAAAGTGAAAAGGATGGAAAAAGATATACCATGTTAACTCTAATCAAAAGAAATCTGGAGTGGCATTGTTATTATCAGTTGAAGTATATTTCAAAGCCAAGAATATTATCAGGAATAAAGAGGTCAGTTCATCAAGGATACAACAATCTTAAACATGTATGCCTCTAATAACAGAGCTTCAAAATACATGAAGCAAAAACTGAAAGAACTGCAAGGAGAAACAGACACAGCCACAGTTACTTTGAGATTTAAATACCCCTCTCTCAACAAGGTGAGACAAATTGAACAAGTAGATAGAAAACCATAAGGATACAGAAGATCCAAACAACACTATCAACAAACTTGACCTAATTTACATTTATAAAGCGCTCTACCCAAAAACAGAATCTACATTTTCTCAAGTGCATATGGAATATTTACCAATATTCTCAGCCATAAAATAAGTCTCAATAAATTTAAAAGGATTCAGGTCGTCCAAACTATATTCTCTGATCACACTGGAATTAACTTAGAAATCAATGACCAAAAGATATCCAGAAAATCCCCAATATTTGCAAATTCTGCAGCCAGGGTTTTGAGTCCTCCAGACACAGCCATAGCTTGTGTTTATAATATCACCTTGTTACTGATGTAATAATAACTAAAGCTATTACATGCGCTTATTGTATGCAGGGGCAGATTATCCAATTCGCAGCATAAGCACTCTGCTTACGTTGCTTACCAGATCACCTGTATTGATCTGCTCCATTAGACCGTAAGCTCCTTGAGGGCAGGCCCCCTGCCAGTTTTTTAATCCCTGGCACCTAGTTCATAGTTAGTCCTTAATAGGCGTTCCTTCAACGAATGGGTGAATGAATGAACCTGGTAACTGAGGTATAAAATGAATGATATTGACTATAAAATGAGCAATATTAGCTTTCCCTTTTTTCACTGAACTTTTTTTTTCTCTCTCCCGGGAAATCTCCTGCCAGGATTTAAGGAATCAAAGGCCTCAGATGGCATCATGTTAATCCTAGTTCTCTGAGAGGCCCTATCCCTGACATACCTTAGTCGTGATGTCTTTTAACAACAGTTGTATTTTGCCTCTACAATACATTGATCAAGCACCCGTGGTGTGATGTTTAACACCATTTCACAGACTTAGCTTTACTGTGATGGCCTCCTGTCTGCCTCTGCAGCTAAATGGATTTACAAAACACATCCTCCTCAGAGTTCCAGGTTTATGTACGTGAAATTGGGCTGATGGGATTACCGGTGAGTGACAGAGCACAATTGAATCAAAGTGATCGCTCCAAATGCATGTAAATACATTTAGGGTTTGGGAAAAGCTGATGCTGGCTTGATTTATGCCTCTTCTACCTTGGAGACAACAATGAAGACTTTCATTTATTTAATTTTATCATTGTCAAGAAACAGAGCCCACTGTAAGTCTTGAGCCAAATAGATTTGGGGTAAAAATTCTCTGCTCTGCATTGACCCAAATCAGACTCAGGGCGGAGGTCACAATGTTGCATTCTTACAGCCTCCCCACCCCTGACTCCTAGTTTTTCTGAGTTCATCAAGTTCCATAGCTTTCAGGATTTAGTGTTGTGTTAAAATTTGCTCCTCCTCTTGCCATTTGCTGTCTGTTTTATTTTTCCCTCTTTTATCACAAGGCATTAGCTTGGGCATATCTTAGGAACCTCTCATTTTTCTATAAGCACCATTTGTGTACTATACATACCCAGGGCTGGATTAACCCACAAGCGAGGTACGCATTGGCTTACTCGTGTTTACTTACTAATCTGTAGCACACAATTTCACACGGGTCTTTGATGTGGTGCAAGTGTGTGCTACAGATTAGTAAGTAAGCACAAGTAAGCCCATGCGTACCTTGTTTATTGGGTAATCCATCCCTGACTGTACCCCACAGAATGGAAACAAGCAGAATAGGACAGGATCATGGGTTTCCAAAGAGAGTACAAAATTGCTCTGCCTAGTTCTGACTCGTTATAGTCCTCTGCTTTGATGTTGAGACCTGAAGAAGGGAAAAAACAGATGCAAATTTCTCATGCTCCTCTCATCCTAAAGAGCCCAGATTCCCATAAAATACCATCTGAAAACCACAGCTTCGGGCTGTAACCAACCACAGGAATGGGAAGGGCCTGAACACGCACCAGAGTCCTGCCTTATTGTTGCACGGCAACGGCCCTGCTTAGCACGAGTCCCTGCCTCACACCCATTTCTGATACCCCGAGGTTCCTCTTTGATACTTACTGCTTTCACTTTCAGCTGATTTGACCCTCGAAAGGCTGTGAAGCCAGCAGAGCAGGTATTGCCATCTGCATTCTAGAACCACAGAAACAGGCCCTGTCGTAGACCTCTGCTCTTCCTATCTGCCCAGCCTCTTTCCCCCTCTTCTTCTGATAACAGTGTCTCCCTTTCCCCCGGGAACCTGCTCCCACATCACATTTGGTTTTCGTGAGGCTGTTAATCCCTGTACCTCGCTGCTGCTTCTGCTTCTATGTCACCATTACTGCTGCCACTGCCACCGCCACCTTCACCCTAAGCTTAAAAAGACGGTCGTGACTAAGAAAATCTAGCCTCTGTCTCCCAGAAATTTGAATCAAGCAGAGGACCCTAAGGCTGAAGGCTGTTGGAGCCCAGGAGAAGCCCACAGGCCTGCTGCTGAGCTTTCTGATGTGGCCTGGCTGCTTTAATCCTTCTAGACTGTTCTGTACCCCTCCCAGCCTCCTCCTAGCAAGTCCTGTTTTTCCTGCTTAAGACCATCACCTGGTTTCTGTTGCTTGCAACCAAAGAACACAGCAGTAGGTTTGTGATTTGCCCGAGTTCTTAGGCTTGAAGACAGATCTCTTGACTTACCTAGTGTTCTTTGTGCTATCCCCTGGAGTAGTATATAAGTAATAGTAGGATCTGCTGTAGCCAAAGACGGTCGAATGGCACAAAGAATATAAAGCCCTTTCATTATCTAGGGCAGTGGTTCCTAACTGGGGGCAATTTTGCCCCCCAGGGGACACGTGGCCATAACTGTAGACATTTTTGTTTATCACAGCTGGGAGGAGGGGGTGGAAATGCTACTGGCATCTAGTGAGTAGAGGCCAGGACTGGCATTAAAAATCCTACAATGTATGGGACAGCCCCTCACAACAAAGAATTGACTGCCCCAAAATGTCAGTGGAACCAAGATTTAGAAAACCTGATCTGGGGAATATAGGCTTATTGACCCTATTAGAATAACACCGGAAAGTGATTAAAAAAAAATCAAGTTCTCATCAAAGGTTTATTTCTCGATGATAGAGTCCACCGTGGATTGGGGTTTGGGGACCTTCCTGAGCAGCTGTCCTTTCTGCAGTGACTCAGCAATCCAGACAGCTTCCTATAGATGACACTGCCATCTCAGCACGTGGGTTCTTCACTGAGACAGGGGGGCAAGAGCTGGAGGATCACATGCCGGCCTTTAATCGCTCCAGCCCAGAAGTGACAGCTATCATTTCTGCTAATGACCTATTGGCTGAACCACAAATCTAACTGCGAGAGAGCCAGGAGACACTTGGACGGGGGGGGCATGTGATGGACAGTGAGGAGTAAGTGACTGTGCTAGACCACCCATGTAGTCCAGCACTGCTATGTTATCAGGCACAGAAATCCACCAGCACAAAGCACTACCAAGTCACCTGGTCTAGCTACCTGAATACGTGGGAGCCTGGGTAGCACAAGCTGTTTGTGATAGGCTGCTAACTTAAAGCTTGGAGGTTTAAACTCCCTCAGTGTGTCCGTGGAATAAAGGCCTGACAATCTGCTTCCGTAAAGATTATAACGAAGGAAACCCTGTGGAGCAACTCTACTCTGTAACACATGGGGTCACCATGAGTTGTAATTGACTCAACGGCAACAGGTTTTCCACCTGAATATATTCTGTGCAGTGAGTTACTGAGGGCTCAGTCACGTACTAAAACCTCTAAGATGTTTTGTTTTTTAACCTCAAAGAATTAATTTGCTATACTAGCCTCTCCTGCAGCCGGTAATTCTTCTCTCTAAATAGGTGGATGTCACAAGGCCTGTTTTGCTCTGAACTGCAGTGGGCAGGCCACGGCCAGGCTAAACTCCATGGATTCAAAGGGCATTTCCTTCGAAGAAGGGCAGAGTCCTGTAAATGAATCATAGTCATACAGGCTGCAGAGCTTTTATGAGCAAGACCAATATATTTTCTTTGCAAATAATTAGTCAGACTCTGTGCAGAGACATCCTATTTCAGTTAAGAATCTTTAAATATGCATGACGTAGTTTCTCAATCATTTTGGGCAGTGTTTGTTACTTAACCATGGGGGCAGAATCACTCAGGATGCCTTTTCCTAAAATTAAATATCTAGGCCGATCCTCCAAATTTCTAATTCAGCAGAGGCTGTGCTCATTAAGATTATTGTGTTTGCAATCAAAGCATCTGATTCTGGCTAACTTGAGGAACAAAAGGAAAAAGTTTTCTAGAAGGAGACTAAGGAGCTTACAGAATCAAAGGCAGAACTGTGCAGCCAGGGCTTGGGAAGGCCAGAGCCAGGGCCCTCCAGGAAATGAGCAGCCAGGGTCCAAGCATCTGCTCCTAAGGCTTTTCCGAGAGCTACAAAGCGACTCAGCACCACCATCCACTCCTACTTGTGAATCTCCATGTAAGTTTACGTTTCCCAGCCGTGGAAGCTAGACTGACCTGCTTAGTGGAAGCTGGACTGTCCCTTGCTCAGTCAGCTATGGGGGTGTGTCTTTTATGAAGCTGTGCAAACTTTGGCAAGTTACTTACCCACTTTATGCCTCGGTTCTCTCAACTATGAAATGGAGATGATAGGACCTACCCCCGGAGGAACTATTGTGAGGCCATCTTGCAGTTCTAATTGGTGTCTAATACTCTTTCAATCTAGCAGACATGTAATTTGGAAACTTTCTCCAGGTGCTTCTAATCAGTAGATTTGTAGAGAACCTACAATGTGCCAAGCACTATAAAAAAAGCCTTTAATACCTGCATTATTCCATTTAGTCCTCAAAAGAGACCTACAAAGGAAGGTATCTCCAGTGCCTGGAACCTTGCCTGGTCTGTGCTCCATGAATGAATGAGTGAATGAACGGTGGTGCCACAGCCAGCCACTTCAGCAGAGAATGCAGGCGGTGATCTGCCCAGGTGGCAGTCCCCAGCGGAAGTGATCTCCAGGTCCCTACCCCTTGGCACAGTGTTCCATTGGAGATCCCAGACCTTGTACATTCCAAAACCTCCTGGTCAGAAGAGTGGGGCTACCATTCTTGTTGATGCCCCTTACAAAGGCCAATGGCCCTTCTCTTTCCAACACTGTCCCCATTTTTGAAGAATGTGTAGAAGTACAGGACTGCCTATTTTTCTTTGATTTCTTGTAGTGGTTACGTGCGTGGCACAGGCTCCGAAAGCAGGTAGAGCGGGCTCCAATGGTGGTTCTTCATACTTCCTCTCTGTGTGATTTTGGGCAAATTGTTATCTTTCTGTGAGTCTCAGTTTTGCGATCTGCGAAATAGGGATAAAGATAGTAAATGACTCCGTGCGTGTGGTGTGGTTATGTGAACAAACACGTGGAAAAACAGCACATTTCCTGGCCCATCACAGGGGTTCAATAAGTATTAGCTAAAATAATAATATTATTATTGATTCTGATACTGTAGCTCATAAGGGAAACAGATTAAAGTAAATCAATTCCAAAGCAGTCACGTATTTTTAAACCAGAGCTCTATTGCCTTGATGTTTGCTTTCATCGTGATTTGCTTTTTCTCCTCACCCACAGGAGATGGATTCTGGAACCAGGGTGTCTGGGTTTGAATCCAGATCTGCTACTGAGTAGCTGTCTGACGTTGGGCAAGTTCAGCCCATCAGTTTCCTTATCTGCAAAATGACTATCATACTTGTACACTTAAGTTTGTTAAATAAGTGAAGAAAAATGCAGGGGAGGCGGGGATGTCTGGTCAATTAGTATATCCAGTCAGTTTGCTTCCAGACACTTGAGATTAACTATGACTTAGTAAGGCTAGCAGTGAGACAAGGTTTAAAAATCCCTTGCCATTGAGTCGATTCCGACTTACAGTGACCCTACAGGACAGAGTAGAACTGCCCCATAGGGTTTCCAAGGAGTGGCTGGTGGATTCCAACTGCCAGCCTTTTGGTTAGCAGCCAAACACTTAACCACTGTGCCACCAGGTTTACTCTGTTTTTTTTGTGGGCTCTCCATGTGATCATTTGTCAAATTTGGATGACACTAGATGGTTACACATGTGCTATGTTCATCATCAGGGTTGATGCAACTTGATGGGAGATGATATCATGGGATCTTGTGTTAATCAAAACATCTTGAAATGCTTTGATCAGTGGGAACTACTGTGGTTCAGCTGTTTCCTGGCCTCAGTACAAAGAAGTGACACCTTCTTGTTGGCTTTGAGGCCATGGAAGTCTTAGGGCACAGATGACAAAGGGACTTTGGGAGGCAGCAGATGGTACCTAGTAAACAGGCGCTTCAAGATTAACAACAGCTGGAGAAAGAAGGTGAAATGCTCGAAGAAGTTTGTTTTGCATATGAATTATTGCATTTCCAATCCAGTTTCTGTGAGGCTTATCAGAAGCAAGACTTTGTAAAGCTTTCTCCATAGGAGATATTGTGGGGAGGAAAATAGTCCAGTGAACATTACTTTTCACCTTCTTTTGACTTTTTATCCTTGACAGAAGGATCAGTAGGGTTGTTACCAGTTGTTGTCAAGTCAATTCCAACTCATGGCGACCCCAAGTGTGTCAGAGTAGGTAGAACTGTGTTCCAAAGGGTTTTCAATGGCTGGTTTTCCAGACATAGACCCCGAGGCCTTTCTTCTGGGGCAACTCTCAGTGAACTTGAACCTCCAACAGTTTGGTTAGCAGCCAGGCATGTTTGCACCATGCAGGGACTCCTCAGTAGGGTTGTTAGAACCCTTCTTATAGACCCCAGAAGGCCCAATCAGCCAAGGAAGAGGGAAGTTTGATTCAACCTCCCTCACTCTGAGCCTCTGGCCATTGTTAAATTTGCACTTTCAGCTACAGCTGTGACTTCGCTTCCAATTGCTGGATATGAAGCTCTTTCTAGTTCAGCCTTCTGATCACAAGGAATGTGGTTTGCTTCATTCGTTTCCCAAGATCTCTGAAACAATTCTCCATTCAATTTATAACCCAGTGAATCCGATTTCCTTGGCCCAAACTTAAATGACTATTTCAACTTCTGTATACTTATCCATCAGAATTAAGCTGTTTTTTTGTTTGTTTGTTTTTCTTTTCCTAAAGCCTGGTAGACTCCAGCAAAATATCTCTGATGTTCTTTTCAAATTTTCATTGTATTTGTTTGTTTGAACTCCATCTCCTGGCAAAAACTATCTGCAGCAGCTTAATGTTCGATCATTTCATTTCATTTCTTGAAAGGTTACTGATAAATTTGGAAAGAGAATTACTCCTAGGTAGAATTTAAATACAAATATTTTAAAGTTTATCTTTATCTTTATGTTAATAATTAAGGATATGATAAAAAAAAAAAAAAAACTATGTATGTGAGACTTAATTAAAACTACCCTTAAGAATTTAAGAATGTAAGATACAAATATTTGTCTCTACTCATCCAGAACAAAAGAGAAAGAAGGAAACTAAAAACTCAGAGAAGAAAGAAGTCTACAGGACCAATCATCTACACAAATTACATCCTCATCTACCCTGACACCAGAAGAACTAGATGGTGCCTGGCTACCACTACTGACCATTCTGATCAAGGACACAATAGATGGATCCTGACAGAACAGGAGAAAAAGGTGGAACTGAGCTCAAATTCTTAAAGTCCAGATTTACTGGATTGGCTGAAGCTAGAGGACTCACCAAGATTATCACCCTGAGGTGCTCTTTAAACCTTAAACTGAAATTATCCCTTGAGGTCACCTTTTACTTAAATAACAGACTGGCTCATAAAATAAAGAATACCACCTGTGAGTAATGGGCTCCTTTTTAAAAAATTATGTATATGAGACCAAACGGTCAAAAATTACTCTAAAGCAAAGATAAGAAGGCAAGGGGGGCAGGGAAATTAGAGTACTGGAAATGGTACAATCAGAACAGAATGAATGAGAAAGATTCATTGTGAAAAATATAATCAATATCACTGAATAATTTGTGTAGAAATTGTTAAACGGGAACCTAATTTGCTGTACAAACTTTTACCTTAAACACAATGAAATATTTACCCAAAAAAAAAAAAAAATTAGGAGTGAATCAGTTAGGAATTCATCAGAGGAACAGAACCACTAGGACTGATATGTATCCACATCTCTGCTATGGAGTCACCACCACCAATTTCCTTGATGAAAGCTTAATTGACCATTTCATCTTCTGGATATTTGCTCATCAGAATTAAGATGTTTTTTTCCCTCTTTTACTAAAGCCCGGTAGACTCCAGCAAAATATTTGTAATGTTTTTTTTCAAAGTTTCATTGTATTTTCCATTGAGTCAACTCCAACTCGTGGTAATCCCTTGTGTGTCAGAGTAGAACTGTGCTCCACAAGGTTTTCAACGGCTGTTTTTTTGGAAGTAGACTGCCAGCCCTTTCTTTAATTCAACCCACTAACACTTATACTTAGGAGCAAAACAACTTGTTTCGAATTTCCAGAAAGGCACAAGATTCCAGTACTAGCTTAAAAAAGCATTAAGATATGTTTATTTATATTCAAATCCTATAGAAATGAGAACAATGCAAAAATAAATCAGATGAGGTGCTGTGAAAACAAGGTAGGAGAAACGTACATTCAACGCTTTCTTTGACGCACACCTTTAGCTAATTTTCGTTAAGAGCACTGTATGTGTAAGTCATTGCGGGACATGAAAGAGAGATTAATATCCTGCCAAGAACAGTGACACCATGGTTGTTGTTGTGTGCCAGCGAGTTGATTCTGACTCATAGCAACCCTACAGGGCAGAGTAGAACTGCTCCTTAGGATTTTCTAGACTGTAAACATCTTCACTGCAAATACCTTTTTCCAACAACATAAATGGAAACTATACACATTTTTTTTAAACATCTTCACTGCAAATACCTTTTTTCAACAACATAAATGGAAACTATACACATGGAATATGCAGGAACCAAATCGACTACATCTATAGAAAGAGATGATGGAGAAGCTCAATATCATCAGTCAGAACAAGGACAGGGACTGACTTCAGAACAGACCATCAATTGCTCACATCAAGTTCAAGTTGAAGCTGAAGAAAATGAGACCAAGTCTACAAAAGCCAAAATACAACCTTAAGTTGTATTTTAAAGACCATCTCAAGAATACATTTGACACATTGAACACTATTTGACCAAAGACTAGATGAGCTGTGGAATGACATTAGATGTGAAGAAAGCAAAAGGCCATTAAAAAGACAGTGCCATGGATTGAATTATGTCCCCCACCGAAAATATGTATCAACATGGTTAGGCCATGATTCTCAGTATTGTGTGATTGTCCTCCATTTTGTGATTGTAATTTTATGTGAAGAGGATTAGGGTGGGATTGTAACATCACCCTTACTCAGGTCACCTCCCTGATCCAAGGTAAAGGGAGTTTTCCTGGGGTGTGGCTTGCACCACCTTTTTATCTCTCAAGAGATAAAACGAAAGGAAGCAAGCAGAGAGTTAGGGACCTCATACCACCAAGAAAGCAGGCCCAGGAGCAAAGCATATCTTTTGGAACTGGGGTCCCTCTGCCTGAGAAGCTCCTCGACCAGGGGAAGATTGATGGCAAGGAATCTTCCTCCAAAACCAACAGAGACAGAAAGCCCTCCCCTGGACCCAATGCCCTGAATTTGGACTGAAAACCTACTAGACTGTGAGAAAATAAATATCTCTTTGTTAAAGTCACCCACTTGTGGTATTTCTGTTATGGAAGCACTAGATGGATAAGACAGAATTTGGTACCAGGAGTGGGGTGCTGCTCTAACAGATACCTAAAATGTGGAAGCAGTTTTGAAACTGTGAATGTATAGAGTTGTGACAGCAGCAGAGGACCAGTGCAGCAGAGAATGTGCAGAAGCAGAGAAGTGGCAACAGCAGAGAACCAACAGCAGCAGAACCAGGAGACCGGGGCAAAATGGCATTGGAGCCAACCCACGGAGCAAGGGAGCTGAGTGCCTGCGTGCAGAAGGCTTCCTGGAGGAGTGCAGTGCCGCCAGGCAGTTACCAGTGGAGCTACTGAGCTATGGAACACTTGCCCCAGCCGGGCAGATGCAGGCATGAGGCCCAAGGAACCAAGAGGCCAAGGAACCAGGAAACAGAAGCTGAAGAGACAAGGAACACAAGAAGCTGAGCTGCCTCAGTCTCAAAAGGCATGGCCATGACCTCAGGGGTTTCAAATGGTGGAGCCATGGCCTCTGGTGTTTCTAAGGGTAGACTTGCCACTCAGATGGACTAGGAGGGTAGTGTCCCTAAAGCCAATGGAGTATAGTTCCTGTCCCAGCAGGCCTAGAAGGCAGAGTTGAAGCCCAGGGCCAAGGGGCCTCCACTCAGAATCCAGAGTGTGGCCAATATCTAGAGTTTAGAGGGCAGG
This sequence comes from Loxodonta africana, assembly GCF_030014295.1. Lineage (NCBI taxonomy): Eukaryota > Metazoa > Chordata > Mammalia > Proboscidea > Elephantidae > Loxodonta > Loxodonta africana. The sequence goes on from NC_087357.1 coordinate 15,055,009, forward strand.
GCTATTGTGTAAACTGTCTCAGAGAACAGAGGATTATTTTCAAAGCTTTGAGGGCTAATGTAATGTGTTCTGTTGACTTGCTTGATGCCTGTTATGCCTTCTTTCCCTCCAATTTCTCCCATTTGTAATGGAAATGTCTAGCTTGTGCCTGTTCTGCCATTGCACCAGTGGAAGCAGATAACTTGTATTCTAGATTTCACAGATGAAGAGGAGTTTTTGGATTTTGGACTTGAAGTTAAGATTTTTGCTATGACATGATGTCTAGGTTTTTTTTTTATGATGGGGTGAATATGTTTTGCATGTTACAAGGATGTGATTTTGGGGGGCCCAAAGGATGGAATGTCATGGATTGAATTGTGTCCCCCCAAAAAATATGTATCAGCTTGGTTAGGCCATGATTCCCAGTATTGCATGGTTGTCCTCCATTTTGTGATTGTAATTTTATGTGACGAGGATTAGGCTGGGATTGTAACACCACCCTTACTCAGGTCACCTCCCTGATCCAATGTAAAGGGAGCTTCCCTGGGGTGTGGCCTGCACTACCTTTTATCTCTTAAGAGATAAAAGGAAAGAGAAACAAGCAGACAGTTGTGGACCTCATACCACCAAGAAAGTAGCACCAGGAGCAGAGTGCATCCTTTAGACCCAGGGTCCCTGTGCCTGAGAAGCTCCTCAACTGTGGGAAGATTGAGGACAAGGACCTTCTTCCAGAGCTGACAGAGAGAGAAACCTTCCCCTGGAGCTGATGCTCTGAATTTGGACTTGTAATCTACTAGACTGTGAGAAAATAAATTTCTCTTTGTTAAAGTTATCACTTGTGGTATTTCTGTTATGGCAGCACTAGATGACAAAGACAGACAGGAAGAAAGAAAAGACCAAAATGGATGTCAGAAGAGACTCTGAAACTTGCTCTTGAATGTAGAGTAGATAAAGCGAATGGAAGAAATGATCATGTATGAGAGGAACAGAGGATTTCAAAGGGAGGCTCAAGAAGACAAAGTATTATAATGAAATGTGCAAAGACCTGGAGATAAAAAACCAAAAGGAAAGAACACGCTCAGCATTTCTCAAGTTGAAAGAACTGAAGAAAAAATTCAACCCTCACGTTGCAATATTGAAGGGCTTTACGGGGAAAATAATAAATGACATTTTTTTTTTTTTTTCTAGTGACATAGGAAGCATCAAAAGAAGATGGAAGGAATACGCACAGTCACTGTCCCAAAAATAACTGGTTGACATTCAACCATCTCAGGAGATAGATTATGATTATGAACCAATGGTACTGAAGGAAGACGTCCAAGCTGCACTGAAGACACCAGCAAAAAACAAGGCTCCAGGAATTGATGGAATACCAATTGAGATGTTTCAACAAATGGATGCAGTGCTGGAAGTGCTCAGTCCTCTCTATGCCAAGAAATTTGGGATACACCTAACTGGCCAATCAACTGAAAGAAATCCTTATTTGTACCCATTCCAAAGAAAGGTGATATAAGAGAACACGGAAATTATCAAACAAGATCATTAATGTCACACACAAGTAAACTTTTGCTAAAGATCATTCAAAAGAGGTTGTAGCAGTACATCTGCCAGAAATTCAAGCCAGATTCAGCAGAGGACGTAGAACGAAGTATATCGTTGCTGATGTCAGATGGACCTTGGCTGAAAGCTGAGAATACCAGGAAGATGTTTACCTGTGTTTTATTGACTGTGCAAAAACAAATCATGGGTAGCATTGCGAAGAATGGGAATCACAGAACACTTAACTGTGCTCTTGCAGGACCTATACATAGAACAGGAGGCAATTGTTCCAACAGAACGACAGGATACTGCATAGTTTAAAACCAGGAAAGGTGTAAGGCAGGGTTGTATCTTTTCACCACACTTATTCAATCTGTATGCTAAGCAAATAATCAAGAAGCTGGACTATATAAGGAAGAATGGGGCATCAGGGCTGAAGAAAGACTCACTAACAACCTGCGATATGCAAATGATACAACCTTGCTGAAAGTAAAAAAGAGGACTTGAAGCACTTACTGATATCAGAACCTCAAAGACCACAGCCTTCAGTATGGATTATACCTCAACATAAAGAAAACAAAATCCTCACAACTAGACCAATAAGCAACATCATTATAAACAGAGAAAATATTGAAGTTGTCAAGGACTTCATTTTACTTGGGTCCACAGTCAATGCCCATGGAAGCAGCAGTCGAGAAATCAAACAATGTATTGCACTGGGCAAATCTGCTACCAAAGACTTCTTTAAAGTGTTCAAAAGCAAAGATGTCATTTTGAGGACTAAGGTGTGCCTGACTCAAGCCATGGTATTTTCAATTGCCTCATATGCATGTGAAAGCTGGACAATGAGTAAGGAAGACTGAAAAAGAATTGATGCCTTTTGATCATGGTGTTGGCAAAGAATATTGAATATACCATGGACTTCCAGAAGAACAAATAAATCTGTCTTGGACGAAGTACAGCCAGAATGCTCATTAGAAGCAGGGATGGCAAGACTTTGTCTCACACACTTTGGACATATTATCAGGAGGGACCAGTCCCTGGAGGACATCATGCTTGGTAAACTAGATGGTCAGCAAAATAGAGGAAGACCCTCAATGAGATAAACTGACACAGTGGGTGCAACAGTGGGCTCAAGCATAACAACGATTTTGAGGATGGTGCAGGACTGGGAAGTGTTTCATTCTGTTATATTCTGCGCTATGAGTTGGAACAGACTCCACAACACCTAACAACAACAACCTTTACAAGAGCTCATTACCAGGTCTTCTCTCCTGTGAACTCGCTGGTGGGTTTGAACTGCCGACTATTCAGTTAAAAGCTGATCACTTTACCATTTTGCCACCAGGGCTCCTGTTGAGTCTATTAGGGGAGATAAAGCATTTAAAGAAGGCACATGGCATTTTCCCTACTAGAAACCAGAAACAAGGCAGATCAGGTACCTAAGGGGAGGCAAGATCAAGTGAATGGGAGTTTAGTGAAGGAGGAGTGGGTTGAGATCTATGTTCTGCATATTCAACATGGATGAATGGGTCCACTCAATCACATTTATTTCTATGTTCTGCATATTCAACATGGATGAATGGGTCCACTCAATCACATTTATTCAGCCCATACTGCACGCCAAGCATTGTGCTAGAAACCCAGAAATGCAAACAACATACACCAATGAGGCTACTGCTGTACTAGAGATACATGAGAGAATTTCAGGGTGACTCAGTGTGACAGGGCACTTAGTTCTGTGGGGGTGGATTGCTGGCGTCATAAAGGCTCTATCTGTAATGAACCCCATAGCATGGGTAGGAGCTGGGTAGTGGAGAGAGAAGGAAGGGAAAGACGAGAAATGGACATGAGGTAAACCCGCAGGAGATAAATATGGGAGAACCAGAGTTCATCCCCCGTTTATTAGGAGTCTCTGAAGCTGCTGCCCCTCGGCTCACCTTAGGAACACTCCGGTTCTCCTTGGTAAGCCTGACACACACTCTGCACCTTGGTGGTGTGACTGGAATTAGCAACACGGAGGTGAGGCACCTGTGGTCTTGCTGGGCCGTGAAATGAATCAAGCACGGATAACAGCTTTTCTATCTTTCCACCACAAGTCAAAAACCACGAGTCCCAGATCTATGGGCAGTCACCATTTATTCTTTGAGAGCTGAGAAGAAAGGGGTCAATGAGCATTTAACATTCTAATAGAAATTATATCGCAGCCACTGAATAGTTAGACCCCAGAAGAAGCTTCCCGCTCCAGACATGGCTGCTCCAGAGGAAAAAAAAAAAAAGAGGGAAGAGAAAATTGAGAAGTGAAGCAGCAGGGAATTGAGAAACTCCTCCCTGGGGCTAAAGAGTCCTGCTTACTTATCCTCACAGCCCAGCCCTATGGGGCATTTATACAAAGCCTTGCAGACCATGGCTTTGAAAATCTGGGATTACGCTTAAAGATAATAAACTTTCCTTCTTAAGGAAAGAAAACTAAAATTGGGCTTCAAATTCAAGCAAACTGTGCCATAATTCATCATATGGATCATTAATTTTCCCAACAGTTTCTTCAAGCAGATGTGACCTTCCATGTTCTTCTCCCTTCTCTTTATTTTCTATGTTCATTTCTCATCGAGTCCCCAGATCATTGGCAAACTTTCCAAGCACTTTCCTACCCAGTTCATCGGGTCACAACCAGGCCTGTTTCTCAAGTTGTACATGCCCCATCAAACTGTTGCCGTGTAAGAAAAAATGGTGTAGAGTCAAGGCCAACCAACTGAAAAGCTTGACACTCCATAAATTCACAATTAGGTTTTTCCCTTGACCTGTTCTGTCTCAGATTGCCCAGATGCCCTGCTCTCATTTTTCACAAGAGTGTCTTTCCCAAAAACAGTGTTATTCAATTTTGGAAAATTAAATTGGGCCTTAAATAATCAACGAGTGTTTTTCTACTTGAAGAAAGCATTTGGTGAAATATTTTATCAAGTAAACAAAATGTTTTATAAATACTTGCATCCTCACAAATCCACTTGCAATTCAAATCTTAAGCATATTAAAAAAAACAGGGTACTACCTTCTCTAAATGCATAAACTTTTGCTTGGGCATATCATAGATACTCATTGATACTTATTAATATTAAACCTTAGAAAGAGCACCCTGCCATCCCAACCATATCTGCCTTAGAAATATGGCAAAACCAGATTCCAAATTTTTATAAGAACTGGGCTGTAGAAGCAGGAGATTGTTTACTGAAATCCACTGGTGATAAAAAAAAAAAAAAAAAAAGGATTTCTTTAAGGCACTTCTGAAAATTAAGCCAATTAAAATTTTACCTACGTTGGAGGGAATTTTATGAGGTAGTTATGTTTTCAAATGAAGTTCAGTTTCTTCCCCAAAGTATGCTCACTGAAGAAGCCTAGAGGAAAAAGGCAACGCACACAGATGAACTTAAATGAACCTGGATTAACTGGAAAGCTTTGGACAATGGTGAGGATACAGCATGCGTGGCAATGATTACTTTCTCAAAGACTTTAAGAAAAAAACACAGATGTTACCCAAAAGTTCTTTCTATCATGGATAGAGAAAAACTGGGCTAGTAAAGAATTATACGGTGTTTATCCATCTTTTCATTGTTTTTGTGTATTTATCTAATTATTTATTAGTTCAGCTGTTTCTCCTTTCCCCCTATTCTTGGGGGCACAATGTCTTGTGTCTCTTGCCGACTGTTCGCCCGAAGTAGCCACCTCAGTCAAACATTAGTGGTATTGAAATGTCTGGTAAAATAGACTCACCTTGCCTTCCTTCCCACCACCCCTCAAGCCTCCCCTCTTCAGAGCTATCTGGAAACATTCTTTCTAGAAAAGCGTTACCCAGACTGTAGTCCTCGGACTAATAGCATTGGCTTCACCTGGGTGCATGTTAGAACTACAAACTCTGAGCCCCATCTTAACCTTCTGAGTCAGAAACTCTGAGGGTGGGGCCCAGGGTACCAGTTGCTGTGACTCCAGTGGTGACCCCATGTATATCAGAGTAACACTGTGCTGCACAGGGTTTTCAATGGCTGATTTTTCAGACATTGATCGCCAGGCCTTTCTTCCACTTCTGGGCGGCCTCAAACTTCCAACCTTTTGGTTAGCAGCCAAGCGCTTAACTATTTGCAACACCCAGGTTTAACAAACTCTCCATGTGGTTCTTGTTCACATTAAAGTCTGTGAATCAGTGACTTAAAAAAAAAATCTGAAAGAGAGAACGCAAGCCTTAGATGAGGTAAGATGAACCAGGTGATCTCTATGACCATGCTCAATAACGAGATTCTAGTCCATAGCATTTTCACCCTCAAACTGTAAGCCAATTTTTGAAGTCTCAGATGCAAAATGAAAAAAGATGGTATAGCCTTATTGAATAATTTCTTTGAACTTTGGGTGTGAGGATTCAAAATTAATGAGTCAAGTTTTTGGAAATGAACTGTACTTCTCACTCAATTCTCTGGGTCTGCAGAGAGAAGCTAAGTGGGGCCTATGGATTAGAAGAAATTACTTAACAAGTTGATGAATGTTCAGAGAAGGGAACAAAATGAACACATTCTGCTGAATTCTAAAAGGAGAATTTAATTAAAATTAATCGCTAACCCCACTGTAAACAAGCGGGATCAATCCATACTGCAGGGATCCTGTCAGTGTGAGGAGAAAATTAGGCCACAGTCAGCATGATTTCAGGAAGATTCAGTATTTGCCAAAAGACTATTTGTCACCTTCAGGGATATGAGAGTATGGAAGGAAAAATCAAACATCAATCTCAGCCAACAACAGGCTTTCCTGTGTGAGGGAAAGGGGAATGCCCAGCCCCTAGTCATCAGAGTTAAGTAAATTATCCTCCCGGGTGACACTGCTGTCAGTCTGAACTTCAGAGCCCAAACGTTTCCGGTGCCTTTTCAGTCATTTGCATAAGCTGTGGTGTGGGTCTGCATGAACAGATGGGGAGGCTGGCACTGCTGGCTCGGTGCCAGCACAGTGAGGTCCTAATTAGCCACCAGTGGGCCCTCAGCATTGCAGATTACCTTGGTGGTGTATGCAGCCCCAGACTGCCCCCCCACACTCCCACCGCCCCCACCACAGCCTCGGCAGCTGGCCATCTCCCAGCCAAGAGAGCCCCCACCTTCAGCAGGGACCCAGGAAAGAGCTCCCACCTTCAGCAGGGACCCAGGAGAGAGCCCCCACCATCGGCAGGGACCTAGCAAGAGCACCACCCACATGCAGTAGGTTCCGCCTTCCCACCAAGGCCCAGAACTCCCATTTCTAGTTCTATGCCCTCCCACCCGCCCCTCCAAACCCAGGCACTCTTCAGGTTAGCCCTGCTTTCCTGGGGTCAGCTACTCCAGCTCTACCTCTGAGCGGATTCTCCTGCCAGGTAGAGGAGGCTGACCCCCGCCCAGAAGAGGAGAATCTGGCTGCCCTGCAGAGTCAGAGTGAGCAGCACAGAGGATATGGAGACAATCAACAGGCAGGACCAGGTCAGTTGTTGGCAGAATGATGCCCCCACCAAAGATGTCCATGCGCTAATCTTGGAGCCTGTGAATATGTTAGGTTACCTGCCAAAGGGAATCAAGGTTGCAGTTACAGCTAAGGTTGCTGATCAGCTGGCTTGGGATGGGAAGATTATCTTGGATTATCCAGATGGACTCAATCTAATTACACAAGGTCTTCAAAGCGGAAGAAGAGGAGGCAAAAGAGAGGATCAGGGAGATGCGATGTAAAGAGGATTCAGCTGGCTTTGAGATGGAGGAAGGGGCCTCAAGAAACGCAGGCAGCCTCCAGAAACGGGAAAGGGCAAGGAAATAGTCTTCCCTAGAGCTTTCTGAAAAGAACACAGTCCTGCCAACACCTTGATCTTAGCCCAGTGAGACCCGTGTCGGGCTGCTGACCTACAGAACTGTGAGATGCTATACATGTGTTGCTTTAAGCCCCTCAGTTTGTGCTAATTTGTTACAGCAACAATAAATAGGAAGCTCATGTAGTCGGCCAGAGCAGAAAGGTCAGGCCTCTTTGCAAAGCAGCCCTCTTCCGGCTTGGCAGGGTATAGGGTAATGCTATTCAGCTATATGCATCCCCTCCCTAATGGAATCAGCTTTGCTCTTCCCCAAGCATGCTGGGGATGAATTCGGGAGGGACTCGGGCTAAGGTATAAGGCCAGGAGTGGCATAACTGTGCCAGAAGCCAAGGCCAAAGAACGCCTTAGCAACAAGAAGGAAAACGTCTGGGCCTGGACATGAAGTCCCTGGGGACACTGACTGCCCAAGGACATGGGAGAAAATGATGGGCCTTGGTCCCAGCTGGGACGGTTATATAAGCTTGGGTCCCTTGATAGGTGGTTGCGGAAAATACTCCAGCCAGTTGCCACCGGAGAGCAGCTGCTTGCCTGTGTCAGTAAATTTCCCTGGATGCATGAATCTGGAAAGGCTATGTCAGTTCTTCGGGTTATCTGCCAGGACGCACAGTGAGGGTCTTTCCTTGCTGGGGCTGTCCCCCGACACAGGGCCATATGCCCAGGTGTCCCAGGGTGGGACAGGCAGTTACTGCTTGGCTGGCTGGGAGAAGTGGAGAAGCAAGACAAAAAAGACACTTCGTTACTAACCATTAATCCATCCCTGAAGTTTCACAAACACTTAATTGGTAGAAGCTCAGAGAAATAAGGGCAGCACCCTTATTACTGATTGCATAAAACAGACTGGCTCTCGTAGCTTTTAGAAATTGAAGTCAGGTACTTTTGACTATTTGGAACAATCTTGACAAAGTAATCTGATAGGAATGTCTCAAAACAACATTACGGAGCTACCGAAGCAGTTTTTAATGCACAGAAAGGAAACCGGGCCCTAATATTGAATATTAGAGACTCCTTATTTCATTAGAAACATTGTGGCTTCAATGGCTAATTATCAGTCATAACAGCATCTAAACGATACAGTATTGAAGTGGTTCTTAAGATTTCGGTAAATTCACACTCCGGCACCCCTCCTTCGTGGTAGAAGATGAAGAGATACTCAAGAAAGGACAGATGTCCTATTAAAGATCCAAAACACATATGTGGATGATTTTTAGTGGCTTCTAGTGGGAAAAATCCAAGACTTCTTCCCCCTCCGCCGGTGGGGAGGAGGCCCCTTTCAGTCCTGTGTTTGGTCTCCAGGGTAAGGCCAGTGCCACACTTGCTATCGAGCACTGATGGCTAAGAGGTCTCTCCTCTTGCTCTTGTAGGCTGAAGGGTCTGCCCACTCTTAGCCCTGGGCCTAGGGAGCAAGTGGGGCTCTCTCATGATATTTCATTCTCTCTGGTTACATGCCTCTCTGGAGCAAGTGGGAGGGTCAATTGCTTTCCTCTGAAGATGTTTAGGTTTAGGAAACAAAGGTCCTCTACGTGGTCAAACTGATCTTGCCGTGGAGGTCTTCCCTGGGCCTTGGCAGGCTGTTCTCTCCCTTCATTCTCCAGTTATTCTTTCACAACCCCTTCCCAAAGCCATCAAAAATATACCCCAAACTGTAATATCTGAAAAAGGACGAAAGATATGGGGGAGGGAAACAGGAGAGAGACAGAGTGAAGAGGGAGGGGTAAGAAAGAAGAGAGAGAAGGGTGGGAAAGGAAGAAAACCAGAATCACTTATAACTAGTAGTCAGTTAACCTCCCAGCCATGGGGAGTCATGACCAGCATCTGAACCACCTTCAAGACCACCAGAGGAGAAGACCCCCACCTGCCCCCACAAAACTTGTAGCAGAGTGTGCACACATGTGGGAGGATGATCTATAGGGGCAGAGCTTGCCAGCACCTTTTTCTTCATAGCCATTTCCACACTGAGTTCTTGAAACATATTAATGCTTCCAACCCCACTCTCAATTGGAGACAAAGTTCACTGTGCCAGGATGTAGGCCAATGGGTAGAACCTCGTGACCAGAAAGTAGAAAGCACATTTTTCCTAAGCGAATAAGCATTGAGAAATAATGAGTTTTCCCTTCCCCTTTTTTCCACATACAGTAGAGATTTCAGCTGGAGTGAAGTTATGATCTACCAGCCCAGCCCATGCCTTGGAATATGAATTTGTTAGAAAATAGCTCCTCTCAAAATAGTATTGTGGATTTAAGCAGAGAATGATAACCACAATTAATACATTTTGAGGTTTTACAATAAAATTTAGAGATGCCTGACAGCTTCAGGTCATGCATGTTTAAGCACAAGTTTATTTTTCAAAATTTCTAGAATACAGATGTTGTGTAAGTGAAGAGGGGCAGGAGAGGCCTTTGATAATTTATTGGACTATGAGTACAGAAGCACAGTATGTGGGGGTGTTTTCTAGGGGTGTGTGTTAACCACTGCCCACTCCCCTGTCTAAAATTCTTCCCTCAGGCTACAAAGTTGGCCCAAATGCCTAACCACAGGCTTTCCAATTGTGGAAGCTTTTGCCCCTAGAGAAAATACAGTCAAGGTAATCTGATCAGTAGAACAGAAGCTATCCGTGTCTCCCCAAGCCTGTGGCTTCCTGCTGCATTTTAATAGATGCAAGCATTTATTGTCATTGATTACTCGTCTTTTAATGACATTTAATATAGCCCCTTGTCTCTGAGGCCTTCAAGCCATACATACGTTTCCTTTTCACTCTAAGTTAACATTATGCCTTTCTTCCCAGGTCATCAGTCTTAATCCTCTTTAAATACTTCCCTTAAACCCATCAGTCATGGTTAGCCTTCCAGCCTGAAGCCCATTTCTGATGATGCTCCCAGGTTGCAGTGTGTGTGAATTTCCACACTCTGCGATATCTGTCTTAGTGCGGCCGGCGGTCCTTGGGGCCAGGGACCTCATCTTTTTATACGTTTTGCAAAGTGTCTTGTGAACTTACAGCCTTCAGTAAATAACAGACCGCAGCTGTAATGATCACTTTCCGTTTCCACCCTCGGGATTGTGGTCATCTATATTTTATGGAGATCTCTTTTAACTAGGTCCATTAATTTTGCACTAAGCATTCTAAGTGCAGAACAGCTCCAATATAGCATGCTTTGCCAACTGGTCTTTTTCCCAAAGGTGCCAAAGGGACTCCATTTATAACAACCTTAAGTAAGGACTGTGATTTGTCGTTTTCATGCAGGTGCTGGGCAGTGCTTGGTGACTCACCAGTGACACAGAAGCAGCTTTACCTGAGCTACGCCAAGCTCCAAAGACTTAGCATCCAGAGTCTAGGGCACAGAACTCAAATCTTGGTGAGTTTAGTGGGGTTCCTCAAGGAAGCATCCTGTGGGCATGGGCTGAGCCCACCAAGTGGACACCTTTACCTCCACTAGGGTATAGCCCGGGGCAGATGCCATGGCAGCTGGGAAATGGCAGAAACAGAAGGTGGGCATCACATGGGTCCCAGCAGAGGGCCCAAGGCCCTCAGATTTGGATACATTGGCCCAAGGTTTGGGACTGGGTCCCTCCTAGTCTTGGTTCATTTTTTCAGATCCTGAGCATTTAATCACAGGGAACTCCCATACCCTAAAACTGACCTTTGCCCTTCAGATCTCAAGCTCCGAAGTGAGGCAGTCCCTGCTAACTAGCCAGGTGGCCTTGGAAGATCTCTTAGCCCCTCCTGAGCCTCCATTTCTGCAAACCAAAAGGTCAGGCAGTTCAAAACCAGCAGCTGCCCCGTGGGAGAAAGCTGACAGTCTGCTTCCGCAGAGATTTATAGCCTTGGAAGCCCGCTATGACTCAGACCCTGCTCAGTGGCAATGGCTCTGGTTTGGGCGGAGCCTCCACTGAGTGGTGGTCCAGTGGTAGCATTTTCACCTTTCCTGTGGAAGACCCAAGTTCAATTCCTGATCAACCTGCCTCAGGTACAGCCACCACCTACCTGTCAGTGGAAGTTTGTGTGTTGCTCTGATGCTGAACAGGTTTCAGTGGAGCTTATTCACTGGGATGGACTAGGAGGAAAGGGCTGGTGATCTATTTCCAAAAATCAGCCAGTTAAAGCCCTAGGAATCACAGTGGTCCCATCCAAAACCAATCACTGGGATGGCGCTGGACCAGGCAGTGTTCCTTTCCATTGTGCATTGTGTCACCATGAGTCAGGGGCCGATTCAATAGCAGCTAACAATGAGATTCCATTTGTGATCCATTATGGGAAGATAATAGCATTGACCTCAGAGGGTGGCTGTGCAGATTTATCGAGATAATTCACATACAGTGCCCAGCACCACACCTGGCACAGAAGCACTCAATACATATAAAACCAAACCAAACCTGCTCCCATTGAGTCCATTCCGGCTCATAGTGACCCTATAGGACAGAGTAGAACTGCCCCACAGAGTTTCCAAGGAGCATCTGGTGGATTCGAACTGCCGACCTTTTGGTTAGCACCCATAGCACTTAAGCGCTACACCACCAGAGATTCTCAATACATATAAGTTATCCACATTTTGTTATATTTATTATCGTTGCTTCCAAGCCAGACTTTGACTTCTTTTGCTGCAAGTCTTCAAAGGTCCAGTCGGAGTGACCAGGTCCATCCTGAGGGTCCATGTCCCTGTGCAAGGTAAACAGTTGGACCCATGCCAGAAAAATCATAATTCTGGGAGCCAAAGTGTCCCTTCTCAGCAATGCCTCCCTCAGGCAGAGTTGGGAATTCCTGCCTCATGGCACCTATGAATAACATCTGAGATCTAAGTCCTCTAGCCCACTAGGGACCACGTTTTCTTTGATACCGAGTCATGATAACCTGAACAACCTCCCACACCTCCTGCATGATTTATCACCACCGGCCCCTTCCAACTATGAGTCAGATCAACTCCATGGCAGTGGGTTTGGTTTTGCTTTTGGCCCCCTTCCCTCTCTATGTATATCCATGCTAGGCTTCTTTTTGGTCTTCAAATTTGCCATTCTCTCTCATCTCCCATCCTCTGGGCATGCTAGACCAAATGTCTATCCCATAGCAACTCCTCAATACCTATTTGATAAATCAATCAATCAATCATCAATTATTGGGCTATTCACTGCCTATCAAACAGCTTGCTTGACACATGAGTAGCTTCTCAGTAGAAGTTTGAAGGGGAGATGAGATGAGGAGTGGGGGAGACAGAAGGGAAGGTAACAGAAGACAAGGCAAGTAGCATGTGAGCTGATGAGAGGCCACAGATGGAGATCAAGAACCAAATCAGCAAGTCTAGGGAGGATGAAGCATGTAGGATAATTAAGGGATAAAGCTAGAGAGACAATTGTTGCTAACCGAGTTGGGGTCTTGAGACCTTGGTCAGTCCCACTGGGTTGGATTCTGCTGGCAGGCCTCAGCCCTTGTAAGTCCCAAATGGTCCAGGCTGCTGGAAAAAGCTCCCACTCTCTTAGGTCAGATGGACCCCAGGTATCTACAAAGGGCTCACCTAGGGGAGGTTGGAGCTGGAAGCTGAGCTGGATGGAATCCCTGACAGCATTTATGAGCTTGACTTTCACCCAGAGCCACATCAATGTCTCAGCACCTGGCGCTTTGACCAGAGTCTTAACAGCCATTCTGATCTTTCCAACCTCAGAAAGTGATACGAAAACATCTACGCAGAGAAACTAAAATCCAGATGAATATTTCAAGCACAACACTTCCATACCAACCGTGAGGCAATTAAACAGTCATGTTATTACACATCAAATCAGCATGCCACCTCTGTGAGCAGCTATCAATTTTGTCTTTCTCCTAGAAAATGTGTTTTCTCCTGCCTAGTAGTAAACTTGATATCTATGCATAGACATAGCTTTTAGGGATTCAGTCTGCATGAATTTATACTTCACATGGTACTCATAGCCTGCAAGGGAAGGCAGAAGTGTGAGCAAATAAGTTGGATGAAGTGTGACAGCAAGGGCCTAGCTCACAGCAGGCACTCAAGGGATAGTTGCTGCAATGAATGAGTGAATGAATGTGTGCTATAGTCGAGGTAGAATGTAAGATCCAGTGGAGCATGAAGAAAGGGTATGGTACATACCAGAAACGGAACTTGAGTTAAATCATGGGAGGCAGGTAGGATGCGCTTGGTTGTTATCATTGGGGAATTTGGTGAAGGAGGTTCTAATTGCTGAAGTGCTTGTTGGAAAAATAAAAACTTGGACATTACACAAAGTAAAAAGAAGAAAACAAAAATCACCAACAACCCACTTTGACAAGTAAAATTTAAATAGATGGAGAGGAAGTGACTGAGTAGTGATGAAAATGAAGTCAATAAGGAAACTGGCCTGCTGGCCACTGGTGGATGAAGGGAGGGTATGGAAGGTGTCCCAGGGAGGAATAAGAAATTCAATCGGGCCATACTGTGGAGTCTCAAATCAAAGAAATGTTGTTGAGACTTGAAAAATATAAAGGCCCACTACTGGTTCTTTGGAAAGAAAGATGGGGCAGAAGGAGTACTTAAGGATGATCAGTACCATTCCAATGTAGTCCTGGGAGGCTGGCAAGTTCGTGTTTGATCCAGAACATTCCCACCATTACCTCTACAGTGGTTAAAAGCCCTTGCCAACTCATCAGGCCTATTTAGCCAATAAGACATGAGGCTCCTGCCATCACCTGAAAGAAAAGAACATCACCTCAGTTGTAGCCAATCAAGTTCAAATTAGGTTTTGGAATATGGAGCAGGAGCCCTGGTGGTACAGTGGTGAAAGTACTTGACCGTTAACCCAAAGGTCAGTGATTCAAACCCACCAGCGGTTCTTCAGGAGAAAGATGTGGCAGTCTGCTTCTGTAGAGATTCACAGCCTTGGAAATGCTATGGGGCAGTTCTATTCTGTCCTATAGAGTTGCTATGAGTCAGAACTGACTCAATGGCAATGGTTTGTTTGTTTTGTTTTATGTGTACTCGGCAGATTAATATAGCCCTGGTGGTACAGTAGTTAAGCACTCTGCTGCCAACCAAAAGATTGGTGGTTCAAACTCACCAGTCACTCCATAGGAGAAAGATGTGGCAGTCTGCTTCTGTAAAGATTTCAGCCTTGGAAACCCTATAGGGCAGTTCTACTCTGTCCTATAGGGTCCCTATGAGTTGGAAGCAATTCAATGGCAAAGTGTTTGGTTTTGGTTTGAGACGCATTGTTGTTGTTCTTGTTGTGGATAGGTGCCATTGAGTTGTGTCCAACTCATAGTGACCCTATGTACAACAGAACAAAAGAGTTCCCAGTCCTACATCATCCTCACAATCATTGCTATGTTTGAGCCCATTGTTGTAGCCACTGTGTCAATCTATCTCTTTGAAACAGATTAATGGTGCTCAAAAATGTCCACGTTGTAATCCCTGGAACCTGTGACTATGTTACCTTACATGACAAAAGAGACTCTGCAGGTGTGCTTAAATTGAGGATCTTGAGATGGGGAGATTATCCTGGATTACCAGGGTGGGCCCAGTGTAATCACAAGGGTCCTTGTAAGGGAAAGAGGGGAGGAGGCTTAGAGAAGGAGATGTTGACAGCAGAATCAGAGGTCAGAGATTCAGAGAGAGATCTGAAGGTGCTACACTGCTGGCTTTGAAGATGGAAGAAGGGGCCATGGGTTCAGGAATACAGGCAACCTCTAGAAGCTGGAAAAGGCAAGGAAATAGAACTTCCAGAATGAACATAGCCCTGTTGGCACCTTGATGGGAGGCCAGTGAGACCATATAGGATTTCTGATCTTCTCAACTGTCTGATAAATATGTGTTGATTTAAGCCAGTAATGTGTGGTCACTTGTCACAGCAGCAATAGGAAACTAATACATGTCTCCATTTTATAAGACTGTCCTCCACATGACAGGACATACTGCATCCCTGGCTCCTGGCTACCTAGTGCCAATAGTGCCCCCCCCCCACTCCAGTCCTGTGACAATCAGAGACACTCCACTTTTCCAAATGCTCACTAGGGGAAGGGAAGACCCAGCCGACTTAAACACCGCTGCTTCAGAAGACAGGGTAAACATTTTTTTCCTGTCCCCACCCCTCGAGCACCCACCACCCCTGCCATTTCCTCTAAGTCAGTGACAAATTCATCGAATTGCAAGGTTGCTAAAATGTCCCAGGGCTGAGAGAACAGGGACCGGGGAGCAGAGGTGGAGGCAGTGGGCACGTGGGGAGAGGGACATCCACCCACCTGATACACTTAACACACCTCCGTCTCTGTTCCTGTGTTGCAACTCCATACAAGGAAACCACTCAAGGGGGAGTTTGCAACAAGGTAGGGGGACTAAATAGGAGCAGCTTTATGCACCCTAATTAATGGAGACAGCTGTTAAGCCTCTGGATTAAGGATGTACATTCCCCATCAGCTTTCCTCCAGCGAGCCTGGCTGCCTACCTGTCCCAGAATCCAGGAGGCAAGAACATTTTCACTCTGGGCATGGAGAAACTGGGAAACAGCATTTTTTTTTTTTTGGAAACAGCATAGAGAGCTGGAATTCACACTTGCACCGTCTGCTGGAGAAAATGACGTCTCGTCAGTTCTCAGTTCTGTTTTCCTCTCAGACCCGCGCAACAGAGACAGGCACCCCTTCAGGTGGATTGCTGGTTTCCCCTGTAAAACCTGGCCCCTTGGACACTCTTTTTTTGACAATATTCCGGATACCAGAGCAGTGACATGAAGAGGTTGAGGTGGCAAAACTCCATCTGAGGGTTCCAAGAAAAGGACGTCACTGATCACGCCACTACTTCCCATTAGCCTAAGAACAGTGCCATTTTCCCTTAGAGAAGCTTGGTGTAGCGAGATGGCTGTTTCGGAAGGCCCAGGACTTCAAAGATATTTTTCCCGACTTCAGCTAACACCCACTCTGTCCTTCTTTTGAATTATTCATTATTGAAAGCACACCATCAGCAAAACCAAGCCATCTCTGTTAAGGGAAGTTTACCCACAGAAAGTTTTAGAAAGTGGAATATGGACTAGGGCCACCCGCTCCTGTTTTTTGTCTTAATTATTTTTTCCTTAAAATCCAAATGTCACCATGATTAATGCTACAAAAAAAAAAAAAAACAGAAAACCAAAATCAGATTTAATATGTACGGTCACTGACATATACTTTAATGCTCAAGGGTCAGAATTTATTAAATGTTAAATACTTTCCCTCAGCTTCAAGAGCATTTTCAGCTATGTTATATTTTTAATCTTCCCCTTCAAGGGGAATGCCATCACCAAAAACACGTGAACAGAATTTTTTAAATGTCAGAAAAGTCTTGCTAGTATGTTACCAGAAAGAGTCATTGCAAAGTTCCCGTTGAGATCCTAAGGTTTCTCTTGCTGGGTCTCTCTGCCCTCTCTCAATTAGGCCCTCTCATGGAGTGTACATGCACACATACACACACACACACGCATGCACACACTCAGTTCAACTTTCTTGGGTCTTCACTTTTCCCGTCTTCAGCTTGGATTAGAATTCTGAGGTTAGAGAACGCGTACAAAAGGAAAAAAACTATACTACTCCACTTCTTCCCATGTTATAAGAACCTGGACTTGGAGAACAGACAGCCTTTGTAAGGATGGATGGATGGACGGATGGACGGATGGATGGATGGATGGACAGACGGACAGACGGACGGACTGTGCTGAGGCTTAAAAATACCACAAGGCTATGCTAGCTCCACAACTCACTAGCTGTGTGACCTCGGGCTGTGTGACCTCTGTCTCAGTTTCTTTATCTGTAAAATGTGAATGATGGAGTACTGACCTTATAAGATTGTGAGAATCAAATGTATGGACATGTGAAAGGCACTTTCAACAGAGTAAGGAATATACTAGTGGATGTATAGGTAGATCTCTCTTGGTTGGGATAGGTAGATCTACATAGGTAAATTAGGTATGTAGGTAGGTAGTTACATATATATGGTTAAGAGAGTACCAGACTTCAGAGATTGATCAGCCACTCAACAAGTATCGATTTAGCACCTAGGAAGAGGCAGCTCTGGGCTTGTTGCTATGGATAGGAACATACACGAATGAACAAGGTTTTTATTCTCACAGAGCCCTCAGTCCAACCGTCCTAGAAAGCGTGGAGCCTCCACATAACTGGCATGGTCAAATCATTGTCATTGTGATATAGATTGTGAAGGCTCACATATGTGCTGTTGACTCAACTATGTGTGGAAAAAAGCAACAATAGACACAGACATTACAAAATTCTGCCGAGTGGCTTTAAAAACACTCTGATTAAAGGCATTCTAGAGATTTTTTTAGAGATAACTTATGAATGGCATGAAAAAAATAAATTACATTTTCTTCTCACATCTCCACCAGTCATAAACAAGTTTACTTTCTCTGTAACAGTTATTTTACTTTGGTACCAGGATCACAATTTGATTACAGTGTACCTGTTAGGTGTTATTTTTTTTTTTAATTTTATTGCAGTAAAATATAGATAACAAAAAAGTTGCCATTTTAGCCATTTTTAAGTGTGGAATTCAGTGCTATTAACTACACACACTCACCATGTTGTGCTACCGTCACCACTATCCACTTCCAACAAGTTTTTCACCACCCCGAAAAGGAAACGCAGAGTTCCTTCAGCTTTCACTTCCCTTCCTCCCTGCCCCACCCCCAGGTAAGCAGTAGTGAACATTTGTCTTCACGCATCTGCCTAGTCTGACTAATTCACGTAAGTGGCATCAAACAATATTTGTCCTTTTGTGTCTGACTTCTTTCATTCCACATAATGTTTTCAAGGTTTATACATCTTGTGGCATGTATCAGGACTTCACTTCTCTTTATGATTGAACATAGCACATTCTGTTTACCCACTCATCTGTTGAACACTTGAGTTGTTTTCATCTTTTGGCTAATGAACAATGAATGGGTGACCATGTTGGTATTTGAAATGTGGGTGACATAGCTGCCAACATCATGGCAACGTGAAAGCCATACAGTATGACAAACTGGCAGACAGGTGATGGGGCTAGGTGACTGAGGCTGCCTAATTCTGGGATTCAGAATAAGAAACCCATCATTCCTGGGTACCTAAGCCACTTTTCCAACTTTTCTAAGAATAATTAAGCTGACATTTTGTTCTCCGTCCACCTGATTTCTCTATTTCAATTGTCTCAGAATCCAAGCAGATAACTCTTTAACCCAGAAATTCCATATCTAGGAATTTACCCTGAGAATCTACCTCTATGAGTAAGAAATAGCTATGCAAAGGTCATTCATTGCTGTGTAGTTTATTTAACAAAATACTGGAAATAACCCAAATGCCCATGCACAGAAGAGTAGATGCATAAACTTCAGGTCAGGGCTTCAGCCCAGTTTGGTTCAACCCACTGCTGAGAATTTATATTCTCACCCCAGATATACTGAATCAGAATCCACAATTGAGATCTTGTTAAAATGTAGACTCGGATTCAGTGTATCTGAGGTGGAAACGCAAATTCTCAGCAGGGGGTCAAAACAAAGCCCTGCTCAGGGTACATCAAGGATCTATAGTTAAATGGAAAAACCAAGGTTCAGAAGAATAGTATTTAGTACGCTACTTTTTATTAAGAGTAAAGGGAAAAATACACACTCACACACGTTAAGCATTTACTTTGTTTTACATAAACAAACATGTTGTCTGTGTTAAGTGCTGTCGAGTTGGTTCCAACTCATAGTGACTCTGTGTGCAATAGAATGAAACACTGCCTGGTCCTGCGCCATCTTCAAAATCATGGCTGTGTTTGAGCCCATTGTTGCAGCCACTATGTCAACACATCTCATCAAGGGTCTTCCTCTTTTTTGCTGACCCTCTACCTTACCAAGCATGATGTCCTTCTCCAGAGACTGGTCCCTCCTCATAACATGTCCAAAGTAAGTGAGACAAAGTCTTGCCATCCTTGCCTCTGAGGAGCGCTCTGGCTGTCCTTCCAAGACAGACTTGTTTGTTCTTCTGGCAGTCCATGGTACATTCAATATTCTTCGCCAACACTATAATTCAAAGGCATCAATTCTTCTTCAGACTTCCTTATTCATTGTCCAGTTTTTGCATGCATATGAGACTTTTGAAAATATCATAGCTTAAGTCAGGCGTACCCTAGTCCTTAAAGTGACATCTTGGCTTTTCAATACTTTAAAGAGGTTTTTTGTAGCAGTTTACAGCAAGCTTGAGTCTAGCTTGCTGGCTCAAATCCTGATTACCAGAGATCAGATGATGACTGAGCCAAATGCAGGAGCCAGACCAGAGCAAAATCCAAACATACATAGGAGGAATAACCTAGAATCTAATAAAACCAATTACCTATGGAGTAAGTAGGAATAGCGGTAGAAAGGATAAAGATGGAAGGGAGGTGTCTCTGAAAATAGCTTTTTATATAGCTTTGACTTTTTTGCAACAGCTTTTCATTTTCAAAATTAAATAAATGGGATAAAAAATAAACTAATCTTAAAATTGAATACAATTAGAAGCAACATTACCATATATCAAATTGATGACACAGCCACAAGCGTAAAGAATTAAGTAATTTTTGAGCCCAGTCTTCTGACTACACATCTTTAATGGGATATATTCCAAGAATAAAAAGCAGTGCTGTCAAAAAAAAAAATTTTTTTGTTTTTGTACTTTCCTTGGTAGGTTTGTTAGTGACATGAGTGTAGTAATTCTGAAACTTTTTGTGTATTTAAAAAGATACAACAAATTAACATTGATCTTGGAGGAACCAGAGTTATCAAAAAGGAGAAGGGAGATACAAATACAGAATGAAAAGAACTCTACAGCGTTCTATTTGCATTGTTATTCTTGTCCATCGCTGTGAAGTCAGCTTTGACTCATGGTGACCTTACACGTAGCAGAAGGAAACATTGTCTGGTCCTGCACCATCTCCATGATCTTTGATATGAATTAGAGGTATCACTATAAACTTGAGTTAAAATATACATCTTCCCCTAGCTCTGTCTACTGAAAGGTCCCAGAATCAAAGATGCTGTAGTAAAAATAAATATGCCTGGCACACAGTTCTTGTTCCAATAAAAGGAACCAGGGCTTCTTGGAAAAATGGTTGACTGCAGGTTTGGGGCAGGGAAAGGACAAGATGAGCCTGTACCATCTTGTTGTTGCAGAAGACAAGGACGTGTGGTTAAAGAACAAATGGGACACATCAAAAGCACACAGAGATCAGCTTAAAGTGGCTCCACTGGCCAGCTTTGGCACAAATCGAGCATCAAAAAGAATAGTAGATCCATTAATCCATAATAGTACTTAAAACAATAAGTGTGGTAGTTCTTCTTTACAGACAAATGTCAGCTAATAAACCTAGAAGAATAGAAATAGAAAATCACTGTTTGTCCACTATCAATGCAAAAATTGATTTAGGCAAGGATCAGCAACAGTTGCTAGAATCCCTGGGTGAATGCTTATTGAGGACAGGATATTCACACAGTCTTAAAGCATCACCCACAGGTTATTAGTTACACAGGGAGAATGGTATTTTTACAGTGGAGTAAACTGGTGAACCACATTAGAGCTAAGTGATCAAATTTACCATTACCTATAATGGAACAGAGCCCTGGTGGTGTAGTGGTTAAGCACTTGGCTGTGATCCAAAAGGTTGGCAGTTTGAACCCACCAGCTGCTCCACGGGAGAATGATGTGACAGTCTGCTTTGTAAAGATTACAGCCTTGGAAACCCTATGAGGCAGTTCTACTCTGTCTTACAGGGTAGCTATGAGTTGGAATCGAATTGATGGCAATGGGTTATAGTGGGATAAGCTGGCATGTGCCTCCTGATGTGATGCAATAGGAAGGACACAACATCACCTGTGCGATAGTCTTAAGAAAAAGTTTAACTCCACGTAATCATAAGGAGGAGCTCTGGAGGTACAGTGGTTAAGAGCTCGGCTGTTA
This sequence comes from Loxodonta africana, assembly GCF_030014295.1. Lineage (NCBI taxonomy): Eukaryota > Metazoa > Chordata > Mammalia > Proboscidea > Elephantidae > Loxodonta > Loxodonta africana. Next base: position 15,076,302 of record NC_087357.1, read on the forward strand.
ACCGAAAGGTCAGCAGTTTGAACCCACCAACTGCTTCTTGGAAAGCCTCTGGGGCAGTTCTAGTCTATCCTATAGAGTCATTATGAGTTGGAATCAACTCAACTGCGATTGGTTTGGCTTGGTTTAATCATAAGGAAATATGCAGACAAGCCCAGGTTGTAGAACATTCTGTAAAACACCTGGCCAGGACTCTCCAAGTATTGATGTCATGAAAGACAGGAAAACTTCTATATTAAAGGAAATTACAGAGACATAGTAAATAAATGCAATACATGAAGAAAAAAAAAACAGCTCTAAAGGATATTATTTGGACATCTAGAGAAGTGAATATGAATTGTACCCATTTTCTTATCTCTGACAATCATATTGTGGTATATAGGAAAGTGTTCTTATTTTTAAGAGATACATGTTGAAATATTTTTCAAAATGAAAGCCGGGGGAAAGGCATACTACTCATTATTTCCCCAAAATTCCAACAGAGGGGGTCTTAACTAAACAAATACATGAGGAACTTACCAAAAATTACTGTTAACTTCTTGTCCATTTAAACATTCTTGCTAGCATTCCCAGCTAGCATCACATCTCATTACTCCAGTTCTTTGATTTCTCTCTATCCTGCCCTGTAGGACAGGGAACATGTCTTCTCTTCTGTACCCCTGTGCCCTCTAGCACCGTGTCTTTGTTGTTATTGTTAGCTGCTGTCCAGGTGGCCTCCTACTCATGGCAACCCCATGTGTTAAAGAGTAGAATTGCTCCATAGGGTTTTCTTGGCTATAATCTTTACAGAAGCAGATTGCCAGCCCTTTCTTCCAGATGGCAACCAGGTATTTCAATCATCAACCTTTCAGTTAACACCCAATCACAAACCACTTGCACTACCTGGGCTCCTTGCACCATGTCTTACTAGCTAGAAAATACTCAAATTCTCACTGAATGAGCAGGTGATTTACAGAATTAGTATATTTTCTTAAGTTCTTTGCCAGTACTTATTGTGCCACCTGGCCATGGCACCCCTTACAGATTAGGGCACCTCCTTCATAAGACCTAAGAGCAAGGCTTAATTCATCTGCTCAGGAATATTCTCACAACACCAGTCATGTACCAGGCGCTGTGCTAGGGCCCTGGGGAAAGAAGGACAAACAAGACACAATGCCTACTCTCAAGGGACTCAGTCTCGTGGGAAAGACAAGTCGACAGGTCATTACAACACAGCAGTGGTATTCGCCACAACAACAATAAGGTGATAAGAGGCGCCTAACCCATGACTGAAGGAGGCTGGTTCCATTACTGAAGGAATTATCCTTACATGGACCATTGTCTAGACAAATACTATGAGGACCACAGAACAAACAAAAAACCAAACCCATTGCCATCAAGCTGATTCCATCTCACGGTGACCCTACATGTTACAGAGTAGAACTGCTCTATAGGGTTTTCTTGACTATAACCTTTACAGAAACAGATCACCAGGCCTTTCTTCATGGCACCTCTGAGTGGATTTGTACCACCAACCTTTTGATTAGTAGCCAGCATAAACTGTTTGCACTGCCCAGGGACCTTGACCACAGGTTGGACTGACTAAGAAAGACTGCCCTAAAATATCTAAGGCCATGGCTATACCGGGGAGCCCTGGTGGCATAGCAGTTAAACATTCGGCTGCTAACAGGAAGTTCAGCAGTTCAAACCCACCAGCAACTCTACAGGAGAAATGACCTGGCAATCAGCTCCGTAAAAATTACGCCTAGGAAACCCTTTAGGGCAGTTGTATTCTGTCGTAGGGTCACTATGAGTTGGAATCAACCTGACAGCACGCAACAACAACAACATGGCTATACTGTTCCCTTTGGCTAAGCCATGTCTGTCTAGAGCTAAGACTTTAAAAACAAGGCAATCTGAAGCTCTATTTATCCCCCAAGACATCCAGATCCTTCTCACTCCTAATTGGCAAGGGAGTTTCAGTCAAGGGTATTCGAAGCAGATGTGAATGCCCACTTGTTTCCCCAAAGATGCTGTGCATTACAGCTGTGATGCAAAGGGATTCATAGCTCAGAACAGGCACTGTTTACCGTCCTCTCTCTTCTATCAAAATAATTGCTCAGTGCACAGGCTTGTTATTGAGAACTGGGCACCGCCATGGAAAACATGTTGTCAGAAAACACCTGCATTGGCAAAGCAAAGATGAGCCGACCCAATTATTTCCTCCATCTCTAATTCTGGACGAGATATTAAGAGTAACTGAAAAGACCACATTGGCAAGAAATGGAGATAATTCTGCTAAAAAAATTCTGCTAGGGGGTTAAAAAAGCTCTATGGGGCCAAACTCTGAAGCATCATCTAATTATATTTTTACATCCACCATCTCTTCCCCCATGAAAAATGCCAGGGGTGAAAGCATGTCATCCAGAGCCTTTCACCCTCCGACAATTCCTCCCACACATCCAATTTGAAATTTTTAAAATCCCAATCTAGAGCTGTTTCAAGGCTAATGATGGGGATGAGACCCTGCCAGGCACGCAGGATGGGACGGGGTGTGCTACGACTGGAACAGATGGCTCGGACAGAAGCCACCAATTCAACGTGACAACCCAAGATTAAAATGCTCCCTTTAGGTCTTCAGCAGTTGCGTGGCCCGAAATTCTTAGGAATTTCTCCAGAAATACAAAGAGGCTTGTGTCTACATAAGCTCCATCAAGGCGCTTCTCAAATAATGCACGGACTTGAGCAAAATTATAACTGGAGGAGGACATAAGATCATCTACTCTATGGATGGCACGAAAGAATCACTCTAGGGCTTTGAAATATCGCTATGAAATATTTCAAACATACAGAAATATATTAAGACAGTCATGTACCTGGCATAGATCATTTATAGATGTTATCATTTTTCCATATTTTCTCTGGATTTTTTACATGAAAAACCACTACAGATACAGCTAACATGCGTGGTATCCTCCAGGTCTCATTCCCCTTCTTTTCTCCCAAAGACAACCATGGCCTTAAAGATGGTGTGTCCCTTTGCCATCTACATTTTTACATTTTTAGTATATATATGTTTGAGCATATATATAAACAATATAGAGTCACTAGGTGGTGAATATGTTAATGCACTTGGCTGCTAACTGAAAGGCTAGAGGTTCAAGTCCACCCAGAGGCTCCTTGGAAGAAAGGCCTGACTATCTACTTCTGAAAAATCAGCCATCGAAAACCCTATGGAGCACAGTTCTACTCTGATACACATGGAATTGCCATGGGCGAACAGCAACTGCTTTTGGTTATAAACAATATATGCCCACTCCTCACTTACTGACATGGTTAAGTTCCAAAGACCAGGTCGTTACGCAAAAACCAGCATTATTTGAAAATGGAGGATGACTATATCATTACACGATTGCCAAGTTGCTGGTAATCATGGTCCAGCCAAGCTGACACATAACTTTAAGCATCATAGCAGCATTACTCTTGCCCGGCACCCCAGCGAGGTAAATAAACTTGCAAGTGCCATCCAAGAGCTATATCCTGACAACGATCACGGCGGTTTTAAAAGGCTGTCTGGAGCCCTTGTCCCCTCCACTGGCACATTCTCAAGGACCCCACTACTTTTCTTTTATTACCTTGCCCACCACTTCCTGCCCTCCCCACCAAATTCACAGGGCGCCTTCTGGGCCAGGGCGGGTGAGCATGCAAGCTGGCACCAACCCCTTAGTCCCCAACTCTGCCACAAAGACTCTGTGAGAGGTTTGTACTGGGATGGGGCTGTAAACACTCCCATAAGTACCCTGAGCCTGGGGAGGACAGTATAAAACCATGAAGACCCCTAGCCACACAGCCCCAGATGCTACCCTGAGGTTTAAAATGCTGGTTCAGAACCATGGCCCTAACCCATCCCGACAAGCACCCACTTAACAGATGCTCTTTGGCCCTGCCACCCCTCACTGCACTTCCGAGAGTCCCCGTCTGAAATGAGTCCCCACTGTGGGCACCCACTTTTCCAAAGTTCACTCCAAGGAAGGACTATTAACCTCAGGGCTACAGAACCAGCTGATTCTAGGCAGTGCCCAGCCACTCCCCCAGATGCCCTCCGCCCTCTGAACCAGTTCCAACCCCCACTTCTGCAGACCTCTGACCAAGGCTCTGGCCAAAGCAGCTGCCAAAGGAGTAGCCATGATTGCCAGCTGTGGAGATGGAACTCGAATCTCCTGGACCATCTCTAGGAAGCAGACCCTAGGCACCATGGCCAAAGGCAAGTAAGAGCCATCGTTTCTAGGCAAAATTCTGTCTCCCAGCAACCCAGAGTCAGGCAATTGGCAACTTGACCTGTCAAAGACAGACAGCAATTTTAACCAATAACTGCTTGCACCAGCGGAGGTACCTTGGCCAATGGGAAATGTGAGTGTAGGATGGCAGCGCAGGGGCAAGGAGGGAAAGATGAGTCAGGGAGATGATGAAAAGTAAGTTTATTATACCCATAGTTACCAGAGGGGCACACAGCAGGACATGCAAGGCCCCAAGCTAATACTTTGGCAGTACATTCCTGCCAGACGTAAATCTGTGGCAAAAATAATAGGTAGCTTTTTTTACTATTGTCATAAATGTGAAATGTTGGATAACAAGACAAAAAAAAAAAATTTTTTTTTTTTTTAACAAGACACAACATGACAGTCGGTATTAAATGAGGAGCGGGTATATTGTATTTTGAATACTTTGAAATATACATAAGTAAAACCTGAGAGCAAGGCTATACTGTAACTATAACCAAAACCCTTGCTGTCCAGTTGATTCCGACTCATAGCTACTCCGTAGGACAGAATAAAACCGCCCAATAGGGTTTCCAAGGAGCATCTGGTGGATTCCAACTGCCAACCTTTGGTTAGCAGCCATAGCGCTTAACCACTAGGCCACCAGAGTTTCCACTATAACTACAGTACTATATTATAAACGTATTTCACCGTATCATTCTGTTAACTGGGATTTTCACTCAACTTTGTGTTCTAAATTTATCTATGTTGATATATAAGCATCCATTCAATTCCTTTTAATTTTACTGGTCATATTTTAGATGTCTCTCTTAAGCTGCATTATATATATTTTTTAATTTAGTGTCTATCTTCTAGTATGGAATTTTAATCTATTTACATTTGTTGTGATTACTGATATTTAATTTCTATAATCTTTTTTTCCTATTTACTATGTTTTTTTTTCTTTTTTGGCTTTCTCTTTTTCTGTCTTCAATTAAAATTTGCAATTAAATTTTCATTTCTTGTGTTTTAGAAGTTACACTTTCTATTTTTATTATCCCAGAGGTTACCCTTAAATTTCCAGTATGTATTAAAAAAAAAAAAAAAATCTAAAGGTAATCGGTATCTGAATCCTGCTCATAAATAATATAGTTTAAAAAATAGTAATAATAACCTGTTGCTGTCAAGTCGAATGTGACTCATAGTAACCCTGTAGGACAGAGTAGAACTGCCCCACAGGGTTTCCAAGGAGCGCCTGGTGGATTCAAACTGCCGACTTTTTGGTTAACAGCCGTAGCTCTTAACCACTACGCCACCAGGGTTTCCATAAAGTAGTTAAAATGTTTTAATTCCAAACTCCTTTGTTCCATGATGTATTTGCTAGTATTAGTTTCATCTTGGTTTTTAAATCCCCACTAATTCCTCTTTTCTAAGCCAACTTGTAAGGAGCCCTAGTTGTGTAATGGTTAAGTACTCAGTTGGTCACTAAAAGGTCAGAGGTTCAAACCCACGAATGGCTCCTTGGGAGAAAGACCTGACGATCTGCATCTATAAAGATTACAGCCTAGGAAACCCTATGAGGCAGTTCTACTCTATCACATGAGGTCTCTATGAATCAAAAAACTGACTTGATGGCGCCCAACAACAAGCCAACTTGTATCTAGAAATACCAACATTCTTATCAAGTTCCGCATCAAATTCTACCTACATCTTTCTCTTTCCTTCTGGATTGTGCTTCAACAAGAGGGAAATATCTTTCAGACATTTCCTTTCAACAGGTTCTCTGAGTAGCAAATGCTCTTTGTGTACCTATGAAACCAAAAAACCTATTGCCATTGAGTTGATTCCAACTCACAGCAACCCTATAGGACAGAGTAGAACTGCCCCATAGGGGTCCCAAGGAGTCACAGGTGGATTCAAATTGCAGATCCTTTTGGTTAGCACCTGAGCTCCTAACCACGGCATCACCAGGGCTCCTGCATACCTATACCTATATGTCATTATTTCATCATCTCCCCTGAGTTTTAGTTTGTGTATAAAATTCTAGGTTGGCTCTTATTTTCCCTCAGCATTTTAAAGCTATCATTCCATTTTATTCTGGCATCTATTATATCTGATAAGAAGCTTACTATCGATTGTCATTCTTTGTTGATAACCTATATTTTATATCTAGTAGCTTTTATGATTTCTTCTTTGAGGTTCATCTTCTGAAGTCTTCCTATGTTGATGTCTGATTGTGCAGACTTTTTGTTTTTCCTACTGGAGACTCAGCATACTTTCAATCTCTGCTTCACATCTCCTAATCTTTCTCTTTCTATTTACTGTCTGTACTACATCCTGGAAAATTTCCTCAGCTATTTCTCCCAGTTAAGTAATTCTCTTCCCAGTTATATCTAATCTACTTTTAAGCTCATGGTTTGAGATATTTTCCCTTCCCTGTTGTTGTTGGGTGCTGTCAAGCTGGTTCTGACTCATAGTGACCCTTTGTACAACAGAACGAAATACTGCTTGGTTCTGCGCCATACTCACAATCTTTGCTATGTTTGAACCCACTGTTGTAGCCACTGTGTCTATCCATCTCATCGAGGGTCTTCCTCTTTTTCACTGACCCTTTACCAAGCATGATGTCCTTCCCCAGGGACTGTCCATCTCATTTAGGGTCTTCTTGACCCTCTACTTTACCAAACATAATACTCTTCTCAAGGGACTGGTCCCTCCTGAAAACATGCCCAAATCACATAAGACAAAGTCTCGCCATCCTCATTTCTAAGAAGGATCCTGGCTGTACTTCTTCCAAGACAGATGTGTTCATTCTTCTGGAAGCCTATGGTATATTCAATATTCTTCGCAAACACAATTCAAAGGCATCAATTCTTCTTCAGTCTTCCTTATTCATTGTTCAGCTTTCACATGCATACGGGGCAATTGAAAATACCATGGATTGGGTCATCACATCTGAGTCATTAAAGTGACATCTTTGCTTTTTAACACTTTAAAGAGTACCTAAAAAATTAAATGTTTATTGAGTACTTATTACACGGCCAAGTCTTGTGGGACACTAGGGATATGATGCTAAGGACCCAGGCATCCTGCACACATGAGCCCTTAGAGTCTAGTTGGGGGGAAAGACAATTGAATAACCGTACAAAGAGATATATAATTAACCAGTCTGGCTCATGGTGACACCACGTGTGTCAGAGTAGAACTTTGCTGGTTCTGCAACGACTGATTTTTCAGAAGTACATCGCCTGGCCTTTCTTCTGCAGAGCATCTGGGTAGACTCGATCCTCTAACCTTTCAGTTAGCAGTCAAGCATGTTAACCATTTGCACCACCCAAGGATGGATCCAATTTTTAGCAACCCTATTTTATGTGACAGAGTAGAACTTCCCCATAGGATTTTCTTGGCTATAATCCTTATAGAACCAGATCACCAGGTATTTCTCCTATGGAACCTACTGGGTAGATTTGAATCACCCACCTTTTGGTTAGCAGCCAACTGCTTAATGGTTGTACCACCAGGGCTCCTTAGATGTGTAATTACACACCATGAAATCTTACAAACAAAAAGTGCAGGGTGTACAATAAAGATATCTGGTTTATTCTAGAAAGTTCTAAAAGGCTTCCCTCAGGAAAGGATGTTTGAGCTGAAAGAGGAGCTGGACAAAAGGTTAGAAAAGAGCATTCAATGAAAGGAGTGACCTACTGTATTTTTACACAAATACTGTGTGCCTGAATAATGTGTGCCTCCTACGTTTGTTTGCCAAATACATCCTCCCTCCATGAGGTATTTTTGTAAACGTTCTATGCTAATTTTTTTTATAGCAATGCATAAAAAAAGTTGGCATAGTGGCACTCACCTGGGGAGAGTGCATTTGGCAAACAAACATAGAAAGTGCGCATTATTTGCGTAAAAATGTAGTACTTGAAAACCTCTTTATAAAAAAATAAGAAGGGGTATTTAAGGAGAAGAGTGGAAGCCAGTGTGGCTGGAATCAGAGAGCCAGGGGCAGATGAACCAAATATGAGGCTGAAGAGGGGCAAAGGAGGCCTAGCAGGAGGTTTCAGGCCTAGGGTAAATCACTAGGGGGTGCGATGGGGGGACAAGGGAAGGCATATTGACATGTATCCAGGCCTTAGCATGCTGCCTGAGTAATAATCAGGGATCAATAAATGTTTGAGAAAGAATTAATAATCCATGAACAAATACAAAATCAACCTTGAGTTCAAAGCCATGCAACGCTGAATTATTATCTTGGTTTGAGAAAAACCAATTCCCAAAAATAAATAATACAGAAACATATTCATATACTCGTTCAACAAATATTCGTAAGGCCTCTGCATTAGACAAGGTACTGTGCGGCACCACAGCGGGTCATCAGAATCTGGTCAGTGGTGGCACAGAAAGATGTTTCTGAAATCCAGCAATTCTTTTCACTTTATTTCACTTATTTTTCTTCAGTTAAATTTAAGATGAAATTTAATAGTTTTGTAATAAAAACCAAGTATTCTATAATTTCACTTTTCTCAAGCCATTTTTGTCCACTGAGAGAGATCTGGAATGGAGTCCATCAAATATTAATGAAAGTTGGTTATTTCTGGGTGGTGAGGTTTTTTTAGTAAGCTATTTACCTTTCATCTTTGTATTTTTCTGTTGTCTGATTTTTTAAATACAATCAGTTTATGTAATTTTTACAAAAACAACAGTCACATTATTTTTTTAAGCTACTGAATAAAAGGATTCATGATGATCCTATCTAATGTAGCCATCTGTAGCCAACAAACAAATGTTGCCAACAAACAAATCTGTCTTGGAAGAAGTACAGCCGGAATGCTCCTTAGAAGCAAGAATGGTCAGACTATGTCTCACATACTTTGCACATGTTATCAGGAGGGATCAGTCCCTGGAGAAGGACATCATGCTTAGTAGAGGGTCAGTGAAAAATAGGAAAACCCTCAACGAGATGGATTAACACAGTGGCTGCAACAACGGGATCAGGCATAACAATAATCGCGAGGATGACGCAGGACCAGGCAGTATTGCGTTCTGTTGTGCATAGGGTCTCTATGACTCAGAACTGACTGGACGGCATCTAACGACAACGTAAACATATAAATTTTATGTCTTTCACCAAAACTGAAGAAAAAAATTTTCAATTCAGACAGGTTAAATGACTAGTGCAAAGTCCCAGTGTTTAAAAAAAAAATAAAACCTAAAACAGTCCTTGTAAGGAATCTTGCCCATTCCCAAAAAAGCAGATATCTAAAATTCTGACATTGAAAGAAAGACAAAACCTACCCTCCCTTATCCTTCTCCCTTTATTCCCTCAACCTCAATTACAAAGGTGAGTGCTATGCACAGGAACCCACACAGTCCTCTGGTGGTTGCCACATTCTCAGCCTCCTCCTGTTTGGGAAACATGATTCAACACATGGGAAATCTAAACCTGTAACAATTAGTCATATCCCTGTATTTCACAGGAATACTACTGCCCAAATGTGGGGATGAAATGGGCCAACCTCTGACTAATTTCCTCTTATATTTCTCTTCTTTAGCAAAGAATTTAAGAAGAGAGTGGGAAGATGGAATAAGGAACCTAATATGCTTCACACTTTCCGCCACGAATTCTGTCATACTGAAGATAAAATCCCCACATACGTAATATTTCTATTTCACTTCTATTGTTATCTTTCAAAAACAGTTTTAGAAATGTAATGAGATTTTGTTCTTTGTTTCAGCAAACTATGTTTAGTCCCTAAAGTTTTCTAGAAACTCTGTAAAGCATTGGGAAAGCAAAGCTAAAGAGGGCATTATCCCTGTTCTCAAACTCTTACAGTTATGAGCCAGTTTTCTACTATTGATCACTAGACGTTATTTAATACTGCACTACTGATTAAAGACTAGAAATTTCTAAAAGGAAATGCTAATGCAACTACTATCTTAGAAAGAATTTATATGGAAAGAAAAGCCTAACCCAGGAGTTTGACCGAAAAAACAGGAAGACACTTGGTATGAGAAAGGTGACCAAAAGAACTACAAAATATTATGACTGACAGAAATCCAAGAAACCCATTCTGAGACTGAGACTATCTTCCCTGGCAAGCACATTAGTCATTTGGGTGGAGAATGGTGGGGAGAAGGTGCTCTGGGTTGAGATACACTTTCTGAATCATTACTCAGAGCATATGGAGAACACTTTGACCAACAGAAACTGCCCTTCCTTCGGTCTTTCTTATGTCTTCCACGGAATTCAAGAAACCACTGTGCTTGAGCCATAAAGTGAAAGAATAATTGGCCCCAGTCTCCTAGTGGGAAGACACTAACTCATGGAGCTCAATGTAAACCAAGAAGTATATGTCTGGTAGTTACCATTACTCACCTAGGAAATAATTGTCAACTCCCCTAAAAGAAATAAAAAGAAAAATCAATATGAAACAGGTCATGAAGAACTTTTCAGACCAAATATGTGTACTCAGGCCTAAACCACACAGCTGTAAATGGGCCCATGAAAAGTTTGGGATGGCTAGGCACCCAAATTTGGACTTTTCTATACCTAGTAGATCTTTAATGACTTTACCTGTAGAGACCCATGAATACAAGTTGCATGTCTCCCTGCTCTAAAAACCTCTCCAGTGGGTTTTATGAAACCAGCCAAAGGTGTCTTGATGCAGGAAAAGAAATCAATACCCACAGTGGCACTGGAGAGCTATAATAAATTCTTAAACTTGAACTCCACAAAATCATTCTTTAAAAACCTTCACAAAAAACTGAACCATTTATTTAAAACTCATCTCAAGCTGCTCTTTTTCAACATCCTTGTTTCATTAGAAGAATTAGAACTTATTAAGAAATTAAAATAATCTGCTTTCAACAAACAGACACTGAGGATTTGAGAGGATAACCATCGTAACATCCCTGTTAATCTTTATTCATAGTTTATGGTAATTTTATAAAGTGAATATTCAACACTGTAAGAAAATACTCTTTACCACGTCAAAACTATAATCCTTAGTGATTTCACACACAATAAAGAATCATGTTCTCTTGATGAAAACTTGAACACGATATAATTTCCCTTTCAGACAGTAAATAGTAATCATTCCATGTCCCTGCTCCAACTCCTCCTCCTTAACGAAATAATAATAACAGTAATAATAATAATAAATCATCTTCAAGTTGAAAGCAAAAATAATCTAGTCATCTTGGAGATTTGATTTTGGGTATATGGAGTGTTTTAACTAGATTTTCCAACCAGAGTTGACATCTTAACTTTGCAAGGGCTCACCTTGACTAAAAAGGCTCCTGAGTCAGTAACTCACCAAAGTTTAAGGGCCACAGAACACTGCTGACCCTCCTGTGGACAGAGAGCAGTAAAGTAAGTAACTCTAGAGAGCACACGCTAAAATGCCAACATGGTCTTCAGTTCTCCCGGTCAAAGATTCAACGTTTCTTCCTCCTGAACCTCTGCTCTTGTTTAGGAGGTTCAACTGCCCTTCTCTCTGGGGCTCTGGAGTTCTCAGAAAAGAGCAAAAACTTTCAGACTTTTTCTTGAATAACATGGTAAGAAACTGCATTTCATTTGCCCCACCCTCTGTTCAAAGACTCAAAGGAAAAGTGGAACTTCAGATCCATTTCCTAAAAGCACATTTAAGGATTTGACCTTGAAAAACTTAAGTGAGGAGAATGCATCTGATGTTATCCGAAACAAGTCTTTAGAACTCCTCTCCGATTTAAAAAATCCAACAAGTAGGGCTGGGTCATTTACTTACAAGGAAAGAATAAAAATTTTAAATCACATAGAGGGAAAGATTAAGGACTCTGAACAGATATCCAATTACTCTTTGGGTAGGACTTGACTTAAAACCACTCATTGATTCTTTCATTTGTTTGTTTATTCACTAAACATTTTTTTAATTATGGTGGGCAAAACATTTGTCATTTCAACAATCAACAGTCTTTACATGTAAGTTCAGTGACATTATGTTCCTCACATTCAAACATCACACTAAACATTTCTTGACATCTACTCTCTGCCAGTCAGCATGCTGGGGCTCCAGAGGCATGAGACCAGCCTGTCCTCAAAAAGCTCACAGCCCAGGTGCAGGGCCAGGCTAGTAAACAAATTAGAGGGCAACGTGATGTGTGCCCAGTGTCGACAGCAGTGGCCACCAAATGAGGTGTGACTATTATAAACTGGGAAGAAGGAGACTCATGGGTTGGGATTTGAAAGATGGAAAAAGTTCCATTAGGTGAAGAAGTGAGGGTTTGGGGTGTCCATGGAGTAAAAGGAACAGCACCTGCAGAGATATGAGGGCCTGAAATGGGTAGCATGTATGCAGAACAACTAGTAATCAGCCATGCTCTGCCGTCCATCCTAGTGCCACCACTTGCTCATGACCTGAGAAAACCGTACGCAAGCTACCTAACTCGGTGGTTGCAACTCGACATGCACAGTAGCTTCACCCTAAAAAAATTAATGAAAGATAAATTTTAATTAAAAAGTGATTCTAACGAGGTATGAGCCCCAGCACTCTCTGAAAAGTAGGGTTAGTAAGAGAACCTAACTCCGTGGACTATCATAAGGATTAAGTGAATAATAAATGCACAGTGCCTAGCAGGTTGCCGTCGAGTTGATTCTGACTCATAGTGACCCTACAGGACAGAGCAAAACTGCTCCACAGGGTTTCTAAGGCTATAAATCTCTAGGGGAGCAGACTGCCACATCTTTCTCCCACAGAGTGGCTTGTGGGCTTGAACTGATGATCTTTTGATTAGCTTCAGAGTGTTTAACCACTACACTACCAGTGCTCCTTGCCGAGCAGGTAGGGAGTGTTTATAACCATACTGGGGGGTTATATGGGAGAGGTTGTGATGGAGAAGACACTGGAAGATAGGCCAGAGCCAGCTCATCACCTCAGCTTTATCTTACTGTGCCCTCTCTGTATGCCAGGCACTGTTCTATGCCCTCCACATATATGAACAAAGGCAGTCTGGCTCCATGTTCGAGGAGGACCAGCATTGCTATACTGAGAGATGGTGAAAGGCCTTGACTGAGTAGGCATTGGTGAGCCACATAATCAGGGAGTGATGGGATCAGAATTGTGTTTTACAGTCATCTGGCAATAGTGTGAACAATAGGTTGGAAAGGGAAGAGACTGGAATGAAGGAGGTGATCCTAAGGTATAAGTCAGGGACTGGATGGTTCTATAGGGAAAGAAAACCAGCTCATAAAAACCCAGAGCCTGAAACATACAACACACATACACACACATATACAGCTGATAGATTTTCTCAAACTACCTGCAAGCCTTCATTAAGAAATAAATGTGTTCTACACAAAATAATAAATGTTGGAGAGGATGTGGGGAGATTGGAACATTTATACACTGCTGGTGGGAATGTAAAATGGTACATCCACTTTGGAAATCGATTCGGCGTTTCCTTAAAAAGCTAGAAATAGAACTAACATAAAAAAAACATACAACCCAGCAATCCTACTCCTTAGAATATATCCTAGAGAAATAAGAGCCTTTACGCGAACAGATATATGCACACCCATGTTTATTGCAGCACTGTTTACAATAGCAAAAAGATGGAAGCAACCAAGGTGTCCATCAACGGATAAATGGATAAATTATGGTATATTCACACAATGGAATACTATGCATCAATAAAGAACAGTGATGAATGTGTGAAACATTTCATAACATGGAGGAACCTGGAAGGCATTATGCTGAGTGAAATTAGTCAGTAGCAAAAGGACATGTATTGTATAAGACCACTGTTATGAGATCTTGAGAAATAGTTTAAACTGAGAAGAACACATTTTTTTTTTGTGTGGTTACAAGAAGGGGGAGGGAGGGAGGGTGGGAGAAGGTTATTTACTGATTAGTTAGTAGATAAGACCTACTTTAGGTGAAGGGAGGGACAACACTCGATACAGGGGAGGTAAACACAACTGGACTAAACCAAAAGCAAAGAAAGATGTTTCCTGAATAAACTGAATGCTTCGAAGGCCAGCAAAGCAGGGGCAGGGGTTTGGGGACTATGGCTTCAGGGGACATCTAAGTCAATTGGCAAAATAAAATCTATTAAGAAAACATTCTGCATCCCACTTTGAAGTGTGGCGTCCGGGGTCTTAAACGCTAGCAAGCGGCCATCAAAGATGCGTCAATGAGTCTCAACCCACCTGGATCAAAGGAGAATGAAGAACACCAAGCTCACAAGGTAATTATGAGCCCAAGAGACAGAAAGGGCTACATGAACTAGAGACTACATCATCCTGAGACCAGAAGAACTAGATGGTGCCTGGATATAACCAATTACTGCCCTGACAGGGAACACAACAGAGAACCCCTGAGAGAGCAGGAGAACAGTGGGATGCAGACCCCAAATTCTCATAAAAAAGACCAGGCTTAATGGTCTGACTGAAACTAGAAGGACCCCGGCAGTCAGGGTCCCCAAACCTTCTGTTGGCCCAGGACAGGAACCATTCCCTAAGCCAACTAGTCAGACATGGATTGGACTGGACAATGGGCTGGAGAGAGATGCTGATGAGGAGTGAGCTACTTGCACCATGTGGGCACTTGAGACTATGTTGGCATCTTCTGTCTGGAGGGGAGATGGGAGGGTAGAAGGGGTTAGAAACTGGCAAAATTGTCATGAGAGACTGGAAGGAGGGAGCAGGCTGACTTATTAGGGGGAGAGTAAATGGGAGTATGTAGTAAAGTGTATATAAGTTTATATGTGAAAGACTGACTTGATTTGTAAACTTTCAGTTAAAGCACAACAAAAATTATTTAAAAAAAAATAAATGTGTTCTAGTACATAAATATGTCCCATTTCTACATCCACCACCTCTTACCTCTCGACCACTTTCAGGCCTCAACATTAATATCATTTGAAACATTTTTAATCATGTCTCTAGAAAAGTCTATGAATAATAATACTCTTAGCATACTTTTACCATCTTTCAAGAATTTCATCTATTCAAAAGGTTTTTTTTTTTTTTTAAGCTTTTGTATTATCATGATCTGTTGAGGTTTGATTTAAATTATATCCTCTACAGTAGAGTTCCTTTAACTGGCAATTCAGACTTAAACTAGACTAACTGTAATTTTCCATTACTAAATATATTAATATTACTGGGATAGAATATGCTAAGCCTCAGAGCTCAAGGAAAAACATTAGGTTTTGACTTGGTTCCAGAGATAGGGAAATAAGACTAGTAGTGGCTGAGATGAAACCAGGGCTTCAAACTGGTTGGTTCTCGTTCAAACCCCTGCTGATAATTTGCATTTCTAACCAGTTCCCAGGAAGTTATGCATAAGAATCACCTGGGGATCATATTAAAATGTAGATTCTGATTCAGTATATCTGGGATAGAAATGCAAATTCTCAGTATGGGATCCAACCAGAACAAACTGGTTTGAATTCCTGGATGAAACTCTGTCTGCTGTTTTCATTTACTTTAATAGCGACAGTGACCCTCTGAGATACTGTGAATCTGACCGTAACATAGTCTGCAATGGGAAGCATAGTCTGCAATGGGAAGAGACCCGAGGACAAGTCTACTCCCTGTCCAAGGTCAGACAGCTGAATATATGGTGATATATTCTCTCCACCACCTCACAACTCTTCTGTTCCATGACATCTTCTGGAAGCACAAGGCCATTTTTCCAAGGTTGTTGTGTTTATTTTTCAAAACATCATCTCCAGATTTTACTGTTTTATTAGGGTTTCTTAAGTATTCTACCTGGGTGTTTGCCATTGCCATTAATTTTCATGAAATAAGAATAACTACCTGATATTGACTCTCCACTGATGTAAGACTAAACATACTCTACAAAGTAGGCATTATCACCCCCATATTATAGATGGGGACTTAGCCTGTGACCCTTTTGAGAGGTCACGGTTACAGGAAGAGTAAGCTAGTCAAGTACCAATTATTTTTATGCATTTCTAGCACTTCAAAATTATTATTTAATTCTAGGAGATAAATGCAGCAATTCAGTCATTTTAATTCATAAAATTCTATCTCCAAATTACTAGGTAAAATAGCTAGCCTATCTACTCCTAGGGAAAATAAATGGTTGTCCTAGTGTAAGTTGCTCCTTGTGGTCAGAAACACTGCTAGTTGAAGCATATAAAGTTTTTTCATTTTTATAGGTCAAAAATGAACAAATATTGGCAATTTCATATGACTGGGTAGATAGATGTTTAAAATAGATAAGAGTACTAATCATTCTGAAATTGAATTTTTGTTTCTGGACTAAACCTATTTTCCAAGCAGTAGGATAAGGATTTTTAACTCCCACGTCAACATTCTGGATGATGAGTAAACAAGAAAGGAGGTATGAAAATGTTTAGTAAAGGATAATCATTAGCATTTGTAGAGTGCCTTATTACTTCTGTTGTGTCCATGACAGCAGAACAGAAAAATTTTGAGCCTTGCCCTCTAAACTATGCTCCAGATTCAGGACCAGGGGGAAAAAAATCAAATTTGCATCAATAGGAATACATTGTGATGTGCCAACCCATCTCACAGAATTACCATGTAGTCATTTGTATTAGAAACCCATTGCCATCAAGTCAATCTCAATTCTTAGAGACACTGTAAGACAGAATAGAACTGCCCCATATGATTTCTAAGTCTGTAAATCTTCACGCACAGACTTCCACATCTTTCTCCCACGGAGTGACTGGTGGGTTCACATCACTGACCTTTCGGTTGGCAGTGGAGCACTTAACCGCTGCACCACCAGGGCTCCTTTTCAAAAGATTAGCTGGATCTATATCCGCAGACAGAGATTACCAAGACATACTGATTAAAAAATAAGATTTTATGTATGTGTCTGTGCACACACACACACAGGTCTTAGAGGCTAAACTGTGAGCACTTGAAAGTGGTTCCCTATGGGGAAAGAAAAGAGCTGGGGGTTGTGGGGTGGAGAAGAAAATTATCATGTTTCTTCAACAAACAATTCTAAAGAGGCAGGAAATTGTGGATTAAAATAGACAAGAGGTGTATCGGCTTATTGAATGTTTGGAACTTATTAGCCCCTTGTTTGAACAAAGTTTTAAAGAATTAAGACACAATGTAGAATCTGTGCTATGGACATTTGCTGATAAGAAATTACTAATTTGGGGAAATAATTACAATGACATTGGGGTTTTGTTTTTTAAAGTCCATGTCTTTTAGAGACGACACTGAAATGTTGACAGATGATGTCTGGTTAATCCAGTGGCAAATGTAGGCGAAACAAGATGACCTGATAATTGTTGAAGCCGGGTGATGCTACACGTTAGAGTCCATTACTGTATTTCCTCTACTTTTCTATAGGATTGAAACTTTCTAGAATAGCAAGTTACAAAAGGTGTTTTTTTTAGTTTGTTTTTTAACAGCTGGGTTTGCCACCTTCCTGGCTGTGTGATTTGGGGCAAGCTATTTAACCTCTATAGGTCTACCTTTTCTGAGAAATGAGGTGTCTTAGTTATCTACTGCTGCTATTACAGAAATACCACAAGTGGATGGCTTTAACAAACAGAAATTTATTTCCTCACATTTTAGGAGGCTAGAAGTCTGAATTCAAGGCGCTGGCTCTGAGGGAAGGCTCTCTCTCTGTTGGCTCTGGGGGAAGGTCCTTGTCTCTTTTCGGCATCATAGGCCTGGCATTCCTTGGCCCCTTGCTGATCTTCATGTGGTGTGGCATCTCTCTGCCCCCATCTGTGCTTCTCGCTTGCTTGTTTAATCTCTTTTACATCTCAAAAGAGATTGGCTTAAGATACACCCTACATTAATACTGTTCATTAACATAACAAAAAAACCTGTCCCAAATGGGATTATAACCACTACAGGGGTTACGATTTACAACACATAATTTGGGGGGACACAATTCAATCCATAACATGGGGATAATATTGCACGGCCCAGAGTAAATGTTCAATAAGCTTTGACCTCACAGCTCCATTACACTTGCTCTCACAGTTTGTGTTCCATAAAAGGTAGTAGCTATTTTATAGCTATGGTCATCTCTTTTTGGATGTACTAGAGGAACCTCAAACCCAGTATACCTGGAATTGAATCCATCCATTTGGTTGAATGACTTAATGAATGGATGAAAGTGACCTATGTATCATTCTGGCCTATGTTCAATGGTCCCTTCCTCGTAGCTAGGTTTTTCATGATGACTATCAGGAATGCTCCAGCTCTCTGGCTTTGATTGCTCAAAGTTTAGACCTTAAGTACAAAGTCATCAAGAATTGTATTTTCCGTAGATTCAGCAACCCCGTTTCAACTGGCAACCACAAGCATCTCTACCGCTTTGGACACTGCTAATGGGAGTTTTGCAAAATGCAGGACTTCCATTGCACTCAGCAGCTTCCCATTTGAGAAGATTCTATTTTCTAGATCCTTGATCTTGGGCAAGAGGTGAACTTCCAAATAACATCCAACCCCAACAACAAAGAATTCATAGACTTCATGATACCTTTACTATTATTTGATTGGGGCCCTGGTGGGAAAGTGGTTAAGGCACCTGGCTGCTAACTGAAAGGTCAGTGGTTTGGACTCACCAGCCACTCTACGGGAGAACGATGTGGCAGTCTGCTTCTGGAAAGATTTACAGCCCTGGAAACCCTATGGGGCAGTTCTACTCTGTCCTATACGCTTGCTATGAGTCAGAATCGACTCAATGGCAGTGGGTTTTTTTGGTGGGTTTGTTATTTGATTAATCATACCCACAGGTGCAATGGCTCATTCTTTTACCCCTAACTATTTCATGCCCATTTTTATAAGATCCAAACTAGGAGTGTGATAACCATACCAGAGACTTCTCCAAAGACGATTAATCATTTGGGGGCCATATTATGACCAAAAGAAGGGGGAAGGGATGATAACATTCCAGGAGACTGTTTCCTATACAACATCTTTGAAATCTGAGCAACTTAATGAGAGCCTTGCTGAGCACATTGCCTCAAATGTCTCCTAATGGATGTCCTAATAGTAATAATTCCCCCACCACTGGTCGGTAATGGGTACCTTTCCAAGTCCTCAGGAATAAATAACAGGTTTCTCATATGGACAATTTTGAAAATCTGTTTCAGATGCATTAGCTCCTTGGCCAGTGAAATATATTTTTTCTAGACAGATGCAGACACTGTAATTTTGCTGCACCATTAACGCACTGAGGAACATATGGGCTATGTCTTTCCATATTGCCCTTTTGTTCTCTCTCCCTGGGTATGTGTCTAAAACAGCCCATGTCTTGCACTCACTCAGCACTCAGCTTCTCCTAGGTGAGGTTTTTATGGCTAAGTAAGACATTAGAATTATAGACCATCACACCCGAGAGCTGGGAAGCATGTGAGAAATCTAGTTCATCGCTTTTGTTTTCATGTGGGAAAAGTGGGGCACTGAGAGCTTGAGCATCTTGCCCAAACCAGTAAGGCTGTTCAGGGATAAAACCAGGGCTGGAGTTGTGTCTTTTTCAGAACTCTTTGCTCCACACAATGAGAGTCTGATGCCCTTTGATCTGCTAAAAACAAATTATTCCCTGGTCTTTGGAAAGCAGAGATTTTTTAGACTATTCTGGGGCCTGGTAACTACTTATGAGAATACAACAAGCAGTTTCCAAAAACCCCTCCCAAAGTCCACTTATATCTAGGAAGAGCTCACTGTCCCACAGAGGATGTCTACATTTCTAAACCAGTTGCCACCCAGTTGGACTTCAACTCATGGCAACCCCACATGTGTCAGAGTAGAACCATGCTCCATAGGGTATTCAAAGGCTAGTTTTTCAGAAACAGATCACTAGGCCTTTCTCCCAAAGCACCTCAGTGTGGACTCAAGCCTCTATCCTTTTGGTTAGCAGGTAAGGGCATTAGCTGTTTACACTATCTAAGAACTCCATTCCATTAGTCATGATTTCTATGACACCTGGGACTTTGAAAGAATGCATGTGAGATCCTGACAAGAGCAAACAAGAAAGTCTCAACAGAGACCTGAACCAGAAGATTGTGCTGAAATGCCAATGGATACTCATTCTAAAATCACAAACACACAAAAGTTTTAAACATCTCATTTCCTCACATTTTTATGGTTCTTACTTCAAAGTGGGTATGAGCTGATCCTGCAGGGTGGCGGTTGTTTTTGTGAGGTTCTGTCAAGTCAGTTCCACCCCATTGTGACCCTGTGTACAACAGAATGACACACTACCTGGTCATGTGCCATTCTCACAGTCCCTGCTATGTTTCAGCCCATTGTTACAGCCACCACATCAACACATCTCATTGAGGGTCTTCCTCTTTTTCCCTGACCCTCTACTTCACCAAGCATGATGTTTTTCTCCAAAGACTGGTCCATCCTGATAATATGTCCAAAGTACATGAGACAAAGTCTTCCCATTCTTGCTTCTAATAAGCATTCTGGCTGTACTTCTTCTAAGACAGATTTGTTCATTCTTCTAAAGGTCCATACCCAAAACACCCAGTGCCATCGAGTCCATTCCGACTCATAGCAACCCTATAGGACAGAGTAGAACTGCCCCATAGAGTTTCCAAGGAGCACCTGGCAGATTTGAACTGCTGACCCCTTGGTTAGCAGCCGTAGCACTTAACCACTACGCCATCAGAGTCTCCTGAAAGTCCATAGTATATTCAATATTCTTTGCAAACACCATAATTCAAAGGCATCAATTCTTCTTCAGCCTTCCTTATTCATTGTCCAGCTTTCTCGTGCATATGAGGCAATTGAAAATACCTTGGCTTGGGACAGGCGTACCTTAGTCCCCAAAGTGACATCTTTGCTTTTGAACACTTTAAAGAGGTCTTTGGCAGCAGATTTGCCCAATGCTATGGGTCGTTTGATTTCTTGATGGATGCTTCCTTGGGCGTTGATTGTGGATTCAAGCAAATTGAAACTTTAGGGCTTCAATCTTTTCTTACGATGTTGCTTATTGGTCCAGTTGTGAGGATTTTTGTTTTCTTTATGTTGAGATGAAATCCATACCGAAGGCTGTAGTCTTTGATCTTCATCAGTGTTTCAAGTCCTCTTCACTTTCAGCAAGCAAGTTTGTGTCATCTGCATATTACAGGGGGTTAATGAGTCTTCCTCCAATCCTGATGCTGTGTTCTTCTTCATACAGTCCAGCTTCTCAGATTACTTGCTCAGCATACACACTGATTAAGTATGGTGAAAAGAAACAACCCTGATACATACCTTTCCTGACTTTAAACCATGTAGCATCCCCTTGTTTTGTTAGAACAACTGCCTCCTGGTCTATGTAGAGGTTCCTCATGAGAACAATTAAGTGTTCTGGAACTTCCATTCTTCACAATGTTATCTGTAATTTGTTATGACCCACACAGTCAAATGCCTTTGCATAGTTAATGGAATACACAGGAATCAAATCAACTACGTTTCTGGAAAGAGATGGTAGAGAAACTCAATGTCATCTGTCAGAACAAGGCCAGGGGCCGACTATGGAACAGATCATCAATTGCTCATATGCAAGTTCAAGTTGAAGCTGGAGAAAATTAAAACAAGCCTATGAGAGCCAAAAAAAAATAACCTTGAATATATCCCGCCTGAATTTAGAGACCATCTCAAGAACAGATTTGAGGTATTGAACACTAATGACCAAAGACAAGTTGCAGAGGACATATACGAAGTAAGCGAAAGTTCATTAAAAAGACAGGAAAGAAAGAAAAGACCAAAATGGATGTCAGGAAAGACTCCGAAACTTGCTCTTGAACGTCAAGTAGCTAAAGCAAATGGAAAAAATGATTTTTAAAAGAGCTGAACAGATTTCAAGGGGCAGTACAAGAAGACAAAGTATTATAATGAAATATGCAAAGACTTAGAGTTAGGAAACCAAAAGGGAAGAACACGCTTGGCATTTCTCAAGCTGAAACAACTGAAGAAAAAACGCAAACATGGAATTGCAATATTGAAGGATTCCAAACAAAGGTTGGCATTTGAATCCACCAGCCACTCCTTGGAAACCCTTTGGGGCAATTCTGTCCTATAAGGCCCCTATGAGTCAGAATTGACTCAACGGCAATGAGTTTGGTTTTGGTTTTTTTGGTATGGGCAAAATATTGAATGATGCAGGAAGCATCAAAAGAAGATGGAAGGAATATGTAGAGTCACTGTACCAAAAAAATTAGTCAATGTTCAACCATTTCAGGGGGTAGCATATGATTCAGAACCAACGGTACTGAAGGAAGAAGTCCAAGCTGCACTGAAGGCATTGGTGAAAAACGAGGCTCCAGGAACTGACAGAATACCAACTGAGATGTTTCAATAAATGGATGCAGTGCTGGAAGTGCTCACTCTTCTTTGCCAGGAAATTTGGAAGACAGCTACCTGGCCAAATGACTGGAAGAGATTCATATCTCTGCCCATTCCAAAAAAAGGTAACCCAACAGAATGTGGAAATTATCGAACAATATTATTATTCCAGTCAAGCCTTGGAACTGGATGGGAACTGGGTACTACCAGCTCCAAGATGGGCCCTGTTGAGTGTAAACACTGAGCACAGCTCTCTCCCCTGGCTCCAGCAGTCCTATAAGAGATGGGCATATGGCCTAATTCAAGCAAATGAGATGTGAAGACATGTTTGACACTTTCTCTCCCACCGGATGGATGAGAGGGCACTGGTTGCTGCTGGTAGCCATTTTGCAGCCCCAGGCCAGCCAGTCTAGTGTAAACCCAATTGGAGCAGGTCCCCCTCCTTCCTCTTCTCCCCACTCCACTCCTACCCTCCCTCTCCCCACCCCATGTGCCTGTTTCCCTCCCCCACACTGGCGTTTTCCACTAGCTTCTTAGTGTCCATCCACATCCCATGTGACCCCTAGCCTTCTGTCTTATTGCAGTGCCTTCTCTAACTCCCACCTCCTGAAAGACAAATGCCCAGCACCATCTCAACATGTCTTTGTGCCTCTTATTCACATTCTCAAAAGAGAATCTCACCTTCTCACCCTCCAATGTTGTTTCTTCCTAGATCTGGTACATCCTAGGTCCAGGCAACCATGGCTACTGGGTAGTGTCCTA
This sequence comes from Loxodonta africana, assembly GCF_030014295.1. Lineage (NCBI taxonomy): Eukaryota > Metazoa > Chordata > Mammalia > Proboscidea > Elephantidae > Loxodonta > Loxodonta africana. The sequence goes on from NC_087357.1 coordinate 15,099,591, forward strand.
AGACCAGCCTGGCCATCTAGGGCTATCCTTCATCAGGGGTTGTGGGGGCCCTGACCATATCCCCGTCCACTCACCACTCCTGTGTACACCAGCCTAATGACACCCAACTGCCAACACCTGAAATTCTCCCCTGAGCACTTTCTCTGGCTGCCTTACATGGGAGGCCAGCTGTGCATGATGTCCCCAAAAACGCTCTCAACCAGTGACTGATGGTAATTGGTAAATTACCCAGTTCTAGTGTCCCTCGAGGGTCCCTGGGTGACACAAATGGCTTGTGCTCAACTACTAACCAAAAGATTGGTGGTTCAACCCCACCCAGTGGCACCATGGGAGAAAAGCCTGGCCGTCTGCTTCCATAAAGATTACTGTCGAGGAAACCCTATGGAGCAGTTCTACTATGTAACGCATGAGGTCGCCATGAATCGGAATTGACTTAACAGCAACAGGTTTGAGTTTTGGTTATTGGCTCTCCATTGGGTTAACAATATGGTGTGCTCTTCACGCTGCCCCATAATTCCCCAACAGAGTTGTATTCCAGGTGCCCATGACATTAACCTTCTCAGTGGCACAGCTCTTATTAACCACTTTACATATCTTTCTTCCTGCTCCCTGACAGGGCTCCTTGGACCACCTTCCAAAATAAACTACTTGAAGTCACACCGTTATCTCAAGACCTGCTTCTGGGTAAACCCTACCAGAGGCAGTGGGGCATATTCATGCAGAAAGGAGTGCCGGCAGGGCAGAAGATCTGGCATCTGTAGGACTCCATTATGACACACTTTGTTTTACCTTGTATTACCTTTAGTTCTTTCCACACCTGTCTCCCCAGATAGAATGTAACCTTCTGAAGGAAGACACCATTTCTTCTTTATTTTCTAGACTCCAGGGCTCCCAACCCAGGGTTCTGTATACAATCTGTCAGCTGTTCATTGGCCAGGAAATTGGACTGAATCTGCCACACGAGACATTCCCCAAGAGACACTCCCTTAACTGGGCTACCCTATCCTAAGATTCTCCCATGAATCAGCTGCCTTTTTTTAAGCACAGATTACATAAGTTAGTCTCATTTGCAAGTAGCATGTGGACACTCTTCTGCAGTATGAGATATTGCAGAATACTACAGTCTGCTAAATCTTGCAAACTTTTAATAGAAAACAAGCCTGAAGCATAATTTCATTTTAATTACATCAAGAAAAGTGCGACTTTCGCCTGACTCCTCAAATCCCTTCAGTGGTCTGATCATTAAATAGGCACCACCAAAATATTTGCAGTCGTTTTTATAAACTTTATTAGAGAGGTAATTATCTTTTCAGTTCCCAGCTCAAAATACCGTAAGGCAAATTTGCCAAAAGGTGCAGAGGGCAGGTGAAGGCTTCCTTTCACCCATGTGCTGTTAAGCAATGAAATTGGTATTATAATTAAATATCCATCATCCTAAAGTTTATGTGCAGGAAACTGGATGATGGCTGGAAAGGAAAATTGATGGCAGGAAGAAAAATCCAGGTGGCTTCACATCACCAGTTTAAACTCTTTATATATACATACACGTACATATACATATATACACATATACATATGTGTGTGTGTGTGTATATACATAAAGTCAGCATATGCAGAATGAATTGCTAAATTAAAACAACCTACCCTGAGTGCTACTTCATCTTCACATGGACACACATGGAAGTTTGGAAATGCAATGTAAAGAGGGAACCCACTGGCATACAAATCCCAGACTTTCAAGTAACGAGACTCACAGGCTCTTTTAATTGACTAGCATGGGTGGAATAGGAGGCAAAAATATACATTAGAGTTAAGAGCATGGACTCAAACCACCTGGGTCTGAGACCTGACTCCACCGTTGGCAGCCTCAGCTTTCTTATGTGTCCGATGGAAATCTAAAATAGCACCTGAGTCATAGTTATTGGAAAAACTGAGCAAGACAATGCACATCAAGGCCCCAGCACTCAGTAAGTTAAGTGCTCAGAAGCTGTTAGCAGAATGGATGGAAAGCTCTGTGCAATGAGAAAGGAGGAGGAAAGAACTCAGTTCTTCAAGCATATTTTTCATCTTCCCTCCCTTTCCATTTAGAGTTACTGATGGGTCATGTTAATGCCTCTACGAGATTTAGCCCGGGCATCTACTACAGTTGATCGTAGTTGTACCCTACAGCAGCAGGTTTGCTTCAAAGTATACTATGTTCGTCAAAAGATGTGCAATAATGTCCACAGCAGCACTTCCTGTAATATCTCACAACTTGAAAACACTCCCAGAGCAGAATGGATAGTACCTGGCCATCAGTAATAGAATTGATCAATTGACTGCTATGAATATTCACCAGTGAATTACTATAGAGCAGTGAACATGAACAAACTACAGCCACGTGAAACATGGATGAAACTAATACAGAATGAGAGAAGCCAGACACCAGAGTCCATAGTGCGTGCTCCATTTACATAAAGTACGAAAACAGATGAAACTATTCTAATCGGTGCTGTTAGAAGTCAGTAGAGTGTCTGCCCTTTGGCAGGTGGTGACTTGAGGAGACACAAATTGGATAGTAATGTTCTTTCCTGAGCTGGGTGCTCAATAACGGCTGAGCTCACTTAGGGATTTTTTTTTTTTTTTCTCTTTTAATTTGAGCTTTGGGTGGAAGTTTAAAGTGCAAATTAGTTTCTCACTTGAAAATTTTATACACAAATTGTTTTGTGACATTGGTTGCAATCCCTGCAATGTGACAACACTCTCCCCCTTTCCACCCTGTGTCCATTCATCTAGTTTCCCTGTCCCTTCCTGTGTTCTCATCTTGCTTTTGGGCAGAAGTCGCCCAGTTGGTCTCATATATTTGATTGAACTGAGAAGCACATTCCTCACCTGTGTTCTTGTTTGCTTTAGAGGCCTGTCTAGTCTTTGGCTGAAAGGTGAACTTTGGAACCAGCTTCAGTTCTGAGTTAGCAGGGTGTCCAGGGGCCATAGTTCAGTGGCTTCTCCAGTCTGTCAGAACAGTAAGTCTGTTTTTTTTGCGTGTGTGTGAATTTCAGTTTCGTGCTACATTTTTCTCCAGCTCTGTCCCCAACTCCCTATTGTGATCCCTGTCAGAGTGGTCAGTAGCCAGGTACCATCTAGTTTTTCTGGGGTCAGGCTGCTGGAGGCTGTGGTTCATGTGGCCCACTAGTCCTTCAGACTAATATTTTCCTTGTGTCTTCAGCTTTCTTCATTTTCCTCTGCTCCAGATGAGATGGGACCAATAGATGTATCTTAGATTGCCACTCACAAACTTTTACGACCCTAGATGCTACTCACCAAAGTAGGATGTAGAACGTTTTCTTCATGAACTATGTTATGCAGGTTGGCCTAGATGCCCCCTGAAATCATGGTCCGCAGTAATGCGGTCCCTCAAGGTGTTTGGATGTGTCTAGGAAGCTTTTATGACTTTGCCTTGGTCATGTTGTGCTGACTTCCCCTATACTGTGTGTTGTCTTTCTCACTTAGGGAAAATTTGAGCTGTACATTTAGAATGTGTGCACTTACCTGTATGCAAGTTATACATCACTAAGAAGTTTACCAAACAAATGAGTTAGGCCCATAGGTATAAATTCAAAGCCCCTCAGGCTCAGGAATTATGCCCTCTCAAGACTCAAGACTTGTCCAGATATAGTAATGCCAGTGGATGGTGTGGATGCTGGAGACCTGGGTGAACTAGTGGGCTGGCTCCCACTGCTGACCACTGTCCTTGCTGCTCACACTTCCACATCCAACCTAACCAAGATGTAACCATAGGAATATGCAGCCAGCTGTGGCCAGGACATTGGACTCTAAACCAAGATGGGGACAGTTAGAAACTGTCTCTAAGCCAAGGTCCAAGACCTCTTCCGTTGCCACACCCCAAGACATGTGGCCTGAGGGCAACACAGAGAACATCAGAACCAAATTCCCAATGACTGCTTCAAGGGACACAGCGACCTCCTGTGCACTGGGCACAAGGCGATAACTCATTCTGTTCGGAGAAGACAGCTGCACAGAACAAGACTAGCACAGCTTTCAGTACAGGAGACCTAAATATGGGGTCTTCTGGAACAAAATATACACATACACACGCACACATACATGTATAGTTTTATATGTAGCTACATAGCTTTTTATATAGGTAGTTACACATAGCTTTATATATGGTTATATTCTTATATGTAGTTATGTACTATTTTACATATATGATTTTTCTATAACTTTTCAATCTGAAAGTGTTTAAGGCCTCAGGAAAGCAGCCTGCTAAAAGTCATCCAGTGATGCTCGAAATCATTTTTGGCAACAGGCGATTTTTACTACAAAAGCACTTAATATATTTAATTCTTCTGTATCAGAGTCATTTCTTCAGTGGTTACATTGACTTAAATGAACACAGTCTTTTGGGACAGATATGTTGAATCCTGCCACTTTTCTCCTCCAAAATCTGCAGTGGTCCATAATTCCCAAAGGAGAGAGTGTAAGCCTTTTGGTGTCCCAGTGTTGCCAGTGCTCAGTCTTCTTCCAGACGAGCTGACAGATGAAAACCCCTTTAAATCATAGGCACTGGGGGCTAGAGGGACCTAGAGTCATGCTCCAATCCTCCATTCTGAGCTCAGGCTAGACTCCCCCACCCCAGCTTCCAGGACTCTATCTCATGAGATCACTCTGGTAATGACAGAAAGACCACAGAGCAAAAATGGAAAGCGAAAAGTCAAATTTTGTCAGATTCCTAAGCACAGAATATGGAGTTTGAAACTGATTGGCTGTGTCACCTCGAATAAGTCACTTTGAGTCAGTTTTCCCATTGATAAAATGAAGTAAACTCTAAAGTTGTTCTAGGTCATTCTATGAATCTAAAAAAAAAAAAAAATCTACATACCCTTTTATTCAATTTTCAATTAATTTCCTAGAGTCCTCAGGCAGGCACTGGCTTAATGTTGCCTCCTCTGGGAAGCCCTCCCTGATTCACCTCCCTCTCTGCAGTCCTGTGGCCGTTGGTACGTGGCTCCATTTCAGTATTTATTGCACTGTCCTCTAGTAATGCATTTCCATATCCATCTCCCCGGCTCTATGGTAGTTCCCGGAGGGCAGGAGCCACATTGAACTCCTGATTCTCCACTGCCCAGGTCAGCAATGAATGGGTAAATGAAGGAATGAATGAGTTCCTATGAAGTAATGATTTTCTCATCCCATCCAGTTGACTTATGAAAATGTGGCAGGACAGGGCTAAAAACCAGAGTGCGGGAGCACAAACATTTCCTGCAGGTGGGCCATTCACTGAATCATGCTGGCTTCTGGTCTGCACTTTACGAATGCTCAACACACTCATCAGTGTAGATTGGACTTGACTTATTTAATAAACCTAAGTCATGATTATTTTAACAATTTTACTGTGTTTTAGGTGAAAGTTTATAGTGCAGGATAGTTTCTTATTCAAAAATTTATACAGATTGTTTTGTGACATTGGTTGCAATCCCCTCAATGTGACAACACTCTCACCCTTTCCACTCTGGGTTTGCTGTGTCCATTCATCCAGGTTTCCTGTCCCTTCCTGCCTTCTCGTCTTGCTTTTGGGCAGGAGTTGTTCATTTGGTCTCACATACTTGATTGTAAGAAGCACATTCCTCATGTATGTTATCGTTTGTTTTATAGGCTTGTCTAATCTTTGTCTGAAAAGTGGACTTTGGGAGTGGCTTCAGTTCTGAGTTAGCAGGGTATCTGGGGGCCAGAGTTTCAGGGGTTCCTCTGGTCTGTCAGACCAGTAAGTCTGGTCTTTTGTGGGTGTGTGTAGGTGTGATTTTGATTTTTGTTCTACATTTTTTCTCCCACTCTGTCTGGGACTTTCTACCGTGGTCTCTGTCAGAGCGGTCGGTGGCGATAGCCGGGCACCATTTAGTTCTTCCGTGCTCAGGCTGGTGGAGGCTAATTTTCCTTTTGTCTTTGGTTTTCTTCATTTTCCTTTGCTCCCGATGGGATGGGACCAATAAGTGTATCTTAGATGACCTCTCGCAAGCTTTTAAGACCCCAGACGCTACTCACCAAAATAGGATATAGAATATTTTCTTTATAAACTGTTATGCCAATTTAACTAGCTGTCCCCCAAGACTATGGTCTCCAGCAACTTGGTCCCTCAAGGTGTTTGGGTGTGTCTAGGAAGCTTTTGGGACTTTGCCTTGGTCAAGTTGTGCTGACTTCCCCTATGTGTTCTCTTTCCCTTCACCAAAGTTAACGCGTCTACTATCCAGTTAGTGACGTCCCTTCCCCATGCCTCCCCTCCCTCATAATCAAAAAAATTTTTCTGTGTGTAAACCTTGAGTTTTCATAATTTAAAAGCCAGCTTTGACTACTCATATGCTTGAATTTCATAATTATGATCAACATAGCCACACTTGAGAAATTCAAATGCCCGCTAGAACTTTCGTGTTCTTGGTCTTCGTGGTTTTAGAAAGACCTTCCTAAAATTTATAATTCAAGTCTCCAAGGGTATGAAATCCAATGATAATGTATGAAAAGCAGCACATGGAAGAATCTGGCCTGGAGCCTGGCTATTTCTCTCCTGTGCTGCTTTTGGTCTCTTCTGCTAGTGAAAGCAAAGGGCTCATCATGGGGGCAGCTGCTCCAGCTGCCCTATCATGCCAAGGAGACTTGCCCTAGAGTCCAATAAACAAATACAGCCTGCCAAGAATTTGAGCGGAGTGCCCCAGTTTAGCCTGAATCTTGATATAATTTAAATATGTTTCTAAAGTCAGTTGGCAGTATCATAGTGGCACGAGCACAGAGGCCATTTATAACAAAGAGGAAGGCCTCCGATTTGGAGTTACAGAATAATCACCTAGATCTAGACTTCTCCATGAAAATACATAAACTTTAATGAAACTCAATTTAGATTTTATCTGCTGTTGCTTTATTAATCAAAATCACTGTGGATGCCTCCTGCCCCTGTTGGAAGGTGAAGACTAGCAGAGTCAGTTGGACTATGTAAATACAAGGGCCTGATAGAGATGGGATTTACCCCAGGACTGGTCACTTCTGAAACCATGGCCAAGAATACTTTTAATTGGGATGCGTTCACAGCCAGCAGGAACCCAGAGGCCCTCTCCTCCTGTCTGCAGTAATATTACTGAAGATGCTAACACTTGGAATTGCTTCTGTTACTTATTTACCAGTGGTAATTTTTATATTTATAAATGTATTTAAGTAGATGGACCATCTGATGTAAATGTAAAGCTCTCCAGTTGCAATTTTCCTAATTGTGTCTTTAGGAGTTTAAAGGATCCTGCTTCCACAAAAAGAAACCCTGGTAGTCCAGTGGTTAACAGCTCGACTGATAACCAAAAGTTTGGCAGTTCAAACGTACTAGCTCCACAAGAGAAAGATGCAGGAGTCTGCGGCCATGAAGACTTACAGCCTTGGAAACTCTCTGGGGCAGTTCTACTCTGTCCTACAGGGTCACTATGAGTTGGAATTGACTCGACAGCTGTGGGTTTGGGTATTTGGGGTATTTTGGTTTTTTGTTGCCACAAAATGAAAATAGTTTTGACACTATTCCATTTTAGTTCATAACTTTAAATGTGTTCCCTGCAATTATCAAACCCTCCTCTATTTTAATCTGTACTTAAACAGTGACTCTGAAATTTTGCCTTTTAGAGTCGAGGTGTTATCTGACTCAGGCTGAAATGATTCCCCATTAAATCTAATGTTGGCTTTTTTTCTGATTCATATGGGAGAAGCAAAAACAGATACAAATTTCCCCAGCTTTACACTTCTTCTATGTATAAACTTACAGCAAATACTATTGCTTGAAAAGGAAAGCAGATAAAGCTCTGGAATTATTAATAAATACTGGGGAAAGCAGTCTATTTCAATCAAACAGTCAAAATCAACATGATAATCATAGTGGGTATGAAGTGGTATCTCACTGTGGTTTTGATTGGCATTTCCCTAATAGCTAATGATGTCGAGCATCTTTTCATGTGCTTGTTGGCCATTTGTATACGGTCTTTGAAAAAATTCTATTCAAGTCCTTTGCCGATTTTTAAATTGGGTTATTTATATTTTGTTGTTGAATTGAAAGAGTCCTTTATATATTCTGGATAGTAGGCCCTTAGGGGTATAGCAAGCTCTGCATACTACAAGAGCCCTCTGAGCAAGCACACTAGACCAAAGAGGTAAAATCCTTCCCTCCTGAGGTGTTGCCCTCCTACTAACAAAACTGCAGTGCCAGTCAACTTAGGGAAATAATTTGAGGACTGAAAAGTACTTCAAAAGAAATTCTAGTTTACTTTCTCAGAAATATTTAAGAAGTTATTGTGGTCTTAAAATAAGAGGAGGATACTTTGGCAAAGCGGCAGACAGAACAAGAAACCCAAACATATCAGAAACCATATTTAACATCGGTATGTTAAAGTCTATGTAAAAAAGACAATTCAGTTTAAAAGTCAATACAAAATAAAATCCAACTTTATACTGTTTACCCTTTTTTAAAATTACCCAAAGAGAGTAAAACAAAATGATTATCACACACACACATCTGGCAAAAACAGAAAACAGGTATGGCAACATTAACATACAGATTATAATTAAAGGCCAAAGCATTAAGTCGAAAAATGATTTTTTTATGGATAAAAGTATAAGTCACCTAAAAAATGTAATTATCGAGAATCTTTATGTCTTTGGGGAAGAGATTGCCAGTTGACTACTCAGTATCTATTCCCCATTTCTACCCTACTAGTAAAACTTCAGCTTTATTCAGGGCAACAATGTGCCCAGCTACTAAAAGCCATTTCCCAACTTTTATGCCACTAGAATGGAGCCCTCGTGGTGCAGTGGTTAAGAGCTCAGCTGTCATGTCCTGAACAATGACATCTGGGTGGAAGTTACTACGTGAGGTTAGTATGCATAATTAAGATCCAACTTTATGCTCTTAGAGATGGAATTTAAATATAAAGACAGGTAGAAAGTAACAAGATGGGAAAAAATAACACTGTGAAAATACTAAGCATAAGAAACCTAGCATGGTTATATTCATATCAGCCAATGTAGACTTTAAGGTAAGGAGCATTACAAAGAAAATGAGAATCATTTCATAGTGATAAAATAGTCAATTCATCAAGATGACATAACAATTCTAAATGTGACACACCTAATAACAGAGTTTCAAAATACATGCAGCAAAAATTGACAGAACTAAAGGGAAAAATAGGCAAATCCACAATTGTAGTTGCAGATTTTACCATTCCTCTCTGTAATTGATGGAACAAGTAGAAAATCAGCAGGGATATAGAAGACTGGAATAACATTAGTAAACAAACATTTATAGAACACACCAACCAAAAACTTAGAAAATATATTCTTTTCACGTGCACATGAAACAGTCATCAAAATAGACCTTATCCCAGACCAAAATCAACTGATGAAGCAAGCAATAACAAGAAATTATTTTTGAAGATTTAACACAATTGACAAGTTAGAGCTAACGGATCTACACGGAACACATTTCAACATTCTTTTCAAACCACGTGACACAGTACTAAAAATTGACCGTGGACCAGACTGTGGTAGGCAGCTTCCAAGATGGCACCCAGTGACCCCCACCTCCTGATGATCACACCCTTATGCTGTTCTCCTCCCACTGAGTATAAACTAGACTGATTCCCTTCTAAAGAGTAAAATAAGGTGGAAGTGATGGTATACGACTCGCCCAGGTGGCCGGGGGACTGAGCCCAGGCGCCCGGGGGACTGAGCCCACGTGAGTGACCTATCCTGGAAGCAGATCCTCCAGCCCCAGTCAAACCCTCAGGTGCCTGGAGTCCTGCTGGCAACTTGTTAAAACCTCAGAGATCCTGAGTCGGAACCACTCAGCTAAGACGCATACAGATTTCTGACCCTCATGGTAGGTTGTTGTTTTAAGCTACTAAATTTTGAGGTAATTTGATACACAATAATAGACAGCCCATTAAAACAGAACTGAAATTTCCCAAACTGAAAGTATACAATCAACATGTCTGACCACAAAGCAGTACAATTAGAAATTAATGACAAAAAAACAGAAATCTATATTCTTGACTCTTCTAATAAACTTCCATATATTAATATCGTCACACTACCTACATGAACTTGGAATTTTTAGAAAAACTCCAGAAATTAATTTTCAATTTCCCAGTTAATTCTTCAAAGCTAGCTCTGGTATCAAACAAGAAAGCACGTACACACATGCACACACACATACAGAGCAGGAATTAAAATCCTAATAGCTCAGTGATTTAAACCAAGAGTCTGCAAACAGCCTACAGGCTATTTTGGGCCTCCCACCTGTCTTTACATGGCCTACGAGCTAAATAATGGTTTTTACCTTTTTACTGGTTGAAAGAACTCCCCTCAACCACTACTGTTGAACACTGAGCAGCTCTGGAATTAGCTTTTGCTGCAGACTTGAAAATACATCTTAAGAAATTTAAATAAGATTCCAAGGAAAAATAGCACTTATATATGAAACTTACATGCAATAAAAATCCTCTTGAGGACAACTAACACTGAATTACAAGTCCTGTCAAGCTGCTTTGTACGCATCCTGTACTGTCAAAAGTTAAAACAAGTGAGATCTCCATTGACAGCACAAGTTTGTAGCAGATATATTTTCCAAGCTCCAACTACACTCCCAGCAGGGTTTTTCAGACCTCTGTGTGAGTGAAAGGGAAATTTTTATATTTCAAAATTAATTTAACAATGCAACAGAGGAGCTTCTACCTACCCTTCCATTGGAAGTGATTAATCTGCAATGTTAGAACTTGCAGTAAAAGCAAATAGCAAGAGATGAATCTAATAGAATTCTATAAACGCCTTCCAAGCAAGGACTACGCTCAATCAAAATCATATGCTTATGGATTGATGTCGGTAATTGGTAGCACCTGAGACACTGGCAGCATCGTAGTTAAGTGCTACGGCTGCTAACCAAAACGTCTGCAGTTCAAATCCACCAGGCACTCCTTGGAAACTCTACGGGGCAGCTATACTCTAACCTGTAGGGTCACTATGAGTCAGAACCAACTCGACAGCAACAGGTTTGGTTTGGTTTTGGGTATAAGGTTCCCTGGAATCCTAGTGGCGTAGTAGTTAAGAGCTATGGCTGCTAACCAAAGGGTAAACAGTTCAAATCCACCAGCCACTCCTTGGAAACCCTATGGAGCAGTTCTACTCTGTCCTATAGGGTCGTTATGAGTCAAAATTGACTCGATGGACAAGGGTTTGGTTTTTGGTTATAAGGAGGCTGGTGGCACAATGGTTAAGCACTCAATTGCTAACCAAAAGTTTGGCGGTTCAAACTCACCAAGCTGCTCTGCAGGAGAAAGGCCTGGTGATATGTTCCTGGGAAGATTACAGCCAAGAAAACCTTTTGGGGCAGTTACACTCCGTCACAGGGGGTCACTATGAGTTGAAATCAACTCCACAGCACCTAACAACATCTTTGTGAAAAGACATTTTAAAAGTTGAAATAGGTAAAATCTCATACGGACCAGCATTAACAAAAATTTGCAATCAATACGATAGTGAACACTAAATTTGAACTCCAACTCTGAATTCCAATTCAGCAAAATGTTGTCACAGAAAAAGAAAGTTTTATCCTTCTCTTCAGTAGACCTGTATTACAAAGTAATAACCCAAACCACGAACCTGTTGCCATCGAGTTGGTTCCAACTCACAGGGACCCCACGGACAGAGTAGAACTGCCCCCATAGGATTTTCCAAGGCTGAGATTTTTACGGAAGCAGACTGTCACGTCTTTCTCCCATGGAGTGGCTGGTAGGTTCAAACTGCTGAACTTTTCTTTAACCACTGCACCACCAGGGCTCCTTGGAAAATATCGTATTTTGAAGTCCATCAGTAAAAAAAAGATGTGTTCTCTCTCTTGTCATACAAGTACCCGCTTAATAGCTTTGATTTTGCCTCTTGGCCCACAAAGTCTAAAATATTTACTATCTGGTCCTTTACAGAAAAGTTTGCCACCATTGTTTAAACAACGTTGGTTTATCTCATGCTAATGATACACGATACATGTCTTGCTGGTTGGCAGGGAGCTACTCTTATCACAGTTGCTCATGGCCTTGAATGATGCTGGTCACTGAGTCAAAAGGAGGAAAAATAACCTGGACATCTTACAGTGGCAAAAAAGACACTTAGCTAGAAGTGAGACATATTACTTCCACTTCCAACTCATTGGCCAAAGTCAGTCATACGGCTCAACTCAACCCCAAGGGACCCAAGAAATGCCATCCACCATGTGTTCAGAAGGCAGAGGCGTGCACTACCCCAGAGGACTATCTCAAAGATGAATATAGATGCAGTGATCTTAAATTCGGGCAAATTGAACACAGAAGTGTATGGAAACAGTACTAAAATATGGTTAAGGAGGACTTTTTCCAAGAATAAAAGAATTGTTCAACATTAAATTTACTGATATAATTTACCAAATTAACAAGCTAAAAAAGAAAAAATAAGACTTATTGAGATAAGTGACAAAAATGTTTAATAAAATTCAAAACATATTTGTAATAAAACTTTTTTTTTAATTGTGCTTTAGGTGAAAGTTTACAGAGAAAATTAGTTTCTCATTGAACAGTTAATAAACAAATTGTTTTGTGACATTGGTTGCCAACCTTGCGATGTGTCGACACTCTAAAAATACGGAACACTTCACGAATCTGCCTGTCCTCCTCGTGCAGGGGCCATGCTAATCTTCTCTATCGTTCCAAGTTTAGTATATGTGCTGCTGAAGTGAGCACTCTAATGAAACTCTTAACAATCTTGGAATCAAAAGAAGCTTAACTGTATAAAGATTATCTACCAGAAACCCACTACGAACATCATGATAAAAACATTATCCAGCTAATACTAAACTTTATATAGAAAATGCCCAAGGATTTCCAGTAAAAAATGAGGAGCAATTTCTGTATCGGATATGCTAATAAAGCTATAGCAAATACTACAAGGTGACTTTGGGACGGCAGTAATCAAATAGACAACAGAACCCACAAGAGAGGTCAGAAGTAGGCCCGTGTCTTCATAGGAATTTCATATCCGAAATCAGTGACTGTTCATATCAGCGGGAATGAAACAGACTGTTCAATAAATGTTATTTGAAAATCATATCCATTTGTGAAAACATAATACATCAATCTTACAGTACACAGCACAAAATCCAGATGGTTATAAAAATGGTATCAGAAACTATGTAGAACAATGTTTTCATAATCTTGGCAGAGTAAAGAAACGTACAAAACCTAGAGCTTTAAAAGATTGACCTATTAGATTACATAAAAGTTTAAAACTGCTAGACAACAAAAGCTCCTATTAGCAACATGAAATTAGGGGGAGGTGGAGAGAAAGTTCACTACAAATGATTGAAATTTATAATAAATATATAAAATCTATACTATATAAAGCACTCCTATAAATTAAGAAAAAAACTATAGAAAAATGAGCAAGAATATAAACAAGTCAAAGGTGAAGAATTAAAAATACCTAATATTTTGAAATAATATCTTACTTTAGTAGTAATAAAAAAATGCACGTTAAGACTATAAGAAAATTCTTGCCACTCAAATTGGCAAAGTTTTTATTTGTGTGTGTGTGTATGTGTTAATAAGGAAGGTCAGATAAACATTTTCAAATACTCTGCAAAAAAATTATACTCTTTCACCCAGTAATTTTACCTCCACGAATCTGTCATATTGAACTATTTTTAAAATTAGTATGATTTTGCAGTGTGATGGATCACTTTCTTGTGACCTTTCTCACCATGGTCTTGTAACTCCCACCCAGGCGATTTGGGTGAGACTGTGCAGACAAGGTAATTGTAGCCCAGTAAGGGAATTAGTCAATTTTGCCATCCTGGTGGGCTTGAAACGAGCCACCCCAGAGGCAGGAAAGAGAAGATCCCACCATCACCAAGGAAAAACAGCTAGGAGACACCACATCCTTTGGACCTAAGATCCCTGTGCTGAGAAGCCCCTGGACCCAGGAGACAGAGCTGTTAACTCTGAAGGTAGCAAGAAGCTGTGTTAGAGACCCCGTGTGGTGGGCTTCCCACCCCACAGGGAGAAAAAGCTGAGTACCTTCGGGCAGAAGCCAAGGGCCAGGGAGAGGCGTGCCTCCAAGCACAGCTGGGAAGAGCTTTCGTGATGGAAGAACTGTATCCTGAGCATTCCTGAACCTGAATTGTAACCTGTTACTTCCCTAAAAGACCCCATAATCATCAGTATTGTCTGTGAGTTCTGTGTGGCCATAGCAATGAAATATTGAACCCAGCAGAGAAATGAGAGTGCTGTACGAGGGACGGTTGGTGTCAGAATTGGTAAAGACGGCGGACAGAGGTGGCACGTCTGACCTCCACCTCAGAGGAGTCAGCCTTGGGCTGTTGATTTTGATTCTCCTTCCCCCTTGTAAAGTTAGAGGATCTCAGACTCCTACCCTCATACCATTTTTACAGTGATTTATATAAAAATTTATTAAAATTTTACTTAAAATGATGAAATATTGGACTGAAAACAGTAAAAGTTAACCAAACAAGTAGATAGTAAAACAGTCACCAAAATTAAAGACATGGGAAATGTTCATAAAATAAAGTAAAAAAGCATGATATCAAATTACAGTGCAACCTGTGAGAGCTGGAACTCAACAAGATTGACTTTGTTCAGGTCTCACAAGTTTTCCACCTTTGACAAGACGCAGCCACCACTTTTCTATCACTCTGTTTAGTGGAAAATATTCTAGTTTTCCTTCTGTGACAGATTTCCGCCTTACACTGGTTCCAGCTTTCACAGGTTTTACCGTATGTAATAGTAGCCATAGTAACAGTGGTAGTAGTAATAAATGCTAACATTCATTAAGTAGTTAGTATGTGTCAGAGACTATTGTAACTGGTGGCTATGTACACAGCCAAACACATATATCAGAGACTATATTAACGTTCACAATCCATTATGAAATAAGTATTACTATAATGCCCATCTTAAGGATAAAGACACTTATGGACTAAAAGTTTGGGTGGATTGAGGACATTCACGTATGTGAAATAACTAGGTGGTACCTGCACTGTAACTACAGAGGTTTTATGTGCTCTGAGGTCAGTTAATCAAGGTTTTCAAGTTGAAATGGCAATATTGTCATCTCACTGACCCACCGTCAAGGAAGAGGAGTCAGAGTCTGGAGGATGATGAGGCCTCTGGCCTGGTGACCTGGGGAGCAACAGGTGGACACTCTACTACTCACCTTCAGCTCACCTGGACTACAGGTGAGAGGAGAGTGAGACCATAAAAGCAGTTTTGAGGCTGAAATGGATGCTTGGCCTTCCTGAGTGGAGTTTACATACACAAAGACATCTTAGTTTTCACCTTTGAAAAACATCACCATCCCACTGTGATTTCACAACCAGACCGACCCGAACTAGCCAAAGCCATCCGATAGTCCCCGTTTCTTCTCCTCAGATCTCCCAACCATAGTCTGCCTCCTTAAGCACCCCAACTCTCATAGCTCTGCTTTTACCTGCCCAAACCATTCCAGGAAAAAAAAAATATGAAATTCTGAAACCTTTATTATCATGCAAAGAAATATTTGCATAAACTGTTCATGTAAGAATTGTGAATAGGTATGTTTGGTTGTGTATGTTGCCACCAAAAATAAAATATATATTTAATAAATATTTTCAGGAAAAAATAAAGAGAAAAAATGGCCCTGAAGCAGACAGTGCATAACACAAGGGGATTATCAGCCAATGGTAGGATTTCAGGCATCAGTGGAGGAATGCTGAGAAGGAGGACTTGCCAGCCTCCCCCTCTCATACCAACTGTGTTGCTACTGACACAGTTGATCCTGATGGCAAACAGCTCAATTAGTAATCAGCTATCTTTTCACCTCTGGAAAAGATAACCTGATTTCCTTACAAGTATAATATATCTGATCATTAAAAACTCTCTGAAATCCTCCGTGAGATAATTAAAGAGTATGAGAATAGAAATGTGAAAATATCTGATGGATGGCAGTGAGCTGGCCCTGTAAAACACAGCTGCAGGGAAGACGTTGATGTATACCAAACAGATGTGCTTGATGAAAACTTCAGGCACTAAATGCCTGAATCTTTGGGCTTCTTCATGGGCAATTTAAAGTTCATAGTGAAGCTTCATTAAAGCACAGTGTGTGCTCCTGCTCCTACTGATTGTTGACATTGTGACATCTAAGGCATCCCAGGCAACCCAGCTCAGGTAAAGATCTGGGAGATTAACGGCCAAAGTCCATTGGGCTGGTTAACTAGAGCTACAAAGCAGCTTTAATATAGGAAGTAAAAATGGCATTTGCTGTTAAAGCCCAGGACCCCCTCGCAGGAGAGAATTCACGAAGCGGGTTAGGCAGCATTAAAGAGTGGGGTTAGAATCGTGATTGAGTTAACTGCTTCCAGAGCAGCAGGACTTTGCACAGTGCTGGCACGAGGGCGTAACGTTATTTGGGGGAAGCAAGGGCGGATTCCACGTTCTTTTTATACCTGAATAGGCAATACTGCCTTAACACGCAATTCACCTTTTATTCTCTCAACTTGCTGCACTGTGCACCTACTATGTGCTGGGTAGTGTGCTAACAACTAAGTATACAGAGATGAACAAATCAGATGTGGTCCCAGCCCCCATGGGGCTTACAGTCTAGAGCAAACTTGCCCAGTAAAGGGCCAAAGCCACATAGTCATAATGACTCAACTCTGCCCCAGTAGCACTGAAGTACCATAGGCAATACATAAATAAATAGATGTGACTGCATTCCAGTAAAACTCCATTTACAAAAATAGATGGTGGCTGGATTCGACTCACAGGTGATAGTTTACCCACCCAGGGTCTAGAAGGCCACTTAACAAATTCATAACAGCTACAATTATTGGATTTTTTTTTTTTTTACTATGTGCTAAGCACTGCTCTGTTTTATAGACATTTGCACATTATTTCTCACAACATCCCTCTGAGCTACTTTATTATGCCCATTTTAGAGAAATGGCATAGAAAGGTTAACTCAGCCAACATCACAAAAGTAGAATGAGCTAGGTTTGAACCCTGCAACTCCAGAGCCTTCGTAGTGAACACTGCACCAGCCCCCCGTACCATGCTGCCTCTCAACCAGGGCTTTGAACCAGTTCATCCCAGTTTGAACCCCTACAGAGAATTTGCCCTTCTAACAAGTTCCCAACCAATGCTAAAGCTGCTGGTTAAAGATCAATTCTGAGAACCACTAGTAGAGCAGTGGTTCTCAAAATTTGTTATACATGAGAATCACCTGGAGATCTTGTTAAAGTGTAGATTCTGATTCAGTGTATCTGGGGGTGGAAAGGCAAATTCTTAGCAGGGGTTTGAACCGAGAACAAACTGGTTTGAAGCCCTGCTCTCAACAAATACATAAGGACAAGTTGTGATTAATTCTAGGAAGGAAAAATAGGATGCCATGAAAGAGAATAACAGGTGATCTACTTTCAATGGGATAATCGTGGAATAGTTGAGCCCAAAAGAAGGGGTCATCCAGTAAAATAGTAGAGGAGAAAAGAGGGCATTCCAGGCTGTTCAAATTACCACGAACTTAGCAGCTTAAGGCAACACAAGCGTATTATTTCACAGTCCTGTAGATCAGTACGCAGGTGGGCTCTGCTCATTTCTCTGCTCCAGGTCTTACAAGGCCGAAATCAAACTGGCATCTGGCCGGGCTCGTATCTGAAGCCTCTGGGGCAGAACCCACTTCCAAGCTCACTCAAGTTGTTGGCAGAACTTAGTTCCTCAGGTTGCAGAACTGAGGTCCCTGTTTCCCTGCTGGCTGGCAGCCGGGAGCTTCTCTTAGCTCCTTAAGTTGCCTGCATTTCTCATCCATTGCCCGTCCATTTCCAAACCAGCAAAGGTATGTCAAGTCCTTCTCATGCTCTGAAGTTCTTCAGCCTCCAGCTGCAGAAACTTCTCTGCTTTTAAGGGCTCATGTGATGAGATTGAACCTAGCTGGATAATGAGACTACGCTCCCTATTTTCAGGTCTCGTGGAGCAATAGTTAAGGGCTCAGCTGCTAACCAAATGGTTGAAAGACCTGGCAATCTACTTTCACAAAGTTTACAGGCTAGGAAACCCTATGGAGGAATTCTACTCTGTCACATGCAGTCACTATGAGTCAAAATGGCACTTAAAAACAACATTGATTATATCTGCAAAGTCGCTTTTTCCATGCAACATATTCATAGGTTCCAGGGATTAGGGCATGATCACAGGGGGGAGGCATTCTGCCTACTGCTCAGGCAGCGGGACTAGCAAGTGCAAAGACCTTGGCATTGGAACTGAACTAAGACCAGTGGGGGTAGAAGCCAGCAAGTAAGGTATGGGACAGCAAGGAAAGAGCAAGGCAGGGCTAGGTTGGAGAACTAGGGAGGGGCTGGATGCTGTAAGACCTCACGCCATGGTTAAGAAGTTGAAATCGTGTTCTAAATGTTATGGGAAGCCAGTAAAGGCTTGTTTACAGGGAAGGAATAGGATCTGACCCACACGAGTGAGTATAAGTGAGGAAACCAATTAGGTGGCTACAGTTGTGATCTAGACGCCAGGTGGTGGTGCCCTGCAGTAATTGCGGCAGTGCAGCTGGAGGGTAGGAAATCTGGAACATGTTTTATAAGGACCTTGATGAATTTGATGCGGGTGGTGAAGAGAAGGGAGACGTTAAGAATAAGAAGTGCAGAGGAAGTAGTAGTTTGGGGTTGAGATCAAGAGACCAGCCTTGTGCACGAATTGCTGAGATGGCTACTAGATATCCAAGTGGTGCTATAAAGCAGCCAGAAATAGGATTTGGGAGGCAGGTTGATGCCACTGGGTTCTGTCTACCCAAAAAATTTTCCCAGCAATCACTATCGTTCGAGTTCTCATCACTGGCCTCGTTCCATTGGGTTAAGGTTGTAAGTCTCCAGGAGAGTGCTACTGAATAGTCTACAATGTGTCACTCACAATAGTACAACTCAGTTGATCAGATCGGCAAGCTCTCTTAGGAGGCTGTGGGCCTAGGAGGGAGGGAACAAAGCACAGGAAGGGACATTTCTGATGATGAGAAGCCCGGGCAGGCCCTGGGAGATGGGCCTGAGTGGGAGGCATCTCAGAAGGAGATCATCAGTTAAGGGCTACAGGAAAGCTCAGACCCACCCACCTGCCATTCAGCCTGAATCCCTGACTTCAAAGACAAAGGCGTCAATTAGAGAAAAATCCGTGCGGTGATTTGTATCCAGTGGAGGGGTGGGAGCACAGCTTAGGCAGAATCCATTCCCACTGCCTGCCAGAAAGAAAGTGCAGGGACCCCGTGAGGATGCCTCGGGCTGATCAGAGGGCGTCGGCATGATACGGCACAGGCTCAGCACACAGAAGTGTCCAGGTGGGCATTACGGATTTTATAAAAATGCCTATGAGTTGTCCCCTCCCGATCCTCTCCTCCTCCTGGAGGTGTGGGTGTGCCAGAACCTGCATAAACTTCCTCCTTTCAGCCCGGTGCCAACTCAGGAGTCAGACCCCAAGGCTTCATATCCCAGCTTTGGCATTTACTGTGCAACCTTAGGCAAGTCATTTAGCCTCTCTGTGCCTCGGTTTTCTCATCCATAAAATGGAGATGGTAAGGGTAGTCCTGGAGAGTTTCCTTTCTAGGATGTCAGCGTGAGCAGCTTCACAGACCCACGCCCCAGCAAAGCAAGAATGACTGGTGAAAACGATTAAAAAAATTAAGTTTCTGAAAACTGTCCTAGGGCATACAGCAATTAAATATTTATTCAAGAAAATCTGCTAAAACTCGGAACAGCAAGAGCCTGTGGCACTTGAGCCCCAACCCTCTCCCACCAAGTTCATTTTAATGGAAGCCCTACTATGGACAGGTGTGGCCAATAAGACAGGGCTTCTTCTCCCTTCAGCTCCTAAACAAGGGGCCAGGAGAATGCTAGCATCTCCCAGTCATTCCAAGTTGAAGAGACTAAATTCCTGGTGAATGCAGTCGAGAGGTCAGGGCTTAATTTAGTAACAATAATTTAAAAAAATAATTAATGTCATTGAATTGTACATGTGAAGATGTTTCATTCCTTATATATTTACAATAAAAAAAAAAGTTGGTGCTTTGAAAAGATCAACGAAATTGACAAACCTTTACCTGGAATGACCCTCCCCCCAAAAAAAAACAGAGAAGAGCTAAATTATTTTAAAATTAAGACTGACAGAGGGGCACTACTATCAGCCTTACAAAAATAACAATGACTGTTATGGAATACTATGAACAGCTGTGTGTCAACAAATTAGGTAACTAAGAAGAAATGGACAAGTTCCTAGAAAGACACAAACTACCAAAAGTTACTCAAAAAAAATTGAAAATCTGAATATACTTATATAAGAGATTGGATCAGTAATTTAAAAACTACCCACCAGACAGCTTCACTGATGAATTCTACCAGACATTTAAAGAAGAATTAGTAGCAATTCTTCACAAACTCTTCCAAAAACAAAGAAGGGGAGGGAATGCTTTCCAAGCCATTCCGTGAAGCCAGCATCATCACTTTGCCAAACATCATATATGTTGGGTATTCTTGTTGCTTAACAGGGCAACTATAAGGCAGTAACTAAGAGCACAATTTCTAGGGTGAGATAGTCGGGTTCAAAGCTCAAAACCAAAACTTTCTGACTTTAGGTGACACCTAACCGCTATGAAATATCTCATGTATCTTCCTGAGAGAAGGCTTGTAAAGTTCTAACACGTTGCCTGGTACCAACCAATGGCCATCATAAACTGTATACTTAATGTTGTGGCGTAAGGTACATAAAGCAGCATGTTAGCATATTCGTGTCCAAACAGGTTGTTGTAGAAGCAGAATTTACTGGGACCCCAAAGTCAAAACTGAAAACAGAAATTTGACACTAATTTATTTACTTGTTGGGTGCAAATAAGATTTGAGGAAAGGTGAACTTGCCACTTTAAAAAAAATCAGTCACTGATCTGATAGATGTTGCTGGTACATTTATTTCCAAATTCCCAAGAAGGATTTCACTTTGTAAAGATAGTTCCAGGGTGCATCCAAAGGGTATTTTTTGGCAGCGTACAGTGATGTACATTGTAGTGCTTCTGACTGACATTAAAACGACTTTCAACAGTCTTTCAAAGGCACTAAAGGATTATTCTTTTGTCCTTCAACTTCTCCTAAGTAAAGAGCATGCTAACATTATTTAGCTATAGCTGGGTTGCTTCTGGCAGAAACACTGGGTGCCCTTTCTAAGTTCATACCTTAGGTTGGTCGCTGTCTGGCCACTTTGTTCTCTAGATGAAGAGATGACTCAATTACAGTAGAAGAAATAGCTTGATGATTTCAGCCAACTCAAAAAGAAAGCAATATGGCTTTGTTGCATTAATACTGTTTTTTAAGCAAATTGCCTCAGGAGTTTTCTTTGATTGCAGTCTCCAAAAATAGATTTCGTGTGTAAGTGCTGACCTTTACTAAATATTTTCTAGGTAACTAATCATCTCCAAACAGCCCTATATTTACTGAGATAGCCCACACACTGTATATGCATTAAATTTTTTTTTATAATTTTTATTGAGCTTCAAGTGAATGTTTACAAATCAAGTCAGTCTGTCACATACAAGTTTATATACACCTTACTCCATACTCCCACTTTCTCTCCCCCTAATGAGTCAGCCCTTCCAGTCTCTCCTTTTGTGACAATTTTGCCAGCTTCCAACCCTCTCTACCCTCCCATCCCCCCTCCAGACAGGAGATGCCAACACAGTCTCAAGTGTCCATCTGATACAAATAGCTCACTCTTCATCCGCATAACTCTCCTACCCACTGTCCAGTCCCTTCCATGTCTGATGAGTTGTCTTCGGGAATGGTTCCTGTCCTGGGCCAACAGAAGGTTTGGGGACCATGACCGCCGGGATTCCTCTAGTCTCAGTCAGACCATTAAGTACGGTCTTTTTGTGAGAATTTGGGGTCAGCATCCCACTGGTCTTCTGCTCCCTCAGGGGTTCTCTGTTGTGCTCCCTTTCAGGGCAGTCATCGGTTGTGGCTGGGCACCAACTAGTTCTTCTGGTCTCAGGATGGTGTAAGCCTCTGGTTCATGTGGCCCTTTCTGTCTCTTGGGCTCATAGTTATCGTGTCACCTTGGTGTTCTTCATTCTCCGTTGATCCAGGTGGGTTGAGACCAATTGATGCATTTTAGATGGCCGCTTGTTAGCACTTAAGACCCCAGATGCCACATTTCAAAGTGGGATGCAGAATGTTTTCATAATAGAATTATTTTGCCAATTGACTTAGAAGTCCCCTTAAACCATGGTCCCCAAACCCCTGTCCTTGCTCCGCTGACCTTTGAAGCATTCAGTTTATCCCGGAAACTTCTTTGCTTTTGGTCCAGTCCAGTTGAGCTGACCTTCCGTGTATTGAGTATTGTCCTTCCCTTCACCTAAAGTAGTTCTTATCTACTAACTAATCAGTAAAAAACCCTCTCCCACCCTCCCTCCCTCCCCGCCTCATAACCACAAAAGTATGTGTTCTTCTCAGTTTATGCTATTTCTCAAGATCTTATAATAGCGGTCTTATACAATATTTGTCCTTTTGCCTCTGACTAATTTCGCTCAGCATAATGCCTTCCAGGTTCCTCCATGTTGCACTAAATTTTTAAGCCACAAACTCTCTTAACTTTACCTACTAAAGATATTGCTTTTTTTTTTTTTTTACCTACAGTAAAATATTGCCTCGTGTTTTGCATATCCAAGTCTTGTACATACAATCCACAATGTACAAGTGAATTTTTTATGCTGCATAGTGAGGGGGGTTGATCTGACTTTTGTCATGAAATAAGGTTACCTCAGTTCTTGTCTTTAAGTATCATTTCCCAAGAAATGTGTTAAATCTGCGTGAATATAAAGTACACTCATACTGTCATAACTTACATTTTTTAAGCCTACAGATCACTGTCATGAGTTCTTTCAGCTGAAAGCTAGGCCACTGGGTCATTGCTCTGGCTCAAGCTCACCATCACACACCTCTCTCCAACCCAAGGCCATGCTCAAGTTTAGGCCTCTGTCATCTCACCTGGACTGATGCAGTAGCTTCCCCACTGGTCTCCCTGCCTCCAGCCTCAGCCCCTTCTGTGCTGGAGGAAGCTTCGGGGGTGGGGTGAGAGGAGCCTGCAAAAGATTATTCTTGCACACTAAATTCAAGAAGAGTGGTGTTATGGATTGAATTGTGTCCCCAAAAAATATGTGTTATAAATTCTAACCCCTTGTAAAAATGGTGGTGGGACATCTGATCTCCTCTAACTTCATGAGGGGGAAGAATCAAGGTTAACATCACGCTGATTGCTATGAGGGGGAGGTCAGACATACTTCCTCTCTCCAATCTTTTTACAAATTCCAACACCAGGTGTCCCTCCCACTGTCCACTCTACTTCTTTGCTGGACTCGATAATTTGTTGCAATGGCCACACAGAACTCACAATACTCACGATTAGGGATTTATTAGTGAAGTAGCAGGTTACAATTCAGGATCAGGAACAACTCAGGATACAGTTCTTGGATCAGGACAGCTTCTTGGCTGTACCTGCTGGCAGGCCTCTCCCTCGGCCCCTGGACCCCTCGACCTGGACTCTGCCCTGCGTGGTCAAGTGTTACAAAGCTGTTTAGCTCTGCCAATAAGTATCCAGAGGCGCTCCACTCCACCAGGAGTCCTCCTGCCCAAAGGCACTCAGCTCTCTTGCTCTGTGGATCAACACACCCACTGTAACCACCTTGCTCTGTGGACCGGGAAGCCTGCCGTGCCATCTCACACTGGTCTACTAGTTACACTGCTGCTGTTTTCCACCACTGCTTCTCATCGTCTTGCACCATCTCTGGTGTTACAGCTTTCTCTCTGTCTCCTGGGTCTAGGAGGTTCTCAGCACAGGGACCTTGGTCCAAAGGATATGCTCCACTCCTGGCTTTCCTTTCTTGGTGTTAGTGAAGCCCCTCTGCTCTGAGATTGGCTCTCTTTTAACCCTGGCAGCATGGCAAAACTGACCAATACTCTTGTTAGGGTCCCATGCACCTTATTTACATGGTCCTACCTCCACATTATTAGCAAGCTGCCCAACCCCGTTGGTGGGCCAAAAGCATCTTATTTGCATAGTCCCACCCAATCATTTTGTGGGAGTCAGTCTATGGCTACAAGGGTCATATTAAGTAATTCATTGCATCTCTCCCCTGTAGTGGTTATAATCCCATTTGGGAATGGGTTTTCCTTGTTATGTTAATGAACAGTATTAGTGTAGGGTGTGTCCTAAGTCAATCTCTTTTGAGATATAAAAGAGATTAAACAAACAAGCAAGCAGAATGGGGGAAGACAGATGCCACATCACATTAAGATCACCAAAGAAAAGAAGCTGAAGAGGCAGGGACCTTCCCCCAGAGTCAACAGAGAGAGAAATCCTTCCCCTAGAGTCAGCACCCTGAATTTGGACCTCTAGCCTCCTCAACTGTAAGAAAATAAATTTCTGTTTGTTAAAGCCACCGATTTGTGGTATTTCTGTTACAGCAGCTCTAGTTATCTAAGACAAAATTTGGTCCTGCTCTAACAAATACCTAAAATGTGGAAGTGGTTTTGGAATTGGGTAATGGGTAGAGGCTGAAGGAATTTTCATGTGTCTAATAGTAAAAGCCTAGATTGCCTTTGAAGAGATTGTTGGTAGAATTATGGACGTCAAAGGCAATTCTGGTGAGGGCTCAGAAGGAAGTGAGGGGAGCCATACTGAAAGTCTCTATTGTCTTATCAGAATACATATGGTACCATCAACAGAGTGTTGCTAGAAATGTGGACTTTAAATGTGCTTCTAGTGAGGCTTTAAAAGAAAACAATGAACATGTGATTGGGCAACGGAGGAGGGGCAATGTTTTTTATGCAGTGGCAAAAACTTGTCTGAATTCTGTTCAAATGTTTGGTGGAAGATAGAGCTCATAAGTGATGAGCTTGGGTATTTGGCTGAGGAGATTTCTAAACATGATTTTAAAGGGGCTGTGTGGTCTGTCCTTGCCACTTACAGTAAAATGTGAAAGAGATGGACTTAAAAATGAACTATGCAAAATGAAAACAAAACTTTAAAATTTTTTAAGATTTGTGTTGTACAAACTAAGGACACGTGTCCCAGAATTTTCACCAGGGACATGGCTACACCATCTTTTGTTAAAGAAATTAAGCCCGTGACTGATGAATAAAACCAGCTATCACAGCAGAAAACCCATCAGCTAGACCAAAAAGGACAGAGAAAGAACGAAAGGAAAGAAAACTGTCTACCTCCTAGAATCCTACAGGCAGGAATCAGGCCAAAGGAGCTATATCTGTTGTCCGCCAAGAAAAGAAAAAGATCATCTCTGGAGCAGTTCAGAGATCACCAGAACTGTTAGAAGGAGCATCGGAAGCAGGGCTGCCTCAGTTTCAAAGGGTGGTATCATGGCCTCCTAGGTTTCAAAAAGCCAGACCTTCACCAACCAGGTTCTGGCAACTTTCCATCCTGATAATGAGTTGGGAATGACCAATGATTATGTTTCCTCTTGGTTCAAACCTTCTGAAATGCATTTAAGACTGAAGTAAAGTAACACTCTTTCTTTAGGAGGTATTTATAATAACTGTACCTTTATTCATGAGCCTTGGTGATGCAGTAGTTAAAGCACTCAGTTACTAACCAAAAGGTTGGCCATTTGAACCCACCAGCTGCTCCACGGGAGAAAGATTTGGCAGTCTGCTTCTGCAAGGATTACAGCCTTAGAAACCCTATGGGGCAGTTCTACTCTGTCCCACAGGGTCACTATGAGTCAGAATCAACTCAACAGCAATGGGTTTTCTGGCACCTTTATAACCAAAGGCTAATAATGCTTTATTCCACATCTGAGCTCTACTTGACAATGAACTATTCAAAAGCAAGTGGCTATAGGTCAGAGGGCCTATAAGGACCTGGAGTGTTAAGGTATTAATAGCCATCAGACTTGATGAGCCACCTGAAGTAGCACTCATGAGCTGAATTAATATTGTCCCACTGGGCAGTGAGAGGGATAACAGCAGGTAAACATGCCACTCTCTCTCTCTGCCCCTATCTCCCCTCGTGGGTTCTAACCAGCGGTGTATTGGGCCTATCTTGTATCAGCTCAGGAAAGGTAATTGTATCAAGAATTTTGTGAGTCAATTGTTAAACACAATGATAATTAAAAATTAAAGTATATAAACTTACAGTTAAATACACTATAGAAAAACAAAGGCAAGAATTACAAAAAACTCGTCATTTCCTAATTATTTGACTACCTTTTACTATGATCTATGCTCTTAAAGTTATTTGTGGCTGTTACATCTGTACGGTGGAAATACTATATAACAAGAAATCACTATATAACGGCGAGCCGTGCTACTGTGCATCTCTTCCTAACTCTACATTCACCGATACCACGTTGGTAGCTTGTAATCAACCTTGATGGGAATATTTATACCACAGAAATGAGCAAACAAATCAGGCTGCCCAGCCCAGAGCAGATTGTTAAACATTTACAAGCACACCACCAGCTCTAATCCATCCCCAGTGAGCATGATTCTGTGAAGTTGTCAAACAAGAAGCCCTGCCTCCTTCACCATAATGGGGTGAACCTCCTGGGAACAGCGATTAGTCCAGGAAAGGTTGCATGATCAGAGATCTTTAGAAAGGGGAGTAAGGTGGATATTGGCAGAGGGAGGACCTTTCTCCCTTTGAGATTCTAGCTGAAAGGTGCAGGTAAGCCTGGAGTTGATGGAGATTGTCCTGTGGAGGAAGCTGTCAGGAGCAAATAAAGCAGAAACCAGAGAAGAGGGAGAAAGAGAGGCATTGTAATCTTAAACACAATATTGTAGGGAGTCGACACTGAACTGAGGGCAGAGTGGATGTCTGGCTTTCTTCAGTGGGCTCTGATACCCCATCTCCACTCTGACACACCTCTCTGCCTTCTCATCCCTTCTGCCCCACACAGAAAACTCTAAACACCCATACCAGTAAGGAGATGGGCAAGGGGCAGGACATACAGGAAGAGGTGGCTATTCAAGGGAGGAACAACCCCTCTGGGATCTGGTTGTCCCCTTTCAGCCCCATGGGAGGGCAACATTATGGAGTGAAAGGAACATGGACTTGGGGACCAGGAAAATCCAGGTTCAAATGGGCACTTGACCTTCCTGGGGTTTGGGCAGATCACTGAACTTCTCTGACCTTCAGTTTCCTTGTCAGTAAAAATGGGGGGTACACTTGATATGATGTGATGAGAACGGCACTTTATTTCTGTGATCTTCCTTCCAAAAACTCATAGTCCCAGCCTAATCATGAGAAAAACATCAGACAAATCCCCCCTGAGGAACATTCTGCAAAATACCTGACCAGAACTCTTCAACACTATCAAGGTCATCAAAAACAAGGAAAGTCTGAGAAACGGTCACAGCCAAGAACAGCTTAAGGAGACGTGACAACTAAATGTAAGGTGGCATCCTGGATGAGATCACGGAACAGAGAAAGGGCATAAGGTGAAAAATAAAAAAGCTGAATTACATATGCAATTTAATTAATGATAATGTATCGATATTGGTTCTTTAATTGTGACAAGTGAGCCACACTAATATAAGATGTTAACATAGAGGAAACAGTGTGGGACACATGGCAACTACCTTCACAATTTTTCTCTAATCTAAAACTGTCCTAGAATAAAGTTTATTTAAAAAATGCAGGCTCGAAGAGATGTTGCATGTAAAAAAAGTTGCATACAGAAGGTTCTTGATAAATGTAAATTTCTTTTTACCTACTGGAAGCAAAATCAAATTTTTACACCAATGCCCATCAGTCATTGGTTGAGGGCTACTCCCAAGGGGAAAATTCCTCAGCACTTGACACCTGCTGTGTGGGTAGCAACGATACAGCCAACCATGAAGGACCAATACAACGAACCAATACTGATGCGTTATTACCGCTGCTGTTACTAACTTGTTGTGTGCAGACAAGTTGATCCAGCTTATAGCAACTCAACTGACTCAGATTCCATGTGACAGAGTAGAACTGCCCCCAGAAGGTTTTCTTGGCTGTAACGTTCATGAGAGCAGATTGCCAGGTCTTTCTCCCACAGAGCCACTGGGTGAGTTCGACCACCAACCTTTTGGCTAGCAGCCAAGTGCCTAACCAATGTGCCACGGGGCTCTTTATTATTAACATCATGTTGTATTCTTTCATCAATCTTATTCGATCTGTATGCTAAGCAAATAATCTGAGAAGCTGGACTATATAAAGAATGGGGCATCAGGATTGGAGAAAGACTTATTAACAACCTGCAATATGCAGCTGATACAGCCTTGCTTGCTGAAAGTAGACTTGAAGCACTTACTGATAAAGATCAAAGACTACATCCTTCAGTATGGATTACACCTCAGCATAAAGAAAACAAACAACCTCATTACTGGACCAATAAGCAACATCATGATACAGGGAAAAAAGATTGAAGTTGTCAAGGATTTCATTCTACTTGGATCCATAATCAGCACCTGTGGAAGCAGCAGTCAAGAAATCAAATGACACATTGTGTTGGGCCAATCTGCTGCAAAAGACCTCTTTAAAGTGTTAGAAAGCAAAGATGTCACTTTAAGGATTAAGGTGCACCTGACCCAAGCCAGGGTGCTTTCAGTCGTCTCATATGCATGCAAAAGCTGGACAATGAAATAAGGAAGACTGGAGAAGAACTGATGCCTTTGAATTATGGTACTGGCAAAGAATATTGAATATACCATGGGCTGCCAGAAGAATGAGCAAATCTGTCTTCGAAATAGTACAACCAGAATGCTCCTTAGAAGCAAGGATGGCAAGAGTTTGTCTCACATACTTTGGACATGTTATCAGGAGGGACCAGTCCCTGGAGAAGGACATCATGCTTGGTAAAGTAGAGTGTCATTGAAAAAGAGGAAGACCCTCACAGAGATGGATTGACACAGTGGCTGCAACAATGGGTTCAAACATTGCAACAATTGTGAGGATGGCGCAGGACCGGGCAGTGTTTTGTTCTATTGTACATAAGGTCAGAACCGACTCAACGGCACCTAACAACAACATTATTAACACCCTAGCTCATTTGGTAACACTTCAGGGCAGCCCTCAGACCCAGAACAGAGAGAGCCACGTGAATACAAAAGGCCAGGGAGGTACCAGACCAAGGCCAGAGCACTCCCACAGGGAGGATGGGCTGCTGGTTCTTGTAAATGCAAGGCTGTCTGTGCTCTGGGAAGGGCTGGTAATTTCTGACACCTCCTCCCCACGACTCGGCTGGGCCTGTTAGGGCAAGCCAGCTAATAAGACACAAAATCTTTGTCTTCACGCAGATCCACC
Organism: Loxodonta africana; assembly: GCF_030014295.1. Lineage (NCBI taxonomy): Eukaryota > Metazoa > Chordata > Mammalia > Proboscidea > Elephantidae > Loxodonta > Loxodonta africana. Next base: position 15,129,008 of record NC_087357.1, read on the forward strand.
ACCAAGCAGGGGTGAGAGGAGAAGGTCCCTGCAATATCAAAGCTGTATGAATGCTTCTGAGTGACAGGTCTTTCTGAGTGACAGAAAGATCACCCAAAGCCCCCCTGGCACCAAGCACTGATTCGAGGCTATAGGATTTTCTATTGAAGGTGCAGTCTGAATTGAGCCCAGAGCCACTTAGGAGAAAGAAGGAAATCATCAGCTGATTGCATAAATGGATTTCTTAGGATTGGCTTAGAAATTCATGTTGTCAGTACAGATTCCTTGGCTGTTTTTCATAAAAGCTTTTTCCCAAGGACATTTGGATCTTTTTTATCACTTTTAAAAAGTGAACTTTGCCTTCTCTTTTATTGGTTGAAACCTGCAGGAACCCCCAAATGGCAAGCTTGGGCCCCCAAACCATGCCTGCCCAGGTCCTGAGGCAAGCTGGGGTCTGAATCCCAGCTCTGGCACTAAGGAACTATGTGGCTTTGGGGAGGGGTAGCAGGCAGCTGAGAAGGAGAATGGGGGTAGCTCTGGGAACAAGCCAGGAGGCAGACCCTCTCTGGTAGGAAATGGATGGAGAATCCTGCCCTCTCCCAGTGTCCTGGAGCAACGAGGGTAGCATGGGATTCCTGACCTCTGCCTCAAGCCAAGTCTGGAGGTACAGTAGCCTCAACTCCTCAAAGCAATAATCAGAGACTTCCGGTAATAATCAGACATTTCTGCTGCCGCTCCCTTGGGGCTGTTCAGAGCAGATGGCACATCAATGAACACCTCGCAGGGAGAGAAAGGCCCAGACCAGGGGCCCAACACATCTGCAGCCTTGTCCTTCACTAGCCTGTAATTAAAGGAACTCAGATACCATACGCCATAAAAGGAAAGGCTAATAGAGTGAAACACTTTAAAGCTTTAAATGTCTACCAAAAAAGGATACTGTGCACAAAGTTAGGAAACAAGCTACAGCTGAAGGTATGTGGGACTCATTTAACAGACAAAGGATTGGTATCTGTCACATATAAGGATAAACCCATTGCCGTTGAGTTGATTCCGACTCACAGCGACCCTACAGGATAGAGTAGAACTGCCCTATAGGGTTTCCAAGGCTGTAATCTTTACAGAAGCAGACTACTACTCCTTTCTCTCTCAGAGTAGCTGGTAGGCTCGAACCACAGACTTTTCAGTTAGCAGCCAAGTGCTTAACCAAACAGGGCTCCTATACATATAAGGATAAAGGATTCTTCATTCTTACAGATCAGTAAGAAAAAAGACAACACAGATGAGTTGCCAAATATATATGAAATGATGCTCAGCCTCACTAATAATGAGGGATTTGCAAATAGCACCCAGGGTGGTTAAGAACATTGACTGGTTACCACTTGACACCCACTACAGTGGCTATTATTAAAAAAAAAAACAGAAAATAATAAGTGTTGGCAACCATGTGGAGAAATCGAAATTCTCATGCATTGCTGGTGAGAATATAAAATGGTACAGCCAATCACTGCAGAAAACAGTTCGGTGGTTCCTCAGAAAGTTAAACATAGAATTACCACAAAAAAAAAAAAAAAACCCAATGCCGTCGAGTCGAATCCGACTCGTAGTGACCCTATAGGACAGAGTAGAACTGCCCCATAGAGTTTCCAAGGAGCGCCTGGTGCATTTGAACTGCTGACCCTTTGGTTAGCAGCTGTAGCACTTAACCACTACACCACCAGGGTTTCCTCGTGGCCCACCAATTCCACTCCTGGGTATATACCCAAAAGAATTGAAAGTAGGAACTCAAACAGATACTTGTACGTTAATGTTCATAGCAGCATTACTCATAATGGCCAAAAGGTGAAAACAACCCGCGAGGCCATCAACAGGTGAACGGGCAAACAAAATGTGGTATATCCATACGAAGGGATACTATTCAGCCATAAAGAGAAATGAAGTTCTCATACATGTTATGACATGGACAAAACTTGAAAACGTGCTGAATGAAATAAACCAGACACAAAAGGACAAATATTGTATAATTTCACTTAACTGAAATGTCTAGAATAAGCAAATGAATAGACACAGAAAGTAAATTAGTGTTTGCCAGGGGCAGGGTGCGGGGGAAGGATGGGAAGTTACCGCTTAATGGGTACAGAGTTGCTGTTCCGGGTGATAAAAAGCTTTGAAAATAAATTGTGGTGATGACTGCACAACATTGTAAATATACTTAATGCCTCTGAACTGTAATTGGAAAAAGAAGAAGAATATTGGCTGACTGGCTGCCCCGGAACTATCCCCGGCTGAGCAGGAGAAATGCCCTGCCATGGCTGTGAAGCCCCTAGGGGATGGACCAAATATGGGAGATGCACATGGACAAGTCCTACCCTGCTCCCCTCTAGAAACTCCTCCAGGGATACAAGGAGGTTTTCTTTCTTAAAAAAAAGAACTGAATCTAATGCAACCATGATAAAATATAAGACTTGTGAAAGTTGTGGGGTGGGTACATGATGTTGTTTTATGAACTTTTCTGCACGCTTGAAATATTTCACACTTTTTACAAAACTAGTAAATGATGAAAAACGAGTGAAACTATGGCAATAAAAGCAAGAACAGAGTCGGAACACAACCCCAAGATGCATGGCTCCCAACCTATATGACCTTGGGGCACAGATGTGGAATGAGACTGGGCAGGATTCCTCTTCCTCTACCCCAACTCCCAAACACCTCTGTCCACCCCCCGGGGACTACTCATGACCCTTCAAGCAGCATTCCTCCTGCCCATTTGGGGCCCAGCCAGCCCTTGTTCCAACCACTACCACCTGACCGTAATGACTGAAGTTTTTATATTAAGAAAGAATAACTTTCAAATTAACCAAGTCCTGATGTTAATAAGAATATCCGTTACTTATTATAAATGTGAATACCTGGAAAGGGCATGACTTAAGTTCTTATCATCTATTACAGACAGTCTTTTGGTAACACGATTTTCATTTAACTTTCCCAAGGTTTGGTTTTGTCTTCTTTTCTGGTATTTAAAAAAATTCAGTTCAGGTTGGGGCAATGATAATTATATTAATTTCCCAAATGTCAAGGATTAGTGCTTTATATTCTGTAAGATACCCGATCACAGCGACTTGTGCTTCTTGGTGATAGCAATTAAGTCAAAGTAGCAAAAACCTATAATTTGGGGCTTGAAGTTGACTCAGATGGGTGAAAACATTTATTTTTCCTTTGCTCTTTCTATTGGCAGACATAATGAATTAAATGCAGGGCCCTCTTTCTTGATTATTGCTTTAGAAACAAATTGTCATGCCTCATTGCTCGTTTTTAAAGAGAGATGATACCATACTTTATTATAGGATTTTTATGTATCACTAGTCTACCAAACGCCGGCGATTGATTCTCTCTATACAAGTGAAACTGATTGAATGAATTGGACATCTATAAAAGCCCATCAATTATGACCTGAAAACTTTATAGAAGATGACAAACCGGGACCCAGTGGGAAAAATGTAAATCTACCACAGGAGATAGAAAATTTACACCCAGAGGTTTATTTATAGGAGATAGAACTAAGAGCCATAGGATTCAATAGGCAATTTTTTAATACTCCCATACCCATTGCTGTCAATATGAGTTCTTAATATTAAGTAGTAAAAAATCTCCGTTGCCATCAAGTTAATTCTGACTCATAGCAACCCTAAAGGACAAAGTAGAACTGCCCCATAGGATTTCCAAGGAGCAGCTGATGGATTCGAACTGCCAACCTTTTGGTTAGCAGCCGAGCTCTTAATCACTGCACCACCAGGGCTCCATAATTACCTACAGGAGGCAGAAAATGCATGGAAAATAATGAAAAATGTGCTCTAAGGTTTATTAGGAATTTTTTAATTAAAGAAGCTAAATTACTTATAGGCATTTAAAACCAAAACAAAGTTTCTGGCATAAGTTTTGGAGAGTCTTGGAAGAATCATTAAAAAAAAAGAAAATCCCTGACAAAAATTAACTCTATCAAGGAATGGTTTATAGGAAAATGGGAAACTCCCATGGCATTCATATTTAAAAAACACTCCCAAAATTAACAGTTATGCACATTTTCAATATCAACATCTCATTCAAGCCAAGACATTGTTCCTACTATTCTGGGCATATCATTACACACGTGTCAACAAAGGGTTCTTAGTATGGAGTCCTAGCACAGTCTGGTGAGAGTCTAATGTATTTTTGATTGTATCCAGAACGTCCTAGAGACCGCTGGAGGCTGATTCATTCACGTATTGGCAATTAGTGTTCAGCTGGCACTTCTTTATCATTAGTTATGAGTGAGCAGCAACACGCTTTTTAATGAAGTGCACATAATGTTCTCTTTATCATTTGCATTTACTATCAAACCATGGTATTATAAAACTCAGCACACTCGGGTTTCAGTAAGAGATGCACTTAGCATTGATAAGAGCAGCTTATTCTGTACCTGCTTCTCATCAGACAGGACAGAGGCCCCACTGGTTTCTCTCCAGAAATTGAGGAATGGCGTTTGCTTTATTAAAATTCAGATCTTGCTTAAAGCATCTCATTTCCTTCAGATATACAGTGCTTATTAGTTAGGACATATGTCCAGGGATATAGAGGGAAAGAAGTCCAGTCAGAAACGGGGAGAAAGGTGTTTCAGATACTTGCTTTGCAAATAGTGGACCTACCTGGAGAGGAGGCTGGCAGAGGACAGGTGTCATAACCTCACACAACTGCTCAGCATTTCCACTGTCAGCACTGGATTCTTGGGGTGTACACCAAAAAAAAACCAAACCAGTTGTCTTGAGTTGATTCCAATTCATGGCAGCCCCATGCGTGGCCAAGTAAAGCTGTTCCACACAGTTTTCAAGGCTGTGACCTTTCAAAAGCAGATACCAGGTCTTTCTTCTGAGGTGCCTCTGAGTGGATTCGAACCACCAACCTTTCACTTAGTAGTCAAGTGCTTAACCACTGGTGCCACCCAGGGACTCCCTTGGGGTGTATACTACTACCTGTTGCCATGGAGTCGATTCTGACTCATAGCAACCCTACAGGACAGAGTAGGACTGCCCCATAGAGTTTCCAAGGAGTGGCTGGTGGATTCAACTGCTGGTCTTTTGGTTAATATAACCAAGCTCTTAACCACTAACCAGCAGGGCTCCTTGAGGTATATAAAACCCACTGCCGTCAAGTCGATTCCGACTCATAGAAGGCACAAAACTGGGAACCAGAAAATATGAAAAATGGAGTGTTTGGGCTAAGTTAGTAAGTCAGCAAACAGGCATACAGTGTTGTTGTTAGTTGCCACTGAGCCAGCTCCAACTCATGGCAACCCTACGTAAAACAAAACAAAGCGTTGCCCAGCCCTGCACCACCTTCATGATCGTTGGCATGCTTGAGTCCATTGTTACACCGCCGTGTCTGTCCACCTCACTGAGGGTTTCCCTTATTTTTGTTGGCCCTCCACTTTACCAAATATGATGTCCTTCTCCACAGATTGGTCTTTTCCTGAAATAACTAGCAATGTTTTACCAAGTAAGCAAGTTAAAGTCTTGCCATCCTTGCTTCTAAGGAACATTCTGGTTGTATTTCCTCTAAGACTGATTTGTTCATTCTTTCGGCAGTCTGCAGTATAGTCAATTTTCTTTGCCAACACCACAGTTCAAGTGTATCAATTCTTCTGTCCCCTATTTCATTATTCAACTTTCACATGAATATGAGGCTATTGAAAAGACCATGGCTTGGGTCAGACGCTTACCTTGGTCATCAAAGTAGTCTTAATGGACACACACACACACACACACTTGATAATCAAAGATCTCCCTGGAGAACTGAGTCAGAATCCAAGCAGGAAGTTAGACAAAGGCTATGGGTTTGAAACAGAAAAAACAGAAATCAGTGGATAGGAATATACTGGTTGAACAGGCTATGGGGACCACGGTCTCGGGGAATATCTACCTCAATTGGCATAACATAGTGTATAAACAAAATGTTCTACATTCTACTTTCGTGAGTAGTGTCTGGGGTCTTAAAAGCCTGTGAGCAGCTATCTAAGATACCCCACTGGTCTAACCCCTTCAGGAACAAGGGAGAATAAAGAAAACTAAAGATACAAGAGAAAGATTAGTCTAAAGGACTAATGGACCACAACTATCACAGCCTCCACTAGACTGAGTCCAGTACAACTAGATGGTGCCCAGCTACCACCACTGGCTGCCCCCCCAGGGATCACAATAGAGGGTCCCAGACAGAGCTGGAGAAAAATGTAGAACAAAACTCACACACACAAAAGAAAAGGCCAGACAGAGACTGGAGAAACCCTAAGAGTATGGCCCCTGGACACCCTTTTAGCTCAGTAATGAAGTCACTCCCCAGGTTCATCCTCCAGCCAAAGATTAGACGGGCCCGTAAAACAAAACAAGACTAAAGGGGCAGCCCAGGGACAAGGACTAGAAGGCACGAGGGGACAGGAGAGCTGATAATAGGGAACCCAAGATCGAGAAGGGAGAGTGCCGACATGTCATGGGGTTGTTAACCAATGTCATAAAACAACATGTGTACTAACTGTTTAATGAGAAACTACTTTGTTCTGTAAAGCTTTATGTAAAGTACAATTAAAAAAAAAAAAATTCCTCACAGGCTGTAGGACCAGGGCAGAAAGGCAGGTTGTTCAGAGAACTGACATGAATTACCAGCACAGGAGACCTCAGCCCTCTAAGGCAATCCAGCCAAGTCAAAAAGCTTCTCTTACTTCTCAGGGCTTGGCTGACCTGGATCTGCAGGCCAATAAACCTCCCCGAGTAAGGCGTGGGAGACCTAAAACACGACCTTACACAGACGTTACTTCGCAATTTCTGCCTCTGTCCTTTCTGACTGTGATCCCACCATCCGGGAGACCCTTAAACTCTTTTTCCTCTCTCCCTCAGCACCATATGAGACTATCCACATTGGCAGTCTACAGTGACCTAATTAACTGGATAATTATCAGTCCTTTACTTCTCTACATGCTAGGCGCACACAGCCGAGACCAGTTTTTAACCTGGGATGAAGAAACTTTTCATTATGCTCAGCCCAAAGTAACTAACAAGGTTTGGCCAGTTACCATGTAATGGAAACTTAACAGTAACAGTCTGACCGTGGGTTATAAAAGATGACTTCCTTTTAAAAAATAAATAAGTGAAATTAAAACGCTGATTTAGACTATGAAAAAGAAATCAACGTTTAACCTGAGTCTTTGCATTTTCCACTCAGCTTTTGCCATACTATGTCTGTGTTACCATATTCTAGGATCTTTACGGAACTGTCTTCATTCTTGCCTTCCCTGTAGAAGACCCAGCTTCGATTCCTAGCCAGCACAGCACATACACAGCCACCACACATCTGTCAGCGGAGGTTTGTGTCCTACTGTGATGCTGAATGGGTTTCAGCAGAGCTTCCAGATTAAGACAGACTAGGAAGAGAGACCTAGCAACCTACTTCTAGAAATCAGCTAATGAAAACCCCATGGATCAAATGGTCTGATCGCCACCTGATCATAGGGATGGTACAGGACCAGGCAGCATTTCTTTCCACTGAGCACACAGTCACATGAGTCAGGGGCCAACTCGACGCCAACTAACAACACCATCTTCATTTTTAAGGGAGATAAACAATTGTTGTCACTTGTAAGTGGGAATTAATAAATGAAATAGCCCCTGCCTGTTACAGTATCCAAAATTTTTTGTGCCCGTTCTGTTATGCCTGGCAATGTCATGGTTCCTTGTCAACTCTAAATCACACACAGAGTTGGATTGTCAGCAGCTAGATAAATGGAAGGAATGATGAAAATTACTACTACTATAGATGCAAACATTAGAAAAGCCTTAAAAACCTGTATACCTAATGTGGGGGGAGAGAACTTCTACCTAAACAATTGCGTTTAGCTTCATCAGAGAAATGTAGGGAAAATATGATCAGTGTGTAGCAAAATCAATAGATAATTCCAATACACATTAAGCTGTAGACTGCATTGAGATTATTTTTCAGATAAGATTTCCATTTTGCTAGAGGACCTACTAAGAGATGCATTAAGGGATTCTATTAAAAAAAAAAAATTCAGTTGGAAGGTGGCAGTAATTTTCTGAGTTAAAGACATAAAGCCACAGATGTTATTCCAAGCTTAACACAGTAATGAAATCTTAAATACTACAAACCAAAAAGTCTACTTGCTTCTCTTGCACCTTTTCAGAATGTGTGTGTTTGTCTCCAACTCACCTGTCACCCCAACATCTGACTCTTTGTTTGGCCATCACCAGCCCACCCCCACCCCCCACCCCCCACCCCCCCATCCCCTGCCCACATCCATGATAATCTCTAGGAAAACACGGGGCCTACAGCCACGAAAACTCAAAACCACCACTAACGTCCTGATACAGCAAATCCTACCTGAAGGACGTACAGGGCTCCAAGGGTCCCTCGTGGGAGTGAATAAGGATATACAATTTAGTTCTGAGATCCAAAATTTAAACCTACCTCAGGCTTAGTTATAAACCTTTTTTCCTGTAACTAGGAAAACTGTACTATCTCCAGGCATCTCAGGGACCTTGAAACCTCATAAAAGGAGAGCTCTTCAGAGGTCAAGTGCAGTATAAATCTCCTTAAGCCTGCAGCAGTTGCTCTGATACTTAAATTATTATAAGCCATAATTTTTAACTAAACAATGGCATTTAGCCCTGCCCCACACGCAGGACATTTTTTCAGGATTTGAAAGTCTTTGCTATTCAAGGAGTTCTCCATGTAGTCAAAAAAATGTGCATGTCAGAAACAAGAAAATCAAGTCTGGCAGCTTTACGAGGCCAAAAGAGAAAATTCAAGGATGCGTTTAGAGAAGAGGTCAACATGTTCCTCAAGGAATTGCAAAGTCTGGTTGGAAAGGACCCCTTCAAACTCCGGTTGTCTTGCAGTAAGAAGCTTAGACAGAAGTTCTTTCAACTTGGTCCAGACCCGTTGCTGTTGAGTAGATTCCACTTATGGATGGAGATCCCATGTGTGTCAGAGTGCAATTGTGCTCCATAAGGTTTTCATTGGCTGATTTTTTGGAAGTAGATCACCCGGCCTTTCTTTCAAGGCACCTCTGAGTTGACTCAAATCTACACTCTTTCGGTTAGCAGCTGAGCACATTAATGGTTTGCACCACCCAGGGACAACTTCTCAACTTCCTGCACTTCAAGAAAACATCGGTGGCCCTCTTAATATATACTACTGTTGCTCCTCTTGAAAATGTGGTCTGTGTGAGCTCCCGGAAGTTTCCATATCTCCTCTTCTTTCCCTATTGCATCTAGGGATTGCATCTAGGATCTGCTAGTTTTTAAAATGCTAATTGGCTGTGTAATGAAGAGGTCCTACCAGGCCTGTTCTCTATATCGAGAGAGACAGTATATGTTTGGATATTTTAGGAGTGACAATGTTATTTCAAATTTGGTTGGTATAAATATTTTTTGACTGATGAGGCTCCAAGTTTCAGTCTGTCATTTGCCTGGCCTGACAGTTTAATTGTCAGCTCATCTTCCAAATGCAACTGATCAGAGCTTCTCACTTTAGGGATCTGTAATTGGTTAGGATATACCTCAGTAATTTTAAGCACCTGCCTCACCTCCTGGTGTAGAGAAACCCATAAACCTCTCAAGAGCTCTAAACAGTCCTGTGCTCCTTGAGGAGCCTACTTCATTGTGAGGATACACAGCATCTCTCCACTCCATTTAACTCAAATCAGTGACACATCTCAAGATTTACTGCTCCAGGTCCTCCTCTCCTCCACTTTGCATGCACAGCCTGCTTAGTGGCAAGCTGAGCCATCCATTTAAAGGTTTTAAGTGGCTTGTTTACCTTCACCCTTTTGGGCAGATGGTTCCGTCTTTTGCTTAGAAGCCAATTACACCCCAGGAACTGATTTTTTTTTCCTTTGAATGTGGGGTAAATGTTTCTGTTGGGTTCTGATTGAATCCATACTATTATCAGTGGGATGCCAACACCATTTGGGAGCAGAATGTTTAAGAGACACAAGGAGACCATCCGGAAGAAAGCAATGAAAATAAATAAAAGGATGTGAAAACAAGACTTACAGAAGGATATGTGAGCTGAGACAAAAAAAGGCTGAGAAGGGAGACCCTCACGCTACCTGGCTCGCTAATGCAAAAATGTCAAGTGCTTTTAAACATTTATTTACGTAAGTCATTTGGTGTCTCTTCAGAAGTCCTTCTGCTCCAGGTCAGTAACACCATTCTCATCAACCTCAAAGATGTACTGAATTCCCCCTGAGTTTATAGCAGTCTACTAATTGTAGTAGAGGTTTTAGGGCAATATGATTCTCACCCTCAAAAAGTCCAAAGCTTAGAGGTTATCTCAAAATGAGTAAAAATAAGGTCTTAATATCAAACTATATTGACTGATGGTGAGTGATGCTCTCAAGGACACTTGGCTAAGGACAACAGAAGAAAGATGTCATACTTCATGGTACAAAATCAACCACTAAAATATACATATTAGCCAATCAACGTGCAGAGTGTCAGCTCCATACTAGATACTATAGTCAGTCACTGTAAGTTGTTATTTTCACTTATAAAGATTATTCAAATATACTGCATCTTGATGCTCCCCTTTTGAAACAGCAGATAGCACAATGCCTGGCATATAGTTAAAAAAAAAACAAGCATATAGTTAGAGCTCAATAAATATCTTTTGAATAAATGAGTAAGAAGGTGTGTCTGATTATGGTTGCTGGTTATGGTTAGAATTGGCACAATACAAATTTTAGCATGAGGAAAAAAAATTTGACCAAATAACAAAATTGCATACATTTAAATTCTTTGTTCAGAAGCTTCCAGCAGCACTTCACATGCTAAAATGAAGAAAAAAAAGTGTCACCTGAGAATTCTAGATCCCTTGAAAATAACCTTTAAAAAATACAGTGAAATGAAGACATTTTGATTAAAAACAAAGCTAACAGAATTTGTCACCAGCAGGCCTGCATTTCAAAAGAAATGCTAAAGAATGTCTTTTAGTCGGAAGGAAATGAAAGTTGGATATACAGAAAGTAATGAGGCACACCAGAAAAAGTAAATATGTGGTTGTTATGGATTGACTTGTGTCCCCCAAAAATATGTGTTGGAATCCTAACCTCTATACTTGTGGATGTAATCCCATTCAAGGATAAGGTTTTCTTTGTTATGTTAATGAGATCATATCAGTGTAAATTATGGCTTAAGCCAGTCGCTTTTGAGATATAAAAAGAGTAGATTAGGCACAGAGACAAGCAAGCACAGATGGGGGAAGACAGATGCCATGCCTCATGAAGATCAACAAGAAACTGAGAAGTAAAAGCCAAAAAGAGACAAGAACCTTCCCCTAGAGGTAACAGAGAGAAAAATACTTCCCCTACAGCTGGTACCCTGAATTCAGACTTCTAGTCTCCTTCTAGACCCCACACGACTGTCAGTTTGTCTTATTATGTTGGCTTACATGTTACTATGATGATGGAAGCTACACCACCGGTATTCAAATACCAGCAGGGTCACCCATGCTGGATGGGTTTCATTGGAGCTTCCAGATTAAGACAGACTAGGAAGAGGGACCTGGCCATCTACTTCTGAAAAAATTGGCCAGTGAAAACCTTATGAATAGCAGCAGAACATTGTCTGGAATAGTGCCTGAAGATAAGCCCCCCAGGTTGAAAGGCACTCAAAAGATGACTGGAAAAGAGCCGACTCTTCAAAGCAGAGTCAACCTTAATGACATGGATAGGGTAGGGCTTTTGAGGCCTTCATCTGCTGAGGTGGCATGACTCATAATGAGAAGAAATAGCTGCAAACAACCATTAATAATCAGAGCACTGAATGTACAAAGCATAAATCTAGGAAAATTGGAAATCGTCAAAAATGAAATTGACTGCATAAAGATCAATATCCTAGGCATTAAAGAGCTGAAATGGATGGATATTAGCCATTTCGAAGCAGACAATCATATGGTCTACTACGCTGGGAATGACAAAATGAAGATGAATGGAGTCGCACTAATCGCTAAAACAACATTTCAAGATCTATTCTGGAGTACAATGTTGTCAGTGATAGGATAATATCCATATGCCTACAACGAAGACCAGTTAATACTACTATTATTCAAATTTGCACACCAACCACTAAGGCCAAAGATGAGGAAATTTTTACCAACTTCTGCAGTCTGAAATTGAACTAGCATACAATCAAGGTGCATTGATAATTACTGGTGATTGGATTGCAAAAGTTGGAAACGAAGAAGAAGGATTAGTAGTTGGAAAATACGGCCTTGGTGATAGAAATGATCCCAGAGATCATATGATATAATTTTTCAAGATCAACAACTTCTTCACTGCAAATACCTTTTATCAACAACATAAACAGTGACTCTACATGTGGAATGCACCAGACGGAAAACACAGGAATCAAACTGACTACATCTGTGGAAAGAGATGATGGAGAAGCTCAATATCATCAGTCAGAATAAAGCCAGGGCCGACTGCAGAACAGACTGTTAATTGTTCATATGCAAGTTCAAGCTGAAGCTAAAGAAAATTAGAACAAGTCTACGAGAGCCAAAAATATGACCTTGAGTATATCCCACCTGAATTTACAAACCATCTCAAGAATAGATTTGACATATTGAACACTAATGACTAAAGACCAGGCAAGATGTGGGATGACATCAAGGACATCATACATGAAGAAAGCAAAAGGTCATTAAGAAAAAAAAGGAAAGGAAAAAAAAAAGACCAAAATGGATGTCAGAAGAGACTCTGAAACTTGTTCTTGAACATCGGGTGGCTAAAGAAGACAAAAGAAATGATTGTATAAAAGAGCTAAACAGAATATTTCGAAGGGCAGCTCCCAAAGACAAAGTAAAGTATTATAATGAAATGTGCAAAGACCTAGAGTTAGAAAACCAAAAGAACTGAAGAAAAAATTCAAGATTCAAGTTGCAATATTGAAGGATTCTATGGGGAAAATATTGAATGACTCAGGAATCATCAAAACAAAATGAAAGGAATACATAGTCACTGTACCAAAAAGAATTGGTCGACGTTCAACCATTTCAGGAGGTAGCATATGATCAAGAATCAATGGTAGTGAAGGAAGAAGTCCAAGCTGTGCTGAAGGGAATGGTGAAAAACAAGGCTCCAGGAATTGATGGAATAGCATTTGAGGTGTTTCAACCAATGGATGCAGTGCTGGAGGTGCTTACTCATCTATATCAAGAAATTTGGAAGACAGCTTCCTGGCCAACCCACTGAAAAAGACCCATATTTGTGCCCATTCCAAAGAAAGGTGATCCAACAGAATGCAGAAATTATTGAACAATGTAATTAGTATGACACACAAGTAAAACTTTGCTGAAGATCATTCAGAAGCAGTTGCAGCAGTACATCAATGAAATGCCAGAAGTTCAAACTGGCTTCAGAAGAGGACACGGAATGAGAGATATCATTGCTGATGTCAGATGGAACTTGGCTGAAAGCAGAGAATACCAGAAAGATGTTTTCCTATGTTTTATTGACTATGCAAAGACATTCAACTGTGTGGATCATAACAAACTATGGATAACATTGCAAAGAATGGGAATTCCAGAGCACTTAATTGTACTTCGGAGGTACCTGTACATAGATTAAGAGGCAGTTGTTTGAACAGAACAAGGGGATACTGTATGATCCAAAGTCAGGAAAGGTGTGTGTCAGAGTTGTATCCTTTCACCATACTTATTCAATCTGTATGCTGAGCAAATAATCCGAGAAGCTGGACTATAAGAAGAACACGGCAACAAGATTGAAGGAAGACTCATTAACAACCTGCATTATGCAGATGACACAGCCTTGCTTGCTGAAAGTAAAGAGGACTTGAAACACTTACTGATGAAGATCAAAGACTACAGCCTTCAGTATGGATTACACCTCAACATAAAGAAAATAAAAATCCTCACCAGTGGACCAAAAGCAACATCATGATAAATGGAAAAAAGATTGAAGTTGTAAAGGATTTCATTTCACTTGGATCTACAATCAATGCTCATGGAAGCAGTCATCAAGACATCAAATGACGTATTACATCGGGCAAATCTGTTGCCAAAGACCTCTTTAAAGTATTAAAAATCAAAGATGTCACTCTGTGGACCATGGTGTGCCTGACCCAAGCCATGATATTTTCTATCCCCTCATATGCATGTATAGCTGGACAATGAATAAAGAAGACCGAAGAAGAATTGACGCCTTTGAATTATGGTGTTGGCGAATAATATTGAATATACCATGGACTGCCAGGAGAACGAACAGATCTGTCTTGGAAGAAGTACAGCTAGAATGCTCCTTAGAAACAAGGCAAGAGTTTGTCTCACATATTTTGGACATATTATCAGCAGTCCTTGGAGAGAGACATCATGCTTGGTAGAGGGTCATTGAAAAAGAGGAAGACCCTCAAAGAGATGGATTGACACAGTGGCTGCAACAAGGGTTCAAACAGAGCAACAATTGTGAGGATGGCACACGATTTCTCCTGATTTCTATTAAAGTCCTAAAAAGACTGTTTAAAACAAATATAATAATATCCTAAATTATGGATTACAAGTATGTAGAGATAACATATATGGCATTGATAGCACAAAAAACCCGGGTGGGTAAACAGAATTCAACTGTTTTAAAGTTCTTCCATTTATGAGGTGAAAAGAGTGAAATGGGAAGTGTCAGGTGTGGAAAGTGAAAAATGAAGTATGAAGTAGAACAATATTAACTCTAGATCTTAAATGAGTTAAGGATACATATTGTTGGCCCCAGAGAAACCACTAAAATAATAATAATAATATGTGTGGCTAAGGAGTCAATATAGGAAATAAATTAGAATACTAAAAATACTTGATTAACCCACAAAAAGCAGGAAAGGAGCAACTGAGGAACAAAAAACAGAAGGGACAAATGATACACAAATAGCAAGATGGTAAACTTAAAACTAATATGATCAATTTTCATGAATTTAAGGATGAAGTCACATGATAGTATAAGAATGGAAAAGAATATACCAGCAAACTGTAAGCATAAGAAAGGTGGAACTGTTTTATTATCAGGCAGTCAAGCACCAAGACAAGAAATATTACCAGAGATAAAGAGGGACATTTCATGATGATAGGAGTCATTTTATGAGGAAGACCTAACAATCATAAATATATTTAAAAAAAAAATTTTTTTATAGGTAACCAAATATCAGAGCTTCTAAATACACGAAGCAAGGAGTAAAAGGAGAAATAGACAAATCCAGTATCATAGCTGGAGGTTTTGGCACTCATCTTTCAGTAATTGATAGAACAAGTCAACAAAAAATTATTAAGGAGGGAGAAGATATGAACGACACTACATGCTAGACCATGAAGTGAGTCTAAATAAATTTTCCAAGATTGCAATCTTATACAGTAAGTTCTTGACCCATAATGGAATTTAATTAAGTACTAATAAAGATAAATTAATAAAACCAATATACCTGGAAAATCCCCAGATATTTGGAATTTAAACAACATAATATAACGTGATGCTGTTGTTGTCGATGAGTGCCATCAAGTCAACTCCAGCTCATAGCAACCGTATGTGACAGAGCGTAACTGTCCCATAGGGTTCTCTTGGCTGTAATCTTTATGGAAGCAAATCACCAGCCCTTTCACCCATGGAGCCCCTGAGTGGATTTGAACTGCCAACCTTTTTGCTAGCAGCTGAGTGCTTAACCGTTACATCACCAGGGCTTCTTAAAATAATATATCACATAAATATAACCCGTGAGCCAAAGAAGAAATCACAAGGGAAAGTAGAAAATATTTCAACTGAATAACCATAAAAACATAACATATCTGTGGGATGCAGCTAAAGCTTTAAATGGCTATATTAGAAAATGAAGAAAGGTTTTGAATCAGTGATCCAAGTTTCCACCTTAAGAAGCTAGACATAGAAGAGCTAATTAAATAATAACTAAGAATAAAGGTAAAAGCAGAAATCAATGAAATAGAAAATAGACTATAAAAATAGAAAAATTTAACAAAGCTGAAAATTGGTTCTTTGATGTCATCAAAATTAAAAACATATGCTCTTTGAAAGACAGATACTATTAAGAAAAGAAAGAGCAAGTCACGAACTGGGAGAAAATAGGTACAAAAGTTACACCATTTCATTTTTTAATCATAAGATACAAATGTTAGAATATTGTCTATTATATAATATTTATCCTTGTTTTATATTATTTATAATTATAAATATGTATTATATAATGTATAAATAACATATATATTATTTGTACCTATACAATGCAAAGTTATTATACTTATTTTGTCCAAGCTCATGTTTCAAATTGTGTCCAGTAATGAAGATAAATGAATGTAAAAGTGCAGATGAAAGTACTTAAATGTATAAATAATAAAAATACAAGCCTCTAAAATGCACACTTGTTTTCCATTACTTTCAGCACTAGTAAATGTGTTGCCTTGCCAGTGATTAACACTGCTACAGAATTTAAATTCTTAACATCATTGAAAGTATACTCAAATGATTATTCAAATTTAGTTCACACTTTGGAAAGGCATTCTGGTGAAATACTGCTGTTGCGTAGAAACTACGTGTGATCAAAACACAACTACTGGGTACAACATTATTCTTTAATGACTTCTCACTTTAAGTGTTGGGCCTCAGCTCAATGGAGCAAATTGTGCTTTAACAATAAAATAATAATGCTTCCCATCCTAGAATTGCCAAACATTTATGACTCGCATGTATTTTACGCAGCTTAAATAATAAACATTATTCTCATTTTCCACATGCTTTAACCTTCATCCCATGTTAAGTGCTTAAAATACATACCCTCTACTTCTAACTGCTGCACTTCTCTTTGGCAACGTCACGTTTAAGAGCCAAGAAAATATGCTTTGGGGACTCTACCAGATTATTAAGAAGAAGAAAGGGAGACTATAAATACATTTTTGATTATACCACCAAAACACTACTATTTTCTTAAAGTTTTTTGCATGAGAATTCCATTCCTGGCTGCAGCAGGGTCTGCCATTAGCACCATTAAGTGCCTGCAGTAGCCCTGTTGCGGGCAGGACCCACGCTGGGCATGGAGAATGCACAGAAGTCCAAGACTAGGAAAGATTGGAATGCTTGGTAAGAACAGAGGTTTGGGAGCCCGTGGGTCCGAGTTTAAAGCCCAGTTCTGACCCTTGCTGAGTGGCTCTGGGTAAGCTTCTTACCTCTCTAAGCCTCCATCTTCTCATCTGCAAACTGGAGATAGCCTCTACTTTGTTAAGTGTGAAAATACGTAGAGCAAGAATGACAGGACTGCTGTTAAGACAAAAATAATATTAAGCCAATAACAAAAATTGGTTGAAGTTTAATATACAATTTTCAAATCAAGGCAACATTTCTGATTGGAGGGTCAGAAATGCTCCAAAGAAGAAAAATCTTTGACAGATTCTTACACTCTGGTTTATTGCTACTAATTATACACTGGCATGGAAACAGGGCCAGAACAGTTTTTACATAATAACTCATGGACCTGTAACATTTTCTTGATGAATAATTCAAATAATTACTGATCTACCTTAAAACACAGCTCTAGTCTGACCTTTGAAGTTTCTGTTGTTGAAACTGCACATAGATAATTCCTTTAAAAGAGCACAATGCCTAAGGCAAAAAATTATTTTCTAATTAGCTAGACTGTTGTTTGACTTAAAGGTGACTTTAGGAAACCAGTTTTCTCAAGGCTCAAGGTTCAGAGCAGGGCTTCCAACTGATTTGAACTGGTTTAGTCATGGCCAATGAAGCAAAACTGGAAGAGACCCAAATTTTTTTAATTTGGGTGAACTGGAATGATAACCAGAATGGTAAAAATCACATGTTGAAGCCCTAGAATGGGGGACTTAGAAGAGGCATAGTGGGCCTTTACAGGAGCCTG
Source organism: Loxodonta africana (assembly GCF_030014295.1). Classification (NCBI taxonomy): domain Eukaryota; kingdom Metazoa; phylum Chordata; class Mammalia; order Proboscidea; family Elephantidae; genus Loxodonta; species Loxodonta africana. The sequence continues at coordinate 15,146,959 of NC_087357.1, forward strand.
ATACAGAAGACTGGATTATTAGCAAGACTGTGGAGAGTGACATACATTGAAAGCCAGCAGTCTGCTGCCACCTTTGAGCAGGGCACCTCTGTTTATGGCTCTGTTCAAAATCTGAGGGGCAAGAGATTTGGTTGCTAGGCAACATATAAACTGCCCTTGTTTTCTAAGAAAGAGATTAAGTTTCTAGCAGGGCTTCAACCCTTAATTTTTCCCGTTCCAGTTATCGTTCCCATTCACACAGATTTTTTAAAATGCAGGTCTGTTCTGGTGTCACTTCCTCAGCCATGACTGGACTGGTTCAAAGCCCTGGTTCAAAGATCATCTCAAGGTGATGGCTTGGGTAAGTCACCTCAACCTCCACAGAATCCAGAAATCTGGATTCCACGAGAAAGACTCTGTTCCTCACTGGAAAATAATACCCCCAGTGAATGTTAGTTCCCTTCTCACAACTCTCTGTCTTCAAAGATCTTGCAACCACGGAGAAAGGAGATTACCGGGACAATTTGTAAATCATTTGGGGAAAAAAAAATTGAGGTAAATTCCTATCTTTCACCAGAATGCATTCAGATATATTAATAACTTAAAGGTTTGAAATGAAACCATTAAAATAAGAGAAAATCAAGGTGTCAGTTTTATCATTCCAGAATGAGAGAGACCTTTTCAAGCTGAAAAGGAAAGCTAAAAATATAAAAGAAAATATTGATACAATTGATCCTGTAAAAAAAAAAATGATATTTCTGTTTGCCAAGAAGAAATCCTCAATGTTGAAACATAAAAAGCAAACTAGGAAAAATACTTGCACTCAATGTCACAAAGAGCTAAATCTTTAGTATATAAAAAGCTCTTCAAAATCAAAGTAAAAAAGACACACACCAAAGGAAAAAAGATGAGCAAGGATAGGAAAGGTAATTCATTCCAAAAAAAACCAAACCAAATCCATTGGGTCAACTCCGACTCATAGAGACCCTATAGGACAGAGTAGTACTCCCCCATAGGGTTTCCAAGGAGCAGCTGGTGGATTCCAACCACCAACCTTTTGGTTAGCAGCCAAATGCTTAACCACTGTGCCACCAGGACACAACATTCAACAAATAGTTGAGTTCCTTCTAGAAGCCAAGCACTGTTCTGGGAGCAGGAGATGCAGAATAAACAAAACAGAAGAAAATCTCAGCCCTTGTGGGGCTGGTCTTCTAGCAAATAAAGAATAAATATAAGTGGAAAAAAAAACAACAAAACTTATCAAGGAAATGCAAATTAAAGCAAAAATGAGTCCCCACTTCCCTTGGCAAAGATTTAAAAGGTAGAGTAGAAGGTAGCTTAGCTGTATATTTTAGAAGCCTTAAAGACTGAATGCTTATTTCCAGAAATTCCTCTTTCAGGAATTTGTCTTAAGGAAATCTATAAGGATGCTGGTACAAAGATACTCATCACAGTCTTGTTTTTAACAATGAAAAAAAAACTGAAAATAACCCAAACATCCACCAATAAGTAGTGAAATCAGGAAATGACAGACAATGAAATTCTATACAATAAAATAGAACACAGGCCTTAAAAAATCATAGCATTTAGAAAATGTGTCTGAAATGCATTGTTAAATAAAAAAATAAAAAAAGCTTCAGAACTGTACATGTGGTATGGCATCATTTTTATGTTAAAAGATATATGTAGATGTAGATACCTTTAAGCATAAATAAAATCCTGGATGACTATATATCAAAATGTCATACTAGCAGTGGACATTTCCAGGTAGACAGTCTATGGGCAATTTTTTTTAACCTACATCTCTATTGCTCTGAGTTGTTTCAATATACCTGATTTTATCATCAGCAAGTGTTAAAATTATTTGCATTGGGAGTTTTTATAAAAGCTTACAATCTAAAGAGAGGGGACAATGGCAGAAAGAGATGAACGATGCCCAGTGGCATACACATTCCTAGAAGAATTATGCTCAGAACAGTAAGGAAAAAAAAAAAAACCCACTGCCATTGAATCGATTCCAACTCATGATGACCTCATGTGTTGCAGGGTAGAAGTGTGCTTCACAGAGTTTCCAAGGCTGTGACCTTTCAGAAAAAGATAGGCAGACCTTTCTTCCGAGGTGTCTCTGGGTAGGTTCAAACTGCCAACCTTTCAGTTAGTAGTTCAGTGCTTAACCATTTGTACCACCTGGTGACTCCAAGGAGAGGGGACAATGGCAGAAAAAGATGAACAATGCCCAGGAGCATGCACATTCTGGGAAGAACGATGCTCAGTGCAGTAAACAGCCCTCTATTTAATTTGAAACACCAATACTCAGAAGTACCACACCTCCTCTTTCAAGACAGGCAAGAGGTGCCTTTGATGTAACCAATTTATGGGGAAATGCCAACCTCAGTGACCAAGAAGATCAGAGTTTGGAGACAACAGGAGAGCGTAGGCTCTAAACAAGATTTCCAACTGGAAGGAACAGGTACCCAAGAGTCACAGTCAAGCAAGTTAAGCGAATATATGATACCTATTTTTTTTTTTTGTATATATCATATATTCGCTTAACTTGCTTGACTGTGACTCTTGGGTACCTGTTCCTTCCAGTTGGAAATCTTGTTTAGAAAACAGCCCTCTCCTCCCAGCCATTGAATATTCACCACATAGGACCATAAAAGCCAAGTAATTGAAATTAGAACCGCTCTTTAACCATGACACTCAATGTTTAATATATGAAATCCAGTTCTAAATCCCACTTCCAGAAATCTGTTACCACTAAATGGCCAATCTCACAGTGGTCCATGGAGCTGCTATGGTCCTGGTCTCTTTAATGAGGAAGCAATAAAAGTAATTATTTTTATTTCAAACTCATTTAACTTCCTGTCACCAGCAGTAACATTTATACCACACCAGGGGCTTGGGGGTTATCAGTGTTTCTTCCTAGTCTTTTCACATTTCAATTTTTCATAAAAGTAAATCCCTTTTATCTCTGAAATTATGCATATCATATTCATAACAAATGTCATTTCAAAAATAGCTCTTCTGACCCACCTCATTAGCAATGTAAAATTCACTCATCAAATATATATCACTAGCCAGCCAACTACTATTCCTTTTGAAAAGCATATATATTCGAACGGCTTGATTCAAAGGGGATTTTCGTTTTTCCCAAAAGATGCTGCACCACTTGGTAACATGCCAGATAAGTCGCAGGAAGAGTTACCAGACAGCAATAACGTAAATAAAAGGGCGGAAGGAATACAACAGAAACCACTTCAAACCTGTATCCACCCTTCTCATTGGTATGGTTTTTTCGTCCAGTTCCAGGAGGGGCGTGGCTACTGAGAGAGGTATTCCCTTCTGCAGGTGACACCGGAATTCAAAATGGAAGGACTTATATTTTCCTCTCGTCCCAAATGCAAACTGGAGAGCAGATTCATCAGATGGACCAGGTAAATTAAGCAGGGACCTGATTGTGCCTTATGTCCTCTCACCAGCTCCTTGTCTCAAGCTTCATTAACTCTGAGACACCTCCAGGAAGCAGACTGAAGCCAGAGACCTGGTTCCTGGTCCAAGTTGTGACATGCGTCCAATGGTGTGATCTTGTTCTCTAGGCCTCAGTTTCCCCATCTATAAAATGAAGGGGTTGGATCCAGATGCAGGTTGGAATTTTTCTGTCCTTTAATATCCATCCTACAAATTGTGGGAAGTCCAAACCTGTGTCTACGTAAAGGCTTTGGGAATTGATTTCCTCAAATGGTCTGTACAAGACAGGGAAAATCCAGCCTGTAAATGCCTCAGAGGCTGCCACGACCAATCCCTTAGTTCATACCATCCCAGCAGCTCTTCCTTTGTCTGGGGCAGCTATAGTTTGCGATTAGTGATTAGAACCTCTCCCAAGCTTGTTTCTTCTGGCTCAGTATCATGCCTTCAGTCCACACAAGCCTTGCCTCAAGAAACCACCAGCGTTAAAGCTTTGGTAAAGGCTCTTGTGTCTAACTGGTCACAATGTCTGAAGAAAAGCAGCAGCAGGTGGGAAGAGAGTTCATCTAAAGTCTTGGAATGAAAATAGCCCCAATGTCAGCCAGGACCCCAAGAGGAAACAAATAACATTTTTGAAATAGGATCATCTGAGGAGGGTCTATCTACGAAGGGACTATGCCCAAAGGAATTGTGCAAGAGGAGCTGAGCTGCTACAACCACTAAACCTGAAGGAATGAGGAGAGGGAACCATAGCTGAAACCCGGAGGTAGAAAGCTGACAGTGTTGAGAAGAGCAGGGACCTTTGGTGAAGGAACTGACCGTAAAGGAAAGAAGTCAAAGAGTCTAGACCTCACTCTTTTCCCCTCTTTATCTCCTCCCGAGGCCCTTCCATCATGGCTGAACCCAAGGAGATGCTAGGAGACTTGGGATCCCGTTCATTGATATGGCCTACAATAGTCAGCCTCCCAACGCAGAGAACAGAGAGGAAAAACGGGAGAACCAAACAAACGACATCTGGCAGAGCTTCTGTCTGTGAGAGTTTCCCTGGTATTTCTCAGTCCTCTACAATTGGTAGGATTTATCCCATGGGAAGGAGGAGAGAGAGACAGCAATCCAATTCCTCTGAAAAAATAACTGCACCAATAAACCCATTGCCGTCAAGTCAATTCCAACTCATAACAACCCTACAGGACAGAGTAGACCTGCCCCACGGAGTTTCCAAGGCTGTAATCTTTGTGTGTGTGTGTGCTTTAGGTGAAGGTTTACAGAGCAAATTAGTTTCTCATTAAACAATTAATACATGTATTGTTTTGTGACATTGGTTGCCAATCCCAGGATACGTCAACACTCTCCCCTTCTCCACCTTGGGTTCTCCATTACCAGCTTTCTCCCATCTCATCCTTGCCCCTGGGCTGATGTGCCCATTTAGTCACATTTTGTTTTATGGGACTGTCTAATCTTTGGCTGAAGGGTGAACCTCAGGAGTGACTTCAGTACTGAGTTAAAAGGGTGTCCAGGAGCCATATTCTCAGGGTTTCTGCAGTCTCTGTCAGACCAGTAAGTCTGGTCATTTTTTGTGAGTTAGAATTTTATTCTACATTTTTCTCCAGCTCTGTCTGGGACCATCTATGGTGATCCTCATCAGAGCAGTCAGTAGTGGTAGCCAGGCACCATCTAGTTGTACTGAACTCAGTCTGAGGGTGGCTGTGGTAGTTGTAGCCCATTAGTCCTTTAGACTAATCTTTCTTTTGTGTCTTTGGTTTTCTTCATCTCTCCAAGGCAGTAATCTTTATGTAAGCAGACTGCCACGTCTTTCTCCCACGGAGCAGCTAGTGGGTTTTGAACCCCACCTTTCAGTGAGCAGCAGAGCGTTTAACCACTGCACCACCTCATGGAGCTCCATATCACACCAATTGTTGTTGTTAGGTGCCATCGAGTCAGTTCCAACTCATGATGACCCTATGTACAACAGAACAAGATACTGCCTGGTCCTGCACCAGCCTCACAATCATTGTTATGCTTGAGCCCATTGTTGTAACCACTGTGTCAATCCATCTCCTTGAGGGTCTTCCTCTTTTTCGCTGACCCTCTACTTTACCAAGCATGATGTCCTTCCCCAGGGGTTGATCCCTCCTGATGACATGTCCGAAGTATGTGAGACAGAGTCTCACCATCCTTGCTTCTAAGGAGCATTCTCATTGTACCAATTGCATGAATTAATAGCTATTATACATTGAGCAATTTACTGTGTGATATGGTAGCAGATACAGTACTAAATTCTTACATACATTACCTCATTCAATCTTCACATTTCATAGTTGAAGAAACTAAGAAAGATTAGGCAACTTTCCAAAGGTCACATGGGCAATAACTGGCAGAGGGAGGATTTGACCCATGCCAGGAGGAACGAGAGCCTGTATATTGAAGGACTTCAGGGGGTGGCCTCCCTCCATTCTTCCGTACTAGCTCCTTAGGGAGCCTCTAGAATCCAGCAGAAAGTAAGAATGCTCACACCTGAGGATCGCACTTTGCTAGCTGGGCAGCTTGAACCTGAGCAGCTACCTCTACTGCTTTACCTCCCTATCATCCAGAAAGGTTCACAGAGATTCAAAAATCATTAGACCTGAAAAACGCACTCAATACACAAAGTGGACATTGTCTCCCTCTGCATTCAAACACCACCTTCCCTTCTTCTTGCCCCTTGGCCTACTTGTTGCCTGTAGAGAACACTCTAGAAAATATTGACAGAATCTCCTCTCAAAAGGGAAATTTCTCCCCAAACCAGGGCTTTGAACTGGTTCATTCCAGTTTGAACCACTGCTGAGAATTTGCATTTCCATCCCCAATATACTGAATCAGAATCTACAGTTTAATGAGGTCCCTAGGTGGTTCTTGGGTATATTTTGAGAACCACTGCTCTACCAGTGGAGCCCTGGTGGTACAGTGTTTAAGAGCATGGCTGCTAAGCAAAATCTCAGCAGTTCAAATCCACCAGCCGCTCCTTGGAAACCCTGTGGGGCAGCTCTACTCAGTCCTATATGGTTACTATGAGTCAGAATCAACTCAATGGCAACAACTCTGATTCCGGTTTTGGCTCTACTAATGGTTCTCAGAAATAGTCCCTAACCAGCAGTATTAGCATCCCCTGAGAACTTGTTAGAAAGGCAAAATCTTAGCAGGGGTTCAAACGGGAACAAACCAGTTCAAAGCCCCGCCTAAAATCAACCAAAAAGAAGGAAAGCAGATGAGGTGTTTAATTAATTTAAAGCATCCATTCTTATTATACATATTCTAATTTCTTTTTGGCTCTGGATGTATGAGACAGGATTTGTTTTCATGTTTGGACTATTTAAAAAGCTAAACTCAAGCCATTCAAAGGGAAATAATTACTCTAAATTAGATTACAAACATAAACGAACACGAAGGGTGGTTTTGGTACCAAAGCAAACCTTCTTATTTTTCCTACCATTTTCTTAGAAATTAAAGGATTATATCTTGAAGCAGTTTCTGCTACTCAAATAATTTATACACTAACAGAGATTTTTTAATTTAGAAAATTGTGCTCCTAAAACTAGAGCAATAAGGTGGTCATACTGTTATTGGAACAGCTGAGAAAATTCTAAGTATTGCAGGTCATCTGGAGAGAGTTACACATCACCAGCTCCCTGTAAGATCTTAACAAGGTAGTCTCTGATTTACGACGTATTCAAGTTACGATAAGCTGGCCTTACAACTGTCTGTTTTTTTTTTTGGGGGGGGGGTTCGTACATCTTATTGTTAGTAATATGTACTACCTACAATGTTGCAGCATGTATTTTGCTGATGTCACTCTCAGGCTGTGATTGGTTCACATGCCTCTCCCACTAGACTGGAAGTTTCCCCAGGACAGGGAGCCTGCCTGCCTTGCTCACCATTATAATCCCAACACCCTCATGGACTTAATAAATACTTGTTGAATTAACTAAATGAATAGCCAGAATTTTGACTCCTAAACCCCCTTTTCCATAAGAGAAAATGATCACATTATTGCTTATAAAATGCAACATGAGCAGCCTACTACAAAACTCAAAGAAGGCCCAGCTCAGCCAAGCAGATGACAGGGAAGAAGAATGCTAAGGTCAGTGCTTCCTAGAAAGCAATAGCTAGATATGTCCATCAGAAAAAGACACCTAGGTATCTTTCAAAAGGAGGATCAGGGCAGATCTGTGATCAAAGGACCTCGCCCATGGAACCAGACACTTCCCAGGGCACCATATATACACCCATCTGCAGATTACAGCGTTCAAGGAACTGATCAAAAGGCTAGGTTGCAAGGGCTGACACACATGTGGTGACCCTGAGCTGGAGTAAACTCGATGGCAGCTGGTCTTGTCTTTTACTTCAGTAACTAAACCCTCCTGGAAGGGGTCTCCCTGGAGCCAGGTTGGAATGAGTTCCATCATTTAACCTGATGGGAAATGATACAGCCACTGATGTTAGGGCGAGAAGCCCTGGAAGACCTAGGGAGGATGTTGAGAACAAAAACAGAGCAACAAAAATTCAAGCCCCCTCTTCCTCAACAGATTGTTTGGTTTTTCTAATCCACACAAGTCTTCTTTTAATTATTGGTGATGTAACTATTCATTTTCCTGTTACCCAGAGAAAGAACTTTCTGAGCCCCTCAAAATAACAGCATATTAGTTAAGACTGTGAGCTCTGGAGACAGAAAAACTTGTGTCCAGATCCAATATCTCTGCCACTTCCTAGCTCTGTGGCCGTGTGGAAATCACTTGACTAGCTCCTCAATCATATGGAATAACCGTATCTCCGTCAGAGGGGACAATGAGACAACACACACAAAGACAGAACACAGCAACTAGTTAGAGGCAATAGCACAGTAAGTGGCAGCTATTATATTTATTATTCCGAATCCTATACTTATCCCACAAGGCCACGAGGCCTTGCTTGCAGCTGACAGATGGTAATGATTAATTCTGGAAAACAATCAAAGATATTATGCTCTCTGATGCTGTCACTTCTCTCCCAGAGCACATGAATCACATACTATGTTAGCCCTCACCCCATCACTTAAAAAGTGCCCCAAACTGTACTTCTCAAAGTCTGTCACTTCCAAGCCTCCATCTGCACCAAATATCTCTTTCCACATTTTACCTGGTAATAGCCAACTCAACTGTTTGAATAAAATCATTGAAATTGTATAACATATTAAGTGCATTATTAAAAGACATTGCAACGTCCCCATCAAATGCTATGAAAAGGGTTTTTTCCTGGGCAAAATTACAAAACAGAGCAAGTTTGTCCTCAATGTCTCCTTTTCCCCTCTTAAAGAGGCTGCCCCATCCTCACCAGAGCTGTATCCACAGATTAACATAAAAGTAATCTTCCGGTAAGGCGGTAGTTGATAAATGTTTTAAGGCATAGACGCTCTTTGGGGTAACTGCTCATAAATAGGGCATTCTTCAGGACTAAAAGAGCCCTTGGATTTAAAGGAATGAATATAGGCTCTCTAGCTATTGCTTGGGGGAAAATCTGGGACAGGAAAACTTTTCTTGTACCCTTTGTTATTTTGTTGTTGTTGTTGGGTGCCATCGAGTCAGTTCCAACCAATAACAACCCTGTGGGACAGAACTGCTCCATAGAGTTTCCCAGCCTGTGATCTTTACGGGGCGGATCACCAGGTAGCCACTGGTTGGGTTCAAATTGCAGACCTTTCAGTTAACAGCCAAGTGCTTAACTATTGTGTCACCAGGACTCCTTCTAGTACTCCTTTACCAGCATGATTATCCGTCTAAAGGCAATCTGAAAAATGTCATCAAAACACCTTAAAAGCAGGGCCAACGTGGTTACATTCACAGAAATCTCATTCCTGAATCATAACATTGAAAATATTCCCAAGATGCTGTCTAATTCGTTCTCAGCATTTGACCAAGATTTCTCCTAAGCTCTCTGGCCACATGACTAGCTAGCTGATTCCAGAAGGTCTATGGATAGTTAATTAAGCCTACAGGTGTTTCAGGTATATCTGGGACCACAGAAGGAATTAGCGTGGCAGAGGAATGGGCCTAACTTCATTATTGCTGGTGCTCAGCCAAAAAGAGAGTGTTAATACTCTAACATAAAGTAGTTCCAGGTCAGGAAAATGCAAATAGTGTGAGTCTTGGCTGTGCTTTTTTGTCACCAGCCCAGCAAAGCTGAGTAAAATGGCCAATCCTTCTCTGCCAGTCCCTTCCCAGTGGCTCAGTTGCCAAGGCTAACCAATTGGAACCTAAAACCATGTTTTATTGTCCCCGGTCCTTGCTTATTAATAGTAGCAGGAGGACAATAATTCAAAATAATTACACAAGTGAAAGGTAGTAATTAGCTGTACAAATTAGCTATTAAACGATTCCAAAATGTTCAAAGTGAGGAGATGACCTTTTCCCTTCTTATCTGGCAGTGACAAATTGGGTTCTGACTGGAATGGAAAAATAAAGCCCTCTAACACTTGATGGATTTTCCTTACCTTCCAGTGGGAACTGGGCCAAGGTCATTCAAAATATGGTAGAAATCGAGACTTTCATGAAGTTCCTTGGTGGCTGTCTCACCTGCCTACCTGATGGGGCACCTCTCTCTCTAGCCCATCCTTGGCACCTTCTCCTGTGGTTAGAAGAAGGAAAAGTGGGGAATTTCTACTGCATGATATTTTAATTGATTGATGTTGTCATAACCCAGTACCCAGTGCTTCTTAGAGCATTTCCCACTTTAATTGAAAATTATTGGCCAAATATTCACCTGCTCGCTGGCCCTTAATTCCTCCAATTAGAAGAGTAATTTCACTTCACAATAAATAGGCTGTTGTAATTCTACTCCTGGATATTTTCCCTCTGAAAACCTAACCAGGTTATTCTTTCCAGCTCACCTGCTGAGCAAAATTACATACAAATTCCACTATGAGTTAATCACACCACTCACCTCTACTGACGAAGCAAGCTGGGGCCATTCAAAAAGCACCTTCAATTGCTCCTTCTCTTGGAAAAGGCACCCTGGGCTCTAGAATGGCATGTCATTTTTATAATGACAAAGTCTTGCTTGTCTCTTTGCTCTTTACACAATTGCAACCCGGGATATTTCTTTGCAAGTCAAAGTATAAAAAGCTTTTTTTGCACTTTTTTTTTTTGAGGTCCAAAATCTTGACGTGAGAAAACGCAGTGCCATGGGGCTGACATGGACAGAAAGGTGATTATCCCTTTAACTCTACGCAGCAGGTGAGCATATCAGGGATTCACATTATATATACCCTTTTGGTTCCTACCTGAGAGCAGAACTCAGACTTACCAAACTTTAGAGGCGAAAAGGATCTTGGAGATAAGGAGTCAACCCCCCTTGGTTACAAACAATGAGACAAAGCCCAGAACAGGGATGAGTTTTGCCCCTGATCACTCAGCCAGTGGGGACAGAGCAAGTCTGTGACCCAAGCTCATCACCTGGCTCTGAGTCCAGTGCTCTTTGTGTCACATCCCACTGCTCTTTCAAAGGTCATCCCCCTGTCCTCAAGTCAGAGCCATATATCTGAATAGGACACTCGTGTGTGGACAGACCATGGAACAAAAGCCTTAAAATAATGGAGGAAAGTTAGGACCACAACAGATGGGCCCCGTTATGGATTGAATTGTGCCAAAAATGTGTGTCAACTTGGCTAGGCCGTGATTTCCAGTATTGTGTGATTGTCTACCATTTTGTGATCTAAAGTGATTATCCTATGTATTGTAAATCCTAACCTCTATGATATTAATGAGGCAGGATTAGGGGCAGTTATGTTAATGAGCAGGATACAACCTACAGAATTAGGTTGTATCTTGAGTCAACTTCTTTTAAGATATAAAAGAGAGAAGCAAGCAGAGAGGAGAGAGACCTCATTATCACCAAGCAAGAACAGGCAGGAATGGGGCATGTCTTTGGACCTTTGGTCCTTAACGCTGAGAAGCTCCTCGACCAGGGGAAGATTGATGACAAGGACCTCCCCCCAGAGCTGACAGAAAAAGCTTTCCCCTGGAGCTGGTGCCCTGAATTTGGACTTCTAGATTCCTAAGCTGTAAGCAAATAAATTTGTTTGTTAAAGCCATCCACTTGTGGTATTTCTGTTACAGCAGCACTAGATAACAAAGACCCTGACAGAATGAGAGAAAAATGTAGAACAGAATTTCAAATTCCTAAAAATTAAATAAAACCAGACCTACCTTACTGGTTGAGACTGAAGGACTCCCCAAAACTATTGTCCTGAGATACTCTCCAAGCCTTGAACCAAAATTACCCCTGAGGTCACCTTATAGCTAGATAACCAATTGGCTCAAAAAATAATGAATATCACCCATAAGTACTGTACTTCTTTAAAAAAAAATCACCTATATGAGACCAAACCATCAACAATTACTTTAAAACAGAGATGAGAGTTTTAAACAATTACTTTAAAACAAAGGGGGCAGGGAAACTAGATTAATGGAAATGAAACAACCAGAATGGAAATAATGAAAATGTTCAGGCAGTGTGAAGAATATAACCAATGTCACTGAACAACTCATGTACAATGGGAACTTAAACTGCTGTGTAAACCTTCACCAAAAACACAAAGCAAAATTCTATTTAAATAATAATACTAATGCAGAAAAGTAGGAAGATTCCATACATGTCACAGGCAGGTCCCTCTGAGAAGTGAGGACCACAGTCGCTGCAGGACTCGCCCTTTAAGACCTGTTGTCAGTGGGTCTTCTTTTGTGACTAGTTATTGGGTAGAATCAGGTCCTTCCATCGGGCATTCTGTGTGTGCACCACACATGTATTACCGAGCATGGAAAGGCCAGTGCTGCAATGTGTCGGGGAGGAAGTATTATCATCAGGTCAATGATGGTTTCTGAAAGCAAACAGAATAGTAAGCCTTGAAATTTCCAAAGAGCAGAATTGCAGCCGACGTGAGCGCTAGCTGCTCAGCCTCAGGTTCTCTCTCTGGTGAATTTCATCAGGACTTTCTCTGGCTGAGCCTCCCATGACCTTGGCTCCTGCACTTGTCTTTGAGCTTGGCATGAAAAACAGACTGAGAAGCTCGCTCCCTGGGAAGTCACAGCAAAAAGCAAGATTGTTAAAAACCATATTGAAGCTTTGCACTTAAGTACATGTTTCCAAAAATGGTTAGTACGCACACATGCATGTGCACAGATACATACAAAATAGTGTTTGGAGGAACAGACACAAATCGTTAGCCGTGGTTTGGGAAGGATGGAATTATTTTTTTTCTTTTTTTTTTTTTTATTTTCTACATTGTTTATTTTTGTGATGTTTGGAATCTCTATAAAGCGCCTTTACAGTACTGCTGTTGTAAGCAGGAAAAAAGGGATGCAGTGAAACCGGTGAGAGCCGGAACTCATGGGACTTCCTTGCTTTTCGGATTCTCTCCAGTTTTCCACCTTTGACAGGCTGCAGTCCTACCACTTTTCTATTGCTTTCTATTAGTGGGAAATATTTGAGTTTTTCTTTCCCTGACAGGTTTCTGCCTACACAGGTTCTGGCTTTTGCAGGCTTTACTGTACATTTTATAAAGAAATGCAGCCCCACATCCAGGGCTTAGGTAGACGCTCAGTAGAGACCACTCTGCAGCTCTTGCTTACTATTTGGCAAACATAGGGATCCCAATGAACTCTCTGGAAAATATTATTAAACCTTGAACAGTAACATCTGTACAGGAGCTAACAGCCTCTGGGCTTGATGATTTGGGGTTCTGCTAGACCATGCATTTCTACAGCAGATTTTATAAAAATCAAGCTCAAACAACATAAGCAAGTGAGTTCCAAAAAACTCATATAGTTTTCTGTGCACTCTGTCACCCCCTAAAACACCCTATGGCCAGAATTTCCACTCTACAGTTGTTCATTCCTGTGGCCACCCCAGAAAACTCAGCAGTCACCCTCTTCTTTAATCCAACACCCAGGTGACACCTAAGTGAGGCTGGTGGCTCAGGGACCAGGTTGGCAAATGCGTGCTTCTTCAAAAGAACCTATTGCTGTTGAGTTGATTCCAACTCATAGCGACCCTATAGGACAGAGTAGAACTGCCCCAGAGGGTTTCCTATGCTGTAAATCTTCACGGAAGTAGGCTGACACACCTTTCTCCTAAGGAGTGGCTGCTGGGTTCGAACCACTGACCTTTCGGTTAGCAGACTAATGCTTTAACCACTGCACCACCAGGGTTCCTACAACAGAGGGAAGGAGCAGGAACAGTGCCATCGTATATTTCATAGGGTGAGCCACACAGTCTTCATGGGAACTTTATAAATTTTTTTTTTTTTAAATATCTATGTTAAAATAAGAACCAGTTGCCCTGGAGTCAGGTTTCTGGGTGATGCAAAGGGTTTGCACTCGGCTACTAGACTAAAGGTTGGCGGTTGGAACCCACCCAGCAGCACCACAGAAGAAAGGCTTGGCAATCCATTTCCATAGCCATTACAGCCAAGAAAACCCTATGGAGCAAACATGGGGTTGCCATGACTTGGAGTTGCCTTGATGGGCAGGTTTTTTTTGTTTTGGCCCTGAAGTCAATTCCAAATCCTCCAAGTGTGTCAGAATAGAACTATGCTCCACAGAGTTTTCAGTGGCCAAGTTTTAGGAAGTATATCACCAGGCCTTTTTTCTGAGGTACCTCTGAGTGGACTCAACCCCTTAAACTTCTGGTTAGCAGCTGAATGCATTAGTCAAAATAAGAGATTGCATTATCAGGATTAAAGTGCCCACATGCAGTGCTTCATTTCATCCTCAAAGTAACCTATCAAATGGGAAATTGGATACTTGGGTGCCCATTGTGTAGATGGTGACACTGAGGCTTAGGGAAGTTACTCACTTACACAAAGTCATCTAACTAGGAAGTGGTAGAGGCAGTTATCAAAGCTGGTGGTATCTGTCTGACTCCAGAACCCAGCACACAGCCACTTCGCTCCTTCCTCAGTGAGCAGGAGCTCTTAGCTCCTGACCAGAGTATTTTCCCTGAGTCTGTCAGCACCATCAGCCCCAGAGTGATTGCCCTCTGCTGTGTCTGGGTGTGCCCCTTGCTGACGTCAGCCCCATAAAAGGAAGAGTTCGCTCTCTGTGTTTCTGGATGACGGGGTCAAAACTGGAGCTCTATCCCAACGTGGCTGTTGGAAGTCAGTCTCCTGATGACCTGTAGGGGGAGGCATGGAGAGATGGTGACCTGCGAGGGGCATGTGAGGGCTACTGGGGGTGATGAGAAAGTCCTGATCCTGGCTCTGGGTGCTGGTTACACAGGTGTGTTCCCTTTGTGAGGAAGCTTCAAGCTGTGCACTTACAATATGTATGTATATTGCACTTCAAAATATATTCCCAACGTGTATGCTGAATTTCAAACTATAGTCAACAGTCAAAAGACCAGAAGCTCCGGAGGACCGTGAGACAAAGCAGAACTAAGGCTTTGAGAAGATTTCATCGTTTCCGTATTTTCAAATAATAGGTATAGATGTTTCTGAGACATGGAGTTAGAGGAAGCATGTTCAACTGGAGGTTCGAAGCCTTGGCCAATCACTGGAATCACCTGGGGAACTTTTAAGACCCCCCCCCCCTCCAAAACAGTGACTCGCAGGCCATCCGCCTAAAGATTTTGGTGTCATAATTGACCCGCTTGGGCATCAGGATTTTAAAATGCTTCTCAGGTGTTCCAGTGAGTAGCCAAAGTGGAGACCACGGCTCCAGGGATTAGGTTAATCACTCTACATCATCTCCAATCCCTTAACACCCCTACAAGATTACAAATGAGGAAAATGAGGCTGGGGGAGATCGATGTTTTCCAAGACCACACAGCCCAGGTGGGTTTGAAGCTCAGATCTGGCTCCAAAAGCTGCTTTTTACGCACACAATATTATCTAGAGTCGTTCAAACGCACAGCTTTTTCTTATAATTGATTTGCAAACTTTACACACTGTGTTTTTCATCTGGCTCTCTGCTTTTCCTCCTGCCAGCTGCTTCATACAACTCTCTGCTTAAATATTGCCCCCTGGGAGAGGTTTGGCTGATGTCCTTGTCTTAGTCCCCCTACACTGTACACACACACACACCCCTCCACCCCACCATCCTTTCCGGCACAGCACTCATCGCAGGTGAAAATGGTCCAGTAATGTGTTTCTTGTTTCTTTGACCTGATTTCCCTATAAAACTCTAACAATCGGGAGGGCAGAAAATAACAGTAAAACCTGCGAAAGCTGAAAACTGTATAAGGCAAAAACCTGTCAGAGAAGGAAAACTCAAATATTTTCTAATAAAATGAGCAATAGGAAAGTGGTAAGACTGCACCCTGTCAGAGGCAGAAAACTTGTGAGACCCAGAAAAACGAGGCAGTCCCATTGAGTTCTGGCTCTCACAGTTTTCACTGTTTATCTGTTCTATTTACTAAGGAGTTCTCAACACTTAGCACAGTTCCTGGCAGTTAATAAGTACTCAATAAGTTGTGGCTGAATAATAAATAAATGAACTACTCAACCAATATAAATAATTGTCATTATAAGAGTCTGCATCCTTGGGAGGAGCCTTGAGTGACAGTCAAACCTGGGGAAGTGTGGGCGTCCCTTCCCTAGTGGACACTGCCCATCAGCCCTGAAACTTCACCATCTAAACCCGAGGGAGCCATCATCCCTGATCCTGGAGGCTTCTGCTCTCAACACGATGGCCTCAATGTGAAGTTTTACATTCCCCTAAAGCACTGTGCTGACCTCTCACACCTGTGATGCAAAATCACCGTTCTCCAAACCAAACTTATTGCCATCGAGTCAATTGCAACTGATAGCGACCCTACAGGAGAGAGAACTTCCCCATAGGGTTTCCAAGGAACACCTGGTGGATTTGAACTACCAACCTTTTGGTTAATAGCCATAGCTCTTAACCACTACACCACCAGGGTTTCCTATATAGTTGGCCTTGGCTTTCAACCACCTGTTGGCTTAAACCTCTTCTTGAAGCAAGGTCTGGGAGATCTAAAACCAAGTTGTGTGATGGAGTCATTCCGATTCATGTGTCAAAATAGAACTGTGCTCCACGGGGTTTTCAATGGCTGTTTTTTCAGAAGTAGATCTCCAGGTCTTTCTTCTGAGGCACCTCTGGGTAGCCTCGACCTTCCAACCTTTCAGTTAGCAGCTGAGTGAGGAACCATTTGCACCAACCAGGGAGTCCCTGTAAGATCCAGAGCATAAAAATTGCCCAGAATATACCAAACACACGCCACAAGTTTTGTCTTTTCTATTTAAACTATTTTAATACCTGCAATCCTTTCTCCTCCCCCCACCCCACCTTGTGTTCATTTTGCAAAACCCCATTTCTACAGAGGCACCTCTGTCCTCAGATCCAGCGCACAGAGAAGGGAAATAGGGACAGTCAAGTAAGCTCCAAATTTACAGAGGACTTTAAACCCCAGCCTACATTTACCAGTTCACAAGAGTAGTGTCCTTTCTATTTTTGAGTTTAGAGAGGCTGTTGTTAGGTGTTGTCGAGTCGACTCTGGCTCCTAGTGACCCCATATATGAAAGAAGGGAATGTTGCCTGGTCCTGCACCGTTCTCATAATTGTTGCTATACTTAAGTCCATTGTTGCAGCCACTGTATCAATCCATCTCGTTGAGGGTCTTCCTCTTTTTCACTGGCCTACTACTTTACCGAGCATGGCATTCTTCTCCAGAGACTGGTCCCTCCTGATAACCTGTCTAAATTACATAAGATGAAGCCTCACCGTCCTTGCTTCTAATGAGCATTCTGGCTTAGAGAAGTAGGTCATGCAAGAGGCAGATTTTTAAACTAAAGAAAGCTGATACGAAATGGTTTGGCTTAGAATCGTGCACTTGAGGCCCAGGAAATTTCCTTGTGAAAATTCTTTCATTTTCAAAACATGTTACACACTGGCCAGGACTCTGAGCAGTGGTTTACATTGTTGTGATTATACCTAACATACCAAAACAAAACCAAACCCATTGCCATAGAGCCAATTCTGACTCATAGAGACCCTATGGGACATGGTAGAACCACCCCATAGGGTTTCCAAAGAGCAACTGGTAGATTCGAACTGCTCACCTTTTGGTTAGCAGCCAAGCCCTTAACCACTGCGCCACCAGGGCTAAAACATGACACAACTATTGCTGGGTCTCTGTTACCTGCTAATGGTGGGCATCGTGAACCAATCACAGCTCTAGTTTCTAGTGGAGCCAAGACAGAATCCTTTCAACACAGCTCTCTACCAACTACTGTCACTGGCCAGAAGTTGCATTTTACGATTAAATCTCTTTGCTTTAAGGAAGAAACTCTTGACTTTTTCAAGAGACACATCCTGAGATCTTCTGAGATGCCCACACTTACAATTTTTACTACCACTTGAGCATATTAATTTCCTTGTCGACAAAAAGGAGGTAATACCTGCCCACAGAATCGTTGCGAAGATTAAATAAAATCATATATCAAATTTCTACAACTTGATTGCCAGGACCTCTCACCTATTAAGCTGACTTGCTCCTACATGCAACCCCTTTCAGCCCAACTAATTCTGCATCGATTGCCTCAAAGAAATTAAAAATCACCCCATGTCATGGAAGCATCAGGCAGTTCTGGAATGGTTAAAATAGTAGGTATTTAATCTGCACGTACCAAGTATGTATCAATGCTGTTGCTTCTACACAGAAGGGCCTTTTTTTTTTTTTTTATAATAACTTTTATTAAGCTTCAAGTGAACGTTTACAAATCCAATCAGTCTGTCACATATAAGTTTACATACATCTCACTCCCTACTCCCACTTACTCTCCCCGTCTTGAGTCAGCCCTTTCAGTCTCTCCTTTCTTGACAATTTTGCCGGCTTCCCTCTCTCTCTATCCTCCCATCCCCCCTCCAGACAAGAGTTGCCAACACAATCTCAAGTGTCCACCTGATATAATTAGCTCACTCTTCATCAGCGTCTCTCTCCCACCCGCTGACCAGTCCCTTTCATTTCTGATGAGTTGTCTTCGGGGATGGTTCCTGTCCTGTGTCAACTGAAGGTCTGGGGAGCATGGTCGCCGGGATTCCTCCAGTCTCAGTCAGACCATTAAGTTTGGTCTTTTTATGAGAATTTGGGGTCTGTATCCCACTGATCTCCTGCTCCCTCAGGGGTCCTCTGCTGTGCTCCCTGTCAGGGCAGTCATCGATTGTGGCCGGGCACCAACTAGTTCTTCTGGTCTCAGGAAGATGTAGGTCTCTGGTTCATGTGGCCCTTTCTGTCTCTTGGGCTCTTAGTTGTCGTGTGGCCTTGGTGTTCTTCATTTTCCTTTGCTCCAGGTGGGTTGAGACCAATTGCTGCATCTTAGATGGCCGCTTGTTAGCATTTAAGACCCCAGACGCCACATTTCAAAGTGGGATGCAGAATGATTTCATAATAGAATTATTTTGCCAATTGACTTAGAAGTCCCCGCAAACCATGTTCCCCAGACCCCCGCGCTTGCTCCGCTGACCTATGAAGCGTTCATTTTATCCCGGAAACTTCTTTGCTTTTGGTCCAGTCCAATTGAGCTGACCTTCCATGTATTGAGTGTTGTCTTTCCCTTCACCTAAAGCAGTTCTTCTCTACTGATTAATCAATAAAAAACCCTCTCCCACCCTTCCTCCCTCCCCGCACTGTAACCACAAAAGTATGTATTCTTCTCAGGTTTACTATTACTCAAGATCTTATAATAGTGGTCTTATACAATATTTGTCCTTTTGCCTCTGACTCATTTCGCTCAGCATAATGCCTTCCAGGTTCCTCCATGTTATGAAATGTTTCAGAGATTCGTCACTGTTCTTTATCGATGCATGGTATTCCATTGTGTGAATATACCACAATTTATTTACCCATTCATCCGTTGATGGACACCTTTGTTGCTTCCAACTTTTTGCTATTGTAAACAGAGCTGCAATAAACATGGGTGTGCATATATCTGTTTGTATGAAGGCTCTTGTATCTCTAGGGTATATTCCTAGGAGTGGGATTTCTGGGTTGTATGGTAGTTCTATTTCTAACTGTTTAAGATAACGCCAGATAGATTTCCAAAGTGGTTGTACCATTTTACATTCCCACCAGCAGTGTATGAGAGTTCCAATCTCTCCGCAGCCTCTCCAACATTTATTATTTTGTGTTTTTTGGATTAATGCCAGCCTTGCTGGTGTGAGATGGAATCTCATCGTAGTTTTAATTTGCATTTCTCTAATGGCTAATGATCGAGAGCATTTTCTCATGTATCTGTTGGCTGCCTGAATATCTTCTTTAGTGAAATGTGTGTTCATATCCTTTGCCCACTTCTTGATTGGGTTGTTTGTCTTTTTGTGGTTGAGTTTTGACAGAATCATGTAGATTTTAGAGATCAGGCGCTGGTCGGAGATGTCATAGCTGAAAATTCTTTCCCAGTCTGTAGGTGGTCTTTTTACTCTTTTGGAGAAGTCTTTAGATGAGCATAGGTGTTTGATTTTTAGGAGCTCCCAGTTATCGGGTTTCTCTTCATCATTTTTGGTAATGTTTTGTATTCTGTTTATACCTTGTATTAGGGCTCCTAGGGTTGTCCCAATTTTTTCTTCCATGATCTTTATCGTTTTAGTCTTTATGTTTAGGTCTTTGATCCACTTGGAGTTAGTTTTTGTGCATGGTGTGAGGTATGGGTCCTGTTTCATTTTTTTGCAAATGGATATCCAGTTATGCCAGCACCATTTGTTAAAAAGGCTATCTTTTCCCCAGTTAATTGACACTGGTCCTTTGTCAAATATCAGCTGCTCATACGTGGATGGATCTAAGTCTGGGTTCTCACTTCTGTTCCATTGGTCTATGTGTCTGTTGTTGTACCAATACCAGGCTGTTTTGACTACTGTGGCTGTATAATAGGTTCTGAAGTCGAGTAAGGTGAGGCCTCCCACTTTCTTCTTCTTTTTCAGTAGTGCTTTGCTTATCCGGGGCTTCTTTCCCTTCCATATGAAATTGGTGATTTGTTTCTCTATCCCCTTAAAATATGACATTGGAATTTGGATCGGAAGTGCATTAAATGTATAGATGGCTTTTGGTAGAATAGACATTTTTACTATGTTAAGTCTTCCTATCCATGAGCAGGGTATGTTTTTCCACTTAAGTATGTCCTTTTGAATTTCTTGTAGTAGAGCTTTGTAGTTTTCTTTGTATAGGTCTTTTACATCCTTGGTAAGATTTATTCCTAAGTATCTTATCTTCTTGGGGGCTACTGTGAATGGTATTGATTTGGTGATTTCCTCTCCGGTGTTCTTTTTGTTGATGTAGAGGAATCCAAGTGATTTTTGTATATTTATTTTATAACCTGAGACTCTGCCAAACTCTTCTATTAGTTTCAGTAGTTTTCTGCAGGATTCCTTAGGGTTTTCTGTGTATATAATCATGTCATCTGCAAATAGTGATAACTTTACTTCTTCCTTGCCAATCTGGATACCTTTTATTTCTTTGTCTAGCCTAATTGCCCTGGCTAAGACTTCCAACACGATGTTGAATAAGAGCGGTGATAAAGGGCATCCTTGTCTGGTTCCCGTTCTCAAGGGAAATGCTTTCAGGTTCTCTCCATTTAGAGTGATATTGGCTGTTGGCTTTGCATAGATGCCCTTTATTATGTTGAGGAATTTTCCTTCAATTCCTATTTTGGTAAGAGTTTTTATCATGAATGGGTGTTGGACTTTGTCAAATGCCTTTTCTGCATCAATTGATAAGATCATGTGGTTTTTGTCTTTTGTTTTATTTATGTGATGGATTACATTAATGGTTTTTCTGATATTAAACCAGCCTTGCATACCTGGTATAAATCCCACTTGATCATGGTGAATTATTTTTTTGATGTGTTGTTGGATTCTATTGGCTAGAATTTTGTTGAGGATTTTTGCATCAATGTTCATGAGGGATATAGGTCTATAATTTTCTTTTTTTGTAATGTCTTTACCTGGTTTTGGTATCAGGGAGATGGTGGCTTCATAGAATGAGTTGGGTAGTATTCCGTCATTTTCTATGCTTTGGAATACCTTTAGTAGTAGTGGTGTTAACTCTTCTCTGAAAGTTTGGTAGAACTCTGCAGTGAAGCCGTCCGGGCCAGGGCTTTTTTTTGTTGGGAGTTTTTTGATTACCGTTTCAATCTCTTTTTTTGTTATGGGTCTATTTAGTTGTTCTACTTCTGAATGTGTTAGTTTAGGTAGGTAGTGTTTTTCCAGGAATTCATCCATTTCTTCTAGGTTTTCAAATTTGTTAGAGTACAATTTTTCATAATAATCTGAAATGATTCTTTTAATTTCATTTGGTTCTGTTGTGATGTGGTCCTTCTCATTTCTTATTCGGGTTATTTGTTTCCTTTCCTGTATTTCTTTAGTCAGTCTAGCCAATGGTTTATCAATTTTGTTAAGTTTTTCAAAGAACCAGCTTTTGGCTTTGTTAATTCTTTCAATTGTTTTTCTGTTCTCTAATTCATTTAGTTCAGCTCTAATTTTTATTATTTGTTTTCTTCTGGTGCCTGATGGATTCTTTTGTTGCTCAGTTTCTATTTGTTCAAGTTGTAGGGACAGTTCTCTGATTTTGGCTCTTTCTTCTTTTTGTATGTGTGCATTTATTGATATAAATTGGCCTCTGAGCACTGCTTTTGCTGTGTCCCAGAGGTTTTGATAGGAAGTATTTTCATTCTCATTGCTTTCTATGAATTTCCTTATTCCCTCCTTAATGTCTTCTATAACCCAGTCTTTTTTCAGAAGGGTGTTGTTCATTTTCCAAGTATTTGATTTCTTTTCCCTAGTTTTTCTGTTATTGATCTCTAGTTTTATTGCCTTGTGGTCTGAGAAGATGCTTTGTAATATTTCGATGTTTTGGACTCTGCAAAGGTTTGTTTTATGACCTAATATGTGGTCTATTCTAGAGAATGTTCCATGTGCGCTAGAAAAAAAAGTATATTTTGCAGCAGTTGGGTGGAGAGTTCTGTATAAGTCAATGAGGTCAAGTTGGTTGATTGTTGTAATTAGATCTACCGTGTCTCTGTTGAGCTTCTTACTGGATGTCCTCTCCTTCTCCGAAAGTGGTGTGTTGAAGTCTCCTACTATAATTGCGGAGGTATCTATCTCGCTTTTCAATTCTGTTAAAATTTGATTTATGTATCTTGCAGCCCTGTCATTGGGTGCATAAATATTTAATATGGTTATGTCTTCCTGATCAATTGTCCCTTTTATCATTATATAGTGTCCTTCTTTATCCTTTGTGGTGGATTTAAGTCTAAAGTCTATTTTGTCAGAAATTAATATTGCTACTCCTCTTCTTTTTTGCTTATTGTTTGCTTGATATACTTTTTTCCATCCTTTGAGTTTTAGTTTGTTTGTGTCTCTAAGTCTAAGGTGTGTCTCTTGTAGGCAGCATATAGATGGATCGTGTTTCTTTATCCAGTCTGTGACTCTCTGTCTCTTTATTGGTGCATTTAGTCCATTTACGTTCAGGGTAATTATAGATAAATAAGTTTTTAGTGCTGTCATTTTGATGCCTTTTTATGTGTGTTGTTGACAATTTCATTTTTCCACATACTTTTTTGTGCTGAGGCGTTTTTCTTAGTAAATTGTGAGATCCTCATTTTCGTAGTGCTTGACTTTATGTTAGTTGAGTCGTTACGTTTTTCTTGGTTTTTATCTTGAGTTATACAGTTGTTATACCTTTTTGTGGTTACCTTATTATTTACCCCTATTTTTCTAAGTAAAAACCTAACTTGTATTGTTCTATATCGCCTTGTATCACTCTCCATATGGCAGTTCAATGCCTCCTGTATTTAGTCCCTCTTTTTGATTATTGTGATCTTTTACCTATTGACTTCCATAATTCCCTATTATGTGTATTTTTTTTTTAATTAATCTTAATTTGTTTTTGTGATTTCCCTATTTGAGTTGATATCAGGACGTTCTGTTTTGTGACCTTGTGTTGTGCTGGTATCTGATATTATTGGTTCTCTGACCAAACAATATCCTTTAGTATTTCTTGTAGCTTTGGTTTGGTTTTTGCAAATTCTCTAAACTTGTGTTTGTCTGTAAATATCTTAATTTCGCCTTCATATTTCAGAGAGAGTTTTGCTGGATATATGATCCTTGGCTGGCAGTTTTTCTCCTTCAGTGTTCTGTATATGTCGTCCCATTCCCTTCTTGCCTGCATGGTTTCTGCTGAGTAGTCAGAACATATTCTTACTGATTCTCCCTTGAAGGAAACCTTTCTTTTCTCCCTGGCTGCTTTTAAAATTTTCTGTTTATCTTTGGTTTTGGTGAGTTTGATGATAATATGTCTTGGTGTTTTTCTTTTTGGATCAATCTTAAATGGGGTTCGATGAGCATCTTGGATAGATATCCCTTCGTCTTTCATGATGTCAGGGAAGTTTTCTGTCAGGAGTTCTTCAACTATTTTCTCTGTGTTTTCTGTCCCCCCTCCCTGTTCTGGGACTCCAATCACCCGCAGGTTATCCTTCTTGATAGAGTCCCACATAATTCTTAGGGTTTCTTCATTTTTTTTAATTCTTTTATCTGATTTTTTTTCAGCTATGTTGGTGTTGATTCCCTGGTCCTCCAGCTGTCCCAGTCTGCATTCTAATTGCTCGAGTCTGCTCCTCTGACTTCCTAGTGCGTTGTCTAATTCTGTTATTTTATTGTTAATCTTTTGGATTTCTACATGTTGTCTCTCTATGGATTCTTGCAACTTATTAATTTTTCCAGTGTGTTCTTGAATAATCTTTTTGAGTTCTTCAACAGTTTTATCAGTGTGTTCCTTGGCTTTTTCTGCAGTTATCCTAATTTCATTTGTGATATCATTAAGCATTCTGTAAATTAGTTTTTTATTTTCTGTATCTGATAATTCCAAGATTGTATCTTCATTTGGGAAAGATTTTGATTCTTTTGTTTGGGGGGTTGGAGAAGCTGTCATGGTCTGCTTCTTTAAGTGGTTTGATATGGATTGTTGTCTTCGAGCCATCACTGGGAAACTAGTTTTTCCAGAAAATCCGCTAAAAAAAAATGCAGTCAGATCCCTATCAGAGTTCTCCCTCTGGCTCAGGCTATTCAGATTTTAATGAAGCCGCCTGGGGAGGGTGGGGGAGGGAACAGAGAGATAGGAGAGTAGCACCTCAGAATATAGCCAGAGTTGCTTGTCTTGCTTGGAATGACTATTATATCTGAGACTCCCGCGGGGTGCGTCGCCTATGTGTGCTGGCTGTGTGGAGATTGCCCCCGGGGGGTCTGGCCCGCTGGAGTCACGGTCAGATCCTCTGCTTCCAGCCCCACGCCCAGTGTCGAGGCTCCCCTAC
Organism: Loxodonta africana; assembly: GCF_030014295.1. Lineage (NCBI taxonomy): Eukaryota > Metazoa > Chordata > Mammalia > Proboscidea > Elephantidae > Loxodonta > Loxodonta africana. Next base: position 15,171,728 of record NC_087357.1, read on the forward strand.
TGGGACGGTGCACTCTCGACTCCAAAATCAGTCGCTGCCTCCCGGGGACTTCTTGTCCCTCCAGCCACGTGGCCCTGCCGCCCCCGAGAACCAGTTGGGCCTCCTCCCGGGGTTAGTTCAGATGGGTGGAGCAGGTCCCCGTGCTTGTGCCGTGACCGAGTGTCCCGGCTGGGACGCTGTTCTCCCCGCTCCAATACCAGCCGCTGCCTCCCAGGGACTTCTCCTACTGGCTGCGTCCCACGCCGCCCGTGGAACCGGCTGGTCCCCCTCCTGGGGTTAGCTCAGGGGGGTGGAGCCGCTCTCTGTGCTTGTGCTGTACCTGACTGGTACGCTGGCTCCAGGCTCTGGAAACAATTGCTGCTTCCCCGTATTAGTTCGTTCTCCGTCTGCAAATCTGTGTTTGTTGTTCAGGGTTCGTAGATTGTTATGTATGTGATCGATTCACTTGTTTTTCCGTGTCTTTGTTGTAAGAGGGATCCGAGGTAGCGTCTGCCTAGTCCGCCATCTTGGCTCCCTCCCAGAAGGGCCTTTTTATGGTACTCCAAACCCTCCATTGGTCTCGGCCAAAGATTCCGGGTAGACTTGTGCCCACTGGAGGCCCACTGAAATAGCTACAGACCCTTCATGGGCACAGTGGAGCACCTAGGGTCATCTACAGAGAATACAGAGGAAACAGAAAAGGCAGCGATTAAAACCAAGAGAGAGGCAGATTTGCTAATGGCAAATCACACCTCCAGCTATCATTTGTCCCCAGATGGCCTTGTTTTTATCTATTCCTCACAACTATCAGTTTATCCTGGGGTTGTAAAGCAGGCAGGATTTGTTGATATTCTACCCCATGTCTCTCTGGCCCACCGGAGCTCACCTACAGCTGCTGGGGACAATTTCCACCCTGCAGACAGCTTGCACAGCGAGTAGCTCTCTTGTTCTCTGGCCCCCCCAGGAGCTGGCTGTTTCCTTACTGCCATTTGGAAATAGATAATATTATACTTTTAAAAATGATTTCAAATCAAATATTTGTTTAGCCCCCCTTGGAACTTAGAAAACCTCTATACTCAATCATCTTTAAGGCCCTTTGCAGTTTCCCGATTTTATAATTCTAAGATGCAGCCTACATCACGGCTGTTGTTGCTAGATTTGTGTTGCTCTCTCTTACTTCTCAGAAAGGACTGGGCTCCTTTTTAAGATAGAGCCCAGGGTCTGTCTCATCCCAGATCATATAACAAAAGGACGTACAACTTTGTGAAGCCTATTACTTAGCGAGGAGGGTAAGTAATACAGACAAAGGGAGTACTATGAGGTGTTATACTGCAGAAAGAAACAACCAAGCAACTCAGCAACAAGAATAGGTTGTAAAAAAACAGCATTGAAGAGTAAGAAACGCAACAGGATTTACAGCATTAAACCATTTAAGTAAATCAAAATGCATACAGAATATTAGATTTTTACAAGGATGCATACAAATTTAAGGACATGTATAAATAAATTCATCAGAGTCAGTGCCTGTGTGTGGAGGGAATGGGGGGAGGGCGGAAATGAAGGGGAAACATCAAACAAAACATGGGAGTCTTGCCCGCACGGATAATGACAATGTGCTACGACAAGGAAGACAAAGAATAGAACTCAAGGCTGCACCTGAAGTTCAAAAAAGGAGAAGGAAAAAAAAAGCTGGCCACTCAGGTAGTTCTGCTCCTGTGACCCTCCTAAAAGGAAAAAAGAAAACAAAAAAAGTTTTAAGCTCCTTTTATGTGTTTTTTTTGTTTGTAAATGAGAAGTCATTGCAATGAAACTAAACATCAAGAACTAAGCAGTTAAACACCCATTTAGCTCAGTAATGAAGTCACTCCTGAGGTTCGGTGTGCTAGTTTTACTTCTTTTATTAAACATGGTGTAATGGATTGAATTGTGTCATCCAAAAATATCTGTCAACTTGGTTAGCCCATGTGTGGTTGTCCTCCATTTTGTGATTGTGATTTTACATATTATAAATTATTATCTCTGCTTCTGGTTAAAAGGATTAGGGTGGGATGTAACAATTTCCCCAGGGTGTGGCCTGCACCAACTTTTATCTCTCAAGAGATAAAAGGAAAGGGAAGCTAGTAGAGAAGGGAAACTCAAACCACCAAGAAAGCAGCGCTGGGTGTAAAACGCATCCTTTAGACCTGAGATTCCTGTGCCAAGATGCTCCCAGACCAAGGGAAGACTGATGCATCACAAGGACCTTCCTCCAGAGCCGACAGAGAGAGAAAGCCTTCCGCTGGAGCTGACACACTGAATTTGGACTTGTAGCCTACTTGAGTGTGAGAGAATAAAATTCTCTTTGTTAAAGCCAGAAACCCTGGTGGTGTAGTGGTTAAGGGCTACGACTGCTAACCAAAGGGTCCACAGTTCAAATCCGCCAGGCGCTCCTTGGAAACTCTATGGGGCAGTTCCACTCCGTCCCATAGGGTCACTATGAGTCGAAATCGACTCGACGGCACTGGGTTTGGTTTGGTTTTGGTTTTGTTAAAGCCATCTGCTTGCAGTATTTCTGTTATAGCAGTACTAGGTGACTAAGACACATGGAAATAAACATAAAGCTATTCAAACAACAACAACAAAAAAAATGACACTTGTGTCTACCTCCAATTGTCTTGCCTATCATATTTGTTTGGGTAATGCTACTTATTATAATAAATAACTTAAAAATATACAGTGTCTCAGACACAACGGACATTTATTTCTTGCCCACATGACAGTTCTGGCAGATGAATGGGTCAGCAGGGCTGTCTTCCTCCATGCATCTATCAGGAACCCAGGTTGACACGTCCCCTGCCCTCTTTAACACATGGCTGTCAAGCTCACCCCTGGGGGGTCATGTCCATTCTGTCCAGAGGGGAAAAGACCATAGGAGAGTAGGCTGGGGGTTCTCATGGCCAGGCCTGAAGGTGGTGCACTTCATATCCACTCAGATTCCCCTGGCCTGACTGTGGGAAACATGGTCCAGCTGCATGCCCAAGAGCGGAAAAGGAGAGACAGTTGTGTTATGTTGTATTGTAGTCCCTTGTGTATAACTATTCCTCACTAGAGTCTGGGCATTTTGACAGCCTGGCAAGTAGCTTCTTCATCTTTGTAGCCTCTCACAGTGCCTAAGAGAGGCTGAATAAGTCTTCACTGAATGGCTATGAATGACCCGGGAAGTACATGTGCCCCTTCAGGACACTTCCTACCACTTAACAGCAGAGAAGATGTGGTTCCAGCCCATCTTCTGCTGCCATAAAAGCCAATTTAGTGGGAAACAGGAGAAACCATTACCATCCAGAGAGCTAAACATAAGACCAGATTTGGTCTCCTGGGGGCCCTTTTCTTTTATAAGCCAAAGCAAAATTAGGAAACATTGTCACAGATGCTCTCTAAAAACGCACAGTGGGTGAGGCTAGTGATTTCTACTGGGCATCAGGGAAGAGAGGTCAGGAAAATTCCAGAAGGTTAGAAACATGCTCCCATTTGGCAACAGAGAAGAGACAAATGGATTTAGAATATAAAAGGCAACATCTAATATCAACAAATGCCAGATAAGTCAGTCACAAAAGGACAAATATCATACGACCTCACTTATATAAAAAGACAATAAAAGGCAAATGTATAGAGAACAAAGTTTATTAGCGGTTACCAGGGGTGGGAGGGAGGAGCAAAGGGGAGAGGTTAACGGTGAAGGAAATACCACATTGAGTAACAGTAGGGTTGCACAGATGATTATTGTAATTTCTGTCAATAAGTCGCACACCTCTAAAAAGTTGAATTGGCAAAAGTTGTGTGGTAGATATATCTACAACAATGACAGAAAAAAAAGGAGAGTAGCTGCTGGGGCTGCTTACGTACAACCAAAAACCTCATGGGATTTGGTTCCTTGGTTTGGAGGTTTAGGGTCACAGTCTCATGGAACATCCCAGTTAATTGGCCTAACAGCATGTTTAGTGCTTTTGTTCTACCTTCTAGTTCAATGTGTAATACCTGGGCTCTTAAAAGCTTGCAAGTGACCATCCAAGACACAACATTGGTCTCTCTTCGCCTGGAGCAACAGAGGAAGAAGGAGAGTCAGGAATAGGAAGAGGATATGGAATGTGTAGCTAAGTGCCTCCATGAACAACTGCCTCCTTTGCCAGGAAACCAGAAGAACCGAATGGTACTGGGCTACCATTACTGAACATTTTGATCAAAGGTTCTGTAGAAGAATCCTGATCAAAAGGGAGAAAATGCAGAACAGAATTTCAAATTCTCATGGTCTCCAGACTTTCTGGAGCCATGAAGGTTTGATGAACCCCTGTAACTATTTCTCTGAGATAGTCTTTAAACCTTAAACCAAGAATACCTCCTGAAGTTTTCTTAAAACCAAACAATAGTTTGGCTTAACTAGTAAAAAATGTCTGCCTTGAGCATTATGCTCTTTCAAGAACTATCTACAGAGGATCAAGGAACCCTGATGACTCAGTGGTTAAGATCTTAGCTGTTAATCAAAAGGTCAGCAGTTCAAATCCACCAGCCACTCCTTGGAAGCTCTATGGGGTAGCTCTAGTCTGTCCTATAGGGTTGCTCTGAGTTGAAATCGACTCAATGGCAATAGGTATAGGGGATCGAATTGACAACAGCAACTCTGAAGAATAGATAGGAACCTTAGTGGGCAGCAAGTTTATGTTCATGGGGGAGGAACAACTCAGAAAAGGAGAGTAAAAGTGGTTATACAACTTGAATAATGTAACGAATACACTAAACGGTACATGTAGAAACTGTTGAATTGGCGTATGTTTTGCTGTGTATATTCTCAACAACAACAAAATAAATAAAATTACTTTTTTAAAAGAATCAACAAACTCTATTTTGCACAATTAGAAGTCCAAATGGAAATGCTGAGGAAAAACAAAAGCAATTTTCTTGTCTATTGCTAAGTCTGGGAAGAGGTGAAATATTATACAATAGCATTTCAAATGGGGTCCTGAGAAAAGGCTGGTAAAGGTAACTGATAAAATGGAAATTGGGGAGAGATAAAAGGAAACAGATGCCCAAAAGCAGACACTGTGTCTCCAGTGCTGTCTGGAAACACTAAAGTTGATAATTATTTACAGTTCAGCAATTTACAACAATAATTAGCTGATGGTAAATGCCTTACCAGCACATCAGTGTTTATAACAGGAACATATGTTGTCAAATCATTTCCTAACACAGGCATGAGAAAGGAATTTAGCAAATGGTTAGTGTGTTCCCTAGGCACTAGGCACCTAGAGAACTGTACGAGTTTCCTTTGGCTGCTGTAACAAATTACCACAAAGCTAGTGGTTTAAAACAACACAAATTCATTATCTTACAGTACTGTAGGTCAGAAGTCTAACACAGGCCACACTTGGCTAAGATCAAGGTGTTGGCAGGTTGCACTCCTTTCTGGAGGCTGTAGTGGAGACTCCTTTTCCTTACCCTTTAAACTTCCTAGAGGCCACCCACATTCCTTGACTCATGGGCCCATTATTCCATGGTCAAAGCCAAGGACATTGGGTGGAGTCCTTCTCACACTGCCATCTCTCTGGCTCCCTCTTCTGCCTTCCTTTTTCACCTTTAAGGATGTTTCTGATTACATTGGGCCCACCCAGATAACCCAATAACCTCTTTATTTTAAAATTAGCTGATTCTAAAACCTAATTCCATCTGAAACCTCAATCTCCCTCTGCCATTTAATCTAATATGGCAAAGGTCCCATGGATTAAGGCATTATTCTGCCTACCACAGGGATTAAGTTGAGTGACACACAAAACTTGCTCTCATGGCTTTTACAGTCAAGTGAAAGAAATCCGATGCATTCTACAATAACCATAGTCACCAATGGTTATCGAGTGTTTACTAAATGCCAGGCTCTTTTCTAAGCAGTTTATACATTAACTCAGGGGTGGCAAAATATGGCCCACCACCAGTTTTACACACACTGTTTTATTGAAACACAGCCTTGCCCATTGGTTTTGTCTATGGCTGCTTTCATAACACAGTCACAAATTTAAGCAGTTGTGACAGAAACCATGTGCCTCATGAAGCCTAAAATATTTACTACCTGGTCCTTTACAGAAAAAAAAAGTTTGCCGAATGCAAGCCATAACTAATTTAATAATGCTATGGGGTCAGTACTCCTATTATGATCCCCATTTTACACATCAGAAACGAGAAGCACAGATGGGTAAAGCAACTTGCCTAGGACCACACAGCTCATAAGCAAATGAGCCAGAATTTGAATGCCTTTGAATGCAAAAAATATTCAAATTCTGGGAAGAATTATTCAAATTATCACCTTTGAATGAAAAAAAATTTTTTGAAATATCAGTGGTACATCTTCCAGCATCACAGCAACATGCAAGCCACCACAGCACGACAGACAGACAGACAGACAGGTGAGTATATCCAGTAGAGAGCAGAAACAGAGCTCAGGGGACACACTTGGGTAAGAGAGGGGAAATGACGGATGGAACTATGGAACTAGATGGCATTTTCAGTACACCACAGATTCTTTGTGGTCTCTGCAAAGGCTTGCAGATTCTGTAGGTCCTTGCCAGCATTGTTTTTGAGTTCAGGAGTGAAGACCACTGCCTCATATGTTTATAACATTTTACAAAGGCCAAGTCACCTATCGAAGGTCCTCAATAACGTCTACCTGGAGCTGAGAGTGAAATCAAGGGCTCCTCCCCCAGTGCTCCTTTCTCTATATTCCACTCTAACACTCTTCCTTGGCTCTTGCCCTTCCCCTGGAGGCAAAGTCCAGCCCCTGCAATTGGTTTTTGCAAATCCAGATCCAAATACATCCTATGCAGGGTGGTGGTGGGGTCCCTGAGTGGTGCCAATGGTTAAGCACTCAGCTACTAACTGAAGGTTGGCAGTTCAAATCCACCCAGAGGTACCTCAGAAGAAAGACTTAGTGATCGACTTCTAAAAGGTTACAGTCATTGAAAACCCTACAGAGTGTAGTTCTACTCTGAAGCACAGAGGGTTGCCATGAGTCAGGATGGCGGTAGCTTGCCTTTTTCTACATCAGCTCTTTTATTTTTTGTTTATGATAAAATGGTTTCCTTGCTCGGATAGGATGACTAAGTGATCATCCTATGGACCCTAAATTTTTTATTAAGTTGTTAACAACTCGCTTGGCATGTTTCACACAGGTCAATCTGCATTCAAATAGGTCATCTCAGCTTGTTCTTTTGAGACTCATATACTGGTAATATAAAAGATATGATCATCCTAATTCCATAAATGAAAATAAGCTGAGGCCAAGAGTCTTTATGTGGCTCCCCAATGTCACCCAGAGCTGTAACCTTTCCCCAGCACCGTAATTTCCAAATTAGCTCAAAATGGTCAGTGAAGTGGGTTGAGTATGTGAGTGCTGGTGGAATAATTGGGTTTCTATGATAATAGGTGCTTTAAACCATGCACTGGTCTTCCAGTAAAGGAAATCTTCTTTAAAAAAAAAAAATATATGCAATAAAACTCTAAAGGGAAGATATCAGTCTAGCATTTATCGGTTTACAGACTATTCTTTGCTGCCTTGAAATTTAACAAAGATAAAACTCTTACCCAAATGCAAGATTTTGTATTTGTATTCCTCTGGGTTCTTCTAATAAATGTCCTTCATTTACACTGGTAATAAGAACACATGTTTTAAATAATTCCCATGTGGGTAACTGATCAGAAACAACGAACCAGCCTAATAGTATGACAGTGACTTCAAAACACACTGACTCAGAAGAAAGACTTCAAGGGGGAAAATAACGTTCAAAGGAGATTTGGCTATGTTCAAGCAAGAGGACACATTTATGAATTCAAGCTTCTGCACCTAACAGATGACTTGTATGCCTTCAAAGTGAACCAGCTCACCTCTACTTCATTTTAGACAAAATGAAGCAAAATGAGATATCGAGTAAAACTCAAAAGAAATGTTCTGATGACCAAAGTATGCAGGATGATGAAACAGGGATTTCTCCCTTTATTATGGGCCCAACAATCCCTGGCATGGTGCCTTGAGTCAGACTAGACCAGATGGATGAGAGCCTGAGATCAGCTTCCTAAGAGTCTAGGTTGTCCACAGAAAAAGGAGCTTCCTGGAAGCTGGGGAACTCTCTCTCATCAGGCTCATCAAACTTGCTGTAAGGATAATTCAAAACTTTGATCAAAACTGGACCAGGTGACTTTGGAGATGCTCACACCATAGACCCTCCCTGACTCTAAGGAGAAAGCTGTCCTAAATGGGTAGCTCTCAAAATTATTTTTAGCAATAGGCTACTTTATTAATGAACCCCTGACTCCCTAAGAATCAAAGTTTATCTCATTAGAAAGGGCTGTAGTCATTCATCCAACAACATCTATTGAAAACCTACCATGTTCCAGGACTGTTGGTTTTTTTTAATTCATTCAACAAATACTTGTTGAGGGCTTACTATGTGCCAAGCATTGTGTTTAGCCCTGGAAATAAAGTGTTGCTCTTTTGGAGATAAGACAAATAAATGAATAAGATAAATGTAGATCTTAATAAGCATTTATAAATAAATAAAACAGGGCAATGAGGCAGTGGTGACTGGACAGCTCCTTTGGAGTGACAGAAGGGCTCCCTGGGGCGGCTTCCTTTGAACTGAGTAGTGAAATGTGAGAAGCAGCAAGCCAGGTGAACATCTGGAGGGCAGCAGCCAAGAAAAGCAAACCGTAAGCTCAAGGCTCCAAGGTAGGAATGAGATGAAGTGTTTGTAAAAAGGCTAGGGTAGCCAGAGCGTGAGGAAGACGAGAAGACTGAGCAGGGACGGAAGCTGGGTCAGGAGGTGCTTACAGGCCAAGGTGAAGAGTTAGGATTTTATTCTAAAATGGCCGATGGGGAGAATTTAAGCAAGGGACACTGCCTTTACTCAGAATTGCATGGGAGTCTGTGTAGAGTGACCCCATGTGAGACAAAACCAAACATTGCTGGGTCCTACACCATCTTCACGATCTTTGGCACACTCGAGTCCATTGTTGTCGCCACTGTGTATTTTGAGTGCCTTCCAGCCTTTTCCAGCCTAGGGAGCTCATCTTCCAGCATTCTATCAGGTAATATTATGATTCATAGGGTTTTCATTAGTTAATTTTCGGAAGTAGATTGCCAGGCCTTTCTTCCTAATCTGTTTTAGTCTGGAAGCTCTGCTGAAACCTATCCACCATGGGTGGCCCTGCTGGTATTTGAAAATACTTGCGGCATTGCTTCCAGCATCAGAGCAACAAGCAAATCACAGCAACAAGCAAGCCACCGTAGTATGACAAGCTGAGAGACAGGCTTGGGTTTGAATACGGAGTTTGTAAAGCTCTTCAAACTTGGGCGAGTTTCTCCACTGGCCTGAGCTTTGGTTTCCTCTTCTGTAAAACGGGGATAATAACGCGCACTCTCAGGATTGCCGTGTGGGTCAGGTGGCATGTAAACATTTAGCACAGTGTTGGGCACAGTGCAGCTGCTCAGTAAAAGTCACTTCCTTTTTTCCAGGGAGGGACCAGTGGTAGCTCTTCGATGTTACCTTGTTCTTTTCCTCTTTCTGAAGATGTTTTGAGCCAGGCTATGGTGAAGAGAGACACCCTTACGTTGTCACTTGAAACAAGGTTGGAAAATAATTACCTCGTGGAGAGAAGCACACCTAGCAGAATGCCTGGAACAGAGACAGTAGCAGTCTTTACTGTTGCTGCTGCTGCTGACGATGCTGAAAGGGTAACATAAAAACAAGACTTCAGACCACAGCAAGCTCTTCCTTGCCCTGAAAATGTCTTAAACTGATGCACTAATCAAGAAGCCTCCATCTAAGACGTAAGCAGAACTTTCTTCCTGGGAACACAACCATTCCCAATTATGCTGCCAGCGCCCTGTAAGTTACACTTACTTTCCACTTCCCTCACTTCTCAGAAGGCTTGAGAAAACATCCAACCTCCTAATTACAGAGAATGAGGCAGGTTTGTGCAATCTGATCCTGACATCCCCAGATAAGAAGAATACCAGAAGGGGCTGAAGGAGATCACAGAACCATCTTCCATTACAAAGCTGGGCTGCATTTGTTTCTTTTAAAAGAATCGAAGAGCCACATACCAAATCGCATCAGCACAGATGCAGGATTTCATCACTCTGATCTGTGTTACGAGGCAATGGGGTTAATTAATCTAGGGAAGCATCTCCTGCCAGCCACTGCATCCTCCCAGTGCGGGTCTTGATCAGGTTAAGGACCACCAGGCCCTTCCTGTGACCTGCAGAATTATTTTTCAATGTCGAATTGAATTACACCAGAATGGCTTCCTCAGAAGTGCCTTTAAACAAAAGTATCAAGTTAATAACAAACAATGGGGGAAAGAAATCGCAGACAAAGATTGCCATCCAGAGCCACATACTCGTTCCTCTGCAGAATGAACGTTGGAAAACGTATGAATTTTAAAATCCAAATAAAACTTGTGTCCTGCACAATGAAACGGAAAGGAATTCTTCACAGATGGAGCAAGTGAATGACAGGATCCTATTTCCTTGCAAAATAAGGACTGTCCATTTTACCACATTCAGGTTATTTTTAAATAATGCGCATTTACTTTGCAGTCCATGAAGCCATTATAGAATAGACTGCACCCTAAGCATAGTAGAGATAAGGTTAAAAATATCACCTAGAGTTGTGACTAGGATTCTATTTGCATATGGATCCTGGCGATTTTGAGATACCCCAGGCTGTTACTGGACCCGATATGTACACACACCTGTGGGACCTGTTCAGAGAGGAGGAGGGGACAGTAAGAAAGTAGGCGAACTGTAATCTGATAATCTGGGGCTTTTGCTGAGTCTTCTGGAAAGCTGAGTACCAGTACTGCCAAGGAGGTTGTCATGGATTGAATTGTGTCCCCCAAAAATATGTGTCAACTTGGCTAGGCAATGATTTCCAGGATTGTGTGACTGTCCACCATTTAGTCATCTCCAGTGATTTTCCTATGTGTTGTAAATCTTACCTCTATGATGTTAATGAGGCAGGATTAGAGGCAGTTATGTTAATGAGGCAGGACTCAATCTACAAGATTAGATTGTGTTTTAAGAAATCTCTTGAGATATAAAACAGAGAACCAAGCAGAGAGACGTGAGGACCTCATACCACCAAGAAACAAGAGCCGGAAGAATAGCTCATCCTTTGGACCTAGGGTCCCAGTGCTGAGAAGTTCCTAGAGCAGGGAAAGTTTGATGACAAGGACCTTCTCCCAGAGTTGACAGAGAGAGAAAGCCTTCCCCTGGAGCTGGCATCCTGCCTTTGTGCTTCTAGCCTCCTAGGCTGCGAGAGAATAATTTCTCTTTGTTAAAACCATCTACTTGTGGTAATTCTATTATAGCAGCACTAGATACTCAGACAAGGGTGGAATGACGATTCTACCCCACAACACTGTGAGAGTTCCCCGAGGATGTCACCTACAGTTAGCATCTATTTCTGTCTCTCTAGAACCCTCACCTCCTTCTTCTAGTACTAAAAGCTTCTCCTTTCTTTGAGAAAAACACTCTGATACAGCCCCTCCCATACACCCCAGCACAGTAAGACACAGACTCAAGTCAGGGTAATCAGTCTTCCCTAGGACTTTCCTGCTGGTGCTGTCAGGGAAGATTGTGTCTTCTGGGATCCCTAAGCTAGCAGTGTGAGTCTGGGGCTGTGGGTGGCCATCTCACCCATCATGTTGGGAAGCCAGTCTAAGAGGTGTGAGGATGATTCCTGGTGGTATTATCTAAGCCTCTGTATCCAACCAGACTTGCACTCTTAGAATTGCAAGTTATGAGAGCTAATACACGTCTTCTATGCTTAAGCAATTTGAGTTACGTTTCCTTTATTTACAGCCTAATGATAATGTAGGTGGCACAACAGTTAGCTCAGCTGTTAACAGAAAGGTTGGCAGTTGGAATCCACCCAGCAGCTCCTCAGAAGAGAAACCTGGCAATCTCTTCCTATAAAGATAAAGCCTAGAAAACCCTATCGGGCAGTTCTACTCTGTCACATAAGGTCGCTATGAGTCAGAATTGACTCAAAGGCAACAGGTTATAACATCCTAAAGGAGCCATGGTGGTTTAATGGTTCAAGCGCTTGGCTGCTAACTGAAAGGTTGGTGGTTTTAAAACCCCCCAAGGAGCTCTGGTGGTGCAGTGGTTAAGTGTTCAACTGCTAACTGAAAGGTCACTGGTTTGAATCCACCAGCTGCTCCACCAGAGAAAGATGTAGCAGTCTGCTCCCATAAAGATTAAAAAAAAAAAAACTTTTTTTTTTCCCATAAAGATTACAGCCTAGAAAAATCTATGGGGCAGTTCTGTCTGTCACATGGGGTCACTATGAGTCAGAATTGACTTAACGGCACCCAACAACAACAATGATAATAATAATAATTGCTATTATTATTATTCACCATTATGCCTGCAGACTGGACTTTAAAGGAGCTGTTTCAGATCAGGCACAATTCAGAAGGTCCTTGAAAAACTGTTCTTTGCCAGGTTCGTGTTCAACAAAAACCAAAAAAAAACCCAAACCCGTTGCTGTCGAGTCGATTCCGACTCATAGCAACCCTATAGGACGGAGTAGAACTGCCCCATGGAGTTTCCAAGGAGCGCCTGGTAGATTCAAACTGTTGAACTTTTTCTTAGCAGCCAGAGCCCTTAACCACTACGTGTTCAACAAAGTGGCACTAAAATGTTCCCAGTGGAGGAACTGCTTGGAGCTGTCCCAGGGCCTGGTGCTGAAAAAGAAACCATTGCAGGGCCTGCAGCTGAGCTCTAGAATAAGAAAGAGAGGACCCTTATGGAAGCAGCAACTGGTGTCTGCAGTTGGAAAGTCCACCATTGGGCTCTGTGGTTTCAGGAGAATAAAGCATCAGGTCAATTCACTGACCAGGTGCCAGCAGCATGTAGATGTCTTTGCATTAAGGTGGAGCCCAGTGGTAAAAGGTCCTAGGGCTGCCTGGATGTCTGCTTCCAGGCTGATGCTAACTGTAGAAGCTGACAGTTCTTGTCCTTGAGAAAGCAGAGTAGGAAAAGTGGGACTCCAATATGAAAGCAAATGGGGTGCTGAAGTCAGGGGCCTTGGGTTCAAGTCCCAACTCTGACATTTATCAGCTACATAACCCTGGAAAGTAGCCATTCTCAGCCTCAGTTCTCTAACCTACAAATTGGGAATGTTGATAATTATAATTATAATCAAAACATACACCTAAATTTGTTTTTATCTCTACTGTTAGAGTTCCGTACTATCTGAATTGTGGTGTAGTCCTCTGTTCATATGTCTGCCCCCCTCCCCGCTCCGCCTAGAGCAGTGACTGTGTTATACTCACTTCTTTATCCCTCATCCTTAGCATGGTACCTAAAGCTCAAAATTATACACATAATAAGTTAATGAAATTAGTCAATGCGTATAAAATCCTTTACACTCTGCTGCACAACTACCAGGCCAGAAACAAAATTATGTCCAGAGATCTGGACCTAATGCGGACAAGACAGGAACCAAGTTACTAGACCTGAATGGGACACTTAGCATGGATTACATGGGGGAAGAAAGGAGTCCTGGTCCCTGGCCAGGGTGACTTGATGCTGAACTCCCAAGTTGGAGAACTCAAAGCCTTCCTGAATAAGAACCAGGTTGGTCCCACACTTTAGAGAGAACCTGATTTAAGTGGCCTCAATTGGAGGTAGAGTATTTTATAAGGACTGGGTAGGGAGCCCAGTTGCCATCGAGTCAATCCTGACTCATAGTAACCCTATATGAGTCGGAATCGGCTCAATAGCAATGGGTTTGATTTTTGGTTTTTTGGGTAGGGAGCCAGGTACCTCAGGATACCAAACAACCACAATTGCTGCTATGACCATTGGAAACAGCTATTGGAGATACTTGGGAATAGATTATGGCCCAGATGCCTCTACTGTTCCAGCATTTAGAATGACTGAAAGATGGGAGTCAGTTTCCACTGGAGAATGTGGAATTGTTTGCACTTTTCAGATACTCTTTGCTGGAGGATGAATCAGCCTCTTTCTTCAAGAATCCAGAAACCACTGAACAATTCTGCCTAAAACCTATGCTTCATTTTCTAGTTTTAGTAATTCAAGTTCAAATCATTTGCTTGCAAAGATTAAAATTTATTGTGTTTCATGAAATGTCTGGGCATTTTGTTTTGCCTTACATCTTTTTTTCCAAGACTAACTGCAACAAAATTATATCTGTCCTAAGTATTGGCCCTATAAGACAGAGTAGAACTGCTCCATAGGGTTTCGAGGAGAGGCTGATGAATTTAAACTGCCGACCTTTCAGTTAGCAGCCCAGCTCTTAACCATTGCACCACCAGGGCTCCAGAAATATTCATAGATATATGTATATACACACATTTGTATACACACATATATTTCCATGCGCCATCAGGTGTTAATGATTGTCGCTTTAAGGACTAAGATGCACCTGACCCAAGCCATGGTGTTTTCAATCACCTAATATGCAGTGAAAGCTGGGCAATGAATAAGGAAGACAGAAGAATTGACGCCTGTGAATTATGGTGTTGGCGAAGAATACTGAATATACTATGGACTGCTGAAAGAATGAACAAACCTGTCCTGGAAGAAGTACAGCCAGAATGCTGTCTGGAAGTGAGGATGAGGATACTACATCTCACATGCTTTGGACTTGTTTTCAGGAGGGACCAGTCCCTGGAGAAGAACATCATGCCTGGTAAAATAGAGGGTCAGCAAAAGGGAGGAAGGCCTTCAACGAGACGGATTGACACAGTGGCTGCAACAATGGGCTCAAGCATAACAATGGTCATGAAAATGGCACAGGACTGGGCAGTATTTGGTTCTGTTGCACGTAGTGTCACTATGAGTCAGAACTCACTCAACAGCACCTAGCAACCACAACGATTGTCTCAGGGTGACACCATTGGACAGATTCTGAATATTTGAGCTTTTGTTTCTTTGCTAATATGAAACATTGTTTCTTCTAATGGCCCTTTTGCTTGCAATTGTCTATGGGGACCTTTATTCGGAGGCTTTCGGTCTTGGTCTTTTTTATTTCAAGTGTCGGTTGTTTTATCTGGAGATACAGAAGTTTGTTTTCATTTCTAGCTTATTTACTTTCT
The DNA here is from genome assembly GCF_030014295.1 of Loxodonta africana. Taxonomy (NCBI): domain Eukaryota; kingdom Metazoa; phylum Chordata; class Mammalia; order Proboscidea; family Elephantidae; genus Loxodonta; species Loxodonta africana. Next base: position 15,186,854 of record NC_087357.1, read on the forward strand.
AAGGCTCTTAGAAAATCTTCAGCCATATGAAGGAGATTTTTTAAATTGGCAATTTCCATTCCAATTTATTTATTTATGACTAAGTCCTCTACTTCAGGTCTAAACCCATTTACAAAAAGAAAAGACAAGCCTCCTTCATTTGAGCTTCTGGATCTAGCCAGAATACTGCCTGAAAGTTTCTTGAGTTCTATGTTCAAAGCCTCCTATTGCTTCATCTTTATTTTGTTTGCAATTTTGTATTTTTGTCCAATCTCCCCTGTGGGAAAGGCTTCTGCAATAGCCTAATGTACTGTACTGTCTTCTTTTTGGTTTTGTTTATTGTTGTTTTTTTGCCCTCTCAAGACCATTATTAAATTACAAACAGCTGGGTCATTTAAATGCTCCCTTGTCTTCCCAACCCTGCTGCTTTTACACATCTTCCCCTTTCAAGGTGGCTAACATTCAAATAAACTAGTTGGTACAGATCTGACAGTCCAGAACAATAAGTATCTCATAAAATCTCAATTTCTGTAATAACTTTGTATCTGTCTCCCTGAGGTTTAAAAATCCTTAATTATAGCCCTACACTCAGCTCTAGACGGGATTTAAATTTGACTTCCACACATCAATCTTTAGTCTAGCAGCTTTAAAATGTGATTGTTCTTTTCTTGAGAAAAGAGGAGGAAGGAGCAGAAGGAAGAAAAGCTGTGTAAAGTGGATGATGAATATCAAGCACGGAGAGGGAGGTGGAAGGGGAGGGGGTTCCAGATGGTTTGAACAGGCCTTAAATTAGAGCTCTTTTGAGAGAGAATAACTTTGAGTTACCATTTTGTTTCGAGGGCTCCTCATCCTGCCAATTTTAAAGAAACTGAGTGTGGAAATTTTAAATACTATTATTTCCTAATTTTTCTAGATGTCTTCTTAAATGTATTAATTTTGACATGTCAGAAGTTTCCCTAAATGGACACTGTTATTCTAAATCAAAAATACGTTTGCCATTTACAAAGGTAAGTGCAAAAGTTAACATTACAGTACAGTTTCATGTAGGAAACAGTTCTTGTTGTTGTTGTCAGGTGCCGTTGAGTCGGTTCCGACTCATGGTGATACTACGCACAACAGAATGAAACACTGCTCGGTCCTGCACCATTCTTACAATCATTGTTATGCTTGAACTCATTGTTGCAGCCACTGTGTCAATTCATCTCATTGAGGGTCTTCCTCTTTTCCGCTGACCCTGTACTTTGCCACGCATGGTGTCCTTCTCCAGGGATTGATCCCTCCTGATAACATGTCCAAAGTATATAAGACACAGTCTCACCAACCTTGCTTCTAAGGAGCATTCTGGTTGTACCTCATCCAAGACAGATCTGTTCATTCTTTTGGCAGTCCAGGGTATATTCAATATTCCTCTCCAACACCACAATTCAAAGGTGTCAATTCTTCTTTGGTCTTCCTTATTCATTGTCCAGCTTTCACATGCATATGATACGATTGAAAATATCATGGCTTGGGTCAGGCGCACATTAGTCTTCAAGGTGACATCTTTGCTTTTCAACACTTTAAAGAGGTCCTTTGCAGCAGATCTGCCCAATGCAATGGGTCGTTTGATTTCTTGACTGCTGCTTCCATGCTTCGTCTTTAGGAGGGTGAAACTCTGACAGATCAAACTCATGACCAATAAGAAGGTTGCCTAGGAAGGGGTCTTGCTGCGAATTACTAGGTGATTATTGACTCTGGAATATTGACTAAACAAAACAATCTTCTTTCACAAATCTTCACATGTCACAAATTGACATGACAAACAGTGTCTTCATGAAGGTTTTGAAGGAGATCCTCGGCAATATTTGACCAGTTGCCTTTGCACAAATTGCCATCAAGTCTAACAGACCTCCAACCACTAGTCTTCAAGGTTGGCTTGAATTGAATGGGAGACATACTGGGCCTGTGGCCACGTCTATTCCCTGTGGAAAGCTTCCTTATACACTCGTCAGACACAAGACAATCCAAAAAATAACAAAAACACATTAGACAGTACTGTATGAATCGTCAAACAAATACAAAAACAAAGCAATTAGTGGAAGAATAGAAGGTTAATTGGAAAAAAGTACCAAATAGTACTCCTACAATGTAAAAGCTCTAATGATTTTATACATATATTTAAGTCTGACTTTTTTTAAACAAATTATGAGCCTACATACCCAAAGGTCTAATTACCTTATATCTAATGACCTTAAATAAATCCTAAGATACAAAGCATAGACTATTAAAATAAATTCAGCAACCAAAGTTCACTAAAATAAGTCATAGGTTGTTTGGTTACAAATCCTAAGATAACAAAAAAAACAGCCACCAGAACTCACTGAAACAAGTTAGAGCTCATATCGTTGTTGAGACAGTTGGCTGGCAGCAAATCCAAAGAACCAATAGAATTTGGGCACAAGGAACCCAATAAGCACATCAGTTGAACCAAAGAACTCATGGAATGCTGCTAAGTGAGAGTCTTCGAACTTATTTTGGTGAAACCTCCAGAATTGTCAAAGGATGAGACCATCACTTAAAACATGAAACTAAAAAGCTGAATTTATTATCTCTTATGTAAGGGAGAACTATGCTGGCCTAAGAGACTTTACTGGGCAAGGAGGCCAATGAGACTTCATTGAGCAAAGCTAACTTCTGATCTACAGAGTTTTGTGTACGAGGCAGGAGTGAGACGATGTCAGCCTTAGAAGCGTGTTTTGTGCTGGTGGCAGCTGCGGAAGTGGATTGACGTCAGCTTTAGCAGTGTGCTCACTGGTGTGAGCCTGTTGTGATTGACTAACTTTTAAAGCATAAGGTTGTCCCTGATTGGCTGGCCTTCCAAGATACGCTTACTGAAGCCAGTTGGGTTGATTGACAAGAACAGTTTAAAATCAATTCTGGTGTTTACTGGTTACCATGACTATAAAACTGTCAGTCCTTCTTGAGAATGTGGGGACTTCTTATTCTCAGTCTTTGCTACAACCCCTTGATCAGACTCACAAAGAACTACTAACTCCAAATAGACTATACCCATTTCTTCTCTTTGTCGTTGTGACCTCCCGCTATTTCCAAAGGTAATTAAGTAGACCCGGCTGGGCTTGCTTTCCACAGAACCCTGTTGTGTGCTTTATTGCCTCCTGTGATTTCTAGGTGATTGCAAATTGATTGATAGCTTCTTTTTGCTTTTTACTATGGTCCCAGGCACAACTGATGATAAAATAGTTTTGTTTTCTAGATTCATCCTTTTATTTCCCTTTTTCAAAAGAAAAGTTTTGTTTTGTTTTGTTTTTTCAACTTTTTCCATCCCAGACTTCTAAGTAATGATTAGTGCCTCTGCATTCTTTGGCCAAATCCATGAATAAACAAGTCAACAAATTGTGCTGATGTGAATATGCCCAACTTTTCAAAACTAGGACTTGCTGGATAGGAGACAGGATCCAGCCAGGCAAAAAAAAAAAAACCAAACCCACTGCCGTCGAGTCAATTCCGACTCATAGTGACCCTGTAGCGACCCAATAGGACAGAGTAAAACTGCCCCATAGGGTTTCCAAGGCTGTAAATCTTTACAAAAGCAGACTGCCACATCTTTCTCCTACGGAGCAGGCTGGTGGGTTCGAACCACTGACCTTTTGGTTAGTAGCCAAGCGCAGCCAGGTAAGATAACTAAAAAGGCACAGCTACAGATTTTCAAAGCCCAGGAAGTTGTAGAGACATTACATACTGAAAGAGTTCAGAGGCGAGAGCAACCCTGTGCCCTAGGTGAATAGGTGAAACATCGCAGAGGAGAGGGGATTTGTTTTTGTTGCTGGAAAAAAAACAGGTGACATTTTCTTGCAACTTTCTACATACTAACTAGAAATAGAAACTCGTCTCATGATTTTTAAACATACCAAATAAATTTCCACCCTGACTTCTTAGCATATGCCTTGTTGTTCATGTTTTATGCTGCTTCTTCCCTGCCTATTTTAATACTAATGGATTTTTTAGAACCAGATCAAGACGGGCAAACTACAAATTCATAGTGAACTAAACTTAAACTTCAGAAAATGGCCAGTCTAGGAGAGAAAAGACCCACAATTATTCTCATCCCCAGCTGAGTAACACGTGGAGGATAAACCTTCAAAGAATGGGAGTAAAGGAACCAGTCAAAATTTTAATGACCTTCTAATGGTCACACGCGAGCTGGAGTAACAGGTTAGAATTCCAAGGAGCCCCAGCCCCATGACAGGTATGCACCTACTTGCCCATCCTTTTGCACAGGTCTTCACTGAGTGCTCATGGCAGTATACTAAAGGCTGGGACCAGAGCAAGAGAACTGAGACATACCAAATTTTTACGCAAATAATGCACAGCTACACTTGTTTGCCAACCACGCCGACCCCATGCAAGGTATTTTTGTAAGCATCACTATGCCATCTTTTTTCTTTTTTTTTTTTAAGTCGGTGCAGTTGGCAAACAAACATAGAAGGCATGCATTATTTGCTTAAAAATACACTATTTCTCCTGAGGTACACAGGGCCTTCTCCAAGTGTAAGACAGTCAGCCTCTGAAAGGTGCAGGGAAGAGCAGGGTAGCTGAGAAAAGGCAACCTGACACTAAGGGCTTTCAGCTGCCAAGAGCTGGAGGCAAAGAAGGAGAAATTAGAGAAACCTCCTTAAAGAATTCCCAGAAGATAGAAATCTCCCTAGGCACAAAATGACAGTACAAGAGAACAAATGAACTATCTAAGAACCAAAAAAACTAGGAGCAAATGGTAAAACACAGAGAGACCTCTTGCCATCAGAAGACCTAGCAGTTCAGCTATAATGAACAAAGAGATTTCTGTATCTCAGCAGTGATTAATCCCAAGCTCCACAGAAGAAAACATCATGAACCTGCTATCAAAGTATTTGATGCACATGGTGAACTGAATCAAAACTGCAAAGAAGTCCAGACCTAACTCAATTATAGATAAGATTGGCTCAGCCACCCCTCTCTAGCAGCCTGAAACAAGAAAGGATATGCCCTTTTCTGGAGGCAAATTTTATTTACATCAGTCTCTACTGTTCTTTTACGCAAAATATCCAGTAGACATCAAGGATTATAAGCCACATGAAGAAAAAAAAAAGTGGACCATAGACAAGAGAGAAAATCATCAACAGAAGCAGACACAGAGATGGTCAGAAGTTGAAATTATCAGACATGAACTTTAAAACAACTATGATTTTATTATAGTCATAGTGGAAAGCGTAGGTGACGTGTTGGAGAGATGCGGAACTTGAGCAGATGTGTGGAAATGATGAAGACCATAAGGAGACCAATCCATTAAACCAAAGAAAATATAAACACAAGCTTTTTGTCCATTTTTGTTATCAGTTTTTCCTTTCTTTAACTTATGTTAGCTTCTTTATATATTTCAGGATTTATTTTAAGAAGAAAATAATTCTAACAAGTCAAGGAAAATTTTGCATGCTAGATCTGAATTATCTTGCAGTAGAAATTAGAAATGTTTATAAATTTCAAAGTAAAAACATTTGAAGCATAATATATCTCTATCTGAGCTAGTATAATGAAACAAAGATACGCCCAACACATCATCTCTGCAGATCTTTCTTATTTGTTGTAACTTGCCCCCATTTATAAGGAAATAGTGGCTCATCTCATCACATTAAGTGGCTCATAACATCATTAATTCTTTAATTGATACACTGGTAGTCAGGAAGCCTCAACCAGTAGCTATTCCTCAAACCAAAAACTAAAAACCAAATCCAGTGCCATGCAGTCTATTCCAACTCATAGCCACCCTATAGGACAGAGTAGAACTGCCCCATAGAGTTTCCAAGGAGTGCCTGGCAGATTTGAACTGCCAACCCTTTGGTTTGCAGCCGTAGCACTTAACCACTACACCACCAGACTTTCCAGCCCTTAAACAGAAAATTTTATTATCATACACAAAAGCTTCCATATTTATCAATGGCAAATGTGAAAAATGCTTTCCCCTTGATCTTACTTAATCCAGGCAACATGGTCAACCTTTGTCACGGCTTTTACAGAAGAAAATCATGACTTTGCAGTAAATTCACCAAGCAGACCAAAAATTAATTAATTGCCGCCATCAAGTGAAGATCATATTTTACTTCATTAAGCTCCAAACTCACCCAGGGAAATATTCCAGGCCTATGAGTCTGATTTCTTCCTTTACCTAAAAGATCTTTGGGAGTTTTATAATATATCAACCCCATCCTGATCAGGTTTTTCTTCCTGGGTTCACAAAGATGGGTTACATTTCTCTGTGCACAGCATCCTTGCATCTTCCATCCCTAAAAGAAATTGTTTACTTTATTATTCATCTGAAAGTAAGTCTGGTGAGATGGATGAAATAAGCACATAACAAAAAATTAAAACCACTTGGGGGGCTCTGAGCTTCCATTAAAGGTGGTGGAAAAATTTGGAGACAGCGGTGGTGGTTGTACAACACGATGAAAGTAATTAATCTCACTGAAATGTGCACGTAAAAAACATTGAAAATGGCAAGTTTTTGTTATATATATATCTTTGCCAGGATGAGAAGTAAATTTTTTTTTAATTCTAAACCTTTTGAAGAGACCAGGTGAATCTTAGTATTTCATTAACTTCTGTGTAGAAACAATTTTCTCAAGAAGTTGATAGTTATAATCAGAAGGAATTAGGGAAAAAAGAGAATGATGGTATTAAAATATCTCAAATGATAGGTGAGCTTTTAAAAGAGTGAAGCCCTGGTGGTGTAGTGTTTAAGTGCTATGGCTGCTAACCAAAGGGTCGCAGTTCGAATCCGCCAGGTGCTCCTTGGAAACTCTATGGGGCAGTTCTACTCTGTCCTATAGGGTCGTGATGGGTCAGAATCGACTCGACGGCACTGGGTTGGGTTTGGTTTTTGGTTTTAAAAGAGTTTACAAAATCAAAATAATTTTGCCAACCGTTTTCACGCTTATTAGTGTCATGAAACGTCTTATTGTTCCCTTCTGTTGCATGCCCCAAATCAGACCTCTTGTCTTATTCTGCTTCTTCAATGTATCCTCCCAGCAAAGCACAGCAACCACTTGCTTAGAAAGCACTTACCCTCTAGGAGAGATACAACCATTCTGCCGACTTCCATTGGGTTACCATCCGCATCCTCTCTATGGTGGGAGAGGATGGGGGAGGCAGCAGTTTCCAAGCTATTCTTCCCCTCCTGCCTGTCTTCCTAGGCTGCTGCTCGGCAGGAATATCATACATTCAATGCAATGACATGAGTTTCTCTGGGTTTTATGAAAGCTGGAGCTGATGGGAACCCAGAGGTGCTCTAGAATTGACTTAGGGTGGGAGTAGGGGAAAGAAGAGGGGCCTGGGAAGAGAAAGGAGACAGGAACTGAGACAGACAGAGCCAGGCAGCACAAGCAAGAGAATGGTCTGCACATTAAACTCAGACCAAAAAATATATGTTTATTGAAATCCAAGTTGTAAGATTATATTCTTGGGAAAAGGGGGGTTTACTTACATTTTCCCCATTTAAACATGTTTACCTAGTGTCCATATTATTCATGAAAACCATAATTATGATATGCTTTGAAAGAGGAAGCTGAGCTATTACCTACCAAACGTCAACTACATCTCCCTCTCCCTCTCAGTACTCAACATTCACTGATAACACTTCGTATTGTTTTTTTCTGAGAAAGAGAAGTGGAGGGAACAGCTTGGGCTCTGTCTACACATTGGTAGTCTAAGACTGTTATTGAGTTTCATAAGCCCAGAGGGACTGGCTCAAAATAATCCCTTTTACCCAGACATTTGTCACTGGGTAGCAGATTTGCCTTCCACCCCCCATCTCTACCCTATGCTCATTTCCAGATCCATCCATTTGTCCCAGCGCATGAGTAACGGATTTACTCACCCTTCTTTTCCTTCCCCTCCTGCAGTAGCCCCACAGCCACCGTTGAAGATTCTATCTTGGTTCCAGACTTTCAAAGGAATGGTGTGGGGTGGGCAAGAACAGCGAGAAGAGGAGAGTGAACGAATACGGCCAGCAATAGTCTGGGCCTGAGGTTAAAACCAGGTTCAGAATCTTCTACCTTCACCCTGATTTGAAGTTTAGAAACTGGCTGAAGTGGCAGGAACTCAGAGGGCCGAGGATGAGCCTCATATAAAATGGGGGCATTAGACCAAATAACCTCTCAGTCCACCTATGGCTCTAACGTTTCAACATTCTAGAACACTGTCCTCTACGTGGCCTGGCTCACAGTCTGGAGTTCAGTGTAGGGTTGCCAGATTTAGCAAATAAAAATACGGAACACCCAGTTAAATTACACTTGTAGATAAACAACAAGTAATTTATTATCAGTATGTCCTATACAATATTTGGGGCATACTTATATTAAAAAATAAATATAAGACGGCCTGTTAAATTATACTTTCAGATAAACACATAATTTTTTTAGTATAAGTATGTCCTGTGTAATATTTGGGATATACTTCTACTAAAAAATAAAAGCAGGACATGCAGTTAAATTTGAATTTCAGATAAACAACAAATAATTTTTTAGTATCATTATGTCCAGTGCAATATTTGGTTATTTTATCAGGCAACCTTAACTCAGCAGGTAGTTTGTAAACAGATATTAATGTAGCTACCATTTACTGAGCATTTACTAGGGCTACACCCTGGGATTTGTATGAGTCAGCTTGTTTGATGCTAACGGCCTTAGGAGCAAGGTAAAGACAGAGCCTTCTAGAAATGAGGTGCTGAGCCAGACAGCAGTGATGCTCAAATACAAGTCCAGGCCCAGCTGGCTGCGTATTATTTACAGGCTATCACTAGGAAAGTGCTACAATATTAGAAATGCATCAGATATTTTTGGAACAATACACAAGGAACTATATTTGCCTGGAGTGGGGTGGGGGTAGAGTCGTTGGTCAAAGGTGAGAGGATGACTTACTTTTCACTGCTCTTTTCATCTGTGCTGTGGATTTTTTAAAATTATGTACATGTATAACCTACATAATTTTTTTAATTTAAATAAAATTGAGCCCAAAATAAATATTATCACAATATGCAATTTTGGTAAATACATTTTCGTCAACCTTGGTGTTTTATCAATAATAATGGCAATGTCTATTATTATAAATATATTAATTATACTTATTTTTGTTCAAGGACATATCTCTTTTCAAAGCATGATCCCCAGTTACTCACAAATTTAATAAACACAGTCCTGCTTTCCCATCCAAGGATCCTGTCTTAGTCTGGGTTCTCTAGAGAAGCAAAACCAATGAAGTGTATACATATATATGTATACATACATTTTTTGTTTCCTACACATATAGTGAGAGAGAGAGATTTATCTCAAGGAAATGGCTCATGCAGTTATACAGGCTGGCAAGTTCCAAGTCTTTGGGTCATGTGTCAGGTTGGAGGCTTCTTCTGACGCATATAGCTGCAGGGGACGACAAACCCAAGATGGGCAGGTCAGATAACAGGCTGCTGGCTCATGGATTGTGAGGCTGATGAATCCAAGATCAGCAGGCAATATGGCAGGCCGCCAGCTCAAGTACCAAGAACAGGAGGTCAGATGATGACAAGCAGGATGCAGGATCCAAAGCAAGCAAAAGCCAGCAAGCTTTACCAGAATGTTCATATATTGGATGCCGGCCACACCCCCAAGGAAAATCCCCTTACAACTGATTGGCTGATCACATCAGATCATATCATGGAGGTAATTACATTATATCACAAAATGGAGGATAACTACATCATTACATAACTGCCAAACCACTGAAAATCATGGCCCAGTCAAGTTGACACACAACCTTAACCATCACAGACCTAATCAGTTAATTAAAGAGAAAATGCACACCAGCCTCATATGTGGGTTTTCAGGGAGCTCAAGCCTGTATTTCTCCTGGAGGCAGTGAGCAGATCTTACATAGATGAATAACTTATCCCAAGGAGGGCTCAAGTCTCCAGATGGCCTCAGAGCCAAAGCAGGAAGCCCTCCACAGCTACTGACTCAATGGGGTCTCATTAGCAGTTTGCAAATATCAGATGTCACATCTACCCCAGCCAGTCATAAACGCTCATGGTAAAAGAGTAAGTCCCAGTAGATTCAGCTTTAAATTTTTAAGGGGCAAAAGATATTTTCATGAAAACAGTGAGAAAGTTATTTTCTCCTAAGTGGACTTCAACCCCTCATTTCCAGTTATCTCAGACAAACATCTCTGCACTATGAGAAGAAATAACGTTTAAAAAAAAAAAAAAACTCTCCATTTGGGACCCATTCCTCACAATTTTTGCAAATTTGCACTCTAATTCCTAAAAACCAGATTGTCATCATTGCAAGAGAAGGACAGTCAAGGAAAAGAATCATTCTTTCAGGCTGGTAGGTCTCATCTGGAACACAGTCTGATGGTGTCCGTAGCAGGTCGGTGATGGGTCTATACGCAGGACTTAATTAGCAGCTACCGGTGCTCTGTGCACACCCGCTAGGCAGCCTTCTCCTCCAGGCCAGGTAATCCTCTGAGACGCTTGCAAACACCAGCCCCAGGCAAGGCACCATAAGCAAGCTTCCAGGGCAACTAACTGATAAAAATTTAATTCCACTTATTAAAAAAAGAAATATTCCATGGTCTCAAAAGCAGCAAATGGCAAAATGACAGTGAGTTTATTGTGTATATTATAGTATAGAATATAAAGCATGGAGGAAGAGAAAGGGAGAAGGTGGTTAGTGCCTTCTCTAGGGACAAGTGAAATTGTAAGAAAAGCAGAGCAATATGGACCAAATTGTTCTCCGTTAGCAGTCCAGGCCAATCTTATGTTAGAGGTACCATCTGGGAAAAAGAGAAGTGATTTCTCACCAACTCTGCCACTACTTCCCTGGAAGCTATTGGGCTCAAGTAGGAAAAAGGAACTTACGTTCATAGGTAAAATTGTGACTCTCCCAGTTCTCTGTCCTCCTTAGCCCACTTTATTGTTTTCAAAGTTTTAAAAAGTTAAGGATGTCACTTTGATGACTGAGATAAGCATGACCCAAGCCATGTTCGTTTCATTCATGTAATACGCATGCAAATGCTGGACAATGAAAAAGGAAGACAAAAGAAGACTTGATGCACTCGAACTGTGGTATTGCCAAACAATATTGAATATAATACGGACTGCGAGAAAATGAACAAATCAGTCTTTTAGACCATTCAGAAATAAAACCAGGATGCTCCTTAGGAACAAGGATGGTTAGACTTCAGCTCACTTGCTTTGGACACATCATCAGGAAGGACCAACTGCTGGAAAAGGACATCATGTTTGGTAAATAGAAGATCACCAAAAACAAGTGAGACCCTCAATGAGATGTTGTTGTTGCTGTTGTTAGGTGCTATCAAGTCGGTTCCGACTCATAGCCGCCCTATGTGCAACAGAATAAAACACTGCCCTGTCCTGCACCATCCTTAAAATTGTTGTTGTGCTTGACCCCATTGTTGCAGCCACTGTGTCAATCCACCTCGTTAAGGTCTTCCTCTTTTCTGCTGACCCTGTACTTTACCAAGCACGATGTTCTTCTCCAGGGACTGAACCTCCCTGACAACATGTCCAAAGTATGTAAGATGCAGTCTCACCATACTTGCCTCTAAGGAGCATTTTGGTTGTACCTGTTCCAGGACAGATTTGTTTGTTCTTTTGCCAGTCCATGGTATATTCAATATTCCTCTCCAACACCACAATTCAAGGTGTCAATTCTTCTTTGGTCTTCCTTTTTCATTGTCCAGCTTTCTCATGCATATGATGCAATTGAAAATACCATGGCTTGGGTCAGGCGCAGCTTAGTCTTCAAGGTGACATCTTTGCTTTTCAACACTTTAAAGAGATCATTTGCAGCAGATTCGCCAATGCAATGTGTCTTTTGGTTTCTTGACTGCTGCTTCCATGGGTGCTGGTTGTGGATCCAAGCAAAATGAAATCCTTGACAACTTCAATCTTTTCTCTATTTATCATGATGTTGCTTCTTGGTAGATAGCTTGACACAATAGCCAAAACAATGGACTCAAACATAGCAACAATCATGTAGATGGCACAGAATGGGCAACAATTAACTCTGACGTACATAAAGTCACCATGAGTTGGAGATGACTTGATGGCAACTAACACTACCATCACCCAATGTATTATGTATTTATTTGTTCACTGCCTGTCTGTTCTTGAACACTGTAAGCTCCAGGACAGCAGAAGCTTTCTTTTCCTCACTACTAAATCCCAACTCCTAGAACAGTGTCTGGTGCACAGTAGATTATTAATAGATGTGTGTTGAATAATGAATTCATTCTTTCATTCATTGAACAATCACCAGGCACTGGGGATTTTTCTGGGTGGTTTGCCTACAACTGATGTATAGATAAATAAAATGTGGTATGTTCATATAATAAAATATTATTCATCAATCAAAAGAAATGAAGTACTGATGCATGCTATAACATGGACGAGCCTTAAAAACATTAAGCTGAGTGAAAGAAGCCAGTCATCTGAAGCCACATATTGTGTGATTATATTTAAATGAAAGGTCCAGAATAGACAAATCTATAGAGGCAGAAAGTAGGTTAGTGGTTACCCAGGGCTTAAGGGCATGGGCTTGGGGTGGGGGGTTGGATGGTGATAGGTAAAGGATAGAGGATTTATTTGGGGGCTAATAAAAATGTTCTAAAATTGATTGTGGTGATGGTTGCAGAACTCTGTGAATATACTAAAAACCATTGCATTGTACATTTTAAGTGGATGAATTGTGTGTTAGGTGATTTACAGCTGAATAAAGCTGTTATTAAAATAATGATGTATCCAACCTCATCACACCAAAATTCACCATTCTGTTTTCCTTATCTCCCAACAAATTTTGGAAAAAATATACAAATAGAAATGCTTCAAATACCATATTTCTTCAACCACTTTCCTTTTTTCTGAAATAATCCTCGTAAACCATGAGACAGTTCCATATATGGCTCATTGCCTCAGGTCATCACTGCATCCTCACCACCCCTCACTTCTTCTCTAAGGTGGGAGCTGAACAAATCTCTCCAATATAAGCAGAATGATCTGTATGTTAGTGCCTGGCCGTTGCAGAAGGAAATGCAGTCTATGAGTTCAAGATTTAATACTCTTGGAAATATACAATATTGTGGCCAGGAGAAAAGTTATAATTTTAGCAAGCACAAAATTTAATTCGATTTCTAAACCACTTGGAGATGAAATGTAGTCAACTGTCACATTGCCAGCTAAGTTTTCAAAAATGTTAAAATAAAACCGCCAAATCTATTATTGAAAAAACATACACATATCCTGGCTAGACATTGCTATGCTCTGCACTCTTCAGCCCTTCCACAACTTTTTTAAAATAACTAAATTTGGAACAATCTAGAAAGACAGCCTTATATCATCTCTTTTTTCTTACTCCTTTAGTATTTTTTTTTTTTTTTTTTAGTATAGCCTACACACTTGGGCTGCTCTTGTCTCTCCCTGAGAGGACAATGCCCTGCAGAGTCTCAAGCACTCTGTACTTTCAAAGCGTATCTTTGGATCAAAACCCAAAGAGAAATATACTTTCCATCTTATTTAACTACAGCTTCTGGCACTCTTAGAACTGCAAAGAAAGAAAGAAGTTCCCCAATGGAAATGTAGATTTCTAAAAGATCATTCAGCTTTATTGACTTGCAGAAAGTCATAGTCTTTAGTACTAAGAGAAAACTTGTTTGTTTTTCCCAACTTTTAAAAGAAAAAAAAAACTTATTTTCTTTTTCTATAAATACTGGAAGGAATTAACAATGAAAAAGTTGGGAAAATCATCAGCTCCAAATGGTTCCCATTGCTCACTTGGTAGGATCAAAAACAGATGAAGTCACAGCTGTGTCTGGGATTCCAGAAGGTGGTGATCACATGTAGCATCACTGAGGGTCCACTATGTGCTCAATTATACACTGGGCCCTGGGACATCACATGATTAGGTCTCTGCTCCTGTTCTATAAATGCTCATGTAAATACTACACCATGGTTCACAGTGTATTGATAATACTGCATTAGAGCAGGGTTCTCAGCCTCGGCACTACTGACACTTTGGGCTGGATAATTGTTCATTGTAGAGGGGGCTGTCCTGTGCATTTTGAGATGTTCAGCAGCATCCCTGGCCACTACCCACTAGATGTCAGTAGCATCTCCCCAGTTGTGACAACCAAAAATGTCTCCAGACGTCGCCAAATGCCCCCTGTGGGGCAAAATGCACTGCATTTGAGCTGTAATGGGGTAAATGTAAACTTCTAGAGGGTTGAGAAAAAACAAACAGTTGCCATCAAGTCGATCCTGACTCATGGTGACCCCATGGGTGTCAGAGTAGAACTGTGCTCCACAGTGTCGTCAATGGCTGATTTTTCAGAAGTAGATCTCAAGGCCTTTCTTACGAGGTGCCTCTGTGTAGCTTCAAATCGCCATCCTTTCATTAGCAGCCACACATGTTAACTGTTTGCACCACCCAGACTGAGAGCAGTTAAATCCAAGGGGAGGTGAGCAATATGCTTCCTGGGACCTTACTTGAAGGCCCACAGAGGACACAGAATGGTGGTCAGTGAAAGTCGTTTGTGACTGATTCTAAGACAGAAACATCAAAGGAAAGACAAGTATTGTACTGAAGACCCACAGGAACATAAAGGAATTTTAACAAGCTAGTAAGGGAGGTGGAGCTCTGGTGGCACAGTGATTAAGAGCTCAGCTACTAACCAAAAGATCAGCAGTTCGAATCCACTGGCCACTCCTTGGAAACCCTATGGTGCAGTTCTACCCTGTCCTATAGGATCGCTATGAGTTGGAATCGACTCAACAGCAACAGGTTTGAGTTTTTTGTTTTAAGGGAGGCTAGGGCAGGAAAAGGAGCCCTGGTAGAGTAGGGGTTAAGTGCTTGTCTGCTAACCGAAAGGTCAGCGGTTCAAACCCACCATCTGCTCTGTGGGGAAAAAAAATGTGGTAGTCTGCTTCTTTAAAGATTTACAGCCTTGGAAACCCTATGGGGCAAGTTCTATATATCACCGTGAGTCAGAACTGACTCGATGGCAACAGATTTGCTTTTAATACCCTCCTAAGGTCCCCAGGTGGCACAAGTGGTTAAGTGCTTGACTACTAGCAGAAAGATTGGTGGCTCAAACCCCCTCAGAGGCACACTGGAAGAAAGGCCTGGCAATCTGCTTCTGAAAGGTCACAGCCTTGAAAACCCTATGGAGCAATTATACTCTGTCCTATAGAGTCACCATGAATCAGAATTGACTCAAGGGCAACAAGTTTGGTTTTCTTGTTTATTTATTTATTTTCTTTTAGGACAGGAAAACTCATATTGTTAAAAGAGCATTTAAGTCCTGCTAAGTCCTGAGCTGATGCTCTGCAGTTGTATTGATTAGCATCAGCCTCGCTAACACTTGATGAGAGTCAGGAATGCAGGATTCCCTGCTAGGTGGGAGACTGGGCTAGGAAACTTAACCAAACCCAAAAATCAAATCCATTGTTGTCAAGTCACTTCTGATCATGTTGACCCCATGTGTTACAGAGTAGGACTGCTCCACAGGGTTTTCATGGCTATAATTTATGGAAGCAGATCACCAGGCCTCTCTGCTGCACTGCCACTGAGTGGGCTCAAACCTCCAACCTTTAGTTTAGTAATTGAGCACAAGCCATTTGCGCCACCCAACTGTTAAGCCTTCTTCAAGAGTCAAGTTTGTATAGCCTGACGCTCTACATCCCACCCCGGCCAAGCCCTCATGCTCCTCTTGGCTGGGAGTGGTCAAGTGCATGATATACTAACATCTCAACCTCTGTGGAGAAAGAGATGGCTTCAGAGGTGGGCATGGAGGGGGTGGAGTGGACAAGGGAGAGATAGAGGACCCTTGGGTCCAGGAGCCACCCAGTATCTAAGAGCAGCCCAGCTCTCAGAGGCAAGGATCTCAAAATAGGAGGTAGATTCTATTCTTGGGCGTTCAGTCTTTTCTTTACAACTTAAATGAAAGGAACTAAAGGAGGTGAGTCCGTGCGTTCATCTTCAGCTCACAGAGGGAATATATGAGAAGAGCAAGGAAATGCCTGCTCTCCGTCTCCCAGAATAGCCACCCAAGGCCAGACTAGAGTGGCTGGACTAATGTTCCAAGCACAAGGTTTGCACTGTATTAGAAGGGCAGTTTAATTCATTCATATGAACACACAAGAGATCTATGTCTCTGATCTCCAGGGTAATAAAATGGGGTAGTGAATGATAAGGGCATCATTTAGCCAGCTCATCGGATGAATAATCATTGCAAATGAAGCAACAACAGCAGGTAACTAAATTAATTTGTCTCACAGACATGATTCACCAACTCTCCACTGACAAAGTTGCCTTCCTAGGTCTGACTTTAACTCTTGGATCTTCCTCTTTTGGTGCTGAAATTACTTCTTAGCTTCATATTTGCAGGTAGCCAAACTGAACATTTCTCCAACAGCCAATCAAAATGTCAGAGCTCTTGTTATGGGTTGTAATGTGTCTCCCCCCAAAATATTATATTGAAGTCCTGGTCCCTGTACCTGTAGACTTGATTCTATTTGAAAATAGGGTTTTCTTTGTATGTTAATTTGTGCATACCTGAGTAGGGTGGGTTCTAAACCTAATCACTTCTGAGTTATAAAATGAGCAGAATAGATGTGGAGACACACAAAAGGGGAAGACAGATGCCAACGAATGACAAGGAATACCAAAGAACGCCAAGGAACCCCAGCAGCTACTGACAAAGAAGTGCCTCCCCCTAGAGTCATATCCTGAATTTGGACTTCTAGCCTCTTGAGCCGTGAAAGAAGCCCTGGTGGTGAAGTGGTTAAGAGCCATGGCTGTTAACCGAAAGGTTGACAGTTTGAATCTACCAACCGCTTCTTGGAAACCCTACGGGGCAGTTCTACTCTGTCCTATAGGATTGCTATGAGTCAGAATCGACTTGACGGCAACAGATGGTGATGTGCTATGAACTCTGAAAAATAAATTCCTGTCCTTTAAAGTCACCCACTTGTGGTATTTTGGTTGTTGTTGTTGTTTCCACAGTACTAGACAACTGACACAGCTCCTAAGATGTGTTAGGCTTGGAAAGACGATTAAAAAGGCAGACACAGTCCTTGCTCTCGTGCAGGAAAGCCTAGAGGGAAAGACCGTTAAAAGTCAAAAGCTGGCTTCCCTGAGTACATGAGACCTAAGGATAAGCAGAGGTTAGCTGAGCAAAGGCACCTTCTGATGGACTATCTGAATTCTCTTCCCTTCATTTCTGAGTTAAACTTCTAACTGGTTTAAAGTTGGGGAAGAGGACGAAGGTGAGAGGGACCAGGAATGAAAATTACTTTCATAAATTAGAGTTTAAATATTAATATACAGAACAGGTTCAGAAAACCTGAAAGATCTAACTTAGGTGGCGATCAGGACAAAAACAGAAAATAAAAAAGGACTTCTTTGAATCATTATCCCTTTTATTTCTTTAAGCTCAGAGGCTAAAGAAGGCCATAATTAGATTTTACCATGACCCAGAAAGGAAGGCCGCCACTCATCTATCAGTTTACCACACTGTGGTGGCTTACATGTTGCTGTGGTTCTGGAATTTATGCCACCAGTATTTCAAGTACAAGCAGAGTCACCCACGGTAGACGGGTTTCCGCTAAGTTTCCAGATTAAGACAGACTAAGAAGAAGGACCTGGTGGCATACTTCTGAAAAAATTAGCCAGTAAAAACCTTATGAATAACAGCAGAACATTGTCTGATACAGTGCCAGAAGAGGAGCCCCTCACATTGGAAGGCACTCAAAAGATGACTGGGGAAGAGCTGCCTCCTCAAAGTACAGTTGACCTTAACAATGTGCATGGAGGAAAGCTTTCAGGAATGTCATTTGCTGATGTGGCACAACTCAAAATGAGAAGAAACAGCTGCAAACATCCATTAATAATTGCAACATGGAATGTATGAAATATGAACCTAGGAAAATTAGAAGTCATCAAAAATGAAATGGAACGCACTGGCCATTTTTAATCAGACAATCATATGGTCTACTATGCCAGAAATGACAAATTGAAGAGGAATGGCATTACATTCATCACCAAAAAGAACATTACAGGGTCTATCCTGAAGTACAATGCTGGTAGTAATAGGATAACTTCCATATGTCTAAAAGGAAGACCAGTTTATACTACTATTATTCAAATTTACTTACCAACCACTAACCACAAAAATGAAGAAACTGAAGATTTTTACCAACTTCTGCAGTCTGAAATTGATCGAACATGAAATCAAGATTTATTGATAATTACTAGTGATTGGAATGTGAAAGCTGGAAACAAAGCAAAAGGATCAGTAGTTGGAAAATATGGCCATGGGGATAGAAACAACACCAGAGATCGCCTGATATAATTTTGCAAGACCAATGACTTATGTGTCACAAATACCTTTTTTCGACAACATAAATGGTAACTATACACGGGGACCTCGCTAGATGGAACACACAGGAATCAAACTGACTACATCTGTGGAAAGAGACAATGAAGAAGCTGTATATCATCAATCAGAATAAAGCCAGGGGCCAACTGTGGAACACACTATCAATTGCTCACATGCAAGTTCAAGTTGAAGCTGAAGAAAATTAAAACAAGTCCACGAGAGCCAAAATACGACTCTGAGTATATCCCACCTGGATTTAGAGGCCATCTCAAGAGTAGATTTGAGGCACTAAACATTGATGACCAAAGACCAGACGAGTTGTGGAGTGACATCAAGGACATCATACATGAAGAAAGCAAATGGTCATTAAAAAGACAGGAAAGAAAGAAAAGACCAAAATGGGTGTCAGAAGAGACTCTGAAGCTTCCTCTTAAATGCAGAGTAGCTAAAGCAAATGGAAGAAATGTTGAAGGAACAGAGCTGAACAAGAAGATGTCAAAGTGCAGCTAGGGAAGACAAAGTAAAATATTACAATGACATGTGCAAAGACTGGAGATAGAAAACCAAAAGGGAAGAACATGCTCAGCATTTTCAAGCTGAAAGAACTGAAGAAAAAAATACAAGCCTCAAGTTGCGATATTGAAGGATCCTGTGGGCAAAATCTCTGTCTATAGGGTTGCTATGAGTCAGAATCAACTTGACGGCACTGGGTTTGGTTTTTTGGATGGGCAAAATATTGAATGATGCAGGAAGCATCAAAAGAAGATGGAATACACACAGTCACTCTACCAAAAAGAGTTGGCAAAGTTCAACTATTTCAGGAGGTAGCATATGATCAAAAACTGATGATATTGAAGGAAAAAGTCCAAGCAGCACTGAAGGCAATGGCAAAAAATAAGGCTCCAGGAAGTGACAGAATACCAATGGGGATGTTTCTACAAACAGATGCAACACTGGAAGCTCTCACTCATCTATGCCGAGAAATCTGGAAGACAAGTTCCTGGCCAACCAACTGGAAGAGATCAATATTTGTGCCCACTCCAAAGAAAGGCGATCCAATGGAATGCGGAAATTATCAAACAATATCATTGATATCACACACATGTAAAATTTTGCTGAAGATCGTTCAAAAACAATTGCAGCAGTACATCAACAGGGAACTCCCAGAAATTCAAGCTGGATTCTGAAGAGGACGTGGAACAAGGGATATCGTTGCTGATGCCAGATGGACCTTGGCTGAAAGCAGAGAATACCAGAAAGATGTTTACCTGTGTTTTATTGACTGTGCAAAGGCATTCGACTGTGTGGATCATAACAAATTATGGATAACATTGCAAAGAATAGGAATTCCAGAACACTTAATTGTGTTCATGAGAAACCTGTACATAGATCAAAATGCAGTTGTTCAAACAGAATGAGAGAATACTGTGTGGTTTAAAATGAGGAAAAGCTTGCATTAGGGCTGTATCTATTCACCATATTTATTCAGTATGTATTTTGAGCAAACAATCTGAGAAGCTGGGCCGTATGGAGAATAATGGGGCATCAGGATTGGAGGAAGACTCATTAACAACTTGCAATATGCTGATGACACACCTTGCTTGCCAAAAGTGAAGAGGACTTGAAGCACTTACTGATGAAAATCAAAGACTATGGCCTTCAGTATGGATTATACCTCAATATAAAGAAAACATTCTCACAACTGGACTAATAAGCAACATCATAATAAATGGAGAAAAGATTGAAGTTGTCAAGGACTTCATTGTACCTGAATCCACAATCAACGCCATGGAAGCAGCTGTCAAGAAATCGAATGATGAACTGCATTGAGCAAATCTGCTGCAAAACACCTCTCTGAAGTGTTAAAAAGCAACGAAGTCATTTTCAGGACTAAAGTATGCCTGACCCAAGTCATGGTATTTTCAATTGCCTCCTACGCATGCAAAAGCTAAACAAAGAATAAGGAAGACAGAAAAAGAACTAATACCTCTGAATTATAGTGCTGGTGAAGAACACTGAATATACATGGACTGCTAGAAGTATGAAAAATCTATCTTAGAAGAAGTACAGCCAGAATGCTCCTTACAAGCAAGGATGGCGAGACTTCATCTCACATACTTTGGGCAGATAATCAGGAAGAACCAGTCCCTGGAGGAGGACAGCATGCTTGGTAAAGTAAAAAAAAAAAAAAAATTTTTTTTTTTTTTTTAAAGTAGGGGGTCAGCAAAAAAGAGGAAGACCCTCAACGAGATGGATTGACTCAGTGGCTGCAACAATGGGTTCAAACATAGCAACGATGTGAGGATAGCGCAGAACTGTGCAGTGTTTTTTTCTGTTGTACACAAAGTCACTATGAATTGGAACCAACTCAGTGGCACCCAACAACAACAAAGTTTGTTTTTACTTGTCTTTCATATCCTACTAGACAATAACCTCCTTGAGGAGTGGAAGCAGGTCTCAGTCCACCTGATTCCCTGCAGTGCTTTGCACAGGTTAGGTATTCAGTCAACATTGTTCACTGAAAGAGGGATCATCCAGAGGGACTCTCCAGAATAATTCCAGTTGTGTTTATTCTTAAGCCAAATTTCATAGAAAAAGTATTCAAAACGGAGACTACCCTGTTGAGGGTTTCCTAAATCATGGAGTTGAAGAACTGGAGAAGCCCTCTGAGGATAACATCTAGTTTGTACTCTTGTTTTATCTGTCCCCTACTAGGGATTCAGATGTACTCTACTCTCTCAATCCCTTATCTGGAATGGTAACTCCATCTCTTAATTCTAAGAGTTGGGTTCTCTTCTTAACAATTTTTTTAAAAAAAGAAAAGAAAAGCTTGCTTTTGCTTGGCCATGTCAGTTAGGCATTTATTTTCTTCTATAGAGAGCAGAGTTAATCATTTATAAGCCACTTTCCCTTTCCTATTTTTTATGAATGACTTTTATTAATTTATAAGTATATAATGTGTTTGTGAGAGTAATAAAGAGAAAAATCTGAAAAAGCAAAACCGAGGAACTCCTCCAAAACTTATAGAGTTTTGAAAGTTGTAACATAAGCTTCCTTCTCAGTAAGAAACACCTAGTTTTGACAAGTAAACCCAAAAAAAAAAAAAAAAAAAAAAAAACCCACTGCCATCTATAGTTGTCCCTATAGGTCAGAGTAGAACTGCCCCAGAGGGTTTCCAAAGCTGTAAATCTTTACATAAACAGACTGCCACATCTTTTTTCCATGGAGCAGCTGGTGGGTTCAAACTGCTGAACTTTTGGCTAGCAGTCAAGTGCTTAACCACTGCACCACTAGGCCTCTTTCCTTGACAAGTAAAGGAGAAATGGACACTTGGACAACAAATTCTATTATAAGAATAAAGAACGAATGACAAAGACTTCCTCTGAACTTTACTCAGGGTTACAACTCTATTCATATCTTCTACTCACGTTCATACGTTCAAAAGAAGGGTTGGGTTGCAGAGGACAGTTGAATATATGCTGAGTCCCTTCAGCGAGAGTCTGTTATGTCAGCCCTGGGTAGTTATGCACGGTTTGTGCAGCAAGGGTACAGTATGTGACCTGAGCAGCAAAAGGCCTAGGTGACAAAACCAAGAGGGGAAACCCAGAAGAAAGCAGTGTAAGGGAGAGGAGAGTGCTGAGCTTCAGGCAGCACCTGGGGAACTCAGGCAGATGTACAGCCTCCATCCAGCACATTCCTGCTGGAGTCTACCAGCCACCATCATGGCTAGCACGCCATGTGCGCATATGGCCCCACAAGCTCTGCTGGGACTCAGCTGTCCAAGTGCCCAGAACCCAAAAAGTCTGTTGGATGAAATACATCTGAAGCACCTGTTACCGTATTCCCTGCTTTCTCCTCAGGGCAGGGATTATCATGCTAGGACACAATCTAAAACATTCTGTCACACAGGAGAATTGCCTTCTTCCAAAATGAGCCTATGAAATAATCACTTAGCTATCTAAATCCTGGCTCCCCAACTTTATCTCCTTGTCTTCCCACCTACCCACTGGCCAGGTGGCTGCATCCCCAACAAGGTGGCCTCTGAGGCAATCCAAGCTTTGGGAAAGTGGTTGAGTTGGCCATGCTCCAAAGCCAAGAACATTTCAAGGTCAATTCAGATCCCAGAAACTGTAGGGTCCCAAACTTGTCTCCCAAAAAAATAAAGAGAGAGGGAGAAGAAAGCAAAAAAAAAAGAAAGAGGAGGAAGGAAGTGGCTTCCCTGGTTCTTCCTGACTGAACCCCAGCACGCACCCTAGACCCACAAATCTGAGAACATTAATAAGTGGCTGGTAAAGAGGATAACTGTTTTCCTGTCTCCACCGAGGCTCAATTGATTTCCTGAATGCAGCTCTAGACTTCATTAATCAGTTCCATGGGTGGCAGGGAAGGTTTATTGTGCCAGAATTCTCTGAGAATGGGTCTTATGTTTGTATTTCCTCGCTGCTACTAGCAACGAGAGCTCCATGTTTCTCTTCCACTTGTTATTCACATATTCTTTCCTGTGATACTTTAAGAGCCCCATAGCATTGGGAGGGCAGGTGATGGCTCCATTCAACGATGAGGAGAGTGAGGCTCAGGGGGGTTAAGAAACTGCCCAAGGTCCCACAGACAAGTCTCCTAACGCCTAGCCCAATACACATCCTGCCGCTATATATCACCTCTCTCTTTCCTAAGAGCCCGTGGCAGGTACAAATGCAAAGAAAATGTGCCTGTTTTCCAGAAAAAAAAAAATCCACGTTAGGCAGCACTGAGCTTCCCTAGAAGCTCTCCAAAAAACCAGTGAGCAAGAGGCATCTACAGAAGCAATAAGTAGAGAAGGCGCTGCCAATGGTACAAATGTAGAGACTTTTCAAAAGCTCCCAGGTGATTCACTGTAAATACACCCAGTCTAGGTAAACTAATGGATTTAAAAGTCGTCTGATTTCAGTTCTCCAAGGAAACCTCCAAAGTTCAAGAGCATCAACCCTAAAGCAAAATGTTTACATACAGGTCATGTACATAGTGTGAAATACACCCATTGCTGTCAAGTCAGTTTTGACCCATGGTGACCTGCGTGTTACAGAGTAGAACTGCTCAATAGGGTTTTCTTGGCTATTATCTTTACGGAAGCAGACCGCCAGGCCTTTCTTCCATGGAGACAATGCATGGGTTCGAACTGCCAACCTTTAGGTCATCAGTCAAGCACAAGCTATGTGGACCACCCAGGGACCTTTTATAGTGTTAAGTAGTGTTTCCTAGATACCTATCTCTATCATGAATCCAGAACTGTGCCAAAGGCTGAGAAGTATGCATTAAAGATATTCACCCCCACAGGTTCTGTGATGATACCCGTTAAAAGAATAAAACGCAGCCTCCACTCTTAAGAAGGTTAAAACCTAATTTGGGCGGAAATAGCAAATACTATGACAATTCTCAAATAAAAGTGTCTCAAAGGTAAAATGAAAAAAAGAGAAATAAAAATACACATTCTTGGGGGAAAACTCCAATTATCACAAAGACCAATAAATAAAATTCTCCTCTGCAATTCAGTAATTCCACTCCTGGGTTTGTGATGCTCTAAACCCCACCCCACTCCACTGCCGTTGAGTTGATTCTAGCATATCTTAAATCAAATAAAAGGGTGTCATGGCCATAGACTAGCAACACAAATGTAATTTCAATTAATTGGGAGGTTTAAAATGAGTAGATCACCTAGGGCACTTCTGAGGTGGGCTCAGGAGATGCAGAATGACATGTTGCCCCATGGCCACAGTAACCAGGTGATGTCAGCTCCAGAAACACTGAAAACCTACTTCCCCCAGTTGATGAATGGCCTCCTCTGCAATGAGCCCTGTGTGGTGGGCCGCTTCCCTGGGGCCCCCAAAAGCCGACCACTTAAGAGAGAAAACCTTCACCAATGGTAGCTAACCCAGTAAACCCAGTGCCGTCAAGTCGATTGTAGCTATGGGGTCAAAAAACCAGCTTCACTATGTCTTCCAAGGAAAGAGCTGAGCACTAATAAAGTATGTTGGGATTAAAGCATCCATTGTATTCAGGAAAGCAGTCATTCATAACCAGCCACTTCTTGCATATATCTGGAAATCCAAGCATCTCGGGCACATTCACTTTTTTAGATTTACAGTTTTACACCTAAAAGACTCTTAATTAAAGTATTAATCACAGACTTGGAACTGACGTTCATATTTCTGCCATGTGCGCGTTGGTTTTCTTCCAAACGCTTCACTGCTTGTGGTCCTTGGGGTCTCAGGAATCCTGGGCATGTTGGTTTGAGTTGGGATGTTAAGAGTGAGTGCTTCCCCCAAGGCCTTCCCCTGTGCTGGTTATATAGTTCATTCCTGAGGCTGCTCAACTTCTAAGTTGCATTCCCTTCACCCCAGGATCACATTCCAATTCCAAAAGGCAGATTAATCGAGCTCAGACTTGCAAAATGCTTTGGCACTGGGTTTTGTTTTTTTGTTGCTGTTGGTTTTTCTACTTTGAATTCATCTTCTGTGATCTTGTATATGGAATATGGAAACCAAGGATGATAATGGCTTGTGATAATCACAACTGCCACTTGCACGCATTTAGAAACCGGAATCTGGGACCAGTTCAGGAGATTCAAGGCCTTCCTGTCTTAATATAGCAAGTCTTGGCTTGAAAATTCACAAACACACAGCATGCGCATGTGTGCCACAGGCAAGTGTACGCACACGCGCGCCCGCGCACACACACACTTACTTTAATGTCTTGGGTGCAGGCAGAAAGGTAGAATAGAAACTGGGCAGTGTGAAAATTGGCCAGTTTTCATTTCAAGTGACTCTATGCACACTCTCCCGCTAAGTTAAAAGGGACAAAACTTGGCTCAGTAGTTCATACCTGTCTAGATGCTTCTGTCTTGGAATTTAAAAGCAATTTATTCATGTTTCTTAGGCTCGTTAAGTAGCAATGCTGAAAAAAAAAAAATCTTTTAAATTTCCTAAAACCAGTACAAAAGAAAGTTGTACCCCAAGGACCATCCTTGGGGTCCCCTAAGCAAATTGATATCTAAAATTGAGGCCAAATTAGAAGAATATTTCAAAAAGACCACATACCTCAAAACAACCAAAAAGACAGAAAAGGGAGGAGAAAAGAAACAAAGTAAAAGAATGAAATTTACTCTTCGAAGTCCAGTCTCCAAATATGAGGCATCTGCACTCGGTCATATTCCTGACTTTTTTGGAATATACTTAAAAATCGTGGTCTGAGTTTCTCGGTGAGAACAGATCCTTTTGAGGCCAACAGTAGGAATTCTGCCTGTGAATCCAATACCCCAACAGGGCCACATCTGCTTTTTATGTCTGAAGTATGGAAGTATTTTCATATCTACTCTGAATGCATTATCACCTGGCAACGGAGAGGAATACTTCTAGATTCAAAGACTTTCAAAGTGAAAACAACCCCGTCATACTGTCTTAAAAATCGCAATCACGTTGTTTCATCATTTCGGCTCTTTGAGTTTTATTCCCCGAGCTCCAAGGCATGGGGCAACGCCCATAGCAACAACAAATGCTCAGAAAATTAATTAGCAAGGTTTCTTTCTCTTCTATGAAAAAGATTTTTTTACCCCCCCCCCGCCCCCCAATAATAACCAGATGCTCAAACTTTTGGTTTCAAGCAAAAATAGTTTCAACGTCTTTAATCAAGTGGCATATAACCTGGCGGCCCAAAACGCAATTGTAAACCTGAAAGGGGGCCCCCAAGCGCACACTGGTAGACATTAAGTTGAGAGTCATTTCTAAGCCTTCAGCCTCGGGGTCTGTTTCTGCCTTCCCAGCAGGTTCTTGCTCATTCATCTGCTGGCCTTGCTTAGACCCAAGCCCATCCTTTCGTCTATGCGTATCCCAAGTGGTACTTGCCTGGGGAAAAGCAGGAGAAAAACTTTCCTGCTATCATCTTCCCTTTCTGGAACTTGGCACGCATAGAATATTGCTTCCTGAGCCTTGCAATAAGCTAAAACCCCAGAGGAACTTAACAATTAAAAGAAGGGACCAGAAGCATCCAGCTGGAACACGTACATCGTGTATAAAATCTAACTGTTCTTTTTTCATGGTCTCCATGTTGCTAACATTGCCCAACTAGAAATGGAAACTGCCACATCATTTAATCTGTGCATGATTCTTAACCTTTATGCAACCAGAACAGAATAAATTGAGAAGTTTTTATTCTTCTTTTCCCCCGAGGAAGTGAAAAATTTAAAGCCACTAAGAGATTTCAAGCTCCCATCGAATTCCTCTGGGCTAGGAGATGAATGAGATCATGAGCAAACACTCACTTATCCTTTATGGAAACAGTTGGGCAAGAAAAACCAGGTTAGCTGGTTTTCCTGGTTCTTGCAGGGTGTCAATCTGCTTAGTGTCATCAAGCCGGGAACTTATGACTCCATAAATTCAGTCTAATTCCAAAATATCGTTTCCTCTAAGGTATAAATGGGAGGGCAGTGGTGGTTCAGTGGTAGAATTCTTCCCTTTGACACGAAAGGCCCAGGTTCAATTCCTAGCCTTTGCATCCCGAGCGTAGCCACCAACTGTCTGTCAGTGGAGGCTTGTGTGTTGCTATGATGCTGGGCAGGTTTCAGCAGAGCTTCCAGACTAAGGCAGACTAGGAAGAAAACCCTAGAGATCTACTTCTGAAAATCAGCCAGTGAAAACCCTATGGATCCCAACAGTCCAATCCCATTGTGCATGGGGGTCACCAAGAGTCGGGAGGTGACTCAACAGCAGCTAACAACCACAGCGAGCTAGAAATACTGGCCAAGCAGACTCACCATCACATTAGCCAAGCAACAGGTTAGCTGATCCTCTCCCCTCCCCAGCATGCCTCTTTGAAGAAACCTTAGCTATGTGCGAAGTACTGAGCTGATACCTCCCAAATTGGGCATGCCAGCACATGCCCTGTATTTATAGGTGAACGGCACTAATAAAGTTAGAATCCACTCAGTAATTTACTTACCACACATACTTTACAGGGTGCTCTTATTTTCTCTTCACAACAGCCCTACAAGGTTGATGCTATTGTTCTACAAGGTTGATATTACTGTTATCCCTATTTCACAGATGAGGAAACTAAGGCACAGAGAGGTTTAATAAGATGTCTGCGGTCACAGAGTATGTAAGGGCAGACCAGAATTCAAACTCAGGCCTCTTCGGCTCCGAGGCCCTGAACTTGGCCTCTACTCTGTGCTGTGCCCCATGATTCCTGATGTGCCCACCTGTGTCCCCTGACTCTCCTTACTCCCCCTTCACTGGCCTCCTTGTCTTCACAATCTCTCAGAATTCTCACACTCCTTTTTAGCCTTCTCTGGAAGTAACTTAGGTTCTCCCCCACTTCAACCCACATTCCATGGCCCAACTCGGCTATTGTGTGTCCCAGCCTGACTCAGGCTCAAGAATGTTCCACCCTGTTTGCCCTACAGGTAACAGTCCCCGCCAGCTCATCCAAGACCATGGTCACTTCATCGTAATTTTACTTCACTGAATTTCTCATAACATCCTACAAAGGTCACAGGCTTATCCTTATTTTACTCAGAATTGAAGATTAAGGGAACAAAATATTTTCCACAGGTCATACAGCTAATTAAGTAGCAATTCCAAGATTTGGCCTCAGGCCTTAGCTTTGTAAGACCTGTTCTCCCCGCTACCCCTTGGTGCACAGTAGGTCTCTAATAAGTGGTTATTGATTAGCTCACAGCAACACCATTCTCTCCAGCACGACTTTTTCCATGTGTAGTCATTTCTAGCTCAGAAAAAGAAAATGCTGAAAAAGTGATTTGCTCAGCTGTTGTAACTAGCATCCCCAAAATTTCAGTGGCTTCATACAACAAAAGCCTAGTTCTCGCTCATATGAAGTCAGCTATGGGTCCAGGTGACTCCCCAGGGCAACTGTCCATGACATGCGGCTCAGCATTGTACCTCCACATCACCCCACTTACATTCTCCCACAGTTGCCACTTCAGGGGAAGAGTGAGGTGAAGAGTTGAGCATCAGCAATTGGATGCGTCCACCCAGAAGTGACACACGTTAGTTTTGTCCACAGCCTGCTGGCCATAGCAAGCCACACAGCCATGCCCATCTTCAAGGAGGCTGAGAAATACAATCTTCCCGTTTGTCCAGAAAGGGAGGAAAACCAGATGTCAGGAGAGGAATAATATCTACCACAACCAGTAATAAAAGAGAGATTTAAGAGGCAACGTGATTTTCCCGAGATCATACAACTAAAAGTCAGGACCCAAACGTGGGTTCGTTTATCTCTGAGTCCTTAATCTCTACATAATTCCCAAGTGAGTTGGTATATCCACTGATATACCAAACCAACCAAATCCATTGCCGTTGAGTCCATTCCAAAGCATAGCAACCCTATAGGACAGAGTAGAACTGCTCCATAGGGTTTCTAAGGAACACTGGTGGATTCTAACTGCCAAACTTTTGGTTAGCAACCTGAGCTCTTAACCACTATGCCATCAGGGCTCCCACCCACTATATATGCCATGATAATTCTGTATGAACAACAGGCATTTATCGCTTAACAGTCTGGGGTGGTTGGCTAGAAGTTCTGCTGATCTTGACTGGCCTTTCTGTCTTGTCTGGGGAGTTGGCTGGCTGACAGCTGATCTAGGCTGGCCTTGGTTGGCGCCACTGGGACCATGAGACCTCGCTTCACATGCCTCTCACCCTCCAGTAGACTAGCCCAATCATTTTTCATGGCGACCGCAGAGGCACACAGGCCCAAAGCGACTCACAGAGTGGGAGGCACTGCAATGTTTCCTAGCAAAGGAAGTTAAGAATTCGTCCAAGTTTTTGCAAACTTTCAATGAAAGGCCAGGCAGTAAACACTTTCAGCTCCGCGGGCCGTAAGATTTCCGCTGCAACTACTCTATTCTGCTATTGCAGCACAAAAGCAGCCATAGGCAATATGAACCAATGGGAGTGGCTGTGTTTCAATAAAACTTTATTTAGAAAAACAAGCAGTGGGCCAGATTTGCCAAGGGCCATGGTTTGCCAGCCCCTGAATTAGAGCTATCTTTGCCATCTTCCAGAGGGCTGTAGTCCCAGTTCTGGCACTATATGGTTGTATGGCCTTGACAAAGTCATATTTTTCTCACCTGTCCTTAAATTTTTCATTTAGAAAGTGAGGAGGTTGAACTAGTTCTTTAGAACTATAAAATTATTAGACTCGCGTTATAATTATATTATGTAAACCAAAAGGTATGTTCTTGGGGTTGGTTATTCTCAACGTGTTAGTAGAGGGCTGTGTTTGTCCTTAGTATTATGGTTCACCTGCACAGGCTGAAATTCTAAGGTGTCATTTGAACAAAACTTGCCATGCAAAAGACAGTGATCAATAGCAATGTAATCTGAGCTCCGTCAAAGCCGAACAGATTTCTCCATTCATCCAAGCAGGAAGCCAGCCAGATATGTAGAATGAAAAGCCAACCGACATTTTTAATAACAAATGGATAAGCAGAGCCTGATTGATTATGAGAATAAAAAACTAAATACTAAGATATAAATACTGGGTGATATCCATGAAGGTTAAAAAGAAACGTACAATTAGCTGATCCAGAAAGATAAGCTACAGCAGAGGGACACTATAAAACAGGAAGCAGGCTTTCTCAAGGAACACAGCACTTAACTGAAGGTTATTCTGTTTATCATCATCATCCCCTTTATTGGCACCTTAATAAAATGTAATTCAGTGCCTCACGATATCACAGGGGGCTTTCTGCTTTTTTCTCTCCATTAATTTCCCCTGCCAGGTTGTTGTGAGAATTACAAATAAGAATATTTAAGTTAATAGCAGCTGCAAGGGGAAAAAAGCTCATGTGAAATACTCTGCAAAAACCACTTTGCCATCCAGTCGATTCCAACTCACAGCAACCCTATAGAACAGAGTAGAACTGCCCCATAGGGTTTCTGAGGAGCAGCTGCTGGATTTGAACTGCCAACCTTTTGGTTAGCAGCCAAGCTTTTAACCACTGTGGTGCAACTATCCCTAAAATCAAGGCAACAGGCAGAAATTGGCAAACATCTGAATTTCTGAAGTTTTGCCTCAGTGGTTCTCAACCAGAGGCAATTTTGCCTCCCAGGGAACATTTGGCAATGTTTGAAGACATTTCTGATTGTCTAGATGCTACTGGCATCTAGTGGATAGAGGCCAGGGATGCTGCTAAACATTCTACAATGCACAGAACAAGCCCCCACAACCAGAGACAGATTATCCAATAGACAAGGTAAACACAGTGCTCACCTTACCTACCAGACCATCTGTAGTGAACAGTTTCACGTGTTTTCAGCACATCAAAGACTCTGCTTCTATGTATGGCTGGCATCTGTCTCTCTCCCACCCCGACAGCACCCACCTACAGAATCAAGGCCTCTTCAAATTTACAATCCCTAACCCAGTAAGTAAGGCAAGCATGGGCTTACTTGAGCTTACTTACTAATTTGTAGTGAAGAATTTCACCTGGGTTTCACCGCAGCTTTGATGTGGTGAAACCCGTGTGAAATTGTTCAGTACAGATGATCTGGTAATTAAATTTATATACTGGTAATCCACCCTTGCCCACAACAAAGAATTATGAGGTCTCAGGTGTCAGCAGTGTCGAGGTTGAGAAACTCTGCTGTACCTAAATGAAAAAAGCATCAGCCGAGATGGATAACAGCTTTTCAATCACCGGAAACCCCAAATCATAGCCATACATCACACAAACTTGTATTTTAGACCCCCCGAGGTGACTTTATTCTGTAGTTTAGCAACATTTCAAGCCAAGTTCATGATGTCAAAAGATCCTGCAGGGCAGAGGCTAGAGAAAGGCACATTCCAAGTGGCAGGACACACATTCCAAACCCTGAGCCAGAATGATTTAAAGAAAACATTTGCTGTCGTGTTGATTCTGACTCCTGGCAACCCCAAGTGTGCAGAGCAGAACTGCACTCCACAGGGATTTCACAGCCGTGGCCTTTCAGAAGCAGACTACCAGGATTTTCTTCTGAGGTGGTGGGTTCGAGCCCCGTGTTTAACAGTTTGCGCCACCCAAGGACTGCCAGAAATGACAAATGGCTCAAAATATTGGCTTACCTTTTTGGATTAATACATGAATTTTAAGTGTAATAACTGCTTTTATTATTACCATGTTATATAGAATTTGAGGAGCCCTGGCAGTGCAGTGGTTAAAGCCATCGACTGCTAGCCAAAAGGTCGTCGATTCAAAACCACCAGCGGCTCCGTGGGAGAAAGATGTGGCAGTCTGCTTCCGTAGAGATTTACAGCCTGTTGGGTCGCTATGAGTCGGAATCGAATGGACAGCAGTGGGTAGTGGGATATGGAATATAGTGGGGGAAACCCACAGTATCAAAAGCATTGTGAGTATTTTCTAAACCAAAGGACCACATATGTGGCAGGAAAGTCTGCCTCTCGTTTGAATTACATCTTGACAATGACATGCAAATTCAGCTTTTACTGTAACTCGTCATGATGTATCTCCAACAGGATATCATTTATCAGCGGGTCAAAGAGCTGGAAAATTAATATTTGTTTAGCTAAAGGGAACACATCTGTTAGTAAAGTCATACAGATAATTTGGCACCGTTGCTTATGATATATATATAGACAAAGACCATTTGTCACTTGGATTATTTCTAGAACCTAAGGGTTTGTTTTCTACGCATCACGTGGAAATGGTGTGTGTGCAGGGCACGCACACATGCGCTTCCTGTGAATTCTTTGGAATGCTTTTATACAATTTGTTTAAAAAAAAAAAGTGAAGCAAGCAGAGAATTACTTCTCTGACTTTCTTTCAGTTCCATTTCCACATTGCACTGTCCTTTCCACTTTGCCTGAGATTGGTGTCATTTCCACTTCAATTCATCCCTAAACTGCCCCAAAACCCACTATCAAGTCAATTCCGACTCATAGCGACCCTATAGGACAGAGTAGAACTGTCCCATAGAGTTTCCAAGGAGTGGATTTGAACTGCCAACCTTTTGGTTAGCAGCCATAGTTCTTAACCGCTATGTAGCCAGGATTTCCTAAACTGCCCCAGGCAATAGGTTTTTAGCAAAAGCACAGGAGGATATTCAGGATTAAGTTTCAGGGCCTGATAAAACATTCCCACAACTATACTCAGCCCTTTATGGACTGCAAAAGAAGAGCTCTCTGTCCCTTCTTCCAGCAACATCCCCTCCCCCAAGCAAAAGTGGGTGCCCCGGGGGTGCAGACCATAAGCTGAGAAGTAAGGTCAACCCAGGTTCAAAACCCACCTTGACCACTTTCTGGCTGTGACCTTGGGCAAGTGGCATAACCTCCCTGATCCTCAGCCCCCTACAAGGTAAGTAGAGAAAAAACTCCCTACATCCGAGGACTGTCATAAGGATGAAATGAGGTTATGCTTGTAAAGCACTGAGCACAGCACCCAGCATACAGCCCTCCATAAACGTCAGGTGTCATTACTGGCTAAAAAGAGTCTGCAAACTTCCACAAGTCCATTTTGAGCACGCTTTTTGGGCCTGACCCCAGGCTGGGTTTCAAAGGACTGTAGATACAAGGAAGATACATTCTCTCCCCCCAGGTTGTTTACAGTCTCGCCTAGGAAACACCTGGCACAGGTGAAACAGCAGGAGAACAAGGCAGAAATGCTGAGGTGCATGGCCCAGACTAATGATGCTGGAGATCAGAGACCAGAGAGCTTAATTAGGAATTTCAGGGAAGTACACACATATCAGGACACCCTGGTGCCATAGAGGTTAAGTGCTACGGCTGCTAACCAAACTGACAGCAGTTCGAATCTACCAGGTGCTCCTTGGAAACTCTATGGGGCAGTCCTACTCTGTCCTATAGGGTTGCTATGAGTCAGAATCAACTCGACGGCACTGGGTTTGGTTTGGTTTGGTTTGGGACACACATCTAAAACTCTTAGCCCAGGGCCTGGCCCAGAACAAGTGTGCAAGGAATGTTGACTTATAATTCTCATCCACTGCAAAGGGTAATGGGATAAGTGTCTCCACCATCATCAGAATTAGCAGGTGCTGCCACCTGGCCCCACTCCCACTTCTATGACTTACTTAAGGACACAGGCCCCTGCTCCTCCTTCTATCACAGGAAACTGTTCCCTCCACCGTTGTCTGCTTGCCAGGAGCCTTTTTCATTACCCCCTTGCCCTCTTTGTCTCTGTTGCTTGCTCTCTTTCTCAGCTGCTAATTCATTTTGGGAGTTATTTGATTAATTGTCTCCTAAACAGACAAACCTATTCTTTTCCTTGCTGAATTTTATAATTTTACAAGCGTTGGAGACCAAACCCGTTGCCATTGAGTGAATTCCGACTCATAGCGACCCTATAGGACAGAGTAGAACTGCCCCATAGGGTTTCCAAGGAGCAGCTCCTAAAGACTACGCCAAGGGGGCTCCATATTGGAGACAGTAACCACAAATACCATAAACCATCTCCGTGAAATCTTTTAAATCCATTCAAATTCTGGACTATGCATCAACTAGCACCACCCATTGGCATTTTCAGTGCTTTAGCCATTTATTTAAACTTTACTTGGTTTTTTTTGTTTGTTGCTTTTTAACAAGAACACGACTAAAGAAATGAAGCTGCTAGCATGCAGGTTAAGCAAAGGCTGGAGCACCAACTGTCTGAGGTGCAATGGAAGAAGGGAGGGAACCCTGATGGCGTGCCCACCATGGTCCAGACATTACTTCACAGGTTAGTAAGAATAAGCACAACCAACATGTACGCGCCCTACCATATGTGCCAGGTACTGTCCAATACACTTTACAATCTAATCCAAGGCCACACAACTAGAAAACAAAACAAGAACCAAACCCCATTCCAATGTACCCTAAAGTCCATGAGTCACCCAACTGAAAAAATCCTTTCTCCTAGAAGGAGGTTGGGTCACACCATGAAGTCCTTCCATGTCTTGATGGGACCATGTTGTCTGGCCACTGGAAAGTGACATTAGTGATCACAATTTTTGTTCATTAAATTGATGTCCATTATGACGTTTCTGATCTTGAGAAACAACATTTCAGAGAATCAAATGACTCTTCAACTTTCAAATAGAAAAAAGGTGATTTGTAGAAATAGGAGAGCATCACAAGTGTTATGGCGCATGGTCTCACCCCAGGCACATGATCTTTCCCCGGGTAACTGGGAATAGCTCACAACAAACTGCATCGCGGCCCACCGCTAATTAAGAATGCTTAAATGGCAGCTTGCACCTCAGGGGGGTCGCTACAGGCAAGAACCATGGCATTCCATTGCACTTGAAAACAAGTACTTTGTCATTAACCTGATGTATAATTTATGTGGGCGAAAATGTCTCCTCTCTTTCAAAATCAGAGAAATGCCAGCACAGAGCCCCGCTGGGCACTGCAGCCCTTCCGCAGAGAAATTCTCTTCCCGTAAAGGTTTAACTTCTGTTTTGACCCACAGCCCATTTGGAAACAAAGCCCCTAAGCTGGTTGAGCTCACCAGACCTCCTGCCAACAGCGAGCTGATGTGCTTCTCTGGGGAGCCTGGGAGAAGGGCTATTATTTCTGCCGTCACTCAACCTGATGTATTTTAACCAGTATATGGGTCCCTGGTGGCACAGTGGTTAAGAACTCAGGCTGCTAATCAAAGATCAGCAGTTCAAATCCACCAGCTGCTCCTTGGAAACCCTGTGGGGCAGTTCTACTCTGTCCTGTACGGTAGTTAGGAGTTGGAATTGACTCAGTAGCAACAGGTTTAGTTTTATTAGCCTGACAGGCATGACCAAGGCTTTCAACCCTCTAGTCGGCCAATATGGAGAAGCAGCCAATTCCAAGAGCCCAGAAACAGGCCAAGCCTACACCCTAGCGTGTTTGACTTCCTAAGCCCCCAGGACCCTTCCTCCACCTCACAGGCTCACTGTCTTCTCACCACCTGAGCATCACTTGTGTTGCTCTTTGTCTTGGCATAACCTGGGGTACATAACGTGGCAGCTTCTCTGTACTAGCTCAAGTCACTGCAGTGACCCAAGAAGACCTCTGGCAACCCATCCATCTTGTCACCTCTGCAGAATCAGGCATCTGCTCTCCTTCCCCGGGGCTCTGCCATGTTCAGGGCTCATCCCACTGTTGCCTCCACGGAGTGCCATAATTTTTGTGCCAGATCACTTGGAAGGCTACCACTTGGCCTATAAATTTGTTCTAAATGTCTAATATAGGCAAATCCTTCAATAAATTATTGTAGCCACCTAATCAAATGTTGGTGCCATTTAAAATAGTCATAAACTGAGCATGTAGTGGCTCAAATACAATACCAAGACCCCAGAACAGTGGTCCCTGGCTTTCGCTCCTTCCTGCCAGACTGACTTCAACCTGCACTTTACAGAGCTCTTGATCTAGGACCTTAGGCCCAGTTATGACACCAGCCAAGACAGCCAAATCCCTGTTCTCACTGAGCTGCTGGAGAGGAAGGTCCACTCTCCCATTTTATCAGGGAGGCTTGAGCAACGCCCTGCTGAAGATGGCTGAGCTGGAACTGACGTGGGCAGCGATGTTCTCCTATGGAACGGGGCCATTCGCAACTTTGAAGACCCAGTCTACTATACCGCCCTGCTCATTGCCACTACGGGAAACAAACCCAACACGGTTGAGCTGCTGGTGCACCACGGGGCCCACACTAATTGGAGGGACCAGTTTTGCCAAAGCAGTCCCTCGGCCTGGCCAGCAAGAAGCCAGAGTGCCTGCCCTGCCTGCAGCACCTCCTAGACCTCGGAGCAGATGTCAAAGCCGATGACAAGCACAGAAAGACTTCTTTGCTGCATGCTTCGGCCGCCAATGACAGGGTGCCAATCCACAATACTGAGAACATCCGGCTCTTGCTGGATGGAGTGGCAGATGTCAAGGCTACCGCCCACAACACTGAGAACATCCGGCTCTTGCTGGATGGAGTGGCAGATGTCAAGGCTACCGCCAGAGACGGGGACATTGTGCTCACCTGCATCATCTTTCTGTTCAGTGAAACTGTGGGAGGGGGGACAAAGAGGAAGCCCAGGTGATCACCCCTTCTGCTTCCAAGTAACGCAGCTGCTGCTGGCTCAGGGGGCAGGCCACAGTGAGTGCCCAGGCCACGAATCCCTCGCTCATATCTGCCTCAAATGCTTTAAACTGCATCTCCCTCTCCTGCACTTCCTGCTGGAGTCTAGAACCGCCTACAAGGACTTCCTCCATGGGGTGTCCTCCTGGTCGGGGTTTCACACCATCTTTGAGAGGGTCTGTTCCCATCCAGGCTGCACCGAAGATGAGAGCCACATGTACCTTCCGTGCAAAGCTAAGGCCATCCCGGATCTCATGAAGACTAACTCCCAGAAACTCCAGCTGCCTGAAAACTTTGACATCCACCCTGTGGGCAGCCTGGCAGGAAAGATCCAGGCCCTGTACTTCTCCTTGAGACAGCCAGAGAGTTACACCGCCCACTCCCCGCCCCCCACCCTAAGCATCTGTGTCTCATTTACAACCCGCTCTACCTTCAGCCTTGGCCCGAGGATGTAAAGGTCACAGCCCTACCTCTGCCTGACAGGCTCAAGTGGTACCTTCTCAGCAAGCACAGTGGCATCCTTCGAGATGACATCTGACAGGTCCCAGGTGACCCTCTAGCTTTCAAGCCCCAGACTAAAGGGAACAGTGGTCTAGGCAGCTGAAGGCAACCTGTTGATGGATTTAAGTACCTATGACAACCTTAAGGAGCCCTGGTGGCACGGTGGTTAAAACACTCAGCTGCTAACTCAAAGGTCAGAGGTTTGAATCCACCAGCTACTCCACGAGAGAAAGATGTGGCAGTCTGCTCCCTTAAAGATTACAGCCTTGGAAACCCTACAGGGCAGTTCTACTTTGTCCTATAGGGTCGTTATGAGTCAGAATCCACTCAATGGCGGTGGATTTATGACAACCTTAGTGGAGAGGTCTTTGATCCAGGGAATCTTCGGTCCCATCTATCAAATGGTACAGGTTGGAGATGAGACCTGGTCTTTAATGAGCACAAAGCAAGCCAGGTACAGCCCAGCATCTGTGGTCATTCCAGGAGTAAAAAGTGTGGTTGTCTTCCGGGGAGATTGCCTTCCTTCAACAGCACCCCTAAGTCTCAATCCACATTGGAAAACGGGAAGAGGGCTTAGCTTGGGGAAAAGCTTATTCCCTATTAATCAAAGGGGAAGCCAGGGCATTTCAGTAAGCAGGGGTGCACGAAGCCTAGGCACTCCTGAGCCGCAGGGAATGGCTTCTTCCTGCAGAGACACGGCTGAAGCTGGGAGGAAGCCTGGGAAGGTCATATGGGGTGAAGCCAAGCCAAGGCCCTTGCCCCCTGCCTCTTCATTCCATATCCTGCCACACATGCAAGCATTCTTGGAGAGCTGGGGAAGAAGGCACACAAAGACCACCAAAGGCTCTTCTTCCAGGTGTTGTAAGCTGAGGTTACCTCCAGCCTCACCCATCAAAGCACCAAGGCTGTGCTCTGGTGGCAGCTCTGATTATGCCAAACCCAGGGTTGGGGGCCACGCCATCTGCTAAAAAAACAATCATGTGAGGATAACCAGAGACAGCCCTTCCCCAAGTGTCTCATATTGTGATGGGCTCACCTGATGGAGAAAGCCACCAAGACTGAAAGCTGAACCCTCCACAAAGTCATTTCAAAGTCACACTGGTCATCGTGAATTGTGCAGAACTACATGCCTTTGGGTATTAAAAAAAAAAAAAAACCCAAACCCAGTGCCGTCAAGTCAATTCTCACTCATAGTGACCCTATAGGACAGGGTGGAACTGCGCCATAGAGTTTCCAAAGAGCGCCTGGCGGATTCGAACTGCTGACCCTTTGGTTAACAGCCGTAGCACTTAACCACTACGCCACCAGGGTTTCCTTTGGGTATAATCTAAGGCACCTATATGTTTACAAACTGATTTAGAAACTAAAAAAAAATAAAATAAAATAGTCATTAAAATGACATAATAATGCTTGAAAATTATAATTAGAAGATTCATATATTATATGTTGTCATTGTTAGGTGCTGTCGAGTCAGTTCCGACACATAGCGACCCTATGTACAACAGAACAAAGCAGTGCCTGGTCCTGTACCATGCCCACAGTTGTTGTTATGCTTGAGCCCATTGTTGCAGCCACTGTGTCAATCCATCTCCTTGAGGGTCTTCCTCTTTTTCGTTGACCCCGTACTTTACCAAGAATGATGTCCTTCTGCAGGGACTGATCTCTCCTGACATGTCCAAAGTATGTAAGATGTAGTCTTCCCATCCTTGCTTCTAAGGAGCATTATATAATTGCTGTTATATAACCATAATAAGGAGTGCGTGTATAAGGTTATATACATAGTATGCCTAGAACTTTAAGTGTTTTTAATCCCATGCACAAAGAAAAAAAAAGACTAGACGGCGATGCACCAAAATGTTAAAAGAGATGGTGCTGGGTTTCTGTAAAGTTTCCTTATCTCCTATCAATTTTGTAATGAAAATAAGGCTGCCTGATGATCCTGCCTACTCCCTGACCCAGTTCATGGTTTGCCTGCATTAGCAAAACAGCTGGCTCCTTAGGGGCAACATGGTAGAGATGTACAATGTACCATGACGATTTTCTTTCCAAAGTGTTTTTAGCATAAACATCTGTTTATGCATAGCAATATTCTAGGGGGAAAAAATGAATCCAATGAAATATTTTCACTTCGGGAACCATGCTGCACTTTCTGTCTAGTTTTGCTCCCACGATTGGGACGCTGGAGTCTCCTTTCAGCGGCTCCCGAACACATAAGTATAAAGCCAGCGTTCTTCCGCGCCACTGCTGCAAACTCTCCCAAAGTTGGAAATCCGAACAACTCAATGCTAGAAATATGGAGCTGCCGCAAATTGCCAGGGGTGCATATTATTGTAATAACAATCTGGTGGCAGCAGAGCCAAGAAAACGGAAGCTTGTTCCTATAGTTGGGGTGTAGCAACTGCTGGACTGGAACTGATGAGGGTGTTATGGATTGAATTGTGTCCCCCAAAAATACACATTGTAAATCCTGACCCCTATACCTGTGGTTATAATTCCATTTGGGAATGATACACGCCACATAATTGCCAACGAACCCAGGAATAGAAGCTGAAAAGAGAAAAGGACCTTCCGCCAGAGTGGACAGAGAGGGAGAAACAGCCTTCTCCTAGGGCTAGCACCCTGAATTCAGATTTCTAGCCTCCTAAACCATGAGAAAAATTTCTGTCTGTTAAAGCCACTCACTTGTATTTCTATTACAGGAGCGCTAGATAACTAAGAGATGGGGAGAGAAGAAAGGAAAGGATAAAAATCCGAAAAGACTCATGATAGTCAGAAATTTGTCTCTATTTGCCTGGAGCAACAGAGGAAGAAGGAGAGTCAGGAATAGAAGGAGGATATGGAATGTGTGGCTAATTGCCTCCATGAACAACTGCCTCGTGTGCAATGAGACCAGAAGAACTGAATGGTGCCCACCTACCATTACTGAACATTTTGATCAAAAACTCTATGGAGGAATTCTGATCAAGAGGGGGTAAATAGAGAGCAGAGTTTTAAATTCTCACAGACTCCAGACTTTCTGGAACCATGGAGGCTAGATGAACCCCTAAAACTATTGCCCTGAGATAATCTTTAAAACTTAAACCAAAAATATCCCCTGAAGTCTTCTTAAAACCAAACAATAGTTTAGCTTAGCTGATTTAATAAAAAAAAATGCCTTGAGCATTACGCTCTCTTAAGAACTATCTATATGGGATCAAATTGACAACAACATCTCAAAAGATTAGATGGGACCCTTAGGGGGGCAGTGAGTTTATGTAAATGAGAGGGGAACAACTCAGAAAAGGAAGATGAGAATGGTTGCACAACTCAAAGAATGTAATCAATGTCACTGGATTATAAATATAGGAAAAATTGAATTGGTGTATTTTTGCTGTTTTTTTTATACTCTCAACAACAAAATAAAATTTAGAAAAAGTCACGATAGGCAACTTGTAACTTGGGTATTAGTAAGAAAATATTTACATTTAAGGTAGTGGACCAATCATGTTTTAAACATCTAAACATGAAAGAAAATTGCTTTTAAGTCTAGTTCATGTTGGACCTTACTCCATGGGCTTCTTAGGGAAACAGCATTGTGAGTTGAGGGAGGTGAGAGCTACATGTAGGAATCTGATTCCACAAGCTCATGGTAGCCTTCCTACAACAACATGTGCAAGACCAGAAACAGAGCTAAACCTTGGCTACTAAGCACAAGAGAAAGAAGCCCAGCTTCGGAATTAGAAAGACCTGGGTTCAGTTCAGACTCAGCAACTTACTAGCTACGTCTTATTGGAACAATGCTTAGCCTCTGCCAGCCTCAGAGTTCTTATGAGCAAAACGAGAATAACAATCCCTGATTTGTGGGGTTCTTAGGAGAATCAGTAATAATATGCATAAAGCACCTAGCATAGTTTCAAGTGATCAATAAGTCGTGGTTATTATTATGGTTGCTGGATCTACCATCTACTTACATCCTGAGCTTGCTTCTCTCCCTTCTAAAAAGTGACAACAATTCCTTTTGTATGCTGTTCCCTGCTCAAAATACAATATCAGAAGCAACATTTTAGCCCTTAAAGAGACTTTTGAGCTTACCATTCCTTTTTATAGATGAGAAAATTAAGGCCCGGGAGACTGATAATTCTTACTCAAGGAACTACAAACAAGTAACAGTGAGAAGAGAACACAAAGGAGGAAGATGGACTAACCAGTCCATTCCCAGAAAAACAGGATGCTTAGTTATCTAGTGCAGCTATAATAGAAATGCCGCAAGTAGATGGCTTCAACAAACAGTTTATTCTCTCACAATCTAGTACATTACAAGTCCACATTCAGGGCATTAGCTCCAGCGGAAGGCTTTCTCCCTCTGTTGACTCTGGAGGAAGGTCCTTGTCATCAGTCTTCCCCTGGTCAAGCAGCTTCTCAGCACAGGGACCCTGGGCCCAAAGGACATGCTATGCTCCTGGCTCTTGTTTCTTGGTAGTATGAGGTCCCCATGTCTCTCTACTTGCTTCTCTCTTCTGTATCTCAAAAGAGATTGGCTCAATACAAAATCCAATCTTGTAGACTGAGTCCTGCCTTATTAACATAACTGCTGCTAACCCCATCTCATCAACATCATAGAGATAGGGTTTATAACACATAGGAAAATCACATCAGATGACAAAATGGTGGACAATCACACAATACTGGGAATCATGGCCTAGCCAAACTGGTACACATATTCTTGGGGGACACAATTCAATCCATGACACAAGGCAAGTGTAAAAGCAACAAGCTTGAAAGACGTGGTCCCCTTCAGGTTCCAGGGTGTGCCTAGAGGCCAGGTTGCAGGGAAGACAAGATGAATAATAGGCCAGAAAGTTAAATAGGGTCAGTTCATGTAGGGTCCCAGGGCATCATTCCTTGTGCAGAAGCTCTGTTTAGAGGCATTTCATCCTAGGCATAAACCTGGAATAGAGGCCATGTTGGCACTTCCTGGCAGTCTGTATAAAGCTAAGTGTTTATCTTTCATACAGTATCACGTAAAGATGACTACTCAGACTTCCAAATTTGGAGAGTTTTGGGGGAATTACCTGTTGTCAAATATGAGTGATGCAGCATCCCAGAAATTCCCTTTACAGGGCTCAAGGAGCAGCCACCCTCCAGAGTCACAAAAACCAAGGTGGGCATATGTCGGCCAGTCTGAGGGAGCTGCCACACGCAGTAAGACCCCATGGACAGAGAAACCACATGGTGGTTCCAAATAAAAGCTCCAAATTGAAAGTCACAACCACTAGACTGCAGATGTGGGCTTACAATTTGGCCATCCCTCCAATGGGCAGCTCTGAGTCCAGAATAATAAGCAGCAACATAGATGCATTTGTTTAAACACAGTGATGGTTTCTCATCAGTCGCAAGCAGCACTGAGGAGCCACCCAGCACTTAACACAGAGAGGCAGCAGCGATAGATCAGGCCCGAGGTCCAAAAGAATTTGGTAACATCTGAAAACTTGCCTCAGAGCCAGCTAGCTGCCTACTCAATATCCATTTTTCCTTCTTCCTTATTTAGCAAAACTGACTTTTGGTGGTGTATGTTGCTAACAAGCTAAAAGGTTGTATTTCCCAGCCTCTCTTGAAGCTAGCTGTGATCATGTGACTGTGTTCTAACTGAATAGTGTCATGTGAGACTTCCCAGGAAGTGCCTTAAAGAGAGGTATACGCCCTTCTTTTTCCACCCTGTTGCTTAGAACTCAGATGTGAAGGCCAGGGCTCTAGCAGCTGTAATAAACATGACGGTAAGGACAATACCCTCTGATCTGGAAGAGCCTGGGTCCCCAGCAACTTCATGAAAGTACCATACCAACCCTGAACTTCCTACCTCCAGACTTTTTTATGTGAGAGAGAAATAAACTTTAATCATGCTTAATCCTATACTTCTATGTCCTAATTGTTATTAGTTTTGCTTTTAAACTGTTCATTTCTTTAAGAATTTTGTTTTTGTTTTTCAGACAAAAAGGCCAGAAAGTTTATCTTCCAAGAAAACCTCCATCATGGAACCTACAATCAACCACGAGGATGAAGAAAAGGGATCTTAGGGAGCTAACCTGGGTCTGAAGAATTAAGTCCAAGAACTCCACAAAGACTCACTGCTTTGGTTTACCCTTTCCTTAACCGCAGGAAATAGAATTTTTTTAAATCTCTAACATTTGCTTTACCCATCCAGCAATGGTATGTACTAACGCACTAGTGTATTTTAGGGCATTTATATTAGCACAATAAACCACAAACAGAGGACGCAAAAGCCCCTACCTCAAATTGTTGCACAGGCCTGGAACTACATAAAATTCGTCATCGGTTTCAGAGAGTCACGTCTAAGGCTGATCCCTTTGTCTTACACAATGAGTCAGGCAAAGGGGACTCCCGAGGAATGTAGAACTCTCATTAAGGGCCAGCGAAGGCGGTGGCGGGAGGCAAAGGACCAGAAAGTATTAAACATCACCCTGTTCCAATCCCAGAAGCTTTCCGGAGTCTGTGCTCATACCGCCTGGCCCCTGTTCACGGTCAGAACATGCAGGCACAAGGAGGGAGACAGCTTGGATGGGGAAAGCAAGTTATTCTCCCTGAGCTGTCTTTTAGCCTCCTCAGCCTAATCAGAGCTGAGACTTCTCCTTTCTATGGCTTCCTAA
Source organism: Loxodonta africana (assembly GCF_030014295.1). Classification (NCBI taxonomy): domain Eukaryota; kingdom Metazoa; phylum Chordata; class Mammalia; order Proboscidea; family Elephantidae; genus Loxodonta; species Loxodonta africana. Next base: position 15,230,519 of record NC_087357.1, read on the forward strand.
ATAGTACACTTAGCTTTTGTTCACCATCTAAGTGACATCCTCTTTCAGCATCTCCGGAAAGTAGAAACGTGCGCGCGAGCTTTAGCATCCACTACTGTCAGATAGGATTTCAACCATCCTCAACAGACCTGTGGCAGTTGCATTATGGGGTAGAATGGGTGAATGTTAGCAGTGGACACTATAGGTGCCTACCCAGATCCCCTGGATTCCCTTTCTGGGGCCATGCACCCACGTTCCCACTTCCATGCACTTTGCTGCTGACAGTTCACAACCACAGTCTCCTCAGAGAATCACCTTGGGCTACTGGAGCCACTTCACCCATGTGGAGAGAGGAAATATCTAGGCATTTGTGTCCCTCAGAGTGGCCTGTAGCCTCTAGCTGACTGGTATGGCAACCCAGCCACCTGGCCTCCAAAAAAAAAAAAAATTTTTTTTTTTTTTAGAGACAAACTCTGAGGTACAATTTTCACTCTAAAGCTCCTCTCAGGGTCAGGTGGAAGCTTGGACTTCACCTGAAATCAACCCTTTGCTTGGCCCCTGTCTCTTCCCTGTTCTACTTGCCCACCCCTTCTCCCAGGGGCAGGTCCTTCGTAAACCACTTGCCCCTGAGTACTTGTCTGAGGGTGTGCCTCTGGGAGCCATCCTAAGGCAGAGCGCTCTGAGAGAAAGGCATGCCCATAGGTTCAGACCAGAATTATCATTGAGCTTGATTCTAGGGTCTACTGAAGAAGCTGTACCCTCCTGGGCATTTTGTTAGTTGAAATTTACTTCCACAGTAAGAATTTGGGAAATAGAATCAGACACTGACTTAATTAAATGAGACCCAGAGCTTTTATCCTACAGTAAATATTGACACCTGGATTACACACACACATCTCAGCTCGGTACACTCAGGACCTTTGCTGGATAAAAGGGCAAATCCCCATGCAAACGGCAGCTGAGGTGGCTGCTGATAAGGCAAAATTTGAAAGGCTATTCTTCAAAAAAAAAAACTCCCTCAATCCTGAGTCTGAAAATCTATCATTAGGGGTTCATTCCTCTGGTTCAAAAGTATTACATTTCCAAAACTCCTCTTTTGAGATTAAAAATTAAAATAAAATAACAAGATGGAAAAACTAATCACCAGCTTTATGTGGAAAGAGGACCCAGATAAGTGAATCATTACTGAAGAAAAAGAACAAAGTAGGAGGCCTCATACTACCTGATCTCAGAACCTATATATACAGGCACAGTAGTCAAAATAGCCTGGTATCGGTACAGTGACAGACACATAGACCAATGGAACAGAATAGAGAACCCAAATGTAAATCAATCCACTTATGGTCAATTGATCTTTGACAAAGGACCAAGGTCGTTTAAAAGGGGAAAAGACAGTCTTTCTAACAAATTATGCTCGCAAAATTGGATGTCCTTCTTTAAAAAAAAAAAAAAAACAGGACCCATACCATACACCATACATAAAAACTAACTCAAAATGAATCAGAGACCTAAATATAAAACCTAAAACGAGGGGCGGAGCCAAGATGGCAGACTAGGCAGACGCTACCTCGGATCCCTCTTACAACAAAGACACGGAAAAACAAGTGAATCGATCACATACATAACAATCTACAAACCCTGAACAACAAACACAGATTTAGAGACGGAGAACGAACTAATACGGGGAAGCAGCGATTGTTTCCAGAGCCTGGAGCCAGCGTACCAGTCAGGTACGGCACAAGCACAGAGAGCGGCTCCACCCCCCTGAACTAACCCCGGGAGGGGGACCAGCCGGTTCCACGGGCGGCGTGGGACGCAGCCGGTAGGAGAAGTCCCTGGGAGGCAGCGGCTGGTATTGGAGCGGGGAGAACAGCGTCCCAGCCGGGACACTCGGTCACGGCACAAGCACGGGGACCTGCTCCACCCATCTGAACTAACCCCGGGAGGAGGCCCAACTGGTTCTCGGGGGCGGCAGGGCCACGTGGCTGGAGGGACAAGAAGTCCCCGGGAGGCAGCGACTGATTTTGGAGTCGAGAGTGCACCGTCCCAGTAGGGGAGCCTCGACGCTGGGCATGGGGCTGGAAGCAGAGGATCTGACCGTGACTCCAGCGGGCCAGACCCCCCGGGGGCAATCTCCACACAGCCAGCACACATAGGCGATGCGCCCCACGGGAGTCTCAGATATAATAGTCATTCCAAGCAAGACAAGCAACTCTGGCTATATTCTGAGGTGCTACTCTCCTATCTCTCTGTTCCCTCCCCCACCCTCCCCAGGCGGCTTCATTAACATCTGAATAGCCTGAGCCAGAGGGAGAACTCTGATAGGGATCTGACTGCATTTTTTTTTAGCGGATTTTCTGGAAAAACTAGTTTCCCAGTGATGGCTCAGAGACAACAATCCATATCAAACCACTTAAAGAAGCAGACCGTGACAGCTTCTCCAACCCCCCAAACAAAAGAATCAAAATCTTTCCCAAATGAAGATACAATCTTGGAATTATCAGATACAGAATATAAAAAACTAATTTACAGAATGCTTAATGATATCACAAATGAAATTAGGATAACTGCAGAAAAAGCCAAGGAACACACTGATAAAACTGTTGAAGAACTCAAAAAGATTATTCAAGAACACACTGGAAAAATTAATAAGTTGCAAGAATCCATAGAGAGACAACATGTAGAAATCCAAAAGATTAACAATAAAATAACAGAATTAGACAACGCACTAGGAAGTCAGAGGAGCAGACTCGAGCAATTAGAATGCAGACTGGGACAGCCGGAGGACCAGGGAATCAACACCAACATAGCTGAAAAAAAATCAGATAAAAGAATTAAAAAAAATGAAGAAACTCTAAGAATTATGTGGGACTCTATCAAGAAGGATAACCTGCGGGTGATTGGAGTCCCAGAACAGGGAGGGGGGACAGAAAACACAGAGAAAATAGTTGAAGAACTCCTGACAGAAAACTTCCCTGACATCATGAAAGACGAAGGGATATCTATCCAAGATGCTCATCGAACCCCATTTAAGATTGATCCAAAAAGAAAAACACCAAGACATATTATCATCAAACTCACCAAAACCAAAGATAAACAGAAAATTTTAAAAGCAGCCAGGGAGAAAAGAAAGGTTTCCTTCAAGGGAGAATCAGTAAGAATATGTTCTGACTACTCAGCAGAAACCATGCAGGCAAGAAGGGAATGGGACGACATATACAGAACACTGAAGGAGAAAAACTGCCAGCCAAGGATCATATATCCAGCAAAACTCTCTCTGAAATATGAAGGCGAAATTAAGATATTTACAGACAAACACAAGTTTAGAGAATTTGCAAAAACCAAACCAAAGCTACAAGAAATACTAAAGGATACTGTTTGGTCAGAGAACCAATAATATCAGATATCAGCACAACACAAGGTCACAAAACAGAACGTCCTGATATCAACTCAAATAGGGAAATCACAAAAACAAATTAAGATTAATTAAAAAAAAAAAAATACACATAACAGGGAATCATGGAAGTCAACAGGTAAAAGATCACAATAATCAAAAAGAGGGACTAAATACAGGAGGCATTGAACTGCCATATGGAGAGTGATACAAGGCGATATAGAACAATACAAGATAGGTTTTTACTTAGAAAAATAGGGGTAAATAATAAGGTAACCACAAAAAGGTATAACAACTCTATAACTCAAGATAAAAACCAAGAAAAACGTAATGACTCAACTAACATAAAGTCATAAAGTCAAGCACTATGAAAATGAGGATCTCACAATTTACTAAGAAAAATGCCTCAGCACAAAAAAGTATGTGGAAAAATGAAATTGTCAACAACACACATAAAAAGGCATCAAAATGACAGCACTAAAAACTTATTTATCTATAATTAACCCTGAACGTAAATGGACTAAATGCACCAATAAAGAGACAGAGAGTCACAGACTGGATAAAGAAACACGATCCATCTATATGCTGCCTACAAGAGACACACCTTAGACTTAGAGACACAAACAAACTAAAACTCAAAGGATGGAAAAAAGTATATCAAGCAAACAATAAGCAAAAAAGAAGAGGAGTAGCAATATTAATTTCTGACAAAATAGACTTTAGACTTAAATCCACCACAAAGGATAAAGAAGGACACTATATAATGATAAAAGGGACAATTGATCAGGAAGACATAACCATATTAAATATTTATGCACCCAATGACAGGGCTGCAAGATACATAAATCAAATTTTAACAGAATTGAAAAGCGAGATAGATACCTCCACAATTATAGTAGGAGACTTCAACACACCACTTTCGGAGAAGGAGAGGACATCCAGTAAGAAGCTCAACAGAGACACGGTAGATCTAATTACAACAATCAACCAACTTGACCTCATTGACTTATACAGAACTCTCCACCCAACTGCTGCAAAATATACTTTTTTTTCTAGCGCACATGGAACATTCTCTAGAATAGACCACATATTAGGTCATAAAACAAACCTTTGCAGAGTCCAAAACATCGAAATATTACAAAGCATCTTCTCAGACCACAAGGCAATAAAACTAGAGATCAATAACAGAAAAATTAGGGAAAAGAAATCAAATACTTGGAAAATGAACAACACCCTTCTGAAAAAAGACTGGGTTATAGAAGACATTAAGGAGGGAATAAGGAAATTCATAGAAAGCAACGAGAATGAAAATACTTCCTATCAAAACTTCTGGGACACAGCAAAAGCAGTGCTCAGAGGCCAATTTATATCAATAAATGCACACATACAAAAAGAAGAAAGAGCCAAAATCAGAGAACTGTCCCTACAACTTGAACAAATAGAAACTGAGCAACAAAAGAATCCATCAGGCACCAGAAGAAAACAAATAATAAAAATTAGAGCTGAACTAAATGAATTAGAGAACAGAAAAACAATTGAAAGAATTAACAAAGCCAAAAGCTGGTTCTTTGAAAAAATTAACAAAATTGATAAACCATTGGCTAGACTGACTAAAGAAATACAAGAAAGGAAGCAAATAACTCGAATAAGAAATGAGAAAGACCACATCACAACAGAACCAAATGAAATTAAAAGAATCATTTCAGATTATTATGAAAAATTGTACTCTAACAAATTTGAAAACCTAGAAGAAATGGATGAATTCCTGGAAAAACACTACCTACCTAAACTAACACATTCAGAAGTAGAACAACTAAATAGACCCATAACAAAAAAAGAGATTGAAACGGTAATCAAAAAACTCCCAACAAAAAAAAGCCCTGGCCCGGACGGCTTCACTGCAGAGTTCTACCAAACTTTCAGAGAAGAGTTAACACCACTACTACTAAAGGTATTCCAAAGCATAGAAAATGACGGAATACTACCCAACTCATTCTATGAAGCCACCATCTCCCTGATACCAAAACCAGGTAAAGACATTACAAAAAAAGAAAATTTTAGACCTATATCCCTCATGAACATTGATGCAAAAATCCTCAACAAAATTCTAGCCAATAGAATCCAACAACACATCAAAAAAATAATTCACCCTGATCAAGTGGGATTTATACCAGGTATGCAAGGCTGGTTTAATATCAGAAAAACCATTAATGTAATCCATCACATAAATAAAACAAAAGACAAAAACCACATGATCTTATCAATTGATGCAGAAAAGGCATTTGACAAAGTCCAACACCCATTCATGATAAAAACTCTTACCAAAATAGGAATTGAAGGAAAATTCCTCAACATAATAAAGGGCATCTATGCAAAGCCAACAGCCAATATCACTCTAAATGGAGAGAACCTGAAAGCATTTCCCTTGAGAACGGGAACCAGACAAGGATGCCCTTTATCACCACTCTTATTCAACATCGTGTTGGAAGTCTTAGCCAGGGCAATTAGGCTAGACAAAGAAATAAAAGGTATCCGGATTGGCAAGGAAGAAGTAAAGTTATCACTATTTGCAGATGACATGATTATATACACAGAAAACCCTAAGGAATCCTCCAGAAAACTACTGAAACTAATAGAAGAGTTTGGCAGAGTCTCAGGTTATAAAATAAACATACAAAAATCACTTGGATTCCTCTACATCAACAAAAAGAACATCGAAGAGGAAATAACCAAATCAATACCATTCACAGTAGCCCCCAAGAAGATAAGATACTTAGGAATAAATCTTACCAAGGATGTAAAAGACCTATACAAAGAAAACTACAAAGCTCTACTACAAGAAATTCAAAAGGACATACTTAAGTGGAAAAACATACCCTGTTCGTGGATAGGAAGACTTAACATAGTAAAAATGTCTATTCTACCAAAAGCCATCTATACATTTAACGCACTTCCGATCCAAATTCCAATGTCATATTTTAAGGGGATAGAGAAACAAATCACCAATTTCATATGGAAGGGAAAGAAGCCCCGGATAAGCAAAGCACTACTGAAAAAGAAGAAGAAAGTGGGAGGCCTCACCTTACCTGACTTCAGAACCTATTATACAGCCACAGTAGTCAAAACAGCCTGGTATTGGTACAACAACAGACACATAGACCAATGGAACAGAATTGAGAACCCAGACATAGATCCATCCACGTATGAGCAGCTGATATTTGACAAAGGACCAGAGTCAATTAACTGGGGAAAAGATAGCCTTTTTAACAAATGGTGCTGGCATAACTGGATATCCCTTTGCAAAAAAATGAAACAGGACCCATACCTCACACCATGCACAAAAACTAACTCCAAGTGGATCAAAGACCTAAACATAAAAACTAAAACGATAAAGATCATGGAAGAAAAAATTGGGACAACCCTAGGAGCCCTAATACAAGGTATAAACAGAATACAAAACATTACCAAAAATGATGAAGAGAAACCCGATAACTGGGAGCTCCTAAAAATCAAACACCTATGCTCATCTAAAGACTTCTCCAAAAGAGTAAAAAGACCACCTACAGACTGGGAAAGAATTTTCAGCTATGACATCTCCGACCAGCGCCTGATCTCTAAAATCTACATGATTCTGTCAAAACTCAACCACAAAAAGACAAACAACCCAATCAAGAAGTGGGCAAAGGATATGAACACACATTTCACTAAAGAAGATATTCAGGCAGCCAACAGATACATGAGAAAATGCTCTCAATCATTAGCCATTAGAGAAATGCAAATTAAAACTACGATGAGATTCCATCTCACACCAGCAAGGCTGGCATTAATCCAAAAAACACAAAATAATAAATGTTGGAGAGGCTGCGGAGAGATTGGAACTCTCATACACTGCTGGTGGGAATGTAAAATGGTACAACCACTTTGGAAATCTATCTGGCGTTATCTTAAACAGTTAGAAATAGAACTACCATACAACCCAGAAATCCCACTCCTAGGAATATACCCTAGAGATACAAGAGCCTTCATACAAACAGATACATGCACACCCATGTTTATTACAGCTCTGTTTACAATAGCAAAAAGTTGGAAGCAACCAAGGTGTCCATCAACGGATGAATGGGTAAATAAATTGTGGTATATTCACACAATGGAATACTACGCATCGATAAAGAACAGTGACGAATCTCTGAAACATTTCATAACATGGAGGAACCTGGAAGGCATTATGCTGAGCAAAATGAGTCAGAGGCAAAAGGACAAATATTGTATAAGACCACTATTATAAGATCTTGAGAAATAGTAAACCTGAGAAGAACACATACTTTTGTGGTTACGAGGAGGGGAGGGAGGAAGGGTGGGAGAGGGTTTTTTATTGATTAATCAGTAGATAAGAACTGCTTTAGGTGAAGGGAAAGACAACACTCAAAACATGGGAGGTCAGCTCAATTGGACTGGACCAAAAGCAAAGAAGTTTCCGGGATAAAATGAATGTTTCAAAGGTCAGCGGAGCAAGTGCGGGGGTCTGGGGAACATGGTTTGCGGGGACTTCTAAGTCAATTGGCAAAATAATTCTATTATGAAATCATTCTGCATCCCACTTTGAAATGTGGCGTCTGGGGTCTTAAATGCTAACAAGCGGCCATCTAAGATGCAGCAATTGGTCTCAACCCACCTGGAGCAAAGGAAAATGAAGAACACCAAGGCCACACGACAACTAAGAGCCCAAGAGACAGAAAGGGCCACATGAACCAGAGACCTACGTCTTCCTGAGACCAGAAGAACTAGTTGGTGCCCGGCCACAATCGATGACTGCCCTGACAGGGAGCACAGCAGAGGACCCCTGAGGGAGCAGGAGATCAGTGGGATACAGACCCCAAATTCTCATAAAAAGACCAAACTTAATGGTCTGACTGAGACTGGAGGAATCCCGGGGACCATGCTCCCCAGACCTTCAGTTGACACAGGACAGGAACCATCCCCGAAGACAACTCATCAGAAATGAAAGGGACTGGTCAGCGGGTGGGAGAGAGACGCTGATGAAGAGTGAGCTAATTATATCAGGTGGACACTTGAGATTGTGTTGGCAACTCTTGTCTGGAGGGGGGATGGGAGGATAGAGAGAGAGGGAAGCCGGCAAAATTGTCAAGAAAGGAGAGACTGAAAAGGCTGACTTAAGAGGGGGAGAGCAAGTGGGAGTAGGGAGTGAGATGTATGTAAACTTATATGTGACAGACTGATTGGATTTGTAAACGTTCACTTGAAGCTTAATAAAAGTTATTTAAAAAAAAAAAAAAACCTAAAACGATAAAGATCATGGAAGAAAAAACAGGGACAATGCTAGGGGCCCTAATACATGGCATAAATTCAATACAAACCATAGAGAACAATTCACAAACACAAGAAGATAAACTAGATAAGAGGGAGCTCCTAAAAATTAAACACTTATGCTCATCAAAAGACTTCACCAAAAGAGTAAAAAGAGAACTTACAGACAGAGAAAAAAAATTTGACTACGATGTATCTGACAAAAGTCTAATCTCTAAAATCTACAGAATACTTCAAAACCTCAGTAACAAAAAGACAAATAATCCAGTTTAAAAAATGGGCCAATTATATGGACAGACACTTCACCATAGAAGACATTCAGGCAGCTAACAGACACATGAGGAAATGCTCACGTTCAGTTTGCCATTGGGAAATGCAAATCAAAACTAAAATGAGATACCATCTCACCCTGACATTTCTGACACTAATTAAAAAAAAAAAAAAAAAACAGAAAATAACAATGTTGGAGAAGTTGCAGGGAGATTGGAACTCTTATACACTGCTGATGGGAATGTAAAATGGTACAACCACTGTGAAAAATGATACGGCGTCTCCTTAAAAAACTAGAAATATCATACAATCCAGCAATCCCACTCCTCGGAATATATACTTGAGAAATAAGAGCCATCACACAAATAGACACATGCACACCCACGTTCGTGGCAGCATTATTCACAATAGCAAAAAATGAAAACAACCTAAGTCCCCATCAACAGATGAATGGATAAACGAACTATGGTACATACACACAATGGAATACTACACAATGATAAAGAACAACGATGAATCAGCAAAACATCTCAGAATGTGGATGAATCTGGGTACAAGGGAGGGGATGATGGGAAGGGGAAATCACTAACTAGACAATAGACAAGTGTTAACTTTAGTGAAAGGAAAGACAACACACAATACAGGGGAAGTCAGCATAACTTGAACAAGGAAAAGCCAGAGAAATTCCCTAGACACATCCAAACACCTTGAGGGACTGAATTACTGAGGCTGGGGGCTGGGAACCATGGTTTCAGGGGACATCTAGGTCAACACAGTTCATAAAGTAAACATTCTACATCCTATTTTGGTGAGTAGTGTCTGGGGTCTTAAAAGCTTTCTAGTGGTCATCTAAAATAAATTTATCAATCCAATCACATTTGGAGCAAAGAAGAATGAAGAAAACCAAAGACACAAGGAAATATCAGTCCAAAGGACTAACAGACCACATGAACCACAGCCTCCACCAGCCTGAGCCCAGAAGAAATAGATGGTACCCAGCTATCACCACTGACCAATCTGACAGGGATCACAATAGAGGGTCCCAGACAGAGCAGGAGAAAAATGTAGAACAAAATTCAAATTCACAAAAAAAGACCAGACTTAATGGTCTGCCAGAGACTGAAGGAACCCCCAAGACTATGGTCCCTGGACACCCTGCTAACTTAAAACTGAAGCTACTCGCAAAGTCCAACTTTCAGCCAAAGATTAGACAGGCCTATAAAACAAACAAGAACACGTGTGAGGAATGTGCTTCTTAGTTCCAACAAGTATACGAGACCAATGGGCAAAGGCGAGAAGCCAAGAAGGGACAGGAAACCGGGACAAATGGACACGGGAAGCCTGGGGTGTAAAGGGAAAGGGGGAGAGTGTTGACACATTGTGGGGATTGCAGCCAATGTCACCAAACAATTTGTGTATAAATTTTTGAATAAGAAACTAATTTTCACTGTAAACTTTCACCTAAAACAGAATAAAAAAAAAATTTTAATTAAAATAAAAAACTAGCTGTGTGCAAAACAAAAAACCAAATTCACAAAAGATGAGACTTATTGGTCTGACAGAGACCAGAGGAACCTCTGAGACTATGGCCCTAAGACACCCTTCTGACCTAGAACTGAAGCCATTCCCAGAGACCACCTCCTAGCCAAATAGACAAGCCCACAAAATAAACAATAACACCCAAGAGGAACGTGATCCTTAGAACAATCAATTATGCAAGATCTACCCAAAAGCAAAGACAAGAAGGCAGAAAAGGGTAGAAAATCAGGACGAAAGGAAAAGAGGAACCCAGGACAGAAATGTGGAAAGTGCTGACACATTGTGGGGAATGAAACTAACGTCGAAACACTTTTTAAACAAACTATCAAATGGGAATCTAATTTGCTCTATAAGCTTTCACCTAAAGCATAATAAAAAAATTTTTTTAAAACACCCTAGCTGTTATCAGATACGAACATCTTAGCAGGAATTGTTTCTATCAAGAGGCTGACATGAATATTTTGTACCTATAAAACCAAAAAACCAAACCAGTGGCCATCAAGTCGATTCCGACTCATAGCGACCCTACAGGACAGGGTAGAACCGCCCCGTAGAGGTTCCAAGGAGCACCTAGTGGATTCGAACTGCCAATCTTTTCGTTAGCTGCCGTAGCACTTAACCACTACCCACCAGGGTTTCCTTTGTAGCTGTGGGGTAAAGAAATGTTTTAGAAGGGGAATGATCCTGAGAAACAGGGCAGTGAAAGTCAGGACAGGGAATGGGGAGGGGAGCAGAAGTGGAGGGATTCATAAACAGGATCTGAGATGCCAAGGGCGACACGCCCTCTTTATGCTTTTAAGTCATAGAGTCATAGGGTTTTAAAACTAGAAGAAAGCCTATATATCATCTAGTACAATCATTTTCTAATTTATGCTGGCCAATTTATGCTGATGGGGTGAAACTTTATTGGAAGCTAATAGGTAAAGCAAATGGAAAAGGAGTTGCTCCAGCAACGTGCAGAGAGAGGCTTCCCTTCACACCCCCTCCCTGGGCAGCCCCTTGGGGTAACCACAGAACCCCGACACTTCTCTCCATCTGGACACTGCTGCCGAACAACTTGTGTGGGCCTAAAATGGTGCCTATTAATTTTAACCACTTAGTAAAATAATAACAGTTAACATGCATTGGAGTCCCTAGGTGGTATGAATGGTTAAGCCCTCAACTACTAGCTTAAAAGTTGGCAGTTTGAACCCACTCAGAGGCGTTTTGGAAGACGGGCCTGGCAATCTACTTCTGAAAGGTCACATCCTTTAACACCCTATGGAGGGGTTCTGCTCTGCACACATGGGGTCGCTGTAAGTCAGAATCAACTTAACAGCAACCAACAACAGCAAACCACGCATTGAGCGATGATAAGTGCTCAACATCATGCTAAGCAAGCACCTTACAAGGATTCTCTCATTTAAGCCCCATGATAGTCCTATGGGGTTAGACCATTACTATTCAGTTAAGAGGCACACAGGTTAAATTTGGAGTCAGGATTTGAACCCAGGTCATCTGCCTCCACACCAGCCATTGTGCTTCTAATGCATTCTCCCTGTTTTGCAGATGAGAAGCTCAGGTTGAGCACAAGAAAATGCATCTGCCTCCAAACCAGCTGAGACAGGGAAGAGATCAGGCTGGCTGAATTAAATAAAGCCTACATTTCAGGGCCCCATGTGCTCGACCAGCTATAATTAGTGTCTGAATCTAAACCTAAGTGCAAACCACCTAAGTGCAACTTTTGCTGCTGGCACCCGAAAACTAATAATTGACAAGCTAGGTGCTTAGACAAGATAAGGGGCTCCATTTCAAGGCCCTGTGTGCTTGACCAGCTATAAATTACTGATAATCCTCCTGTGTTGTTTTTCAAGGCCTCACCACGTGCAGAGTATACACAGTAAAGATCAACGTGACCTATGAACGACCTTCCACATGAGACAAATATGAACAAGGACCCCTTGCCGGGGCTCGAATCAAGATCCAGAGGCATCACGCATGCACAGCATCCCAGAATAAGTCCTGTTCGACATCCCGGCAGCCTTTGTGACAGACCCCATCTTGGTTCCAGCAACCTCTGCGAGGAAATCCATCTTGAATTCTAACTGCACACACATTTGATTTTCATAATCCCTCCCTTTCTCCTGGAAATCTCCACCCATCTAATGAATAAAGATAATGCCTTTTTCCCACCTAAAAATTTTTATAAGCCCTAGGAAATCCTTTGTTCAGTGAGAGACTGGAGGCTAGTGTAGGTGGACACCCCTCTCCCTCTCTCCCTCGCGAGCCTTTTACTCTCTGTTTAATAAACCTTTGTTCTTGTGGAATCTCTGAGCCTCTCCTGGTCATTCTTGGTTGGAAGAAGGTAAGAACCTAAGCAGGGCTTAGTCTCGAACTGGGAAGCCCTGTCCTGTAACACAGCCATTGTGCTCCTAATGCATTCTCCCTGTTCTACAGATGGGAAACTCAGGTTGAGCAGAGGAAAGTGCACTGTGTAAAATCAGATGGTTAATGGTTGCAGGGCAGGACCTGAATGGAGGGGGCTGTCTCCCCGCCCAGGGCCCTAGAGCAATTCCTTTGCCCAAGGGATCAAGTCGGAGGCCTTCAGGAAGGAGCACCAGCTCTTAAGCATGGTTCACCTGGCTTTCAGGTCCAGACCCCTGCCAGCCCCTCTAGTCTCACCAGTGCATATCCTCTGCTCCAATCATGTTCCAGTTCTACCACGTCCCCAACAAATGACATGTTCAGATCTTGCTCCTCTCCTCAAGTTGCCCCAGAGAAGGGACTCCCTTCCCTTGACCATCCAACTCACTTCTACTCAGCGTTCAAGGTTTTGTTAGGGAATCTCCTCTGCTATGATCCCATGAAGCTTTTTCTGACCCCTCCCTAGATATGCCCACACGCACCCCTGCCCACCTTCTTCATCCTTCCCTTTACTCCCCTAACTCTGTGCATACATGGCCCTCCACATCAAAGCCTACTTATTGCTGCACACGTCTGACTCGCCCTCAGAATACGAGCTTCGGGTAGAGCTGGATATTTAGCAGCTATTAGACCTTTAGCATTCACCCCCAAGAGGCACATACCAGCTGTGGAACCAGGCAACTCAAGTGTGTGGACCATGTTGTCTGATGTCCATGGAGAGTCCTTGGGTGGACACTGCCCTCTCTTTCTGCCACTCATTTTTGTGTGTTGCTGGCTGTCCAGCTTCTTACTTTTTAGTATAGAGCCAAGGATCCCTTACCATCGCACGGGACCTGGGGTCCGGCTTTTTGATGGAATCACAACAACTTTTCTACCAGACTATAAGCGCCATGAAGCCAAAGACTATATCTCTCTTATTTGCCACATCTTGGCTTGGTGGCTGACACAGCCCAACTATGGGCTTGATATATGTTTGTTGAATGAATGAGTGAATGACCTTTCTCTTCTGATCCCTTCACTCTACAGCAGGTATTTTTCTGATAGACCTAGACCTCACTTGCTCTCCCTCTTCCTGGCCCTGGAAGGCAGTCTCTCTGACAACATTCAAATATTTCATGGTTCATCTCTGAATGTTTGGGAACGTTGATATTCCTCGCCCTTATGTACTGTTCCTGAAATAATTATCTGCGCCATTCACTATTGAACTTAACCTCTTCTAGTTTGCTGCTGATTCTCCATGTATCAGAAAGTAGAACTTTGCTGTTGAAGAAGCTGGATCCAACAACACAATGCCCCTGCGTTTTTGACATGTCAGACTTTTATTGCAGCGGCTGAATAGGTTAGCAGCAACCATAGATCTCCAGGATTTGGGAACTTAAGCTTTTTTTCATATTACATTTGTAGGTGTAAGCTGTAAAGGCGTTGGATTTTCTTCCTCAAAGGGATGTTTGCAGAGGATGCTCTTCTTGGTAAGTGAGCAACTTTGCAAAATCATTGGGTAAGCCCAGAGCTTGTTCGCAATGATATCTTTATGAGATTGTCAGGAAAAGATTGTGATTTGGGGCTCATGGGAGCAATGCCTGCAGCAAGCTCTCAAGGCCACGTCCTGATGTGGGAGAGGGTGAAACTAATTACCCAAAATTTACATACGTTAGCATTCCCTCTACCCGGATAGAGTTCCCATTCCAGTGTTTTTCTAGATTATTCTTGTTAAAAAATGATTCTGTATTTTCTATAACTGTGATCTTCCAGAGGAGATGGAAACAAATGAAAGGGGGAGAAGAGGAAAGACAGGGAGAAGTAAAGCGGGGCGGGGGCGGTGGCTAGACTATTGGGCATGTACCAGTTGCCATCAAGTCAAGTCGACTCGTGGCAACATGTGTTTCAGAGGAGAACATACTTCACAGCATTTTTCAGTGGCTGATTTTTCAGACGTAGATTGCCAAGCCTTTCCTCTGAGGCTCCTCTGACAGGACTCCATCCTTCAACCTTTTGGTTAGCGGCTGAGTACATTAACTGTGCGCACCACCCAGGGACTCTGACTCTTGGGCAAGAGTTGGAGAATTTAGCTTTCATGAATAAAAATGAGGAATTGATTTCCCTGGTACCTGGGTGACAGAAAACATCACTTTTTCATTTATACTCCTAGCCATTGAGTGTTTATTGTGTACAAGGTGAAAATGAAATTTTGATTAAAAAGTTGCAAGTCCCCACTTCCCAGGAGCTTACAAGATAGTTAGAAAGACTGCAAATAACAAATGACAGACCCAGAAGATTTATTTTCTAAGAGCTCATTGTATATATGTGGTTTTCTCTTAAAGTTCAATCTGCTTGCTTCAGATCTTGGTTACTTTTTGTTCAGAGCTGGGTTTAGTAGAATGCAGGAAATAATAAAGTCCATCACATTATTTGTAGTAAATATAAGACTGTTTGAAGTGGGCCAATCCAGTGAAGTCGGGCTTCCTTTCTCCTCTAAGCCAATGAGTAGTCTTCACACAGTCCTCAATCTGCAATAATTGTTACCTTCATGAAGCTCTTTTTACATGCCATGCACTGTGTTAAGTGCTTATATGGTTTATATCATCTAATCCCCATGACAGCTTTTGGTAGTAAGTACCATTTGTAGACACATTTTACAGATGGGGAAACTGAGGGCCAGGCAAGTTAAGCAAAATGATATAGCTAAGAAGAGGCTGAGTTAGAGTTTAAACCTCAAACCAGCAGAGTCTGCTTTCAGAGATGATACACTCAAACACCTCGCAGGCTGTTGTTTCAGGTAAATAAGTGGATTTCGTCCACAGTCTTATTATTTGTCTGCTGAATTATCTCATTCTACAAGCTCATGAGTGAATAACGGCATTCATTCTGAAATGTTAGAAAACATGGCAAGAAAGGGAAGCTACCTCCTTATTTAAAGGAAAGGGGCCTGTTATGAGTTAGTTAAGCTGGAGGTACTGCTAACAATAAATAAAATATAACCCTTCTTAGGAATCTGCAGGGCTGGTGGGGAAAGCCACTTAGGACCATGCAAGTGATGACAAAAGAACTGATGAGTCAAAGCAATTTCAAAGCAGAACTCTGCTGGGCCAGATGGAGCAAATGGACACAAATTCCCCAGATGGCCCAGAGGTACATTGGGCATGACTCTGGGCTTAGCCACATGCCTACGTGTTAGGGGCACTCAGAAAGAGGCAGAATGTCTGACAGGGCTCTCACTTGTCTAGCTGGAGTTTGTCCTCCTAGAGGGCAGAGAAAGCAACACATTGAACTGTTTCCACATCTCAGTTCTGAGGAGAAACTGAACGAGGCTGGTACAAGCCTGTTGTTGGGGGTGCATGTTAAAGGCTCTAAACCAAAAACCAAATCCATTGCCATCAAGTTGGTTCCAAGTAGAACTGCCCCATAGGGTTTCCAAGGAGTGCCTGGTGGATTCGAATTGCCAACCTTTTGGTTAGCAGCCAAGCTCTTAACCACTACACAACCAGGGCTCCCTAAAGGCTCTAGGAGCAATTAAATATCCCACTCTCACCCCTTTGTCAATTCTGTACTCATTGAACAACACCTTTGTCACAACTTGGCTTTCCAAAAGTAGCAATGACCACAAGTTACCCCCTAATACCTACTTTCCTCTTCTTTCTTAATAATAACAACTAGCTGGACATAAAAAAAGGGCCACCTAAAATAAAGACTACATTTCCCAGGAGCCCTTGCATCCAGGAGTGACCGCTTCACTTAATTTTGGCCAATGGGATGTGAGAAGTGATATGTGCAGCGTCTGGGTGAGCTCCTAGATGGAATGGGACCTGCCCTTCTTTTCTCCTTTCTCCCCTTCCCATTGGCTGGAACATAAACAGGGTAGTGAGCATTCCTGGACCACATGGGTAAAGCCACACCCTAGGAATGAAGAGAAAATAAATAAAAGGAACCCTGGCCCTTGAGGACTTCTCTAGGCTTGGACTTTCACACTAGAGAAACTTCTACCTCATTTGAGCTACTACGAAATTTAGATCTCTCTCTGTCTTTCAGCTGAAGGGGAGCTTCCTGAGAGGGAATGGATAATGTTCCTTGTGCTGTTCTCTGCTATAATAGTAAGAAAGTAGTGTCTCTAGAATGGGCCCTGGTGGCACAGTGGGTTAAAGCGCTAGGCTGCTTTAGGTCAGTAGTTCGAACCTACCAGCTGCTTCATGGGAGAAAGATGTGACAGTCTGCTTCCATAAAGATTATAGCCTTGGACACAGCCTCCACCAGACTGCGTCCAGCACAATTAGATGGTGCCCAGCTGCCATTTTATCTCTCCTAAAGAAAAAAAAAAAATTTTTTTTTCTTTAAGACTATAAAAAACCATTCCACAACATTTGGTTTGCAAAGCAACTCTTCCCTGCAACTGTTTCTGTTCCCCTTCAGTCCCACAAGATGCCATCACTCTCCCTTGGGGCCAATGCACCAAGGATGACAGTTTACATTTATATTGCCCGCTTTGCCAGAAAGGGCTGTGAAGAGCTAAACTGCACATATGATCACAGCCACCCCAGGCAGGGAACTTTAAGAAACTCAGAAAACAAGGGCACCGAATGATCACATCTCTAGGGAACGTTCGGGTGGCTGAAGAAGTTAAACTGAGGACAAGCATAGAAGGTGTATGTCATTTGAGAAGTTAGAATATTTGTCCATTCTTGTTCTCTCTTCCTCTGCCTCTCCTCCCCTCTAAAGGAAATTGAGCCAAGTTAGGGACTGCCAGAAGAACAGTAAAATCAGTCTTAGAGAAGAACTACAAACAGAATGCTCCTGAGAAGCAAGGACGGTAAGACTTCGTCTTGCTTACTTTGGACACATCATCAGGAATCACTAGAAAAAGACATTATGGTTGGACATTATGGATGGAGGGTCAGTGAAAATGGGAGAAACCTTCAATGAGATAGATCGATACAGCAGCCAAAACAGGGGACTCAAACATATCAACAATCATGAAGATGGCACAGGACTGGGCAATGTTTCTTTCTGTTATACGTAAGGTCGCCATGAGTCAGAGCTAACTCAACAGCAACTAACAACGACAACAGGGACTGTGTGAAAAAAGTGCTAAGAACTTTCAGGTGCAAGACCTCCTACCTGCAATTTGGTCCATGTAGAGGAGACAGGTGTGTGGGAGAATGCAGCGCTAGGCTTAGTGG
This sequence comes from Loxodonta africana, assembly GCF_030014295.1. Classification (NCBI taxonomy): domain Eukaryota; kingdom Metazoa; phylum Chordata; class Mammalia; order Proboscidea; family Elephantidae; genus Loxodonta; species Loxodonta africana. The sequence goes on from NC_087357.1 coordinate 15,248,600, forward strand.
TAGAAAATGGTTCTGCTTCAGTTCTGCTGGGTGACCTTTGGGCCTCAGCTTCTTCATTTATGAAATGGTGGTAATAATTCTACCAGCTCTGTTGACCTCATATGATTTATCTAAGACACCAGTGAGACAAGGTTTATATTGGGTTTTATAAATTGCACAGAACCATATGAGCTGCTATAGCCCTAGAACTCATCCCTCTAATAGCCATGGCCCTAACCCATTAAAAATCAAACCTGTTGCCAGCAAGTTGATTCCAACTCATAGCAACCCTATAGGACAGAGTAGAGCTGCCCCACGGGTTTCTAAGGAGTGGCTGATGAATTCGAACTGCCGACATTTTGGTTAGCAGCCAAGCTCTTAACCACTGTGCCATCAGGGCTCTACGGGTCTAATAATCCCCAAGAAATAAATATAAGAAGGGGGGCAAGGAGGTAGGGGTTAGGCCAAGAAAATTTGGCAGGCTCCTTTATGTTATTAGAATCCAAATTTCTTATGAGAGATGGTTCCTATGAGAACATTCCCCCAGTTCTGAGCTATGTGGTTTAGGGGGAATTGATCTCCTTTAGGTACACAGCTAAAGTTCCTGGGTGGCACAAACAGTTAATACACTCAGCTGCAAGCTGAAAGCTTAGAGTTCACCCAGAAGCACCTTGGAAAGAAGGCCTGGTGAACTACTTCTGAAACACCAGCCACTGAAAACACCACTGAGCACAGTTCTACTCTGACGCACATGAAAACCAAAAAAACCAAACCCAATGCCTTCAAGTCGATTCCAAGTCATACATAAATCAGAACCGACTAGATGACAACTGGCTGATGAGACAGCTAGATCACCCAAAAGGGCTAAAGGGAGACACAGTTGCCATGTCTCCAGGCAATCACTGCCCCTTGAGCAAACTACGTACTCTCTGCAGAAAGACCTCATCAGACAGAACCTCCCTCATTAGACGGAACCTTTCCAAGCCAGAGCCAGAGCTTCCAACGGGTTCAAAGTTAGTAAGTTCCCTGAGAACTTGCATTTCTAACAAGCTCCCGGTGAGTTATACATAAGACTCACTTGAGAATCTTGTTAAAATGTAGGTTCTGACTCAGTATGTCTTTGTTGGAAACACAAATTTTCAGCTGAGAACTTGTTAGAAATGCAGATTCTCAACTGAGGTTTAAATCAGAATGAACCAGTTGAAAGTTCTGGCCAGAACAAAGTCAGAATGTCTTCCTCCACTCACAAGCGATAGGCTGCATCAGATCTGTTTCCACAGCCCCTGCTCCCAGTTCTGGAAAAACCAGACTCAAAACGGTACAACCACCTTGGAAATCTATTTGGCGCTTCCTTAAAAAGCTAGAAATAGAACTACCGTACGATCCAGCAATCCCACTCCTCGGAATATATCCTAGAGAAATAAGAGCCTTTATATGAACAGATATATGCACACCCATGTTTATTGCAGCACTGTTTACAATAGCAAAAAGATGGAAGCAACCAAGGTGTCCATCAATGGATGAATGGATAAATAAATTATGGTATATTCACACAATGGAATATTACGCATCGATAAAGAACAGTGAGGAATCTGTGAAACATTTCATAACATGGAGGAACCTGGAAGGCATTATGCTGAGTGAAATTAGTCAGTTGCAAAAGGACAAATATTGTATAAGACCACTATTATAAGAACTTGAGAAATAGTTTAAACCGAGAAGAAAATATTCTTTTGTGGTTATGAGAAGGGAGAGGGTGGGAAGGTGGGAAAGGGGTATTCACTAATTAGTTGGTAGATAAGAACTACTTCAGGTGAAGGGAAAGATGACACACAATACAGGGGAGGTCAGCACAACTGGATTAAACGTTCTGCATTCCACTTTGAAGAGTGGCATCTGGGGTCTTAAACACTAGCAAGCAGCCATCTAAGATGCATCGATTGGTCTCAACCCACCTGGATCAAAGGAGAATGAAGAACACCAAGGACACAAGGTAATTATGAGCCCAAGAGACAGAAAGGGCCACATGAACCAGAAACTTACATCATCCTGAGACCAGAAGAACTAGATGGTGCCCAGCCACAACTCATGACTGCCCTGACAGGGAACACAACAGAGAACCCCTGAGGGAGGAGGAGAGCAATGGGATGCAGACCCCTAATTCTCATAAAAAGACCAGACTTAATGGTCTGACTGAGACTAGAAGGACCCTGGTGGTCATGGCCCCCAGACCTTCTGTTGGCCCAGGACACGAACCATTCCCAAAGCCAACTCTTCAGACATGGATTGGACTGGACAATGGGTTGGAGAGGGATGCTGGTGAGGAGTGAGCTTCTTGGATCAGGTGGACACTTGGGACTATGTTGGCATCTCCTGGCTAGAGGGGAGATAAGAGGGTGGAGGGGGTTAGAAGCTGGCGAAATGGACACGAAAAGAGAGAGTAGAGGGTGAGAGCGGGCTGTCTCATTAGGGGGAGAGTAATTGGGAGTATGTTTTAGCAAGGTGTATATAAGTTTTTATGTGAGAGACTGACTTGATTTGTAAACTTTCACTTGAAGCACAATAAAAATGTTTTTTAAAGTAAATAAATAAAGTAACAAAAAAAAAAAACAGACTCAAGAAAGCCTAAAACCCCTCCTCACTACACCACAGGCCCCTGGAGCCACAAGTTGGAGAAGACAGAAGAGTTGAGGACTAAGTTGAGAGCAACTAAAAAGTTAAGGGATTTGCCCAAGATTTTATTAAGGGTCAGGAAAGAAGAAATTGAAAAAGAATGGCTAAAGGCACTGACTGAAAGAAATGGGAGCTTTTTCTTGTTTAGCTCCACACTGAGTTGTACAGATTGAAGACTTTCTTTTTTCTTAACAACAAAAGCATGATAGCAGTGGAAAACAAGAAAGGTCATCAAAAGACTATCAAAAAACTTTTTTTTAACTCCCAGGAAGGCAGAAAGTAGATGGAGTTAGATTAGTAGAAAACCCAGAACTGAGAACATCCCTCGCCGAGAGAGCGCTGAGCTGAGTGAAGCCCAACCCAGAGAGCTAAGCAGCAGAAAGAGCGGAGCCCTGGAGTTGGCGCAGAGAGAGCGGGGTCCTGGAGTTGTTGGCACAGAGAGAGCGGGACCCCGGAGTTGGCCCAGAGGCCATGCTCAGGGAGACAGTAAAAAAGAAATACACTCAGAATCACCGTGACAGCGAGGTAATCAGTGGCTGCCTGGAGTTGAGGGAGGGTAGGGAGTGACTGCAAACGGCACAAGGGAACTTTTGGGGTGATGGAAATTCTATTTTGTCCCGACTCCAAAGGCTCAGCTTCACTCAGATAGTCAGAGCCCCCAGAGTTAACAAAGCTGCTAACGAGGAATGGTATTTCCCCCAGGAAAACTCAGGATGTAAATAGACTTTTTCACAAGAATAGAATATATCGAGGTGTTTGCTTCCAGAATAAACCATATTGACCAGCAGCCCCAGCAGCCCTCCTGCTATCTCTCAGCCCCTCCCAAAAAAAAAATAAACCCATTGCCATCCATTAGATTCTGACTCATAGCTATCTCTCATAGAACCCAAAATGGGTTCCTACCAGACATAAGACTCTGATCTCTCAAACTAGCAACAGGATGCAAATCAAGGATCTAAGCAGTAAGTCAGCTTAATACTATTTATGAAAAATTAAGATGCAACGTTTTATAAATGCTAAACCACTATTTTGCCTGAATTTATGACTTTGTTTAACAGCTCACTTTTCTCCCCCCCTTAAGCTCAGGTTCTCATTTACACCTGGTTTATTAAGAAGAATAGACAAGGAAATTTCCATAACAGTGATCTTCTGACACGCTGAAGACACTCTTCATCAATGAGCTGACAACATAATGGATTGCTCATTAGATCCTTCAAGAAGAGTAAGTCCCAGCCAAGTGAGGGGTTCTACCTGCACTGGAAATCAGGGAAACCACAAAGAGATACAAAGAAAGCCCAGAGGCTGCAGCAGGTTCTTACGAAAGAGCTGTCTGGGCGACGTACTCGGCATTTGGCAGATTATTGCCGGGTCTGTGAGCGTGACAAATTTCACTTAGGATTCTTTTATACAAAGAATAATGAATTAGGTGTTTTGATTTATACAGCCTAAAAAACATCTATTCAACTCATATACGTGTTCTAAAGAAGAGGTATCAGTAAATTATTGCTGAGTAAACAAACCACCCCAAAACTCAGTGGCTTAAAACAGCAATCATTTATTACATCTCACGCATCTGGGGATGGGGAGAGGGCTAATGTGGGCTGGGCTCAGCGGAGACAGCTCTGCTCTACATGGCTCTCACCCTCCTTGGGCCGGTGGGCTAGCCCAGGCACGTTCTTCTCATGGCGAGGGCCAAGGCTTAAGAGGATAAGTGGGGACCCACAAGGTCACTAGGCCTAGGCTAGCACATTCACTTTCACCTCATTCAACAGGCCAAAGCAAAGCACACAGCAAAACCCAAAGTCAAGGGACAGGGAAACATGGCCTGCCTTTATGGAAGAAACCCAAAGTCATGGCAGAGGACATGGATACAGGGAGGGATAAGACTTGGAATCACTCTATCACAAGAGAAATGCATTTTTCCCCTAGAGCGTATAAACTGAAATTGCCCCCCTCCCCATTGGACAGTGTCTTGGGTTTTGTTTTGTTTTTCAATAATGAAATAATTATTTAAAAGTGACAGTCGTGCTCTAAACTTCCTTTCCACTCTCACGTCCATGAATACTCTGGCCTGCACAAACCCTCCCCTAACACCCAACCAGCCAACTTACCGATTTGTAAATATAACGTATAATTCTGTACCTACTTGCCTTTGCTTACAGAAGTGATTTTCAAAGTGTGGTCCCTGGACCAGCAGCATCAGCACCACCTGGGAACTTGCTAGAAATACACATCCTAGTAGGTCTGTACCCAAAACTCACCTGATCAGAAACTCTGGAGGTGGCAGTAATTCCTCCGGAGCAGCCTGAGTTTTAAGAAGCCCTCCAAGCAGAGCTTCCAACCAATTCATTTCAGTTCAAATTCCTGCTGAGAATTTGCATTTCTAACAAGTCCCCTGCTGAGAATTTGCATTTCTAACAAGTTCCCATTCTTTGAAATGTTATCCATAATTTGTTAAGATCCACACAGTCAAATGCCTTTGCATAGTCAATAAAACACAGGTAAACATCTTTCTGGTATTCTCTGCTTTTCAGTCAGGATCCATCAGACATTAAGAGTGATATTCCTGGTTCCACGTCCTCTTCTGAATCCAGCTTGAATTTCCAGCAGTTCTCTGTCTATGTACTGCTGCAGCCACTTTTGAATGATCTTCAGCAAAATTTTGCTTGCTTGTGATATTAATGATAAACCAAAACCAAAACCAAACCCACTGCCGTCGAGTCGATTCCGACTCATAGCAACTCTATAGGACAGGGTAGAACTGCCCTGTAGAGTTTCCAAGGAGCGCCTGGTGGATTTGAACTGCCGGCCTTTTGGTTATCAGCCGTAGCACTTAACCATTACACCACCAGGGTTTCCGATATTAATGACACTGTTCAATAATTTCTGCATTCTGTTGGATCACCTTTCTTGGGAAAAGGCATAACAGTTGGTTGGCCAGGTAGCTATCTTTCAAATATCTTGGCATGGACAAGTGAGCGCTTCCAGCGCTGCATCCATTTGTTGAAACATCTCAGTTGGTACTCTATCAATTACCGGAGCTTTGCTTTTCGCCAAAGCCTTCAGGACAGCTTGGACTTCTTCCTTCAGTAACATTAGTTCCTGATCATATGCTACCTCTGGAAATGGTTGAACATCAATTAATTCTTTTTGGTACAGTGACTCTGTATATTCCTTCCCTCTTCTTTTGATGCTTCTTGTGAAGTTTAATGTTTTCACCATAGAATCCTTCAATTATTGTAGCTCAAGGCTTTAATTTTTTCTTCAGTTCTTTCAACTTGAGAAATGCCCAGCATGTTCTTCCCTTTTGGTTTTCTATCTCCAGGTCTTTGCACATGTCATTACAATACTTTGTGTTCTCGAGATGCCCTTTGAAATCTTCTGTTCAGCTCTTTTACTTCATCATCTCTTCCTTTTGCCTTAGCTACTCAACCTTCAGGAGGAAGTTTCAAAGTCTCTTCTGACATCCATTTTGGTCTTTTCTTTCCTGTCTTTTTAATGATCTCTTGCTTTCTTCCTGTATGATATTCTCGATGTCATTCCACAACTCATCTAGTCTTTAGTCCTTAGTGTTCAACACGTCAAATCTATTCTTGAGATGGTCTCTAAATTCAAGTAGTATATACTCAAGGTTGTACTTAGCTCTCGTGGACTTGTTCTAATTTTCTTCTGCTTCAACTTGAACTTGCATATGAGCAATTGATGGTCTGTTCCTCAGTCGGCCACTGGCCTTGTTCTGACTGATGATATTGAGCTTTTCCATCATCTCTTCCCATAGATGTAGTCGATTTGATCCCTGTGTATTCCTTCCTGCAAGATCCACATGTGTAGTCGCTGTTTATATTGGTGAAAAAAGGTATTTGCAATGAAGAAGTCCTTGGTCTTGTAAAATTCTATCATGCAATCTCCAGCATCATTTCTATCACCAAGGCTGTATTTTCCATCTACTGATCCTTCTTTGTTTCCAGCTTTCACATTCCAATCACCAGTAATTATCAATGCATGCTTGTTGCATGTTTGATCAATTTCAGACTGCAGAAGTTGGCAAGAATCTTCAATATCTTTGTCTTTGGCCTAGTGGTTGGTGTGTAAATTTCAGTAATAGTCGTATTAACTGGTCTTCCTTATAGGTGTATGGATATTATCATATCACTGACAGCGTTGTACTTCAGCATAAATCTTGAAATGTTCTTTTTGATGATAAATGCAACACCATTCCTCTTCAAGTTATCATTCCCAGCATAGTAGACTATATGATTGTCCGATTCAAAATGGCCAATACCAGTCCATTTCAGTTCATTAAAGCCTAGGATATCGATATTTATGTGTTCCATTTAATTTTGGACAATTTCCAACTTTCCTAGATTCATACTTCATACACTCCATGTTCCAATTATTAATGGATGTTTGCAGCTGTTTCTTCTCATTTTGAGTCATGCCACATCAGCAAATGAAGGTCCCGAAAGCTTGACTTCATTCATGTCATTAAGGTCAACTCTATTTTGAGGAGGTAGCTAGCTCTTCCCCAGTCATCTTTTGAGTGCCTTCCAACCTGAGGGGCTCATCTTCTGGTACTATATTAGTCAATGTTCTGCTGCTATTCATAAGGTTTTCACTGGCTAATTCTTTTCTGAAGTAGACCACTGGGTCCTTCTTTCTACTCATGAGGAACCTGTGTATAGATCAAGAGGCAGCCGTTTGAACAGAACAAGGGGATACTACATGGTTTAAGTCAGGAAATATGTGCGTCAGGGATGTAGCCTTTTGCCATACCTATTCAATCTGTATGCTAAGCAATAATCCAGCAAGCTGGACTATATGAAGACAAATGTGGCATCAGGACTAGAGGAAGACTCAACAACCTGTATTATGTTGATGACAAAACTTTGCTTGCTGAAAGTGAAGAGGACTTGAAGCACTTACTAATGAAGATCAAAGACCACAGCCTTCAGTATGGATTATACCTCAACATAAAGAAAACAAAAATCCTCATTACAGGACCAATAAGTAACATCATGATAAATGGAGGAAAGATTGAAGTTGTCAAGCATTTCATTTTACTTAGATCCACAATCAGCACCCATGGAAGCAGCAGTCAAGAAATCAAATGATGCACTGCATTGGGCAAATCTGCTGCAAAAGACCTCTTCTAAAGTATTGAAAAGCAAAGATGTCACCTTAAAGACTAAGGTGCACCTGTCTCAAGCCATAGTATTTTCAATCGCCTCATATGCATACGAAAGCTGGATGATGAATAAGGAAGGCTGAAGAAGAATTGATGTCTTTGAATTATGGTGTTGGCAAAGAATATTGAATATGCCATGGAGTGTCAAAAAAAACAAAGAAATCTGTCTCGGAAGAAGTACAACGAGAATGCTCCTTAGGAGGGAGGATGGCGAGACTACATCTTACATACTTTGAACATGTTATCTGGAGGGGTCAGTCCCTGGAGGAGAGTATGCTTGGTAAAGTAGGGGGTCAGTGAAAAAGCGGAAGATGGTCAACAAGGTGGATTGACACAGTGGCTTCAACAATGCACTCAAGCATAACAACAATTGTGAGAATGGCACAGGACCAGGCAATATTTCATTCTGTCATGCACAGGGTCGCTATGAGTCGGCACCAATCTGATGGCACCTAACAGCAACAAGTTTCCATAAAGTTATGCATAAGACTCACCTGAGGATTTTGTTAAAATGTAGATTCTGATTCAGTACATCTGGGGTGGAAATGCAAATTCTCAGCAGGGGTTTGAACCAGAACTAACTTGTTTGAAGTCCTGCCTCCAAGTGATTCTGATCCACAATTAAGTTTAAAAAACTACTGACTTAGAGTGTCCCTCCCCCACCTCCTGCCCTGAGGAAGACACCTGACTGTACGCCTCTTGTTAAATTAAGCGGAGTGCCAGTACCCACAGTGGGATGCTCTCTGCCATCGCCACCCCAGCCAAAACTCTTTCTCCACTCCCAAAATCTCAGAGTATTTATCTATGAATATTTTGTGAATTATTACCTACTTTTTCATATTACTATATCTTTACTCCCTAGCCAAACTGTAAATACTGCTCAGGAGGCCACTTACCGTGGGATTTCAAGTCAGAGGGACCTAGGTTCCAGTCCCAGCTGTGCCTCTTATTAAGTGTGCAACCTTGGACTGGTGACTTAACCTCCCTGAGCCTCAATTTCCTCATATAGACACGGGATTAATAATATCCACCTTCAAAAATACTTCTTATCCCCCAATTTAAAAGGGGAAACTGAGGCTCAGAGAGGCCAGGGGTTCCCCTGAGGTCACAGAGTTAGAAGGTAGCTGGGCTGGGGTTTGAACCGAGATCTGTCTGACTGCGAAGGTTCATACATAACTTTCACACTAAGCCCCAGAGTGCCAGCTCTGGAGTAAGAACACGCAGGCACCAAGCAGGCTGAGCTTAGCATCCTTGGAACTTTGAGGAAAGGGGAGGAGAGAAGGGACCAGGCCAGAATGCTGGGGTCAGTATTCCCTCTCACAGTGTGGATGCAAAAATGGGAATAAGCTAATGTATGTAAAGTGCGTGGCACAGTGCCTGGCCCACGGTCGGCCTGGCCTTGACACTGCTGGGGCAGCTCCTGGGCTCCCTCTCTCTCTCACCACATCCCTCATAGCCCAGTGCTGCCGAACACATGAAAGGCTCGTTAAATATTTGCTATTTTAAATGTAAACCTGATTTCACTGCTCTGGGCTCCCTCTCTCTCTGAGGAGTTCAAACTTTTCATACGCCACGCATTATTAATTTTCACTACCCTCTTTGGTTATGTATAAAAGAAAAATATCACATCAGGGGAAAAACACTACTGTCGCAGTTACAAGAGTAGAGCCCTGAAGGAGAGCGGCCTGGGGACATTAGGGTCAGCACGCCCACATAAATCCCTACTTGCCTGTCTGAGGAAAGTGAAGCAGGCACACTTACTAGATCCAGGTCTTTGCAGACATTCACAAATAATGGCCCTGCGTCTCCTCCCAGCTGGGTTTGTAGGATGCAGCCAGCGAGCCTATGCCTCCAACTCAGGGAGGGTAGAGTTGTGGACTTGCACCTGTTTTGTTGGTACCATACAAGGACACAGTGATGCCCAACATGGACACGAACTAAAGGTTAAGTTGCTGTCATTAGCTGCTTTCAAATCGGCCCCGACTCACAGCGACCCATACACAAACATCCCCAGGATCAGTAGCAGATCATGCCATTGTGATCCATAGGGCTTTCATTAGCTGATTTTCAGGACATTGCCAGGCCCTTCTTCCTAGTCTCTTAGTCTGGAAGCTCTGCTGAAACTGCTTCAGCATCAAAGCAACATGCAAGCCTCCAGTGACACACAGGTGGTGGCTGTGCAGGAGGTGCACTGAACGGGACTCAAACCCGCAACTTCTGCCAGGAAGGCGAAGGCTACTTTATTCCAGCTAAAGTAATCCCCATCCAGGAGAGGTGGACTTGAGCTTTCTGAGCTGACTCCCAGGTAACTGGGGCGTTAGTCATTGTCCTTCGGTACCTTTGGTTAATTTGACTTTTTTGTAAATACCTCAGAGATTCAGGCTGAATAGATGGTAACTCACCTAAGAAAACAGGGAGAATAAAAATGCCCTTAATTACAAAGGAATCTGAATTTGTTGCACCTAAGAATTTAGAGATGTAAACTCCTGTTAAAACCATTATAGAGAACAGATTTGTGAAAAATTTAGCCATAATTACTTTCATTTCATTCTAAAGAAATGCTAATTATGAGGGTAGTTTTGTAAAGGAATCATTATATGTTGGGGAGAAGGTTTAATCACAACTCATTTAGAGACAAAGGATTGATTTGCTTGCATATAATGCAGGTGTCAGAACTGAGTTTCTGGGGGACAACATAATTCTACTTGTTAAAAATTACATGACAGCACGAGGCCTTGTGGAAATATTTACACTTTTCTGAAGAATGTCCAGACATTTGAAAAAGAAAGTACCAGAAAAGGAGCTGGTAACCTGTTCTTCATTTCAAAGGATGTAGGTTGGCAGTAAGGAGCTTTGGTGGCACAAACAGTTAAGTGCTTGGCTGTTAACAGAGAGGTTGGCAGTTCAAACCCACCCAGCAGCTCCAAAAGGAGCAAGACCTGGCGACCTGCTCCCATAAAGATTACCAACTGCAATCAAGTTAATTCCAACTCAGTAGCAACCCTGTAGGATTTCCAAAGCTATGAATCTTACGGAAGCAGACTACCACATCTTTCTCCTGGATCCGCTGGTGTTTCTAACTGCTGACCATTCGGTTAGCAGTCGAACACTTTAACCATTGTGCTTCCAGGGCCCCTCCACATAAAGATTGTTGTTGTTGTTGTTAGGTGCCGTCGAGTTGGTTCCGACTCATAGCAACACTATGCACAACTTAACGAAACACTGCCCTGTCCTGCGCCATCCTTACAATCGTTGTTATGCTTGAGCTCATTGTTGCAGCCACTGTCAATCCACCTCATTGAGGGTCTTCCTCTTTTCCACTGACCCTGTACTCTGCCAAGCATGATGTCCTTCTCCAGGGACTCATCCCTCCTGACAACATGTCCAAAGTATGTAAGATGCAGTCTCGCCATCCTTGCTTCTAAGGAGCATTCTGGTTGTACTTCTTCTAAGACAGATTTGTTCGTTCTTTTGGCAGTCCACGGTGTATTCAATGTTCTTTGCCAACACCACAATTCAAAGGCATCAATATTTCTTCAGTCTTCCTTATTCATTGTCCAGCTTTCACATGCATATGATGTGATTGAAAATGCCATGGCTTGGGTCAGGCGCACTTTAGTCTTCAGGGTGACATCTTTGCTCTTCAACACTTTAAAGAGGTTCTTTGGCTGCAGATTTGCCCAATGTAACGAGTCTTTTGATTTCTTGACTGCTGCTTCCGTGGCAGTCGATTGTGGATCCAAGCAAAATGAAATCCTTGGCAACTTCAAACTTTTCTCCGTTTATCATGATGTTGCTCATTGGTCCAGTTGTGAGGATTTTTGTTTTCTTTATGTTGAGGTGTAATCCATACTGAAGGCTGTGGTATTTGATCCTCATTAGTAAGTGCTTCAAGTCCTCTTCACTTTCAGCAAGCAAGGTTGTGTCATCTGCATAACGCAGGTTGTTAATGAGCCTTCCTCCAATCCTGATGCCCCATTCTTCTTCATATAGTCCAGCTTCTCGGATTATTTGTTCAGCATAGATATGGTGAAAGAATACAACCCTGACACACACCTTTCCTGACTTTAAACCAATCAGTATGCCCTTGTTCTGTCCGAACAACTGCCTCTTGGTCTATGTAAAGGTTCCTCATGAGCACAATTAAGTGTTCTGGAATTCCCATTCTTCGCAGTGTTATCCATAGTTTGTTATGACCCACACAGTCGAATGCCTTTGCATAGTCAATAAAACACAGGTAAACATCCTTCTGGTATTCTCTGCTTTCAGCCAGGATCCATCTGACATCAGCAATGATATCCCTGGCTCCAGGTCCTCTTCTGAAAATGGCCTGAATTTCTGGCAGTTCCCTGTCAATATACTGCTGCAGCCGTTTTTGAATGATCTTCAGCAAAATTTTGCTTGCGTGTGATATTAATGATATTGTTCTATAATTTCCACATTCGGTTGGATCACCTTTCTTGGGAATAGGCATAAATATGGATCTCTTCAGTCAGTTGGCCAGGGAGCTGTCTTCCATATTTCTTGGTATAGACGAGTGAGTACCTCCAGCGCTGCATCTGTTTGTTGAAACATCTCAGTTGATATTACATCAATTCCTGGAGCCTTGTTTTTCACCAATGCCTTCAGAGCAGCTTGGACTTCTTCCTTCAGTACCATCGGTTCCTGATCATATGCCACCTCTTGAAATTGTTGAATATCGACTAATTCTTTTTGGTATAATGACTCTGTGTATTCCTTCCATCTTCTTTTGATGCTTCCTGCATCATTTAATATTTTCCCAATGGAATCCTTCACTATCGCAACTCGAGGCTTGAATTTTTTCTTCAGTTCTTTCAGCTTGAGAAACGCCAAGCGTGTTCTTCCCTTTTGGTTTTCCATCTCCAGCTCTTTGCACATGTCATTATAATACTTTATTTTGTCTTCTCGAGAGGCCCTTTGAAATCTTCTGTTCAGTTCTTTTACTTCATGAATTCTTCCTTTTGCTTTAGCTGCTCGACGTTCGAGAGCAAGTTTCAGAGTCTCCTCTGACACCCATCTTGGTCTTTTCTTTCTTTCCTGTCTTTTCAGTGACCTCTTGCTTTCTTCATGGATGATGTCCTTGATGTCATTCCACAACTTGTCTGGTCTTCAGTCACTAGTGTTCAATGCATCAAATCTATTCTTGAGATTGTCTCTAAATTCTGGTGGGATATACTCAAGGTCATATTTTGGCTCTCGTGGACTTGCTCTGATCTTCTTCAGTTTCAGCTTGAACTTGCATATGAGCAATTGATGGTCTGTTCCACAGTCAGCCCCTGGCCTTGTTCTGACTGATGATATTGAGCTTTTCTATCATGTCTTTCCACAGATGTAGTTGATTTGATTCCTGTGTGTTCCATCTGGTGAGGTCAATGTGTATAGTCACCGTTTATGTTGGTGAAAGAAGGTATTTGCAATGAAGAAGTCGTTGGTGTTGCAAAATTCTATCATTCGATCTCCGGCATTGTTTCTATCACCAAGGCCATATTTTTCAACTACTGATCCTTCTTCTTTGTTTCCAACTTTTGCATTAAAATCACCAGTAATTATCAATGCATCTTGATTGCACGTTCAATCAATTTCAGACTGTAGCAGCTGATAAAAATCTTCTATTTCTTCATCTTTGGTCCCAGTAGTTGGTGCATAAATTTGAATAATAGTCGTATTAACTGGTCTTCCTTGCAGGCGTATGGATATTATCCTATCACTGACAGCGTTGTACTTCAGGATGGATCTTGAAAAGTTCTTTTTGATGATGAATGCAACACCATTCCTCTTCAAATTGTCATTCCCAGCATAGTAGACTATATGATTGTCCGATTCAAAATGGCCAATACCAGTCCATTCAGCTCACTAATGCCTAGGATATCGATGTTTATGCGTTCCATTTCATTTTTGATGATTTCCAATTTTCCTAGATTCATACTTCGTACATTCTAGGTTCCGATTATTAATGGATGTTTGCAGCTGTTTCTTCTCATTTTGAGTCGTGCCACATCAGCAAATGAAGGTCCCGAAAGCTTTACTCCATCCACTTCATTAGGGTCAACTCTACTTTGAGGAGGCAGCTCTTCCCCAGTCATCTTTTCAGTGCCTTCCAACCTGGGGGGCTCATCTTCCAGCACTGTATCAGACAATGTTCCACTGCTATTCATAAGGTTTTCACTGGCTAATGCTTTTCAGAAGTAGACTGCCGGGTCCTTCTTCCTAGTCTGTCTTAGTCTGGAAGCTCAGCTGAAACCTGTCCTCCATGGGTGACCCTGCTGGTATCTGAATACCAGTGGCATAGCTTCCAGCATCACAGCAACACACAAGCCCCCACAGTACGGCAAACTAACAGACACGTGGGGGCCACATAAAGAATACCGCCAAGAAAATCCTATGTGGTGGTTCCACTCTGTCACATGGAGTTATTATGAGTCGGAATCGACTCGATAGCACCCAACAAGTCGGAAGTGACATGGTTGAACTTTACCTGAGCCCTGTGCTCCTGGAACGCAGCCTCAGCTGAGAAATCTGTCCCATCCTTTTGTGTTCCGAGAAAGGACTAACTGCAAAGATCACTCTTCTCTGGAATATTCTGAGGTAAGACCCACTTCCACCCTTCCTCTATGACTCCCTTATTTTACAAAACCCTAAGTTTTATTTCTCTTCTTTAAGACATTCGTTATTATTGAATGTTCTCCCTCTTACAATTAACCAGTTAACCAGTTGCCGTCAAGTTGATTCCAACTCATGGTGATCCCGTGTTTGTCAGATCAGAACTGTGTTCCATAGAATTTTCAATAGCTAATTTTTCAGGAGTAGGTCACCAATCTTTTCTTCCAAGGCAACTCTTGGTCGATGTGAACCTCCAACCTTTCAGTTAACAGCCGAGTGTGTTAACCATTTGTATCACCCAGTTGCCAATGTTGTTAGCTGCCACTGAGTTGAATCTGACTCATGGCGCCCCCATGTGCAAAGAGTAGAACTGCACCGTAGGGCTTTCAAGGCTGTGACCTCTCAGAAGCAGATAGCCAGTCCTCTCTTTTGAGGTGCCTCTTGGTGAGTTTGAACTGCCAACCTTTTGCTTAGTAATCTAGTGCTTAACCTTTCGCACCACCCAGGGACTCCCCTATTGCACCAGCCTAAGTAAAAACATCTTAATTGTCTTGGGAACCTGCCACCACCTCCCTAAGATCAAAAAAAAAAAAAAAAGTCTCCCATCTAAAAATGCAATTAAGTAAGTTGTTAAGTCCAAATCTACCTGGCACTGAGTATAAAGCTAGAAACTCTGATTCAATGAGGCATTGCAATGCCGTATCTACACCTAACATCAACATATTTGGGGTCACTTTCTAACCAGAAGAGCCCTAGTGGCACAGTGGTTAAGAGCTCAGCTGCTAACAAAAATGTCAGCAGTTCAAACCCAGCAGCCACTCCTTGGAAACCCTATGGGACAGTTCTACTCTGTCCTACAGGGTTGCTATGAGTCAGAATCAACTCTACAACAAGGAGTTTTTTGTAGCCAGATGATTGGCTTAAGCACATCTGTGGGCACTGCCGTTTAGAAAGCTCCACTCAGTTTTTATATCGCTGGTACGCTGCCTGGTCTTGTTAGATTAACTGAGGACTGAAGTCACTCCAGTGAGAGCCCACCACCTGCTGGTGACTTCACCCCTGCCCATCTGACTGCCCCTGCCAGGACCTGCTGGTATCTGCCAAGGGAAAGACAGAGCACCTGGACTACCAAGGAGATGACCTTATCCAGGCTGTTCCAGCAAAGAGGAGCAGATCACCAAAAGGAAGGGGGCTGGGGTTTCTTAGAGAAAGGGAGGCAAGGGAGTAGTCCATGATTCTACTGGCAGTCATGAGGAAGGGTGGCAGTGGCTCTTGTATGGTAGTTCTCGACTGTTCAAGAACTGAGTGGTTCTTTGCAGTTAGCCCTTTTTTGGAACACAAAGGGGTGGGGAATTTCTCAATCAGCACTGCTTTTCAGGAGCACAGGGCTCAGGTCAAACTCAACATTGCCACTAATGGCCAAGCCCCACCAACTCACCAAAAACTAACCCCCGAGTCTGATAAGGGCCTTGCAGGCCTCCACGTGCCAAAACAAAAATGTTTGCTTTTAAAACAATAACTGCGGAACCTTCATACACCAATTCTTCACTGCCTTGAGCAATTAGACTTTGGCTAACTGGCCACACCAAAAATGGATTTTCAGGGAACTGGCTTTCAGCACATTGGTTTTCAGAGAATCGGTGCTCTTCCACATGACTTTCCCTAAGGTGGGACAAACGCAGGCCTTCTTGTCTGTTGTCTCCTGAAGCAAGTGCAGAGGCCCCAAGGGCCCTGGCCTACCTTACAGCTCCATATCCCCGGCCCCAGAGCCAAGGAGCCCTCCATAAATGCTGGGTAAACTAAAGCACTCTTTGGCCTGAAGCTACCATGTATTCATCAAGCAAAATAGTTTCCAGCTCTGAAAATCTCAAATCCATGAGCTGAGTTCAGACTTTACATCTGGAGAGGAGACAACAGCCAGGGGCTTGTTTCTGTTCCTAGGTTTTGTACTCCCCTCACCAGCTCCTGACACACTGAGTGTTAGAGCTAAGGAAAACGTTGCCTTGTTGTTGTTGTTGTTGTTGTTGTTAGGTGCCATTGAGTCGACTCCAGCTTATAGTGACCCCATGTGACAGAGTAGAACTGCCCCATGAGGTTTTCTAGGCTGTGATCTTTACAGGCAGATTACCAGGTCCTTCTCCCACAGAGCCACTGGGTGGGTTCAAACCGCCAACCTTTCAGTTAGCAGACGAGGGCTTAGCCAATGTGCCACCAGGGCTCCTTAGGAAAATATTAACCCTGCTGATAAGTACTTCTGTGGGCCACCTCCATGGTCAGGTGGGCCAGCCCTCAGTTCAGGCATAAGTCCTTGTCAGACTCCCGTCTTGGACCTGTCTCTCAAGGGTGTCTTAGTTGATATCACATAAAAAGTCATCAGAGGACAGAACATCGAGCTCACTGCCAGCCTATACTTAGCAAATCTCCCTTAGTTGCCAGAAATAATATTGATGAAGGACCGCCTGGAGAACACGCCATCCATTCTTTCCTTTCATGGTCAATGCAATCTTCTGAGTCAGCCAGATCCTTAGAACAATTGAACCACATTGGTTGCTTCTCATATAAAGGCTTTTGCTAACTTGTACTTTTTCACTGTACCATTGACCTACATTGAAAGATACTATGAGAAAAAACACCAGGAAATTCATCATTATATATTCTATGTGAAGGTTTTAAGGATATTATTTGCTGCATCAGATGGGGCCCCCTATTGAAGATCCACAGGAGAAATTTCTCAGATCTCGGTGACAAAAAGAGCTATGTATCTCTGAACCACTGGTTTGTTTTTAATCTTTCACCTACCATGAATCTTGCTTATCCCTGTGCTTTGGAAGCTAAGAAGCTCACAGCCATATATCTGGGATAATTCCACGGCACATTAAGACCTTACCTTAACCAGGGCTTCATCAGATTTTTCATACTCTTATTTTCCTTCTACTTCAATTTTTTTACCCATTTTTTTATCTTGTTAAACTGAATTTACTATTATATGGAGCCCTGGTAGTGCAGTAGTTAAGAGCTCGGCTACTAACCAAAAGGTCAGCAGTTCAAATACACCAGCTGCTCCTCAGAAATTCCATGGGGCAGTTCTATTCAGTCCTATAGGGCTGCTAATCCTTTCTGGAACAAGGTAGAGAATCTATATTTAAAAATTAAGATATTAATAGTTTGATACCATGTTACGCAAAAACAGCCATATGAGGTACATTTGGGCAGCCTAACTTAAAATACAGACTGTGTAGCATTCTTAAGGTTCAGTTCTAAGGTTCTTAGGGTCACACCCGAGACTACTGAGGCTGGACCCCAGCGAGAAGTCCATGTGGCAGTCTGTTGAGAAGGCTACTCCGTGATGCCGTAGGGTTTTCATGCTGTGACCTTTCACAGGCAGATCACCGTGCCTTCCTTCCAAGGTGCCTCTGGGTGGGTTCAAACCTCCAACCCTTCAGGTAGTTGTTGTGTGCCATTGAGTCAATTCCAACTCATAGCAACCCTGTAGGACAGAGTAGAACTGCCCCATAGGGTTTCCTAGGCTGTCATCTTTACAGGACCAGATCACCAGGTGTTTTCTCCCATGGAACAGTTCCAAACCAAAAAAAAAAAACTAAACCCACTGCTATCTAGTCAATTCCGACCCAAAGCAACCCCATAGGGTTTCCAAGGCTGTAAATCTTCACGGAAGCACACTGCCACATCTTTCTCCTAGGGAGCAGCTGGTAGTTTAGAATTGCTGACCTTCTGTTAGCAGTCCAATGCTTAATCATCTGTGCCTTTCAGAAAAAAAAACCCATTGCCGTTGAGTCAATTCTGACTCATAGCGACTCTATAGGACAGGGTAGAACTGCCCCATAGGGTTTCCAAGGAGCACCTGGTAGAGTCGAACTGTCAACCTTTTGGTTAACAGCCGTAGCACTTAACCACTATACCACCAGGGTTTCCATTTGCGCCCTCAGAGACTCTTAATTACAACCCAGAGAAGGCTAATGCAAGAGTTTCAGCTTCCAGCACCATGATCTCCAAAGGCCCCTGCAGAGGTGGCTGAGTTTCTCCAGGGGCTTTGTAGTCCCCCAAGAGGATGTCAGCAATGGCCCGGATGTCAGCAATGCCCTGGACGTCAGCAGTGGCCCAATGTCAGCAATGGCCCAGACATCACCAGTGGTCCCAACGTCAGCAATGGCCCGGACGTGAGCAATGGCCTGGACGTTAGCAATGGCCCAGACGTCAGCAATGGCCCAGATGTCAGCAATGGCCCGGATGTCAGCAATGGCCAGGATTAGAGTGATGTGTCAAATTCAGTGCACCTTCAGAGGCCTCCTTATGATTCAGAGCAGCAAAACCAATTTCACTATGGAAGAGGTTAACAGTACAGCGAAGGAGCCAGCAGCCCCTTGGTGATCACCCAGGCTCCCAAGCAGAAAGGTGAGTGCATCCCCAACCACCTCCAATTAGAAACTCCCCTGGGAGTCTCTCTGCTTGGCCCAGTTTGGGTAACACGATTATCCTTGGACTAATCACTATGGGAAGGAGAGGTGGGGCATCAGGTTCATCTGGTGCCCACTGCAGTGGCCAGGGAGATGGGGTACTATGAATGGGGGGCCCCCAACACATTGTTGGAATAGAGGAAAGAGCTATATCCCAAAGAAAGAGGAGGGCTTTATTACCAGAGGAAGGGGGCAAAGGGTGCTGGGCCAGCAGGGACAGCAGCCATCATGTTAATATACATTGTCATTGCCTTTGGTTAGATCCTTATAACCCGCTGCCGTCGAGTCGATTCCAACTCATAGCAACCCTATAGGACAGAGTAGAACTGCCCCATAGAGTTTCCAAGGAGCACCTGGTAGATTTGATCTGCTGACCCTTTGGTGAGCACAGGGTTTCCCAGATCCTTATAGGCAGTGTTATAGATTAAATTGTGTCCCACCAAAATATATGTTGGAATCCTGACCCCTATACCAGTGGCTGTCATCTCAATTGGGGATAGGGTTTTCTCCGCTGCGTTAATGAGGCCATATCAGTGTAGGGTGTATCCTAATCTTAATTACTACCGAGTGATATAAAAAGCAGCAAGGACGCAGAGACAAGCAAGCACAAACTGGGTAAAGATAGGTGCTATTTGGAGATCACCAAGGAACCAAGTAACGCTGGGAATAGAGAAGCTGACACAAGAATTTTCCCCCAGAGACAAAACAGAGAAAGCCTTCCTCTAGAGCCCATGCCTTGAATTTGGACTTCTAGCCTCCTAGACTATGAGAAAATAAATGTCTGTTTGTTAAAGCCACCCCCTTGTGGTGTGTCTCTTATAGCAGCACTAGATGACTAAGGCAGGTGGAAAGAAAGGAGTGTGGTTTTGCTTGGCAGAAAATGTTTTGTCTTTCTTCCAAAGACTACACGTTCCTTCATCCAAAGTCAGGAATTGACAAGCCACTACAATTTGAGTAGTTTTATCCCTTACATAAGGGCTGGAATTATGTGATTGGCTTTGGCAGTCAGGGAGCAGAGGGATTCATCCGGTGACACAGCTCTGCTGTAAGAAATGTTTTATTAATCACACCAAGCTATATGAAAAATTAAAAGTAAAGTCTTGGTGAAGCATACATTCTATTTCAGTTACCTATCAGACTTTATCCTTTTATTTCAGCAATAAAATCCAAATCATGCATCAAATATAATAAAGATTTATTCCAATGAACTGAAATTAGTTGTCATTTTAATACATTTTTAAACAACTTTTAATTGATAACATGCTTATATTAAGTGGTCAGTTCAAACATGGAAAAGAGTTACTTCTAAAGAATAATCTTCAAGAGGACATTCTGTCAGATGGCCCTGTGCTTAAAGATTCTACTTCAAAGCAAGCCCCACTGCAGTTAGAATTCCAGCGAACCACACAGACAGAATCCTTTAACGGCCTGTGCAGAGAAGAACCTTCTCCACAACCATATTCACTTTTAACGTGCAGACCTTGTAAGAGAAAAGTAAAGGTAAGGTAAGGGAGTTAGCCACAGGAATATGCATTCAAATCGGTCCACCAACAAATAATCTACTGAGCCCTTATTCATGATAGCTAAGACACCATGTGTCAGGTGCTGCTTTATATACACTGCGTATGTTCGCCATTTAACCTTCTCAACATCCCCGTAGGGTAGGTACTTTGGTATCCCCCTTTTTACAGACAAGTAAACTGAGAAATGGGAGTCCTCTGGGTGATAGAAATATTTAATGCCCTCGGCTGCTAACTGAAAGACTGATGGTTTGAGTCCACCCTTGGAAGAAAGGCCTGGCAATCTGTTCCCAACAAATCAACTATTGGAAACCCTATGGATTTGAATGAAACAAAACTATCCCCCTGGACCATCTTTTAGCAAAATAATGAGAGGCACACAAAATGAGGATATTACCCATGAATACAGTACTCTATAGTTAAAAAAAAAAAAATTATATAAGGCCAAATGGTTAACAGTTGCTCTAAAGCAAAGATGAGAAGACAAAGGGGCAGGAAAACTAGAGTGCAGGAAACAGAACAAACAGAAAGCAATAAAAGAGAATGTTGACTCATTGTGAAAAAAGTAATTAATGTCACTGAACAAAGTGTATACAAATTTGCACATGGGAACCTAACTTACTGTGTAAACTTTCACCAAAAACACAATTAAATACGATTTTTTAAGAAACCCTATGGAGCACAGTTCTACTCTGACACATATGAGGTTGCCATGGGTTGGAATTGACGGCAACGGATAACTGAGGAATAGAGAGGTTACAAGACTTGCCCAGATCACCCAGCTAAGGAAGTGGCAGAGGACCAAGACTCTAACTAACCTAGGCCACCTGGTTCCTAGTCCATGATCGTTTAACTGCCCAGCGCACAAAGACCTGACTCCTTGCCCTCAAAGGTCTTGTAATATCTTTGATGAGATAAAACCTTTCCACTTGAAATGACAGTCAAAAGTGTTTGATAGACTATGGTGAATTGAGTAGTATAGAAATCAATTCTATCCATCAGTGATGTGTCGGACTACTGGAGTGGTTAGGGAAGGTCGCAAAGGAGGTGGGCGGGAGTCAAGCCTGGAAAGACAGACAGGATTGGGTTAGGGTGAACAGAATTTGTACACTCACAATCCACAGGGAGTTACAGTTAGTCTTTTCTTCACCATAAAACAGAGTCGCCTATTCCATTGGGTGTCATTTGGGCCAGAACCCACAGGTCACCAGGAAACAAATTACAAAGCCATCCAGGTGAATAGCTCCAAACCCTTGTAACCAGGGTGACCAACTCATCCTTGTTTGTATGGACTTTCCTGAGTTTAGCACTGAAGTCCTGCATCCCAGGGACCCTGTCAGTTCCGGGCAAAGCAGGATGGGTTGGCCACCCTAATTGTAAAACTCTAATGAAGAAAGAAAGCTTTCAGAAAGAAAAGTTTAAAACAAAGCATATGCCATGACCATTTTTTGTTAGATATGGTAACCTTTGAAAAGGCTAGAAACTGTGAACCTGAGCTTCTCTAAACACTGTTGCTTAGATGCTGTGGGACCTTGGGACCGTCACCTGATCACTCTGGGCTCTAGTTTCCCTAGCTGTAAAATTATAGGTGAGCTTTATGGTCGATTTCAGTCCTAATAACCAACCTACCATTTTTGTGTTAACACCAGAGAGCTCCCCCTAGACTATAAAACACACACACGTATATATACCCCTATACAAACATCCGTTCTTCATTGATCGAATCAATTTTTACTCATAGCAACCCTACAGGACAGAGTAGAAAAGCCCCACAGCGTTTCCAAGGCTGTAATCTTTATGGAAGCACGTCTTTCTGCCACATCTTTCTCCCGAGGAGCGGCTGGTGGGTTCGAACCACTGACCTATCGGTTAGCAGCTGAGCACTTAACCACTGCATCACCAGGGCTCCTTATGCAACCATACACATATACATATCCACAAAGCTTTCTTACTTATGGGAAAATCGCATACTATACATTATTCATCACTTGAGACAAAAATTAACTTGAGGTATACTTTAAGATAAATTTAGTATTTGGGGATTTTTCTTTTTACCATGATTGTTTTAGACTGTCAGTAAGTTTCCTGGTTCTACAATAGCCAGTTTTAATTGATTTCACAAGCAATGGGGAAAATGCCCTCAGAATAAATTAAATGATAAAAATCACAAGGTAATTTTCATGAATCACAGACCTCATCTCCTGCCCATGCACCTTGGGAAGGCTAGATGAGCTAGGTCGGGAGAGCAGCAACAAGCCACAGGCTCTCTGACTCCAAATAACAAAGCCCTCTGTTACTTCTGGAGCCCTGGTGGTGTAATGGTTAAGCGTCCAGCTGCTAACCAAAAGATCATTGGTTCCAATCCACCAGCCACTCCTTGGAAACTCTATGGGGCAGTTCTACTCTGTCCTACAGGGTCGCTATGACTTGAAATCAACTTGATGGCAATGAGTTTGGCTTGGTTGGTTTCTGTTACTTGCGTTACCGTGTTGCCATCTGAAGACAAGGATAGAATTTGTGTAACGGATTCCTTGGTAAGGAACAATTCAAGTCAACAAAAATCTATCGAGCATGCATGCCAAAGGGGGCTGAACTTTGGCAAATGTAACTGAAGTATTAACAACTCAACTTGAGTAGATATGACAAAATGGCTGTGAACTCTCCATTTTCCATGGCGATGTTGGGGAAGGGAACAGACAGGGCTCAGATAACTGGCCAAATAATCTACCATGTGTTATGGATTCAATTGTGTCCTCCAAAAATATGTGTTGTAAATCCTAAACCTAACTGACTCTATGGCAATGGGTTTTTGTTTTTTTTTTTAATGCCTGTGGGTATAATCCCATTTGGAAATGATTGTCTTTGTCATGTTAATGAGGCAGGATTAGTGTAGGGTGTATCTTGTATCAATCTCTTTGAGATATAAAAGAGATTAAACAAGCAAGCAGGGCAGAACAGAGATGGGGGAAGAGAGATGCCAAGCCAACATGAAGATCGCCCTGGAGCAGAAATTCAGAAGAGACAAGGACCCTCCTCTAGAGTCTACAGAAAGAGAAAGCATTCCCCTAGAGCTGGCACCCTGGATTCAGACTTCTAGTCTCCTAAACTGTGAGAAAATTGATCTGTTTGTCAAAACCACCCTTTTGTGGTATTCGTTATATAGCAGCACTAGATAACTAAGACACCATGTGACCTATTCACCCTTCCTCTGTGCCCTACTATGACCAGACTCTTGCTCTGTGTTTTCCTCAAGGGCCAACTTTGTTAATGATGTCTTTGTTTCCTAAAATAGATCATATTCTCTGGAGGATGGATTCAGACTATGAACACAAATGCCCTCTTGACTCAATTCAGCTTTGTACTTGGTTCCTGGGTTCAACCTACTTATATAGAAGGCAGGTGGCAAATAAAAGTACAATTACATTGTCCTACCCACTGAGTCTGGGATGCATGACAGGTAAGGGGTTCATATTTAAGGTCACATGAGAGACAATGTCAATGAGAGACAGCAGAATTGGATCCTAGGCTTCTGGTAAACAGAGTAATATTTTGACTTTTTATATCAGCAAGAGGGCTACTTTTTTTTTCCTTACTTGATAAGAATTTATTCTGCAGAGAGATTGGAATTTAACCTTTAACATGCCATCTCTGATTGCCAGCAAAGAGTAACTTCCTGCCATTTTCTATCTCCAAGTTCAGTGTTAACCTTCCAAGTCCGGGGTTTGGTCTATTTTACCAAAACCAAAAACCCAGTGCCATCGAGTCGATTCTGACTCATAGCGACCCTATAGGACAGAGCAGAACTGCCCAACAGAGTTTCCAAGGAGCACCTGGTGGATTTGAACTGCTGACCCTTTGGTTAGCAGC
Organism: Loxodonta africana; assembly: GCF_030014295.1. NCBI lineage: Eukaryota > Metazoa > Chordata > Mammalia > Proboscidea > Elephantidae > Loxodonta > Loxodonta africana. Next base: position 15,272,920 of record NC_087357.1, read on the forward strand.
CATAGCACTTAACCACTACGCCACCAGGGTTTCCTTGGTCTATTTTAGGCACCCCTAAATACTGAGGTACCCCTGGACTTTGACGTCACAGATCATCCTAGAAGCAATCTTATAGAAAAACTTAATTGAAGGCTCAATCCCAGAATAGAAATTCTCTTTACTGAAATTAGAATTTCAGTGTGATTTGAGAAGCCCCAAAGTATGCACCCTGTTCCTGGTCATTCTTTCATTATGGTTTTATTTCTGAGGCACCTGAGGCTTTTTAATCTCCTGTTATAATTATCTTCCCAAACCCCAGTCATTTAAATTCTTCTTATACCATTTTTGCCATATGTAGTATTCCAGTAATAAATCACCCCAAAACTTAGTGGCTTAAAACAGCAGTCATATTTTGCTCACAAATGTGCCATTAGGGCAGGCCTTAGCAGGCATCTTAGTTATCTAGTGTTGCTATAGCAGAAATTCCACAAGTGGGTGGCTTTAACAAACAGAAATTTATTTTTTCACACTTTAGGAAGCTAGAAGTTCAAATTCAGGGCACCAGCTCTAGAGGAAGGCTTTGTCTCTTTGTGGGTTCTGGGGAAAGGTCCTTGTCTCTTTTCAGCTTCTGTTTCTTTGTTCCTTGGAAATCTCATGTGGTGTGGAATCTATCTTCCCCCATCCGTGATTGCTTTCTCTGTTGCTTGCTCAATTTGCTCTTTTATCTCTCAGAAGAGACTGACTTAAGACACACACTACACTAACACTGCTCATTAACATAACAAAGAAAAGCCATTCCCAAACGGGATTATAACCACCGCCAAACCAAAAGACCAAACCCATTGCCATCAAGTGATTCAGACTCATAGCTACCCTATGAGACAGAGTAGACCCGCCCCATAGGGTTTCCAAGCAGCACCTGGTGGATTCGAACTGCCAACCTTTTGGTTAGCAGCCGAACTCAACCACTACACCACCATGGTTTCTATAACCACTACAGGGGTTAGAATTTACAACACATATTTTGGGGGGCACGATTCAATCCATATCAGCAAGGACAGCTCATTTCTGCTCCCTGTGGTGTCCGCTGAGGCTGCTTGACCTTGGACACCCAGGAAAGATGGCAGGCTCACAGGGCTGGCAAGTTGGTGCTGGCTGTTGGCTAGGAGATCAATCTACCTATGAGCCAGGGGCCTTAGTTTCTCTCCACGTTGGACTCTTCGTGGGCTACTTGATCTTCAGGATGGTGACTGGATTCCAAGAGCAAGTTTCCTAAGTGAACAAGGCAGATGTACATGGCATTTATTCTCAGGAATCACACAGCATCACTTCCACCAAACTCTCTTGGTTGAGGCAGACTCAAAGACCCAACCAGTTTCAAGGGAGGAGGTCAGAGACTCCAGATTTTGATGAGGGAGTGGCAAGCTTCTAGAAGAGCATATGAGATAGGATATGTCAGTGAGGCCATCACTGGATGATACAATCTGGCCACAATTTACATCCCTCCCACATGAAAAATATACTGAGCCCCTCACCCAAGACCCCCCACCCCAAATATCATCCCATTATAGCATCAGGCTCAGGCTCAAGGTCCAGGATCTCACTATCTAAGGCAGATCCAGGTGATGGTAAGGCTTCTCAGATGCAGCTCCTTATGTACCATTCACTGAGTACAATTCTCAGTCTGAAGACCTACGAGCTGAAGAGCCAAGCTACCTACCCCCAAAGTGTGAGGAGCTACAGCCAAATTTCCTAGCAAGGCCCATGGTCAAAGTTCAAATGGAGGCCCACGTTCTTCATATCTAATTCAGTTATAAATCAAGCTATCAAACTGCTCAGTGGAAGGTGTTCCATCCTCCTACCTTGACAAGTACACCTTCAAAATGACAAAATCTAAAATATGTGTAACGTTTGGTTTTTAATGTAACTGAAAGTTGGCAAAATATCTAAGATAACTGAATTTATTATTGTACATGTCTAGGTATACTATTGATAGACTAGTGATGTTTGGATAAATAATGAACATGTACATCATTCAAAAATTATATGCATTTCATATATTTTATTTTTACTTCATTTCAGTAAAATTATAATTGCATTTTTACAATTCAGACTTTCATGTAAGTCGCTTATTGATAACAATGACCTAAAGGATTAAATAATCAAAATTAAATTATATTTAGTGTAAAAATTGAGATAAATTTTTATTAAAAATGTAAAGTAAAAGAAAACAGATTTTTAAAATTAAAATTATTTTTATGCTCTCAAAATAGGTTATTTTACTTCTAAAATAATCCAAAGTTTATATATAATACGTTTTAATTAATGAATATAAAATTTTTAAATCGAGTACTTAAAGCTGCAATATATTTTTAATATTTGAAAACGTACCTCCACCTCACTGCCATCAAGTCGATTACGACTCGTAGCAGCCCCAGAGGACGGAGAATAACTGCCTCACGCGGTTTCCTAGGCTATAGCCTTTACAGAAGCAGAACGCCACATCTTTCTTCTTCAGAGCGGCTTCTGGGTTTGAACCACTGACCTTTCAGTTAGTAACAAAGTTTACACTGACGCCTCTGAAAGGGTGATGAAATTAAATATATTTTATAGCAGTAAAACTATTCCTAATCTGAGTATCCCATTTTTCCTCTAGTTGCATATGTAAATTGGTATCACACTTCAAGTATGCCATATCAAGACCTATGTGTATATAAATGTATGAATATCCATTATTTTAATATTGCAAGATATTCCTCATCTACCATGTGTAACTGTTACCGGAAAAAGGTTCTTGCCTCTCACTGGTCAAGAATGAGCAGGTAAGGCGTGCAGAATTTTCCACACTAGCAAAGCCTTATTAAAGAGGCTTGCAAGCCGAGAAGAGGAGGGCCTAAGCAACGCATACCCTTGTCTCACAGAACAAAAGACCCGCCTAAGTTTTTAAAAGTTCTTGGGTGGGAAAAGATGTATGTGTATTCACAGACATAGGTAGGGTTATGTTAACTATGGTGCGTGTGCAGCAGCTTTCCAAGATGCCTCCTGTCCCGGGGGCTTCTGGGATTCGTAGAAGGACTTATTATGGGGTGCCATGCCTGCGCAGTCTCCCGGCTGCTGCTGCAGCCCCTCATTGCCCCTGGTGGAAGGTCACACAGTGGTCACAGGTGTATGTTCTGTACACGTCCCCGGGGCTAGTTTTCTCCAGCTGCTTCTGAAAGACAACTTAAAAAAATTTTGCAGGCTATTTTCCTGATACCCTGCCCCATTGTTCTGGGAAATGGCTTTATTTCTGCGCCCTGGCCCATTTCCTGTTACTTTGTTTGCAGATTTGGTGGGGGGGCTCTGTTCCCTGTCTTACAACTGCTGCAAATAATGTGCTAATTTATGAGTATCTCTGGAACCAAGAATTGAACACAAAACAAGAAAATGAACGCTTGGTGCTACTGGGAAATAATAGCTCTTTATGCAAGAATCTTTTGCAAGTTAATTAAAGATAAATTAATTAAATTGTCTTTTCTTTGCCTCAGTGCTCTGCTACTCAAATCACTCTTAAACACTCAAACACAGACCTAAGGCCACCGCAACCCTCAACGTTCTCTGCATTCAGATCCTGTTGCCTTTTGTTTCAAGGACTTGGGTAACAGGTAGGGAGATGCGTTCCCCTGGGACCTAAATGGTGGTAGTCATAAAAGCAGGTGTTTATGGTTGTGGATTATACTGTGCCAGTGTTGAGGACAAGGTGCCCTGGTGGAACGATGGTTAAAGGACCTCAGCTGCTAACCAAATGTTTGGCAGTTGGAACCGAACAGCCATGCCTCAGTAGAAAAATGTGGCAGTCTGCTTCCTATGGAAATCCTCTGGGACAGTTGTTCTACTCTATCCTGTAATGTCACTATGAGTCAGAATCGACTCAATGGTAATGGGTTGTTTTGGGGTTTTTGTTGTTGTTGTCAAGCACCAATTCCTGTGCTGTAGAGCCACCCATTTGTTCTTTGGTAAATGTGTGTGTGTGTGTGTGTGTGCGCATGCGCATGCGTGTGTGCATGTGTGCGTGCGTGTTAAGTTTTCTCTAGGGAAAGAAAGGAGAGAGAAAAAAGCTCAACAATATCTCAGGTATCTTCTAACTCTAAAAATTCTGTGATTCCATTTGGAGGAATCAGTAAAATAAGTGCCTCTCAACCCTTGTGGGACTTAAATATTTCTAAAAACACTCACCTTATGCCTTTCATATTAAAAAGTACAGATTTTTTAAAAGCAATATATTTCACAGTAATTATTTGCTTCACAACCAGACTCACCAAGTATTTCTTTCAAATTACAAACTCCTTCATGGCATCATAGATGCAATTTTATGCATGAACATTTATCTTTACAAAACTTTTCAGAAACAAAAAATAATAGCTCATATTTATTCGGTGCTTCATGAGGTGCTAGGCATTGTTTTAAATCTTGACATGTTTTAACTTATTAATCTTCAAATGAACCTCACAAGCTAAATGCTATTTTTCTGCATTTTATAGATGAGAAAAGTAAGGCTCAGAGATGTTAAATAACTTGTCTGGGTTCATACAACAATAAAGTGGTGGAGTCAAGACTCAAACACAGGCTGTCTGACCCTGGAGTCTACACTATTACATAAAATGAGGCACCCTGCAAGAAAGGAACCTTGGGTACAGAAGAGGGGAAAAAGGATCAACAGCTAAGTTCAAAAGTTGGTTTAGCATTCTCTTAAGTCTCCTTAAGATGTTAAATCATTAGGATTATCCATGTTGAACTTCGATGCAATTTTTGAAGTTAAAAAACAGAATCATCCTGACAGACCTAAGCAGATTCCATTTAGGAGATATCATTTACTTAATACTTTCATTTAAATCATCTACTTTATTTCAAAAAGGATTATGTAATATCTTTGAATTCACTGATTTGGTGGGCTAGTTATATTTTTTTCAACTAACTTTCCAATAAATATATAACTATTTAAATTTAAAAAGCCATCCCTATATCTCCTAAATGATTTTTTATTACACTACTAGTAAAATATACCACAGTTGGGACACAATGAAATAGAACACCTATAGCTTCTAGAACTATGATGAAGTTAACAGACATTGACGGCCGGGTCTCTTTTGGAAGCCAGTAAGAATCTTGTATTTATAAGAAAGTCTTTACCAATAGAGACAAATGCAAGAAAAAGTTCAATCTAACCATCTGTGACTTTTAAACCCCAATCAATTGTGGGTGATGTAGGGATAGTTCATGAAGAACTTTAAAGAAATAAATATAGTCCCAAGGAATACATTAAATACAAATGTAAATACATACATTAAAAGCTTTTATGACCCTGGTGGCACAATGGTTAAGAGCTCAGCTGCTAACCAAAAGGTCAGCAGTTTGAATCCACCAGCAGCTCCTTGGAAATCCTATGGGGCAGTTCTACTCTGTCCTATAAAGGTCACTGTGGGTAGGAATCAACTCCACGACAACAGCGTTTTTGGCTTTTTAATGTACTAAAGGAACTCTGGCGGCACAGTGGTTAAGAGCTCAGCTGCTAACCAAAAGGCTGGCAGTTCAAATTCCCCACCTGTTCCTTGGAAACCCCATAAGGTTGCTCTACCCTTTCCTACAGGGTCACTATGAGTCAGGATCAACTTGATGGCGATTGGTTTGTTTTGTTTTGTTTGGGGAGGACTTAATGTACTAAAAAAAGCCCTGGTGGAGCAGTGGTTAAGAGCTCAGCTAACAGTTCAAATCCACTGGCCGCTCCTTGGAAACCCTATGGAGCAGTTCTACTCTGTCCTATAGGGTCGCTTTGAGGTGGAATTGATTTGACAGCAACAGGTTTGGTTTGGTTTTAATGTACTAAAATGTTTTGTTCCTACTTTAAGTGTAATACAGCACATCATCGAGATTTAGACCTTGTTAAACTCTACTTCCCCCACCCCTAATCATCAGCCAGGTGAATTGACTTGGGAAGAGAATCTTTCCAAAGTTCAGTAGAGGTGGGGTTTTAAGGGCCCCACTGGTTTGACACTTGGAGCTTCCAAATTCCTATGAAAAGAAATTCCCATGAACCAAATTGCTTTCATCACAGCATGTCACTGCAGTGAAAAGAACATAAAGGCGTGAAGGCAACTTTTACGGCCAAATCCCATTTTTTTCTTATTTTCTTATTTTTCTTGTAGAGTCAGGCTCGTAGCAGTTAATCCCTTGAAAGAAAAGGTGATGAGCCAGAAAATGGATGAATTGTCCATAGGTGCTGATAGCCAATGAGGCCACAATACACTTCCTATTCACCTTGTAGGTGGTTTTAGAATATACTGAGGAAGCAGGAGAAAGATATTTATTTTTTTGTAGGGGAGGTGGGGTAACATCTGATACTTTTCTAACTGTCATCTTTCATTTCACATGGAAAAAGGAGGAGCATTAGAGTCTAATAACCAAAGAATGACTCTGTAACCTTTTAGCTTTGTAATTTATGCCACCATCTTATTCTGTTCAGGAGATGAATGGCATCACAGCACTCCTAGATTAATTTAGGCTTGAAGTCATGTTAGGAAGGTAAATGTAACCACTGGTATTTCCGTAATAAATTCATTGTCATTCAGTCTTCCTTTACAAGACCACAGAATTCTTTCCTCAAACCAAAATCCCACTAGTTTAAGTTAAAAATATTTCCAGACGAACAGTCAGTCACCTTTGTGTTTTAAAGTCAGTCAATCAGGGCTATTGAGGGTAAGTTAAAAGGAGTTTATTATAAGGAACTCATCTGACTGGCCCATAAATCCATCATACAAGCAAAATAAGGACTTTGGGATTTCAGAGATAGACAGCCTACGATAAGATGATGTAACTTGATGGGCATTTGGAATTTTGCCCTGACCTAAGGTGCTGTAGATGCCAACTGCAGCCCCTAGGTTTGATTTTTCCACCTACGCTGGGTTTTTAAATTTTGAGTAAATTGCCTGCATTTAAAAATAGAAGATTCCACATAAAAACATGGATTTCCAACTACACTTTAAAAACACAAATTCTGGCAACATGGGCCCACCTTCTACCACATCAGCAATAGGTGGAGCTGCCCCCATGAGAGCACCATTTAACCCACTCCACTAATTACACCACCTTCCCAGCCCTACAAGTATTTGAATTTGACCTCCCTGCTTGAGATCCAGAGGCCCTGGGTGGTACCAACAGTCAGTGGCCTCGCTAGGGGGGTGTGGATTGCACCAAGTGACACTGTCAGAGGGGGTGACACCAAAATGACTGTCTACAAAACTTTTGTGCAGAGTTTCAGCATAAATTTATTATTTTTTTTGATAAAAACATTCCCGTAGTTAGTTATAACAACAAAAACATTTTTCGTAAGCCCAGCTTACACATATTAATATATCTACAAGGCTAAAATCCTACGCTAATTTACCTTTTGAACCTCCTAATGCACTCCGGTCAAGAGCTGTCATTACTACCCAGTTACAACGATGCTTTGAATCCTGTGGTTTTGTCTGCACGCACTACAAGCATGTGCTGTTGTTTTCGTTGCAGTTGGTGTTTTTTATAGTCACTGATTTTGTCAAATTTTCTGATGTTTTGGCTAAAAATTGTGGTAGTATTTGAGAACCTATAGCAATAATTTTTTGATAATGAGGTAGTAATTAAAGGGAAAGAAGGAGTGCTCTATGGCAATTAAAATTTATGAGTAATATTAGTACAAAAAAACATTACTAAGGATTTTGTATGGTCTCATACTGGAGGAGGTCCATGGGGGAGGTGACACTATGAGTTAGCACACTGGGTGACAACAACCGTAGTAACCCCACTGCAGTTAACTTGCTCAGCAGCTAAGCTAAAGATTGGTGGTTTTAGTCCACCCAGAGATGCCTCGGAAAAAAGGCCTGGTGACTTACTTCCAAAAAATCAGCCACCGACAACCCTATGGAGCAGAGTTCTACTCTAACACACACGGGGTCACCATGAGTCAGAATCGACCAGACGACAACTGGTAGTGGTGGTGGTCGTGGTAGTGGCTGAGGATCCAGGGTTTAATAGAGAGAGAGAGATAGAATATGAATGAGTGAGAAGAATGGATGAGAGAATACAAGCCCAGCTGGCAACAGTTAGTTAAGCCTCTGGGAAGTCACACATTTTTCTGTCAGTGGCCAAGGTAGTCAATACTTGCCACCATCCATCTTAGGAGGTGAGTAATACTTGCAACCCATGTGTTGCTGGAAGAAATTTGACTGTCTCACTCCCCTGTGCTTCCAGACGCCACCAAAGTATTTCAGACAAGTTAGAAGCCAACTCAGAAGCTATCTTTCCAGAGTTTCTGGGTTGCTGCACAAGCTTGGAACATGTATGAATGTGTAACTACAAATGCCGAGACCAGAGGCCTATCACATCTTTAATTTCTTTAAATCAACTTAAACTCAGGTCATCCCTGCCACACAAACCCTGGTCATCACACCACACACACAGCTGATCGGGGGGAAATCGTTCAGCATGGTACCAGCACACAAGGAGGGCAGGAAGGACCCGTCATCCTACTGTGGCCCCTCTTACAGACACCACTGTGAGAAGCCCTCTCTCCAGACAGGAAAATGGATTTCTGCTCTCCTCTGGTGTCCTGGTAACCATCCCACACCTGCTCGGGGGCCAGTATGGTGGGAGTGCAGTCAGCAACTGGGGCTCAAAAGGGCACTGCGTGGGTATGGAACCAACAACCTCTGTTTAGCATTATAAGTTCATTAATTGAAGCACAGGGAACAAAAAGAAGATACTGGAAATCTATGACCAAATGGCTGTGGGAAAGAAGAGCTAAGTGGAAAAAGCAATTCACAGGAGATACATGAGTGCGTATAAAATATATGAAGGATGCCCATCAAATGTCAACACTGGCCCTCCAAGAGGCAGGGGCGAGGAGCCCAGGGAAGGAGAGACATTAGAGTACACTCAGCTTCACTAGAGTTTTCTAGTGCAAGCATATATTGCTTTCCTAATTATAAATGTGTTTTTAATAAAATATTTATAAAATACTATGAAATATAACATATCCTATATACAGAAATGTATGCACAGAAAAAAAGTTTATCTCTGGGTGGTAGGATTATGGATAATTCTTTTCTTCTTTATAATTTTCTGTATTCTCTAAGTTTTCTACTTTGATAATCTAGGGAAAAAAATACATCATTAACAGTATATTTTAAGCTGAATTTTGTATCTCGAGTCCTCTCTCAGCCTGATGTTATCACTTCTAATAGTTGTCATTGAAGCCAAAGGCTCCTATTAGCCTCCCGCTCTCTGATTTTCAATATCTTATGCCCTCCCTATGTTTTATTTGACTGTGTGGATCATAATAAATTATGGATAATATTGCAAAGAATGGGAATTCCAGCACACTTAATTGTGCTCATGAGGAACCTGTACATAGAACAAGAGGCAGTCATTCAAAAAGAACAAGGGATACTGCGTGGTTTAAAATCAGGAAAGATGTATATCGGGGTTGTATCCTTTCACCGTAGTTACTCAATCTGTATGCTGAGAAAACAATCTGAGATACTGGACTATATGAAGAAGAATACAGCATCGGGATTGGAGGAAGACTCATTAACAACCCGTGATACGCAGATGACACAAACTTGCTTGCTGAAAGCAAAGAGGTCTTGAAGCACTTACCGAGGAAGATCAAAGACTACATACTTCAGTATAGATTGCAACTCAGCGTAAACAAAAATCCTCACAACTGGACCAATAAGCAACATCATGATAAACGGAGAAAAGATTGAAGTTGTCAAGAATTTCGTTTTAATTGGATCCACAATCAACACCCATGGAAGCAGCAGTCAAGAAATTAAACAATGCATTGCATTGGTCAAATCTGCTGCAAAGATCTCTTTGAAGTGTTAAAAAGCAAAGATGTCACCTTGAGGACTAAGGTGTGCCTGACTCAAGCCACAGCATTTTCAATCGCCTCATATGCATGCGAAAGCTGGACAACGAATAAGGAAGACCAAAGAAAAACTGATGCCTTTGAATTATGGTGTTGGCAAAGAATATTGCATATACGATGGACTGCCAGAAGAGCGAACAAATCTGTATTGGAAAAAGTACAGTCAGAATGCACCTTAGAAGCAAGGATGGCAAGATTTCATCTCACATACTTTGGACATGTTATCAGGAGGGACCACTCCCTGGAGAAGGACATTGTGCTTGACAAAGTACAGCGTTAGCGAAAAAGAGGAAGACCCTGGATGAGATGGATTGGCACAGTGGCTACAATCATGGGCTCAAACATAGCAACTATTGTGAGGCTGGCGCAGGACCAGGCAGTGTTTCATTCTGTTGTATATAGGGTCACTATGAGTCAGAACTGACTCAATGGCACCTAACAACAACAACATACTCACATTTGTTGACATGGTCATTAATCGACAACATATCAAATGGAACCCCAGCATTAAGCCTCGCTCAGAAGTAACACTGTAGAAGCAGCTGGTTCCTAAATTGTATGTTTATCAAGTTCCTTCAGTGTTTTAAGAGTTCACACCTACCACATTCAGAAGACCTGCAAGTCAAAAACACATGTCCTGAAGATGGCTGCAGCCCATTGAGAAAAATGCAAATCCCCAACACAAGTGCTGTTCCGTGGGCTGGGGCTGTTGGAGCTCCAAAAGGCTTTGTCTAGAGTAGATTCTGGGTGAAGTATGTATGGCAAGTATGCTAAGCTCAAGCTAATATAGCTGAACGATGACTACCCTTACTCAGGAAACCTATTAATGGGACTTACCCTATACCCTAGAAACCTCTGATGAATGTTGCTAATATGAAAGGTGGCCTATGGATGCTTGGAATAATTCTTCAAAATCCTTCAAACCCAGGGAAATCCACACATCTTAAATCCCAACGGTTACCAAACAACCAAAACAAATACCCATACTGTTGTAGTTTCTGTACAAGGTTGTGCAACTTTGTGCAATTCAGCTCATCACCGTAAGGATACATGAGACAAAGGGTACAAACACACATGCACACACACACAGGCTCCAAGAAAAGCAATGTAACAGGATGACCTTGTGAGATATGAGTCCGCGCACTTTGGCCCCGACTCCCTCTCTGCCCAAGGTCTCTCTAGATCATGAAAAGTGAACCATGTTCATGTCCCAGGGGACTGTGACCACGTCAAGTCCAAAGAACAGAGTCAAGAAATTATTTGCTTCTAAGCTCAAAAGGCACAATCCGAGCAAAAGAGAAAATCCGAAAAGAGGAGCCATCTGGAGAAGCGGTTCCCCACCTTCCAATCCCATCCTCCACCTCCTGCTCCCTGACACCCCAGCTAGATAACAAAGCGGGGGAGGGGGGGTGGAGCAGGGGAGCTGGAGCAGTCTGCCTTAGGGCCTGGCTCCGAAAAAGGAAGGTGCTGAGACTCACATGGATTAGACACCTCAGAGACCTGAGCTCGCCTGTCCCACCTGGAACCCAGGGCGAGGGCAGCCTCAAACTTGTTCCTGTGCCACAAAGGCCAGGAAATAAGAGCACAGAGGGGGCAGCAAGGGTTGTTTGGAACTGAGTAGATGTTCACAGGCAGTCACGAGCCTCCAAAGACTCAGCTAGGCAAGCAAAAGGAATCAAAGCTCCCCATCCATGCCCATGCTGCCTCTGCACTTGGCGTGTGGGAGGAGGGTGTGGAAGAGTCTGGCATGAAGTGGGCTGGAGGATCACGGACACCGTAGAAGGTACCAGCAAGGACCAGGGACACGCCCAGGGACTCTCAGAATGAGTGGCACCTGAAGCAAGAGGCCAAGTAGGCCCAAGAAGGATGGAGATCCAGGGGTGCGCAGCCATTTCCTCAGGTACGCTTGTCAGCCCATGTCTCCTCCCCAGGAAGGGAGCAGCCCAGCTCTCCCCTGCTCCTTCAGGCCCCTTCCCCGGCAGAACTCACCTGGTGCTGCTGCCAGCCGAGGCCTGACTCCCGCCTAGCCCCAAGTCCCTGCCTAACCCGTGTGCTCTCTGTTAATTAGCCCATTTCCCAGCGGCCTCGGAGCCAGCCCAAGTGTTCCTCCTGCGGATTCTTCCCTCTTTATTACCTTTCCAGACAGCCCAGAGAATCACGGGTGGGCCAGTGGAGAAGCAGCCTGAAGAGGATCAAATACTTTCAAACACCCAGCCAACAACACAACTTGTACTCATGGCAACCCCACGTGTGTCTGAGTAGGGTTTTCAATGACTGATTTTTCGGAAGCAGATTGACAGGCCCTTCTTCTGAGGCCCATCTGGGTGGACTTGAACCTCCAGCCTTTCAATGAGCAGCTGTGTATGCTAGCCATTTGCAACACCCAGGGACTCCAAACAACAATAATAGGCAATATTTATTAAGTATTTACTACATAAACCCATTGCTGTCAAGTCGATTCTGACTCAGCGATCCTATAGGACAGAGTAGAACTGCCCCATAGGCTTTCCAAGGGACGGTTGGTTGATTTGAACTGCTGACTTTTTGGTTGTCAGCCAAGCTCTTAACCACTGCACCACCAGGGCTTCATTGATTACATGCCAGATAATATTCTGTTTATAACTTAGATATATATGTGTATGCCTGACACATACTACACATTAACTGTGGATTAATGGCAGTATTATAAGGAATTTTCACTTAATCTTTCCAAAGAACACTGTGAAGTAGGTACTTTTCTATGTTCATTTTACACATGAGTAGATTGGGTCACAGGGAGGTTAAACCAATTGCCGTAGGTCACGTATTTCCTAAGTGGTAGAACAGAGATTTGAACCTAGGAAGCCTGGTTTCAAATTCTGCTCAGCCTCACAGCTGGAAATGGAGGTAGAGTTCAAACCCTGTGTCTGTCTTGACCTTGATGATCTGCAAAGTCCTGAATTCATCTACTTAGAGACAGCTCAGTCAGCCTTTGCTAGGGTGGGGGCTGAGTACACCCAGATCTCTGCGCCCCCTCCCCCAGGCCCTCTGGAATATATGTCTGCCTTATTCTCAAGCCTGCAGGGAGCAACACTGTTCGGGAGAGACAGACAGGTAAGCCAAGCAGGTAGGATCCCATGAATAATAATACCCATCATGCTCTAGAGTAGATCCTAGTTTCGGAGCACACCTATGGTAATTTGCTTTGCGAAGGGATGTAAATTCTTCCTCCTCTAAACCTTCAGAGCATTTATTAGACTCTCTTACGCGATTTCTCAAGAGTCCCTGGATGGTGAAAATAGTTACTCAAGTACTGGCCAAAAGTTTGGTGATTCAAACCCACTCAGAGGTGCTTCGGGACACAGGCGTGGTGATCTGCTTCCGAAAGGTCACAGGCTTGAAAGCCCTATGACCCAGTGCCATCGAGTCGATTCCAACTCATAGCGACCCTATAGGACAGCGTAGGAATGCCCCATAGAGCTTCCAAGGAGCGCCTGGTGGATTCGAACTGCTAACCCTTTGGTTAGCAGCCATAGCACTTAACCACTACGCCACCAGAAGCCCTATAGGGTAGTTCTACTCTGCACACATGGGGTCGCCATGAGTCGGAATCAACTCAACTGGAACTAACAACAAGATGCAGTTTCTCATATTCTGACTTACACTGTGGTTATTTGGCAACTAATGTTCTCATCCCTTCTCACATTAAGTTCCTTCAGAATTGCAAGGTTACAAGAAGGATTTGACTGCTGTGTAAGAGACACCTCCAAATAACAACGGTTTAGACAGAACGGGCGTTTGTTTCTCTCTCACAGAACTCTGCAGTTGCAAAGTGTAGGGCTGGCCAGCGCTCTGCTCCACAGTGTTATGCAGGGACCTAGGCACCTTCCGTCTGTGGCTTTCCCATCCCCAGAGGATTGCCTTCATCATTCTATAATAGTTCAAAACCTTGTCTGCATTCCAGCCAGTAAGAACAGGGAAAGGCAGCAAGGGGAAAGCAAACCTTGCTTCTTAAAGGCAGAACCAAGTTGAAAGTTCTTTTACTGTGAGAAAAAGGGAAAACAGAGAGTGTAAGAATATTAGCCACCTCAAGTGATCATGTCTTGTTAGGTGCCACTGAGTTGTTTTCGACTCATAGCAACTCCATGTACAACAGAACGAAACACTGCCCAGTCCTGCTCCATCCTCATTATCATTGCTATGTTTGAGCCCATTGTTGTAGCCACTGTGTCAATTTATCTCATCCTCGTTTTGGCTGACCCTCTACTTTACCAAGCATGATGTCCTTCTCCAGGGACTGGTCCCTCCTGATAACATGTCTTAGTAAAAATATTTAAAATGATGTCACGTGTGTGTGTGCAGACATTTCTTCATTCAACAAAAATTATAAAATGAAAGCATGGGTCAGGCACTGGGCTAATTGTTAGTAATCCAGTGCAAGGTATTTACAAACAATGGGTGGAAAAATGAATGAGCCTTTTTTCTGGAACAGTAATCTGGAGGTAAGGCCATGAAAATTTCATGAAGGCAAATAATTTAAAACATGGACACAAGTAATTTCTTCCCATGGAAGGTCGTAGATAAAATAGTCATATTTAAGCTGAATTTTCTGTAGCTTGCTAAAAAATATGGAAAATCGGTTATAAAGAAAGTAAACAAAAAGCCCTGATTTATTGGACTGTACTTTTACTGCCACCAGCAAAATATATTATGGAGTCCCAGCCCTGAATTTTTACTTTAATGACTTTTTCAGTGTTTTACTCTGAAACACATTTTTACTTTTGCCCTATACAAAACAAAACAAAACAAACTGTCACTTGCTGCATTTAGATAAATATACAAGGCTAAAATTAAATTCTTTCTGAGTCTTCTGTAAAATAAGCGTTCAAGGGATTTAGTCTGGGAGAAGAGCCAAAAGGCCAAGTCCAATTTATTATTATTTCTAAATTATATATAAACCACCACATAAAACCTTTAATAACAATGTCAGTTGAGCTGCCACTGGAATGCATCTTGTTTTCAGCTATAGACATGGCCAACTCAGCTTGTCTCACTCCCCAAACACCTTTAAGACTTATTTCCACCATATTCTCAGATCAGGCTGTCCACCCCTCCACACACACAGGATCCCCACCATAAAAAAGTCCAGCAAATGATATGCACTTAGCATTTGAACTAAAATGCCAATAGTAACATGAATCGGAATACCAAAGCAGGCAGATTTTAAACTCAAATGTTAAGAGATGGATAAAAGGTTTACACTGAATTAAAATGAAACTGTACTTAATTAGAATAAAAATTTTCAGAACCCGCGCATTAGATTTCAAAGAGGCATAGGCGATTCCCAGGAATTTGTGTGTTCTTCCTTTGTATCGCTAGCCTGTGGCATTTCTCTCTGTGTATGTTACTCCTGAGAAACCTGACTTAATAGTCCTTGGCACACAGACAGACTGGGTTTATACTGTGTACTGTTTCTGGAAGAAGAGCTAGCGTGCCCATCCTGACAGTGTTCTCTGCATTCACTTAACGAAAAGCAGTAATACCTAGGCACCAGGTAACACTGTCTCTGTCTTTGGAAGGCAGAATGTTGTCCCTCAGAAAGAATTTTGCTATTCTCATTTTATGTGACTGAACTGAATACATATTTATTTAGCTAGTGTAGGTAAGGTACTTGGCAGTGTGTCTGGCACATAGTAAACAGTTGCTATAGTGAAACCTGTGAGAGCCAGAGCTCGATGGGACTGCCTTGTTTTCCAGGGTCTTGCAAGTTTTCCACCTTTGACAGCGTGCCATCTTACCACTTTTCTATCATTCATTTTAGTGGAAAATATTTGAATTTTCCTTCTCTGACAGGTGTCTGCCTTACAGTTTCTGGCTTTCATAGGTTTTGCTGTATTTGTTTAGGACTTGCTATAATTAAAGTAAGGAGCCCTGGTGGCACAGTAGCTAAGCGCTTGGCTGCTAACCAAAAGGCCGATGGTTCAAACCCACCAGCCACTCCATGGTTAAACGATGTGGCACCCTCTTCCATAAAGATTACAACCTTTGGACACCCTATGGGGCAGTTCTACTTTGTCCTATAGGGTCACTATGAGTCGGAATTGACAGCAACAGGTATATAATTAAGGTACGATTCAAATTCCTCTGAGAAACACTGAGACTCATTCTTTCATTAAAGATATGTATGGATCATTAACTATATATATTTATTCATTCCACATACATTTATGGAATAACTACCTTGTGCCAGACACCATGCTAAGTTTTCAAGCACAAACGTGGCCCCTATCTTCATGGATGTCACAGACTAGTGGGAAAGGCAGACAACCAAATACTTGCCCAAATGAATGCAGAACTAATTACAAAATGCGATAAATGTTATAGCTCCTGTAAAGCTGCGTGCGTGTGGTTGATTTCCTAGCAGTGTCACAGTCAAGAAACCTGATCCAACAAACAAAATTAATTTCAGTGTAGCTCAGATCTCTGTAAGGTCATGAAAAACAAGGGAAGACTGAGAAAATGCCACAGACCAGAGGGAACTAGGGAGAGATGACAATTAATGCAATGTGGTACCCCAGTTGGGATCCTGGAACAGAAGTAGGATTTAATAATGGAAGAATGGTGAAATCCAAATAAAGTCTGAAGTTTGGTTAATGGCAATTACCAATGTCAGTTTCTTAGTTTTGACAAATGTATCACGGTAATGTAAAATGTTAACAGTGGGGTACCCAGGGTGAGGGGTATATGTACCATACACTTTGAAAGGAAGTCACTATACACAGCCCCTGCCTAAGAAAGAGTTAGGCTAACTGCTTCTTAAACAGATTTGTTATATGGCCTCGCGGTGTATGTACTATCTTAGTAACTTTTCTGTCAGTCTAAAATTATTCCAAAATGAAGTTTATTTTCAAAAATCACATCTTTTACATCAATGTCTAAAAAAAAAAATGGCATCTAAATACAGTCTATAGTAACACTTACAAAAGCTTCTATTTGTGATTTACCTCTTGTATTAGTCGATGGCACTGGGTATTAGTTATCTGTGCTGCATAACAAATTAACCCAAAATTTAGCAGCTTGAAACAACGAACATTTATTTCTTACAGTTTCCAAGGGTCAGGAATCTGGTAGTGGCTTAGCTGGACCATTCTGTCTCAGGGGCTCTGAAAAGCTTGCAGTCAAGCTGCAGACGGGCTACAATCATCTCAAGGCTCAACTGGGACTGAAGAATCCAATTTCAAGCTCTCTCATGTAGTTGTACTAAGCTTTGGTTTCTTGCTGGCTGGAGGCTTCAGTTCTTCACCACATGGGCCTCTCCACAGGACTACTCGTAAACATGGCACTGGCTTTTCCCAAAGCGAGTGATCCAACGGAGCAAGAATACATATCAAAGAGAGAAGCCACAGTCTATTTACAGGCCTAATCTCAGAAATGACATACCATCACTTCTACCACATTATATGCACTGGAGGCAAGATACCAAGTCCACACACAAAGGGAGAGGAACTAAGCTCCACCTCTTGAAGAGAGCATTACCCAAGAACTTATATACATTTTTAAAAACTGCCACACTTCTACTCCCTTCAAATACCCCCACCAAAATGACATAAAAGGGACCCCAAAAAATATCGTAAATCCACAAGGACAAGGAAAATAGAGGAGACAATAGCAACAAAAATTCAGAACTGGGAATCAGAAAATCAAATCAAATAGCAGATCCAAGGAAGAGGAATCATGAGCCAACAGTGGGGAAAGCCACAAGGCCATATAACAAATATGTTTAAGAAGCAGTTAGCATAACTCCCCGTTTTCTAGGTAGAGGCTGTGCATAATGACTTCCTTTCAAAGTGTATGGTATGAAAGGGGTGGGGAGGATAGTAGCTTTATAGTGAGAAACCTGAGAAACACTACCTCAGCCAGGAAATAAGGCAAACATCAATGGTGGTAATGCTGATATTATGTATACTTGATATGTGATAAAATGCACTCTACCTCTGTAGTCTTGCTCCCAATAACCCCAGTCTTATGAGAAAAACATCAGAAAAATTCCAATAGTGGGGCATCCTATAGAATACCTTAACAGTATTCCTCAAAAGAGTCAATGTCATCAAAAACAAGGAAAGTCTGAGAAACTGCCACAGCCAAGAGGAGCCTAAAGAGATACCACAACTAAATGCAATGTGCTGTCCTTGGTGGGGCCCTGGAATAGAATAAGGACATTAGGTAAAAACTAAGGGGACCAACTATGGACTTTAGTTAATAATAAAGCATAAATACTGGCTCATTAATTATAACAAATGTACCAGGCTAACGTAAGATATAGATAACTGGGGAAACTGGGCATGGGGCATATGAGAACACTCTGGACTGTCTTCTCAAGTTCTTCTGTAAACCTAAAATTTCTAAAAAAAAAAAAAAAAAAAAAGTCTATTAGAAAAAATAAATTAAAAAGTAGTTAGATCCCCTAGATGTTCTTTCCAGCTTGGTGCCCTCTAGTAACTGCCTCTCCTACCCTGGCAGAAAATAGGTTTATTCACTGGAGTGAGTAAAACAGAACAACGTACCAACTACAGTTGAGGGACAAAGTAAGATACTGAAAATAAGAAGATTAAATAACAGCTTGCATACTAATATTGAAATACACAGTCCTCCTCCCTGACTTGGAACCCAGGGTTAAAACCAGGCTTCCACACTCCAAGAAGGAGATTTAAAAATTCTTCTTTGGCAAGCCTAAGAGAAAAGACATAAAGATACGGATTTAGGAGTTGTTGTTGGGTGCCATCAAGTTGGTTCTGACTCATAACGACCCTGTGTGTAACAGAACAAAATGTTGGCCGGTCCTGCACCATGCTCACAATAATAGGTATGTTTGAGCCCATTGTTGCAGCCACTGTGTCAGTCATTTCATTGACAGTCTTCCTCTTATCAAGCATGATGTCATTCTCCAGGGACTGGTCCCTCCTGATAATGTCTGAAGTGCACGAGACAAACTCTTGCCATCCTCACTTCTAAGGGGCATTCTGGCTGACTTAGGAGAAGAGAGAGGAATTCCCCAGTGAAATAGCCCAGCCGATGGTATGGCTCACACTCAGTAAGCTCCTGTGCACGAGGGTTTTCAGCACTTACATCTTAAAAGATAAGTACCAGATGTTTTAGAAAAACCCTTAACACAAAAGAGACCAAAAAACAAAAAATATTTAGAAGACACAGACACTGCAAAGAAAAAAAAAAAGGTACTAACTTATATTTAATATCCTCAGGGCAATAAGAAAATATATTCCCTCTATGAAGTAGGAATAGAATGCTATAAAAATGAACATTAAGAGATTTTTAAAAGGCTCTTGAAATTTAATTTTTAACAGCTGAAATGAAAAATTTATAAGAAGACAAAAGAATGAAAAATATTAGAGGAATAATAATAAGTCCAGGAGGTCCAACACCCAAATAATAGGGGTGCCAAAAGAAGCGTGAAGAAAAACAAGAGGAAAGAAAAAACTTACTTATAATTCAAGAACAATTTCCATAATTTAAAGAATGAATCTGCATATTGAAAGGGCAAATTGGTAGTGAATAAAAATAACCTATACTTAGACTCATAATCATGAAATTTTGAAACGTGGCCTAATCATAGTAATTCCATTCCCTTTGCCAGAGACTAGTTTAGAATTAGGCATGCCGCATAATTCTAGCCAATGAAACATGAAAGGCCATATACTTTGGCTTTCTGGGAAAGGTTTCTTAATAACCCAATGCAGGAAGAAAATTTCCCTTTTTCTGCTTCTGGATGTTTGAAACTGCCTCAGCCATCTTTGAAATACAAAAGCAGGCACCTAAGAAGACAAACCAACACTAAAAATGGCAGAGCAGAAAGATCATGAGTCATTGGGAGGGACCACTGGAGTAATCAGTTGTGGATATTTCCTGCCTCATAACTTCTTATATTTTGTGCATTAATAAATATCCTTAATGTTTAAGGCACATCTGGTTGTATTTTTTATTTTTCTCAACATATAGTATTTGAATTGATATCCCAGGCATAAAAAGGAATTACCATATTTTACATAAATAATGTCCACCTTCCATGTTTGTTTGCCAACCGCACCCTCCCCAGCAAGGTATTTTCATAAGTGTGCTATGCTAATTTTTTTACAGCAACATGTAAAATAAAATTGACATAGTGGCACTTACGAAAATACCTCACGGGGGTGGGGAGGGTACGGTTGGCAAACAAACTTGGAAGGTGCACGTTATTTGTATAAAAATATGGTAGCTCTCCCTTCAGGATGAGAGAGTCTTTCGAAGCCCAGCCCCACCCTCGGGAAAAGATCAAATGGCTTAATTATAAACACGTATCACGTTTGTATTCCTTAATACTCAGCTAGGAGTCTCTGGGTGGCGCATATGTTTAACACAATCAGCTGCTAACCAAAAGATTGGGATTTCGAGTCCACCCAGAGGCACCTAGGAAGAAAGGCCTGTTGATCTACTTCCGGAAAATGGGCCATTGAAAACCCTGTGGAGCAGAGTTCTACTCTGACACCAATGGGGTTGTCCTGAGTCAAAGCTGTCTCAACAGCAACTGGTAGGTTGTGAGATTTCAAGCCACCCAAGTTCTGGGTTCAGTCAAGTAAGCCCAGCTTTGCTATTGCACCAGGAAGCCCTCCCAGCTACCACCTGGTCCGCCCAGGGCAATGCAAGGAGGAGAGAAAGGTCCCGGTAAAACTCATTTCTAGCCCGTCCTGTCCTCAGCTTCCTCCTCGCCCGGCTCCAGACTACCACTTCCACCCACACTGACCCAACACGCCCTTTTCTCCCTGGAGTTTAGGGTCGGTTGCAGAGTAAGCCTCTGAATTCCATCAACTTCTCTTTCTTCAGGCATCTCCAGGTTGGGATGAGAAGAAGTTACTGGCCTTGGTGACCAGAAGATAAATTCTTAACAGCCTGAAACAGAGATTTGCTTTTCTCAAAAGAAACTCCAATTGTTTATTGCCTATAAATCAACTCAATGTAGATTTTGGAAACCCTGGCGGCATAGTGGTTAAGAGCTACAGCTGCTAGCCAGAGGTAGGCAGTTCAAATCCACCAGCCGCTCCTTGGAAACCCTATGGGGCAGTCCTACTCCGTCCTACAGAGTCGCTGTGAGTCAGTATTGGTTCGATGGCAATGGGTTTGGTTTTTGGTGGTTTCCCAGGGTCAGGCTGGTGGGAAAAATATAAGCCCTTTCTACCTTTATTTTCAATCAGTGGTATATTCACATGGCTCAAAAATAAAAAAATACGTTAAAAGTTATATGTGAAAATTTCCCTCCCACCCCTCCCCATACCAATATTGGTTTCTTATGCATCTTTATAGAGTTTGTTATACATATACAAGGAAGTATATGAATGTATTATACATGCACACACATTTTTATTTGCTTCCTTTTTTCATGAAGGATATCATACTATACAATCTATTCGGCACTTTGCTTTTGTTATCTCACTAAAAATGTCTGAGAGCTCTTTCTCTACAAAGAGATTGACCTTTTTTTATAGCTGTACAGAATTCCCGGTGGGAAGTACTGTAATTGATCCAACCATCTCCCATCGGCAGACACTAAGGTGGTTGAGAACCATATGCTATTACAAACAATGCTGCATTGAAAAATATACAGAGTTTAAACCATGGAGCGATATGAGGAGAAACATAAAAAAAAATAGAGGCGGTGTTGCATGATGCTGGTGTTTCCCAGCAATTTCTTTCGCCTGCCACTATTTCTTCCTGCTGCATTTTTATTTTCCTGGAAGCCAAATGGCGATCGCATTATTGCAGTTTGCACATGGTTCAGGATCATTTTAGCAGTTGGAATTACAGAATAAAATAGAGAAATGAGCGTCTGTGGAAGCCCTGAAAGTTAACAACAACAGCAGCAAAAAACCAGCACCTTCAGCAGCCCTGAGCGCTGAGACAGCAGCTGGCACAGGGCGGGCGGGGGGGGTGGGGAATCCTGCAAGCGCCACACACTGCGATAGAACCCTACAATCCGATACAGACACCTCCTTTCTATCACAGCAGCCTAAGGATGAAGTAGAGAAAATATATTTTCCTTAGTGTTTTAGTATTACAGGGAATATATTTCCTAGTTTTTTAGTATAGTTGTATAAGCTGTGATTAGTCTTTGAAACATATTTACTTGCTCTAAAATCTATCTCATGATTGTTCCTTTAAAGGAAAATGAGGTAATCAATTTTTTTATTGTTGATTCCTCTCCTAGGAGGAAAACACACAAGACCGAGATAGCTGAACAAAGCTTAGGTCTACCTCAAAGAGAAGTCAACATTTCTGGAAATCTCTAAACCCTGACAGAGATCAGGATGGCGTGAAGAGACTGGCAAGGCTCCACAATGACAGGAAGAGACTTACAATGCTTCAATGATAGATTACTTTATCATCACATCCACTTCAAAGAAAAGTTAACATTCCTGGAAATCTCTAAACCCTGACCTTCCCCCTATAAAACTCTCCAGTTAGCCCTTTAGGGTTAGACAGAATCTGGGAGGAATTTAACCCCCTCTGTCTCTTGGACACCGGTGTTCCATAAAGTCCCTGTCTCAGTATTGGTTTTATGGCAGACGGCTCGAATCTGGGATTTGTGGTAACAAGGACACATGGAGGGTGCTCGGCAGGCCATTCTTTCCAGAGCTACAATAGAGCTGAATGCATATAGGAATCTGTCCCCAGTGCTCCAGAGCTTTCCAAAACCCACTAGCAGCCCCTTGGTTGATGCCAGTCTTTGGGTATAAGCAGCTGTAAGCAGAGTCTGTTCTGATCCCATCATCTCCCCCCATGATCCATGTCTCCACAATCAGTGAAGGGGTTGTAAAGAAAACATTTCATCACGAGGATGAGAGTGGTAAGAATTTGTTGGTATTGAGCCCCACTGAGCTAGGCATTAAGCTAGGCTTCTGGCTTCATCTCATTTAATCCTTATTGAAGCTCCACAAAGACAACATTATCTACATTTTACAGATGAGAAAATTGATGGTCAGGAAGTCCAAGCCAAACCATGACTCGATGCAGAGCTATTCCTGTCAACTGGAATTCTGTCCAATTTCCCCAGCAGCTAGCTCCATCTTTCCCTCCTGCCCAGACCCCAGACCTCTGGCCAGGTCAGGGCCTGGGGCTCCGCTTTCTTGAGAGGGGATTCCAGGGAGTTTCCTGAGGATAAGCCAGAGAAAAAAATCCCTTGCCTCGCTGGACAAGCACATTTCCCTGTGAGAATTGCTCTTATTTTACTCTGAGTATCATCCATGTCCTTAGCTCTTCACGGGACACACAGAGATCCATGGCACAGAATGCCAGAAAACCACACTAAATTGCTCTCTCTCTTTCTCTCTCCCTCTGTCTAGCTGTCCTTTCTAGTCCCTCTCCTTGCTCCCACACTCCACACATACATCTTTTGTATATAATATTTCTTTTATGTACAGCAAACTCCTCCCACACATGAGTTTCTCAAATAATAGAATAGCAAACATTTGCAAAGCACTCTTTCATGCCTTGTTTCCTTTGATGCCCATTGAAACTCTGGTAAGTAGGCATGGTATCTGTTTGGATGGGCCACCTACACAGTAAAACGATAATGAGATCTAGAATTTATTGAGTGCTGACTGCGTACTAGGCAATGTGCTAAGCACTTTAGATAATCTTATTTAATCCCCAAAACAACCTTCTATTATCCCCCATTTTACAAATGAGAACACTCATTTTTTAGAACTTGCCTGTTTGTTCAAGTCTTGGTTCCACCACTTATTCACCATGCAATCTTGGGCTAAACCATTGCCATTGAGTCGATTCCGACTCATAGAGACCCTACAGGACAAAATAAAACTACCCTATAGAGTTTCCAAGGGGTGGCTGGTGGCTTCAAAGTGCAGACCTTTTGGTTAGCAGCCGTAACCCATAACCACTGCACCACTGAAGCAGGCAGCCATGAAAGGGTTATTATGGGTATCCCATATAATAGTTGTTTTTCAGAAAAGTCTACTCTTGCTACATTTTTATTACAACCTTTACAGCACTTCACCACGATCGGTTGATTTCCAAGGTTTCTGCTCTTCTCCTAGCAGGAGGCCAAGGAGCAGGCCCACTAACTCCAAATCTACCCGATATAGGACCTTCCTGGGGTGGCAGTAGCGAGACAGCAGCCATTTTTTTAGGGTTGTATGCAACGTCAGCCATTTTTTTAGGGTTGTGTGCAATATTTTTAGAGCCATGTGCAAAAACTCATTCACAAAAATTATGCGGACTGTGCCCACCTCACAAGATTGAAGATCCTCCCTCTCTGCTCATGCATATGTATGTCACTCCCTATAAAAGCAGCAAATCTGCCTTGGCTGAGCTGAGCTGGCAGCCTTAGTTCACAAGACCCTGCCTATCTTCCAGTTTGCAAACTGTGAACGAACCTTTCTGTTCTTCCGAACCTGCGTCTGGCTGACTTCAATTTGCTAGTCTGCTTGACAAGAACCTATTAGTTGACGGTTTTCACCATCAGGGCTCCAATCTTGGGCTCGCCACCTCAAATATAAAAATAGGGATTATAATGGCTACTTCTTAGGGTTGTTAGGAGATTTTATATGGGTTAATGGATTGTAAAGTGATCGTCCTATAGAAAACACTCAAGCTTATAAAATTAAAGGCTCTGCATTTTACACCAGATACTGTCCTTATCAGGCATGTGCAAGCATTTGCTCCCTCAGATATGAGCGGAGAATACTGTAGGAAGCACTGAGGCAGGAATGTTGGACTGGTAGGTACCAGCAACCAGCAGAGAGAAAAAATCAAGATTTTTTTTAAAAGAAAAAACTGCTAGTGAAGAAAGAGCTGCCCCAGGCCCCTGGTGGCATGAGGCAGAAAAGGCAAGGTAAGGATGTTGTGGAAGACGCGTCGGCATATGAAGGTTGGGATCATCTCTTGCATATGATAACATATTCCTCTCTCTTCCGGGTCCACTAGAAACAGGATCTTGATTGATACGCGAGACTTTGTGCAAACTTTGGGGGAACATAGAAAACCCAAAATAACTAAAAACTTGAATTGCCTTCTCTCATTTTGAAATTTTTGCTTTCTCTACTCTAACCACAATTCCACCACTTAATTATTATGTGATCTCGGACATGCAACTTTTCTGATCTCAGTTTCCTCATCTATAAAATGGGCCTGTGCCATCCCTGTGCCACAAATCTCAAAGTGACTATATGAAGCTGTTATTCAGTTTTGATTTCAGGGCGGACACGAATAGGCTTGGACTCAAGACACCAGGACTTTAGTCCTGGTTCTGTCATTATTTACAGCCATGGCCAAACCCCTTCCCCTCTCTAATCCTCAGAATGCTCAGGACTGACTAGGAGGATTCCTGAGCCCCCACTCAAGCCAGGGTTCGAGCAGTGCCTATCATTGTTTCACCAGGCAAGTCTGTTTATAAACCAGTGACTACCCTATTACTTCAAACATACCAGCAATCGTGAAGATGGTGCAGGACTGAGCAACATTCCATTCTGCTACATGGAAGGTCACCATGAGTCAGAGCCGACTCCGTAGCAACTAATTAAGAACAAACCTATTATTTCACATAGCACTGTGCCCTACAACACAGCCTCTGTTGTTGACATGCTGACTTTTTATGAAGACAGTGCTGCAAACCTGCCATTGACGGAGATGTATTTGGGTTGTTTTTCTAGCTACAGAAATGAAGATTTGCTCTGGCCTATCCCCGGGCTCTTATGGTCTAATAAGGTACCTTGTAAAGTTTCCAGTCACACAGTATGGTTTTCACTCTGCACTCTCCCTCCGTCGTCGTCTGCTCCTTCCTGAAATGACCATCTGATTGCGTTGAATCACAATGAACGTTGAAGTCATCCCCAGCTTTCTATAACTCCCTGATGGTAAATAGCCCGGTGTATATAAGTCTTCGTCAGCTTTATCTTTTCAGACTCTATTTCTGAAAGTGGAATTACTAGATTAAAAAGGTACAGATCCTTTTACGGCTCTTGACACATATTGCACCAAATAGTATTCTGAAAAGGAAGTATGAATTGATATTCCTACTAGCAACGTATAAGCTTGCGTGGCTCATCTTTGTTTTTAACCTTCCAATATGAGCGGTAAGAAAAAAAAGACACTGCTTTTTAAATTTTAATACAATTATATGAAGATGAATATTTTTCTTCAAGATTACCATATATTCTCCTTTTTAATGAATTTTCTGTGCATGTTCTTTTCATAATTTTAAGTTCACAAAATTTCATAGTTAAGAAAACCCATGAAGTAATTACTTCCACAACAAAAGGGGTGGTAGACTTAATTTTAGACATAAAAAGGAGAAATGACCACTATTAAGATGGTTGGGATTTACGCTATGCAAATCTAAACAACATCTATAAGATAAAAAGTTCTTTAAATACTCATTGCCCTTTGGGGCCTGGCAAATAGGAATTTCATTCCAGTTTACTGCACATGATCATTCTTGCAATTCAGGAAAGCTTTCCAGAACTGTAAGATACGCCAAGGAGTAGAATGTTGACGTTCTTCCCTCAGCCCAAAGAAAGCAGCAGCAGATATGGCTATGAAATCCAGCCAGCTGACTGGATGTAATTCTTAGCCTCATCAGTAACACACGCTTGACTACAGAGATGCTCAAGGATTCAGAAACCTTAATCCTAGCATGTTTCTTCTGGTGGAGACTTAGATTTTTCTAAAGACTCAAAATCACCAATTCAAAACTCATTATATTTGACAACAGTTGGAGATGACAGACTATCATTTTCAGTTAACAAAATATTGGCATTATATACAGAATAAAACTCCACAGGGCCCAGGCAATAAAAAAAATGATGAGAGAGATAAAACCATCCAAACCCTAACGCCCTTCCAGGTTTTGAGGTTGGCAATATTGATTTGGAAAAGGAGGGAGAGGGGGAAGGTAGGGTCATCTAAGGCTTGATTCTGAAATTTATTGGAAAACGAAAAGTGGCATCAGAAAATGAATTTTGAGAGAAGTTGGATGAAAGATCATGTTTTGAACTGAAAGAAATGAGACAATTATTGTTGTTGTTAGGTGCTATTGAGTCAGTTCCGGCCCATAGAGACCCTATGTACAACAGAACAAAACACTGCTGGGCCTGCGCCATCCTCACAGTCGTTGCTATGTGTGAGCCCATTATTGCTATATGGTTGCTATGAGTCAGAATCGGCTCGACGCCAACGGGAGTGAGACATGGCACCAAGGAAAAAACAACAGTGATATTTCAGATCTAAGACTCTGAAAAGAGTTGCCTCCCCCAATGAATGAAATAACAACATCTCCCCCTCTCACACACACACTCGCTGTGATGGCTAAGGTTGTGTGTCAACTTGGCTAGGCCATGATTCTCAGTGGTTTGGCAGTTATGATATAGTCTGATGGTCATATGATGATGTAACTACTTCTATGATGAGATCAGTTACAATGTGATCACCTCCGTGATGGGATCTGCTATGTGTTGAAAGGGAGATTCCTTCGTCATGTGGCCTACATGGAACTTAAGTGGATTTTCTGGCAAGTCTCATGGGCTTTTGCTCGATCTGGATCCTGCAGCTGGCTCCTGTTCATCAGACCTCCGGTTCTTGGGACTTGAGCTAGCAGGTTACCTGCTATCTTGCCTGCCAGTCTTGGATTCATCGATCTTCAGAGCCTGTGAGCAAGAGCCACAACCTGCCGATTTTGAATTCACCAGCCTCTGCGGCTCTGTGAATCCGGAAAGGCCTCTATCCTGACCCACGGACTAGGGATGTTCCGGCCTCTACAGTCTCATGAGCCATTTCCTTGATATAAATCTCTATATATATTTATACACTTTACTGGTTTTGCTTCTCTAGAGAACCCAGCCTAAGACACTCATAAACACAGAATAAAACAAGCTGGAAGGAAACTCCACAGAGTAGCCAAAACATGATACATAGGACGTTCTAATGAGAATGCCAGAAAAGGAACACTTCAAAAACAAATGAAGGATTTCTGGATGGTATCCAGAAAAATACCTCTAGTAAAAGCTATCATGGGTCTTATTTAAAGAAATTAAAATAAGAGTTTTGACATAAGGTAATTTAGGGGAAATTTTAAATCTTTCCAGCAAAGAAAATAGTTTTTACATGTTTTGTTTCATTTTTTAATTCAGATGAATAAAACACTAAACCCAAAACCCTTAAAGGACATTTCCTCAGATGATGTCACATTTCAGCAAACGCCATCTCCCGTTTGTCACCTTGCTGAAATCTGCTCTCAGGTAGTGGTGCCTCCAGAGCCTGGAAAGCCAGAGAATGCAGAAGTCATTTACACACTTTCCTTTAGCTCATGGATATTCACTTGGGCCAAGATGAAGTTGTGACAAACTTTAAAAGAATTCTAACATTCTCATTCTGTTTGGGGAAGGGGTGCTAGCATGGCAGAAGCTGCAGGGGCCAGGGGAGAAGAGGAAAGGGAATTTTAATGAGCGTTTCTGCAAACTCTGCGTCTGACTCCCCTTTAATGCCCTTTTGAGGGCAAAGAATGGAATCCCCTTTCTCATTTCTGCCTGTTGAACTTTGCTTGCTGAAAAACACACCTGAGACCAAACTAGGGTACAATCGATTAGCCCATTACCAAAAAAAAAAAAACAACCTGTTACCGTTCAATCGATTCTGACTCATAGTGACCCTATAGGACAGAGCAGAACTGCCCCATAGAGTTTCTAAAGAGGGGCTGGTGGATTCAAACTGCCAACCTTTTGCTTACAGCCGAGCTCTTAACCACTGCACCACCAGGGCTCCAATTAGCCCATTAGAGATACCAAATTAACAGTACTGGTTCAGAGAAAGGAGCTCTCATTGAGGGTTTTGGTGGTGCGGAGCTTCCCAGAGAACGTGGGAATTGTTAGGCCTGGAAGGAAGGGCAGCACTGTGATACAGTGGCCGAATGGGACATGTCACTGGGACAACATGGCAAAGAAAACTCCAATAGCTGGAGGAAAAGCCAACTGGGAGAGTGACTACCGTGGCTTGGCTTCTCCAGAAGGCACAGATGCCCGGCCAGGGGAGAGGCTGGGCAGGAAGCCAGGGAGGACGTGACATTCTGATGGAAGGAAACCACATCTCCTCCTCCAGAGTCCAGAAGAGCAGGCAAGGCTTTGCAGGCAAGTCACCTGAGGGGCAGAGGTCTTGGGATGGCTGCAGAGGCCGAACAGTGTCCCCGCTGCTGGGTTTCCGGTAAACCAGAATAATGGAAATGAGAACGCAGACGTCACTCCAGGAGAACGGTAAAACCTGGCAGTGCCCACCAAGAGCCTCAGGGCCTGGTACGCAGACTAGGGACACAGTTTACACTCTGAGGACAAACAGGCCAGCATGGAATTATTCCTCTTTTTCTATTCAAACGGTAGTTATGCAAACATCTGGGCCTTGTTTTGACCAATGTTTGGGAATCTTCATTAACACGACGTTTTTGCCAACACATTTAAAAAAAAAAAAAAAAAAGGAACTACTTCAGGGAAAAATAACAAAGCAAATTATTCGGCTCTCCTACAATTTATCCTTTCCTTTCAAAGATGTCCCTTGAAAACGTTTTTGCTTGTGCAAAAAAAAAATGAGCTGTGTGACTGCCTCAGTGTTTCAACAAAAAAGACAGGAAGTCAATTTCCAAGAATTTGAAAAGTTATCTTTCTATAATACACGTTTCCCTTTATTTTCTTATTGTGATAGGATACCCATAATACAAAATTTACCGTTTTAATGAGTACAATTCTGGGACATTTGGTACATTCACAATGGTATGTAACCATCACCACTAATTACAGAATTTTTCATCACCCCGAAAAGAGACCTGTACCCACTATGGAGTCATTCTCTATTCCCCTCAGTCCCTGGCAACCAGTAATCTGCTGTCTCTATGGATTTGTCTATTCTGGATATTTCATATAAAGGAATCATACCATATGTGACCTTGTGTAAAATGGCAAGAATACCTACCTTCCGTAACAATTACATCAAAGAGCTAGAGACTTGCACCATGCCTGAAACACAGCAGACACCCAAAACCCCCAAATTCCCCTCCTTAGCTCTATTCCAGGCAGGAGCATTCAGAGGGCTACAGCTGCCCTGTTCACCCATTTCTCTAGGACCCGGGAGTGCTCTTCAAAACAGCCTTGCTTCAGAGGTTTGAGGTTTGAGGCATAGGTTTAAGGCACAGAAAATTGATACATCCCAGCCAGCAGAACGTTCTTTGCCTTGTTCCAAACCCTGTTCCTTTCAACGTGAGTGAATGCTACCAGGTGGCCACAGAAAGAAAAAACACCACTAGAAATGTTTTCTTCAAAAAAATTTTAATGAAAATCATACTCAAAACATCCATATAGCTCCTTTTGCATTTCATGCATAACCACTTCTTTCAGTTGCCTGCCTGTGTGGTGCTCTTTCCC
Source organism: Loxodonta africana (assembly GCF_030014295.1). Taxonomy (NCBI): domain Eukaryota; kingdom Metazoa; phylum Chordata; class Mammalia; order Proboscidea; family Elephantidae; genus Loxodonta; species Loxodonta africana. The sequence goes on from NC_087357.1 coordinate 15,303,286, forward strand.
GCCTCTCGTCCTTCCCCACGCTTTTCCCCCTTCTCATGGGGCTACACACACTCCTGGTCACTTCCTCAGGGAGACCCTCCCTGACACCACCACTGGCGCTGGGACAAGACCAGAATGATACCATTCTCCACCCTTCTGAGTATGTGTGAAAATTTCCATGGCAAGTCTTTTAAAAGTCATTCTTTAATACGAGAAATAAAAGAAAAAATGGCAGGTCATCCCCAAGTCCATCAGTTCCACGGCCCCCAAGCCTGACCTGCAGCTCGCTCGCTCGCTCGCTTACTCGCCAATGGGCAGATTCGTCCACTGTCTCCTGAATGTGTTCTTGGCAATCGCTGGTCTATCACACACATTGTCATACAATCTAACACACGTTGTGATCGTTTAATGTTTACTGTGTATACTGCCCAAACTCATCCCACCTGATCTGAGATCATAAGTCAAAGCAAATGACTAGTAAACTAGTATTAACATCATGCAGTCATTTTGAGTGTTCCGTGTGCTGACACGTTTAAGAAGATCTGCAACACAGTTGCTGTTTTAAAGCAGGAAAATAAAATATCAGGGAAGGCAGAGCTGAAGAATGAAGAAATGTTCTCTCGATCCCTACCCCGTGATGAGCTTACAGTAGAGCATCAGGGCCTTCAGGAGACAGCCACAGGTACTTTCTCAAGCCCGGTGACTTGCACAAAACCAATAAAACCAAACCTGTTGCCGTTGAGTTGATTCCAACTCATACCAACCCTATGGGACAGAGCAGAACTGCCCCATAGAGTTTCCAAGGAGTGCCTGGTGGATTCAAACTGCCGGCCTTTTGGTTAGCAGCCTCAGCACTTAACCACTAAGCCACCAGGGTTTCCAACTTGCACAAAGACAGGCAAATAGCAGAAGCACCCCTCACCCCTATCTCCAGTTGGTTCCTCAGCTCCAATGACCTGCACAATCCCCAGGCTTCCACACCCCACACCCAGGCGAAAATCTAGGCCCAGCAATCTTCAGTCTTCTACACGCAGACCTCAGCCTCCCTCTCTGGTAACTCTCAACTGCGAGAAACCTGGCCACAGTGACCCCGCAGTAAACGCCTGGGTGTACCCAGAGTCTGAGTGCTCACGACCAGAGAGCAATAACAGTAATGAGCTAACACCCTGAGTGCCTACTATGTGCCCCAGTACTTCACTCAGCCTTTCATTTAATCCTCACAACAACCCTATGATGTTTAGGAATTTCATGATTGAGGAAACTTGACCAAAACCCAGGACAAACTAATACAAAAAAACACTTTGCTCAGAGGTTAAGAGCGGGCAGAGGGACTTGCTATGGACTCCCAGGTAAGAGGCAAAGGTTGCCACAGATAGAGGCACATGGGCACCAGAGCTCTTTCTTATGATATCAAGTTTCTGGTAAACTCAATCTGTAGGTGAAACACCAGAACTAGACTGCTAACTGGTGGAGAATATAATGAAAAGAACAAGAAAGTATGTCAGCAGACAGCTCATCTGCCTTGCAGGGAGACGGCAAGAGCAGGAAAACAATGTCAGCACCTCGGCTCTTACAGGAACTGTATCCTATCAACCCGCCTTAGAGGACTCAGCCCTGAGGAACAGTTGCGTGGTAAACCAGGTGCCATTTTATTGAGCTCCAACAAGAACTATAGCCTGGAGAAAAAACAAACACAGGGGGCAATACCTCCCTGGGAAACCAAGTTCCTACCAGAAAGCTGCTTGGTAAACCCAGGCACAGCACTGTGGCAGACAGACGCCTCAAGTCTCAAACATCTAAAACAATGGTAATATAAGCACCAAGGCCAAGTCACCTCGATTTTCTGGGACAGTCCTGATCTCCAGCCCTCAAGTTACAGTAAGACCTTATGAGTTACTATTCCAAATATATGATCACCCCTGCCAGAACAGTGGTAGCTACCTGCTAACTTCTTCATTTTCAAGGCTCTATACAGATCACACAGCCCTGGTGGTGCAGTGGTTAAGAGCTCAGCTGTCAACCAAAAGGTTGGCAGTTTGAATCCACCAGCCATTCCTTGGAAATCCTACGGGGCAGTTCTACTCTGTCCTGTAGGGTAGCTATGAGTCAGAATCAACCTGATAACAAAGGGTTTTTTGTTTTGTTTTGTTTAATACAGATCACACCTTTTCAATAACATATTTCCTCAAATACCAACATTATCTGTGTAGTTTCCTTTCATGAGAATCATACTTAGGTTTTGAGAAAACACCCTTCTTATCTGGACTAACACTTCACTCCCATAGATGAATTCAAGACACACAGGTCCCTCAGGCTTGAAAAGTCCTTTCTTCCTGCTGGAGTCCTGGTGGCGCAGTGGTTAAGCTTTCCGCTGCTAACCAAAATGTCAGCAGTTCGAATCTACCAACCGCTCCTTGGGAACCCTAGCGGGCAGTTCTACTCTGTTGCCTCGTCAGGAGAAAGTGAGGGTGTTGATCCAGGTTAGAGGCCGGGGGCAGGAGGTTCCTGGAGGGGGTGAGTCGCTCCCGGTGAGAGAGGGGGGCCAAGTTTACTCAGTGATTATACGCGTATCAATTTCACATACTGGAATTTGGTGAAAGGTTTCACTTCAAAAAAGGGTTCTTTTTAAAAATTTGCAAACTATTGATTTGGATGGCACTCCAAGATCTCTTCCAAGTATAAAAATACAGTTTTCATTTTTCAAATTCATTCATCCAACAAATATTTGGAAAGTGCCTTAGTCTGGGCCAGACTGTTACAAGACTGTGTGGTACGCATGGTAGTTACAATGGTTAACAACATGCTGACAAATACAGTCTGCCTGCAGGGGGCCTGATGTTTATTTTTTAAAGAAACAGAATCGTGATATAAATGTCCACAGGCAGAGTCACCAGAAAAGTCTATTTTATGTCTCTGCAAGTATTGTAATAACATCACAAGATTCCTGAAACTCAGCCGGTACACGTTTCTTCTATGGAAACTGGTTCAAGTGTTCCTTCTCCTCTGCCCACCACTCAGAAGAACTAGGCTGAATAATACAAACAAAACCAGTTATGAGTAGAAAAATCAAACTGGATTTTATTAAAATATACATAAATAAACCTCATTTTTCTTTATTTCTTCAGTACTGGGAAGGCAATTGAAAATTTTGAGAGAAGCAGCAGGACTCATGGAGTGAAATGAAGGCCACGCAAGGGTCCAGGCAGTTGGCAATGGCATTTAGTGTTGTGTCCTCAGCTGTAGGATGAGGTGGTTGGAATATATGTTGTCTGGGGTCAGTTGCAGCCCTAAAATTCTACTGTTCTAATTCCACTACTATGAGCAAGTGCTAGAGTTACATGTTAACGCTATACTGGGTACTCACAATGAAAAGGGAATGGACACTGGCCTCATAGGAATACTTTAAGGAAGACAAGAGAAATACAGAGGTTTGCTGCTTAAAAAACGCATCAATGCTACTGCTTTATTTACGCTAATTAGAATATATACACGAAAAATGTGTATCATATGTTGCTTTCAAAAAATTCCATGTCCCATGAGAACTATGTAAACAATGTAAAATGGTTCTACTACATAACAAAAGAAGAAAATCAGCATTCCCGTTTAGGATTAGGAAAATATTTTGAGAATTCGGATTTATAGTAAAACAAAATGAAATATCATTACAGAACAGTCTTTTCATGAAGGAGCTTTATATCTAGAAGCAATACATTTCATACTTTCACTTTGGTATAAGTAAAATTAATACAAAGCAAAAAAAAAAAAAACCCAAAGTTATCCACTTTGGTTCTCACATTAGTCTGAACTTACACAATGCGGCGGCTGCATAGCTACTTGGAGGATGCTCTCCCAGTGGAGAGAGACGCGCTGCAGAGCCCTTCCTGGGATTGCTGTGGGGTAAGAGAGCACTTCACGTCCTTCCACAACTATGCTCTCAGCGACAGCCTAAAAGACGTTATGAAAACCTCTGACGCAGCGTGGGATGTAAGAGATCTTGGTTACTTCTTCTTAACAAAGACAAATGATCCTCATGAAAACAGCTCAGCACTACAATTCACATTTAAGGTAGGACACCAGTTGTTTGTTTTTAAAAAATCATTATTACTATAGTCTCTACTGGAATAAAAAGAGCAGATTGCATTAATTAAAAAAATGCATGTTGAATGGCCCACTGACAAGTGTTCAATAGAAATAACCGTCTGCATGCTACACACATTTCTTCATTAATCCACATGACTTTGACAACTGTACAACTAAAACGATCTGAGAAATTTTTAATTGCATCATGTTTATAATTACATTTTCTCATCTACACTGTTCAAATGTGGTACTGATGTTTTTCGCTGTCTTTGTTCTGTGTTATTTTCTTCCAAATGAAGCCCTACGCCTGAGAATCTATACTGAGAAGCTGTCAATGAAGCACTTTTCCATCATCCATCACAGAAGCAAACTGGGCACGTCCTCTGGGGATTTTCTCAGCAATGTAATTTATACTGGGGCTTTCTGTGAAGACAAACTTTAAAAAAGAAAAAGAAAAAAAGAACCCTCAGTGAACTTCACAAGCTTACAGTAACAGTATAACAGTGCACTGCTGTTCCTTTCTGAAAAGAACATATAGGCACAGGCTCAACTCTACTGAGCAAACACTGTCAACTGCCCCCAGCGTAAGCTGACACACCCTGTGAGCACAAGCCCCCAGACAAGCACTCAGGGGACCAGAGTGCACCAAGGGGCTCTCAGTGACATTAACTAGCCTGATAATCTTCATCATAAAGAGCTTGGAAAGTAAAAGACAAAAACTTAAAGTTAATTATCTGTCAGGCTAATGCTAGGCTTTTTAAAGAACAGCTCTAAAAGGACTAAAAGGACATACAAAAGGACTACTCGGCAAAATACATACTGACCTATGCTTGAATGAACGATGTAGAGAGTAGGACTGTTGGTATTTTAAATTAACTATTTTATACTACTAGAAACTTAAGTTTGTGCCTAAATTTTATAGACTCAAAACTGACAGGGTCAGGTATAAGGAGATACAAAATAATTACAGAGAATAAACTATGCGTGAATGAAAGGGGCTTATACTGAGTTTTTCAAATTATGTGAAATCAAAACCTTATGATTACCGTTGTTTGGGCTTTGTTTGTATCACTTCATTTGGGGAGGGCGGGGGTCAGAGGAATGTTACAAAATCATCTCAAAATTCATTTGGAGTAATAATTAAAACTACAGTATACTGAGAACTTGTATTGCCAGACATTAAAACCTATAAAGCCGCAATTATTTTAATAACCATACTTCACTGAATCTAAGACACCGTCAATTTTAAGATGCACCAGTGCTCTAAGTACCATGACCAGAAAAGATGCTCAGGATAAGAAGTTTAAAAGGAGGCAGAGACCCTCACAAAAAGCAGACACTGAAGGGCTACACCCTCCCTGCGGGGCAGAAGGTAACCCTCCATGCAAAAGGGACAGCAAAGAAGACACATGCTGCTTTCTTGACAATGGAAAGAGGAAAAAATAATCCCTGAAAATCTGAACTGGTAGCCTCCATAAATATGGTGGTCTAAATTCATACTACCAGTGTAGTCCAAGAAAATCCCAAGCAGAGAAGTCAACTTAAGCTGATCTGGGTTGGCAGCACCCCCCCCGTGACTGGAAGAAGAAAATACAAAGAAAGCACTCACATTCCATCCAGGTAACAGCAAACTATAAGCAGTCAACAATTTTATGATGCATCCCACATTTAAAGATGCCAAAATGTGAAAAATATGACTTGAAACCAATGAAATATCATATACAGCTATGTAAGTCAAGAGAAGAAATGAGAAAGCCTGGAAAGCAAACACACGGCATTATCGACGACCACCAAAAAAAACCCATTGCCACCGAGTCAATTTCGACTCATAGCGACCCTACCGGACAGAGTAGAGCTGCTCCACAAGGTTTCTAAGGCTACAGTCTTTAAGGAAGCAGACGGCCACATCTTCCTCCCACAGAGAGGCTGGGGGATTTAAACCGCCAATCTTTCCGTTAGCAGCTGAGCACTTAGCCACTGCACCATCAGGACTCCTTATATCAATGACCAAAAACAAAAATAAAAAAACCCAAACCCCTCGCCACTGAGTCAACTTCAACTCATAGCGACCCTATAGGACAGAGGAGAACTGCCCCATAGGGTTTCCAAGGAGTGGCCAGTAGATTCGAACTGTTGATCTTTTGGTTAGCAGCTGTAGCACTTAACCACTATGCCACCAGGGCTCCATATCAATGACAAAGGGTAGACAATTCAATATATGGCCCAGGAAAAAAGGATAACTATTTAAGAAAAAAAAAATCCATTCTTTATACAATAATCTTATCTCTAAAGTCAATTGGGAAAATAAAATGTAAGGACCAATGAAAATTGAAAAGTATCTAAATAAGAATCTTAAAAAACTGATTACTATTTTTTAAATGTCCCCCCACCTCAAAAAATCCTAAGCATAAGCAAAAATAAAAGGCAAATGTCAAACTAGAGAAAAATATCTCCAATGACATAAGGTTAATACCCTTAAATATCATAGCTATAAATCAAGAAGAAAACAAAAATACCCTACAGTTCTAAAAAGTGCACAAAGGTCAGGAGCAGACAACTGACAAAAGAAATATAAATGGTCAATTAAATACACCAAAAATACTCAACTTCACTAGCAATGGAAATGCAGATAAATGCACTGATATAGCTCATTTCTGGCTACCAAATTGCCAAAATTTGTTAAATAATACCCAGTGTTGGCAAGGATGCAGAAAAGCAGACACTCACATATATTGATGAGCATTTCTGGAATGTGTTTTATCAATCAGTGTGGATCAAAAGTCTTTCAGAATATGCGATATTCTTGGATCCACCGATGCTACTTCTAAAAATTTATCCCAAGCAAATAATCAGAGCTGTGTGAAATGTACCACTACATGTCAGAATTCTCTCTAATAGTGAAAAACTGGAAAATCACCTAAAAACTCAACAATGGGGGATAAATTATTTTAACAAATCATAATAGAACCATAAAACGGCTAACAACACAACTACTAAATAGCATACATCACTGAAGTGTTGTTTACACTAGTAAAACACGAGAATAACTGAAACGCCCATCAGCAGGGCACCAGTTAGACAAACACATGGCGTCGCAGTCAGTGGAATACTACACGATGGTTAAAAAGGAGGCAGTTCTCATGTTCTGACAGATATCCTTCTCTGTGCCTGAAATTACCTTCTTCCCCGAGAATCCACTTGGCTCACTTGCTCAAATGTCACTTTATCAGTGAGGGCAATACACCATACACACGATGGCCATCTCACACACAAGAGCAACGTGCCCCCGTCCCAGGTGCACCCCCTCTGCCTTACCCTGCTGCTCTCTTTCTCCTCTGTGCATTTATTACCACCTGGCAGAACTGGTCAACTGTTTATGTGCTTTCAGTCTTCCCCCAGGGGAAGTAAGATCCTGGAGGGTAGAGACTTCATTTGGTCCACTGCTGAGGACTTCAGTGCCCAGAATACTACTTGGCACTAGGTAGAGCATTCAAGAAATGATGGAAAGACGGATTGACAGATGGACAGACAGATGGGTGAGAAGATGGATAGGTGGATGGTTGGATGGATGGGTGCGTGGGTGCATGGGAAGGTGGATGCATGCATATAGAGCAATCTCCAAGATACAAAAGGACAGTGCATCTATTGTGTTATCCTTTTAAAAAGGAAAAACTGACACGTGTATGCATACATTAGACATGTCTGGAAGGATACACAAGACTTGGAAGGCTGTCTGCATCTGAGCACAGAAACTGGGGGAAGAAGACAGGTGGGACATCCTTCACTTCCGTCACTTTTAAAAGCTGAACCAAGTGTCTGTATAACCCATACTGAACAACAAATAAAAACCGTAAATATACACATGCGCACACACCACACACGTTACAGGCTGATAGGGGAAAATTACACAATGTACTCAAGTAGAAAAGAATTGGGCTACAAAACAACAAATAATATGAAACACAGAGAGACTCAGATAAAAGTTTGGAAAGCTATAGCCACCGTAACGTTTCTGAGCGGTAAAATTATAGGTGATTACTGCTGCTGCTTATTCTTTTCTGTATTTTCTAAGGTTTCTATATGAGGCCTTGCCTTTTTTTTTTTTAAAACTGCTTTTTAAGTACACAGAGAGAGAAGTGCCTAAGGGGCGCAAATGGTGAAGCCAAAAGGTGGGGGTGGGGGTGAACCCAGCCGGAGGCGCCTCGGAAGACAGGCCTCGCAATCTGTTTCTGAAAGGTCACGGCCTATGGAGCAGTCCTGCTCTGTGCACACAGGGTCACCATGAGTTGGAATCAACTCCACAGCAACTAACATCAACAACAGATTGTGAGGTCACTAGTCAAGAACGGAGAGAGCATCTAGTTAGCAAGGACTCTACTGACCCCAGGAAAGGACACCCACACTGGGTCCTGTCACACGGTTACACCGCGTGGCCTCGGCCATCTGACCCCGTGAAAGGACACCCACACTGGGTCCTGTCACACGGTTACACCGCGTGGCCTCGGCCATCTGACCCCGTGAAAGGACACCCACACTGGGTCCTGTCACACGGTTACACCGCGTGGCCTCGGCCATCTGACCCCGTGAAAGGACACCCACACTGGGTCCTGTCACACAGTTACATCGCGTGGCCTCGGCCATCTCCACAGCAGAAGCTCGTTCTCTGACCCAAACCTCCTTTCCTTACTCTACCGGCACATCCAGCTCCTCAACTCTCCATCCTCAGCCCACCACTGAGCGTCTCACTTTCCCCACCACCTCTCTTAACTCTTGTCTTTCTCTTCCTGTCTTGCTTGCCCAGCAAAACCCTAACCCTGGTTCAACCCAAACGTCTGCTTGCTCCCAACCTCACCCAAGCAGTGGAACGTGGCCAGAAAAAACCCATGCCTTGTGCTAACTGTACTCACTCCAAATTTATGAGCAAAACTATGAAATGGGGCATTCAAGTCTGCAATACAATCCCACTGCACTTTGCTAGAAATTCCCTCTTCCCACACTCTGAACTGAGTGTCATTCTGCTTCTCTCTCCATGAACCCTCCACCGGTGACCTTGCTTTCAACTAATGACTGTTCTACACACTTCAGAGAGGAAGTCAAAGTAACCAGAGAGCCCCCTCAGCCCCCCACCAATTTCCCCCACCTTCCCGTGTCTGCCTTCTCACACCACCTTCCTCCCAGTACTATGAAAGATGAATTCCTGCTCCTTTTCTAAGGCTAAACTCTCCACCTTGCCTGGTCACATCCCCCATTGCCTTTTCAAGTATTTCTTTTACAATTATCCCCTTTCTCTTTGCGTTATCAATTTTCTCCCTCAATACTGGTTCATTCTCACTGTCAAATAAACACACCTTAACATCATAAACTGTTCCCCTCTAGTTACTGTCTTATTTGTCACCCTTCACAGTGAAGCCCTTTTCTCTCCGATTCCTTACCTCTCCCTCTCCTCAGCCCACTTTTACCCTACCACGACATTCAAACAGCCTTGGTCAAAGTCAGCAGTGATGGCCTACATCTTCCTGAAGCCACCAGCCAAAGCTTGGTCCTCCTCTTACCTGACCTCTCGGTCACATGTGACGTGGCTGACTACTCCTTCCTTTTGAAGCAACCTTCTCTCGGCCTCTGTGAGACCACAAGTCCCTGGATTCTTTCAGTTCACTGGCTTCCCCTTCTCCACATGCCCTCCTCTCTTCTCCACCTGTATCATCTTTTCTAGATGATCCACCCACTTTGTGGCTTCAAATACCAAGTACATGCTGATGAATCTAAAGTCGCTGTTTCTCGCTCTGAGCTTTCTCCTGAGGTTCAGACCAACATCAACAGCTGACTTCACAAAACAGATCCGATTCCCCAACTCATCTGCTCCCTCCACAAACCTTTCCAGGAAAAGGCACCACCATCCAGCCTGTCGATGAGTCATCCTTAATGCTTCTCAGTAAGTCCTCAACAAAACAGATCTGAATTCAACCATCTCTCACCACCCCTGCTACTACAGCCCTAGTCAAAGTCACCCCTAGTCTATTCTCCCTGCTTCCATCCTTGCCCCTCTAATAATCTACCTCCACCCTGTACCCAGAGCAATCTCTCTAAAGGGTAAATCAAACGATGTCACTGTTCTTCTTAAAAGCCTCCAATGTCACATGCAGAATAAAACACAAATGTTGTACCAGATCCTTCACAGACAGGCCCACCTACCTCTCTAACTCATCCTCCCCCATCCCCCATTCTCGCCTTCATTTACTCCCCTCCAGCTATACTGGTCTGCTGTCTGTCCCTAAAACATGGCATATCTGTTCCCCTCTCAAGATCTTTGCTTGCAGCCACTCTTGTTTCCACTTGGAACGTTCTTCTCCCAAACCCTCATATGTCCATCACGTTCTTGTCATTCAAATTTCAACTCAAACGTCATCAACTCAACGAGGCCTTCCCCACAGGCAACCCAAGGCACTCGCTACCATAGTGCTTATGTCTTATGAGTACAGGTTTACCACCTACCCCCTCCCAGCAGAATGTAAATTCGCTGAAGGTGAGAATGGAATCTTGTTTACCACTTATCCCCAACATGAACACTGGTGCCCGGCACATAGCAGGTATACTGAATAAATATTTGTCGACCAACTAAATGGCTATTTCGTAATTAACAATCTAGACTGTGATAGTTTTTGACATTATACTTAATTTATTTTAATATTATAGTATCAGAAATGGGTGAGAACTGATAAAATGGTATTGAGAGTTTGGTAACAAAATGACTTTTTAGACCTCTTACCTACTCCATTGACTAAGACTCCCTAATAAAAAAATATATATATACAGCATAAAAAACACTGAAAATCATCTAAATGTCCATGAGCAGAAACTGACTAAATAACATGGGACACAGCCATAAAATGGATTGTGACATAGCCATTAAAGAGAATGAAAAAGACCTACACATGCTAACACGGACAGCTGTGCAGGCCGTGTCACCAACTGAAAACATCAAGTTACAGAAAAATACATTCAACGAGAGCCCGTTTGTTTCAGAATACATACATACGTGCTCGGATATACACGGAGGAATTTCTAGGGAAATTCCATCGCAAGTGGCTATCTCTCCAAAAAGGGCATGGAGGTTGAAGGGACCTTCATATATTTATCATTAGAAAACCAAAAAGTGCTAGGAATTACTTTTGATTTCAGCAATTCAGAGATCAGCATTCTGTATTTCACTCTTTTGAAGGCTTTAAAATTTCTTTGTTAAAAAGCACGTTACCTAAATTTTAAAGTGATGCATAACCTAGAGAGGAAAAACCAGTAGCAGGCATTTTTGGAGGTCAGTTACGGATACAGAGTGTGGCAGACATGGCAGGTTGGCTCACCCATCAGAGATTTAACCTCCTTCTCTCTACCTTTCCTCCACAAAGACTGGGAATGCTTAATACATCACTTTTCCAATCTGTCCTGTAGCTTAGAGGGAGGGAGACGTAGGACTTGTGACACAGGCCTAGTCAATAAGGCGGAGCAAATTTTTGAATATGTTTTTGCTTTTCTGATGAAAAGGGATAGCTGCCCCTCTTATCATGCCTGATGAAGATATGATGTCTGGAACTCCGGGAGCCATCTTGTTACTACAAGGCAGCAAGAGCCAACATGTAGGTGAAAAGATGTGAGCACTCTGGGTATCTGGTGCATCACTCAACAGGTGAACTCTTCCTGTTATGTAAGAAAATTAAACCCCTTCGTTTAAGGTACGGTGCATTAGTTCTGTTACCTAAAGCCAAAGGAACTCCTCAGTAATATTCCTGGGATTCTATTTTAAAGAGACATTAAAAATGAAAGAACTCAAATTCTACACAGAATTAGAAAGAAGAACGTAATAAATCAGAAATGTATATGGCAATCCAATTCTCGTCCTTAATGTCTCTATAAAAAAAAAAACCCAAAGCCAGTGCCGTCTTGTCGATTCCAACTCATAGCAACCCTATAGGACAGAGTAGAACTGCCCCATAGAGTTTCCAAGGAGCGCCTGGCAGATCTGAACTGCTGACCCTTTGGTTAGCAGCCGTAGCACTTAACCACTATGCCAGCAGGGTTTCCAAATGTCTCTATACTGAATAAATAAATAAATAAATAAATATACTAAGAGGAAGAGAAAATTACAGTCAACATCAACTCCAAAAAAAAAGACTTCAGAACATAAACAGTCAGAATTTACTCAACAAAAGTAAACTCACACAGTGAAACTGAGGTCCACTCAATGCTGGGGCTGTTCTGGACTAATGTTCATTGTTCGATAAATTTCTTTAAGTAATAACAGGGCAGTGTCTTCAGATTCCCTATCAAAAAGAAAAGCACATTTCCTTGAGATAATGAGCAGAAATTAATCTCTATGCACAAAGGTGGAAAATGCAGCTTTTGTGCTATTCAACTCTACCTAAGAAGGGCAGATAAAAACAGTGTAACCTCAAAGCTGTCCCTAAAACCTGGACAGATACAGATCAGCTCCAAAGCACTCGTGCTGCAATTCTCCTTAGTGACGGGGAAACGGATGAGAGGATGGCTTTTCAAAGTCCCTACCAGTCACATTCTGTGAAAGGCCACAATGTGCTGCAAGAACCAAAGGCGTTTGGTCAAAAACAGATGACATACTGCCATCTTGTGGATAATAAAAGGGAAAATTACTAATTTTGAGCCTATACCTGTGTATACGTACACCTGCTGCCGTCAGGTCAATTCTGACTCACGATGCCCCTAACAGGACAGAAGAGAATTGCCCCACAGGGTTTCCAAGGAACAGCTGGTGGATTCAAACTGCCAATCTTTTGGTTAACCACTACACCACCAGGGCTCTTTGAATATATAGGAACTCAAATTAACATTTTATAATAAACGATAAATCAGTAAAAGAAAGCTATATTTGGCAGCACCTAAAGGCCCTATCAATGTTATCCAAATGACAATTTCTAATAAAAAATCTTAAAGAATAAAAAAGTAGCTTTATATAAAGAAACTAAAATTTGACAAATTTCATTCAAACCGAAGTTGAAAATACTTACCAATAGCATAAGTGACTTTGAAGAGCAAAAAGATACTCATTAAAACTCTCTATTGGCTTTTCCTGAAGAACGTAGTCAATTCGGCGGCCTCCATTTAACATTCCAACCTTTCCTAAGTAGTCCTCATCCTTGGAAAAATCTGGACTTTCAACAATCTTTTCTGCTAGAATTTAAACCATTTCAACATCAAAGTCAATCACTTAGTCATGATCCTCTGACTTTAGCTGACTTTCTGGGCTCAATGAGAATACTGCTTGACACACGTAGCAACCTGGGGAGCTACCAGGCTCATGCCTCCTTCCTTCAAAGAGCCAGGGGAAGAGGGGCTCATTACCACAGAGAGAGGAGAAAGAGCCAACGAGCTGACAGAAGTTGGGAAGAAAAGGGGTGAGAGAGCATTGCAGAAAAAAAGGAAATAGAATCAGAATTTGAAAAAGTCAAAAACACCATGGCAAAATGACCTGACATTGCACATAAAGTCTGTAACGACAGTTAAACAACAGCATCAGGGAGATCATTGCTCAGAGTTCTCTGAAACGCCTGAATACAGACCTAGTTCTCCACTTTGATATCCTACTCCGGTCTTGAATTTCAGCAAAATAAAATAAAATAAAATAAAAAACTTGCAGAGCAAAAAACTCAGTAACTATTAGGTAAAATTAGCCTAGTAAAAAAGGATGACAAGCATCTTGAAAGAACACATTTGACAGTACAGTCTATCTAAGAGACTTTCCTTTACAGGAAGAGCCTTCGCGTTTTAACAAAAATGACTAAAACAGGGAAAGCATCATTAAGTAACTTATAAGTGTTACGTTCATAAATATAATTGTTTTGGAAAAAGGCTTCAAATGTCAAACTTACCTTCAACTACTTGCTTTTCTTCTTCTTCTTTAATCTGATTGGCTACCTTCTCCAATTCTTCTTGCAACTGAGTTGAAGAGGTATGAGCACGGGCAAACTCATTTAACGTCTGCCAAGCACTTTTCAGAGAGCTAATAAAACCCTGCTTCAAATCAGATCCCATACGAGAGAGGCTTTCTTTCAACTCTAAAGAGATTAAGGTGACACACCAAATTAATCGATCACTAGCCAAAACTCTGCACACAAAAACTTAAAACAATAGTTAACACTCTTCTCAGACAGGAACATTAAGACTTTACTTAAATTTCAAATATATGGAGTTTCTCACCCAAGACCCCTCAACATGTTAAAATTGTGTTTTGCATGTCTTACTATATCATTTAAAAAAAACTATAAATTTCTTCTCTCAAAAAAAAAGGATTCAAATACCATAAAAATGTAAGCACATTCATGTGCTTTTTCTATTGTATGTATGTTAAAAAATGGGTCTACAAGATTTTAAAAATCACCGTTTTTCTAATCTTTAATAGTGAGAGAAATGGTTATAAGAATTTAAGATTCTGATATAACCACAATTTAAACTTCTAACTTAGAAATGAAGGAGCCCCTCCCCCTTGGCTTTTTCTACTTTTATCCAATAAATCACATTTGAATTCAAGGTCTTTAAGCTATCAAATTTCTCATTTTATCTTCACAAGAGTTAAACATTTAAAAAAAAAAAAAAAACCATGATGGTAGCAAAAAAAATAAATAATACTTTTAAAAAAGAGGGCATGAGACAGAGCTGGTCAATATAGTGCCTTACATATGTGTACCATAAAGACCCCTGACAACAAAGACTCAAGAAACTTGGTAAAACAGACGCAGAAAGTGACTTCGGATTCCAGAGCATCAAACAGAGTTGAAGACACAGACTGAGCACCCCCTGGTGGAAGAGGCAGAGCAAGGCCAACAGGAAAACAGAGAGATGCAGATGAACTGTGGCCCACCTGCCAGCACAGGGCAGTATGATCATTTTGGGACAGCATCAAATAGCAACTCAGAGTGAGGAACCCAAGAAAGACAGCACAGCTGGTGGCAGAGATTCTGTGCAGACACCCCTGGAAAGAAATGACAAGTTGGGCAGGATGCTGCCAGGGTCAGAGCACCCTTTGAGGGGAGGCACAGGAGCAGCATAGCTTTGAAACCAGGGAAACACAAGGAAGTGCCCCTAGAACAAGCAAAACAGACTGAGTCATCAGAGCCTTAGAGAAGAAGAGCGTGTAGACAGGAGTGCACAACTGCAATGAGAACACTCCCTGCACCCATGCCCCAGTGACCGGCCAGACAAACACATCATCTCATCGGCAACACTAGTCACATCCTAACAGACACCATCCACACCTCTGCCAAATGACGAGCTGGAGATCCTAGTGCCCACACCCAACACTGCCCAGCTGTACCATCACACATCCCACACCCAAACAATTCCTACAGGCCATCCGCACTTGCACTGAAACCCCTTGATACCCTACCACCTACTGAGATGCCAAATCGTGCATGGGCAACAGGCATACCCTATCCAACTGGGTAGCACTCCCTCACACCACATATGGAGATGTCCTGCCCTGACCTCCAGAGAATGCACTATCTGTTGGCACAAACGTGGAAGGGCCCCACAGTCCCACAAGCGTTGTGGAGGGACCCTGACCACCCAACACTTGTCACCCAATATCAGGGAAAGAACCTGCTCTCCCAACTCCACTCAATCCAATCAAGGAAGACGTACAAGCCTAACCACAGAGTACTCGCACATGGGTGAGACACACAATACCCACCAGTTGAGAGAAAATCACGCCCGACCAAAAGACACCACCAAAATCACACACAATTAAAATAATACAAAGGAAGAAAGATACTCCAAAGAGAAGAAACAAAGCTCCAAATACATCAAATTTAAAAGATCAGAACAAAACGAACATACAATCAATAAAGAAATAAATAAATAAATCCACACCTTAATGCCTCAGAGACAGCTGACAACAACAGATCATATGAGAAAACAAGAGAGGATGGCTCAAACAAGTGGGCAAAACAAAGGGGCAGAAAACCTTCCTGAGGAAGAAACGGTAATGGAACTACTAATTAGGAATTCAAAAGACTTCTCTATGCAGGCTCCTCTAAGAGATTAGGGAAAAAAAAAAATTTTTTTTTTTTTTAAGAGATCAAGGAGAACACAGACAAAATTCAGGAAAACAATACAAGGACAAAATGACAAAATAATAGACAATCAGAAACCATACAAAAACAACTGCGTATCCAGAAGATCAACAACAAAATTTCAGAAATAGACAACACAATGGAAGGGCACAGAAGTAGAACTGAAGCAATGAACAAAGAACCAGTGAAACAGAGGACAAATCTCTTGACACTAATCTGTTTGAGGAATAATCGAAAAAAAGAATGAAGAAAAACGAAGAAAGCCTAAGAGCTATGTAGGACAACTATCAAGAGGAAGAATTTACACATAACTGGGATTCCAGAAAAGGAGAGAAAAAAAAAAGCACAGAGAATTTTTTAAGATTTACTGCCAGAAAACTTCCCTAATATCATGAAAGATGATAAGCTTTCCATTCAAGAAGCTCAATGAACCCCATATACGACAGACCCCAAAATAAGATCACTAAAACATATCATAATCAAACTTTACAAAACCAGAGGCGAAGAAAGAATTCTGACAGCAGCTCATGAAAAACAAAATATCACCTACAAAGGGGCACCAGTGAACTAGGCACTGATTTCTCAGCAGAAACCACGCAGGCAAGAAAGCAACAGGGTAACATATGTAAAACCCTGAAAGAAAAGAACTCCCAACCAAGAATCATGTAGCCAGCAAAACTATCTTCCAAATACTAGGTCATTCCCAAATAAACAGAAATTAAGGGAATTTGTAAAAACCAGACCAAATTTACAAAAATATTAAACAGAGTCCTCCAGACAGGGAACCAACATCATCAGACAACAACCTGAGATCAAGATGCACGACAACATCACCCAAATACCAACCCAAAGAATTCTCAAATGTAAAATAAAGCTTCAAAACTGAAAACAGGGAACCAGAGATATCCATGCGTAAACAACAACAACTTCAAAACAAAAAGGGGGAATAAATGGTGTAGTTACAGAATTTCCATACAGAGAGGAAGTCAAGACAATACCAAGATATAACAGACTGTTTTAAACTTTGGAAAAGAAAGGAAAATTTCAGAGTAACCACAAAGAAAATCCATAAATCTACTTACCAAGGTAAAGAAGAAAATCACCTATGTTCACCGCAGCATTAGTCATAATAGCAAAAAGATGGAAACAACCTAAGTGCACATCGACAAATGAATGGATGAGCAAATCGTGGCACACACACACAGCAGAATGCTATGCTACAAAAAAGAACAATGAGGAGTCCTGGAAACGTAACACTGATGAATCTGGAGGACATCAAGCTGAGTGAATTAAGAGAATCAAAAAAGGACAAATACCGTATGGTCACACTTTTATAAAAAGTCAAGAATAGGTTTACACACAGAAAACAACATTCTATGACGGTTACCAGGGATGAGAGGGCAAGGGAGAGGGAATCACTTTCTAGATAGGAGACAGTTGTTATTTTTGGTGAGGGAAAGGCAATATCCAATATGGGGGAAGTCTGCGCAACATGTCCGAGGTAAAGGAAGACACTAAGAACGTAAGAATAAGGGACAATTTTGGTAAATGCTATACAGTTTTACAACAATAATAACCACCAAAAATACATATGTGTTGTTACATAGGTAGAGATGTATGCATATATGTGTATAGGATGGTACATGGGTGTGAAAGTACAAGTGTATCTGTAGACATATGTGTATGCATGTTTAAGTGTGCTGCATATATATTCACATGGATAATAAACCACGTAGGAGGCACAGATATGGATACTTCCTAGACATAACCAAACACCTCATGGGGTTGGATTTCTGGATCTGAAGGCTTGGGACCATAGTCTTATGGCACAACTTGGGCAACTGACATAGTTCATGGAGATAATGTTCTTCGTCCTAGTTTAGTGAGTAGTGTCTGGGGTCTTAAAAGCTTGCCATCTTGCAATGATGGGTCTCTACCCACATGGAACGGAAGAGAATGAAGGAAACCAAAGACTCAAAGAAAAAACTAGTCCACAGGGTTAGGAGCCCACATGAACCATGGCCTCATCCAACCTGAGCCCAAAACTAGATGCGCCTGGTAACCACTACTGACTGTTCTGACAATGGTCACAATGGAAAGTCCCATAGAGAAAGGGAGAAAAATGTAGAACAAAACTCAAATTCCTAAAAATAGGGCAGATTTACTGGACTGTTCGAGGCTAGAGGAACCCCAGAGACTGCCGCCCTAAATTATCCTTTGAACTTGGAATTGAAGCCATTCCCAGTGGTCACCTTTCATCCAAATAATAGACTGGCTTATAAAATAACATCATCCGTGAATACTGTGCTCCCTTAAATAATCAACAATACAAGACCAAATGGTCAACATTTATCCTTAAACAAAGATGAGAAGCTAAGGAGGGACAGGGACACCTGATTAATGGAAGCAGGACAAAAAGAATGGAAATAATGAGAATGCTGACACAAGGTGAAAAATGTAACCAATGTCACAGAACAAGGTATACAAAAATTGTTAAATGGGAACCTAATTTGCCACGTAAATTTTCACCTAAAACTCAATAAACCAAAAACCCGTTGCCATCGAGTCAATTCCAGCTCATAGTGACCCTACAAGACAGACCATAGCTGCCCCATACAGTTTCCAAGGAGCGGCTGGTGGGTTCGAATTGCCGACCTTTTTTTTTGTTGTTGTTAACAGCCAAGCTCTTACCCACTGCATCACCTGGACTCCTAAAATTTGATAAAATATTTTAAAAAGGGAGGAGGGGAGGATTACTTTTCCTTCTCTTCTCCTCCCCACTCCCATCCCTTGTACCCAACAACCTTTTAAACCTGTGGATACATAATACAGACTGTTACTGGCATAGAAGAAATCTAAATCCCGCTTGGAATAATTAACAATACATTACATTTAGTGAATTTTTTCATAGAAAATGTTTGTCTCGTTAGCAAGGAATTAAAGGCTCACTTAGACAGTACCAAATCTATCTCCTGATGGCCTGGTTATTAGTTCAAATGCTTCTCCTCCTCCCAATTCCAAATCTTGTATCACAACCTAATCAAGCACCTTATTACCACCTTTCCCTCATCCCCAATTATCTTTACAACTAGAATGCAAATTCACCAAGGAGAAGAAACTCATTCACAACTTTCCTCTACAGCTTTTCCAAATACTTAGTTTAAAAAGTGCCACAAATAGTAAGCACTTAAATAACAGTAATTCTTTCAGAAAGGACTTAGTGTTAAAATTTTCATAATTCATTTTAGACTATGAAATGACAAGAAGGAAACAAGTTTTTATTGTATTGCTTTTACCTAAATGAAGTCTTTTTCTGCCTTTGTGATGTGGAATGAGAACTGCTTTTAAGTCCAAATCTGGGATAATCATGGGTTCTAATCTATATGCCACTGGATCAAGCTGTAAAAGGAAGAATTGAAAATTTATGAAAAGCTGTTTTGAGTTATACACCTTACTTGGGTGAGAAAATGGATAACTGACAAACCAGAGACTTCTCACACCTTATTCAAATACTAGTGATTGTAAGTAGACTTTCAAGTTTGTAAGTCAAATTACTTTCACAAGCAAAGCAATAGAATTCTTTCCTTGCAAAAACGCTTTTATAGAAAAGTTTATTGGGAAGTGTCTCACTGAAGCCTTAAGGCAAAGATCTAAGTCATACAAAATCAAGATCAGTATTAATTTCTAAGAAATAAGATTCTGAGAATCTATTAGAATAAAAAGAACAGGTTCTTTGCCTTCTTCAAAATAGAAAATAAATTCAGTTCACTCACTGGATGATAAATATTGAAGAATCCTTTGCAGGTAGGAAGCCTGTAGTTCTCATCTATCCTATCCACTCCTCGAATAGTGAGAAACATACCAATTGGCGATCCCAAGGCAAAGAAAATCTCTGGGGCAAAGTCTAATGAGTTGTAAACAACAGAAACCTAGAAAAAAACAAATAACAATAAAAGATGATCATTCCAACATCGCCTAATACAAAATTCAAAAGCTTCAAAAGTTCCTGGAACTGCGCGCATATTAAAAGCACACAAATACAGACAATGCACCGCATACGCACTTTTAGGATGCTTACAATCACTGCCGTGGACAGCTAGCTGTTGCTAGCTTAAAAGGACTAAAAACTTCTCTTTAAAGCAAGATAATTTATAAATTATATCCTCTGGCTATAACTTAACTACCTGTATAACATATTACGTACATTGTACTATTTTTGTTGTTGTGTGCCATCGAGTTGATTCCGACTCATAGCAACCCCACTGGACAGAAGAGAACTGCCCCACAGAGTTTCCTAGGCCTTGCAGGAGCAGATGGACAGGTCCTTTCTCCCACAGAGCAGATGGGTGGGTTCCAACCACAGACATTTTGGTTAGCAGCCAAGTGCTCAACCATTACACCACCAAGGCTCCTTATACAGTATATAATAAGTACTACATTTATTATAGTCGTAAGCGTGCTTAAAACTGCAAGTTCTAGAACCAAACTGCCTGGCTTTGAATCCTGACTCTACTCCTCACTTACTGTGTGACGCTGGGCAAGTTTCTTATCCTCCTGCCTCAGCCTCAGTTTCCTCATCTATAAATTGGGAATCATAATGCCAAATACTGTGGCTGAAGAATAAATACCCTAATCCACATAAAGTGCTTAACACAAGTATTACCTCTATTACAACCAGCAACCTCACTTTTTAGGTCAAGTTTCCTTCCATTAAAAGTTATTTGTCCCTAATGAACCCCTGTAGCTCACATGTAGCCAGCTGCGTTTTCTGTCTTCTTTAAGTCAATTCTGTACACTTGTGTTGACAGATCCTTACCTACACAACTATAAATAAACTGAATGCAACACTCTAAAAAAAGTTTACTGCTTTCAAACCATCAAGGCAAAAGTACATTAAGCTATATTATTAAATGCAGCTTTTTTTTTTTTTATAATCAACTACTTGGTCAATTTTCATAAGAATTTTTCCCCCAAGGGAAGAATTGTGAGTACTAAAAAATATAATTTCAATGAATGCAGAAAATTTCTCTCACAGAAATTTAAATACACTCTGGAAGTAATTTTCTAACGATAGCTACCTTTGTTGTTAGTGGCTATGACAGACTAATGCTACAAAATTACAAGTGATCAGAAAAACTGAAATACAGAATTTCGAAAGCTAAATAATATGTTCACCACATGTTCAGTCCCTTATTCTAAACATTATGAAAGGAGCATACAATTTTAATGATGAGAAAACCAGATTTCCCCCACCCCACTAAATAAATGTTGAGTAAATACTGAACGAATAACCTCAATCATAAGGACAGGTGACACCTACACATAGCGTGTAGCCCTAAGTCAACACGGAGGCTCACCTGTCCAGTGCCAACTCCAAAAGACTCGTAATCAACGTGCACAGAAGAAACGTAAGCACCAACTGGAAGTTTCCTCTTTGACTCGTTAGATTCTGAGGGGAGAGAAGCCATTTCTTTAGCTTTCTGAGCACTTTCCTCTTGCCCTTTTGTCGAGGTGGCCATCGCTGCTTTCTTTTCTGAAGTTGTTTTTTTCTGTTCCTATGAAACACCAAAATTCGTAATATAACCTTGAGGAAAAGTTTGGTTCTCTGTGATCACTATGAAGCACGCTATCTTGATATTAAGGAATGATTAGTTTGTTAGGCGTGATAATGGCAGTGTATTAAGAGAGAAATGACCTTTTTTAGAAATGTATACTAAATATTTAGAGACAAAGAGCCACCGTGCCTATAGTTTAAGATCCTTCAGGAAAAAATATTAAGAAGAACCTAATATGGCAAAACAGCTATGGTGAAATCTAAGTATCGGCTACCACTACATAATTACACCATCTCTCTACTTCTGTACATAATTTAAAATTTTCTCAAGGAAAAGTTCTAAAAAGTCAACTTCTCCTTTTATGATCTCTACCTCAGACACTTTAGAATACTATGTAACTGTAAAATCCATATGCTTCCTATAAAGATTTGTTAGAGATTTCTTCATTCAACATGTCTATACCCCTTGTGTCTAGATGGAGCCGCTGACAAGTTTTCATCAAAAGCTTTTTATGTGTGGGGTACATTCATACAACAGAATACTGCTCAGAGATTAAAAAAAAATAAAAAGGAATGAGCTACAAATGAAGCAACAATTGGATGAATCTCAGAAACATTATTTTGAGTAAAAGAAGCCAGATATGTTGATGGCATCTATACGAATCTCCAGAACAGGCAAAACTATTCTATAGTGATAGAAATCAGAACAGTAGTTGTATGGGGGGAGTAGTTGGCTAGAAAAAGGTCAAGGGAAATAGCTGAGAGACAGAAGTGTTCTATTCTTATCTTAGTACAATAAAAAAAAAAACCAAACCCACTGCCATCAAGCCGATTCCGAATCACAGCAGCCCTACAGGACAGAATAGAACTGCCACCATAGAGTTTCCAGGGAGCGCCTGGTGGATATGAACCACCGCCCTCTTGGTTAGCAGCTGTAGCACTTAACCACTATCCCACCACGGTTTCCATACAGTGTATACAACTATCAAATTTATTACACTGAACACTCATGATCTATGCATTTCCATAAATGAGT
Source organism: Loxodonta africana (assembly GCF_030014295.1). NCBI lineage: Eukaryota > Metazoa > Chordata > Mammalia > Proboscidea > Elephantidae > Loxodonta > Loxodonta africana. The sequence goes on from NC_087357.1 coordinate 15,326,030, forward strand.
AAATAAACAAAAGCTCTAGGGCAGTTTACATAAAATGTATGTCTCTGTAACAATGAGGTAAAATCTGTTCGCACTGGTCTATGATCACACCCTCAATACAGTAGCAACAGTAACACCAGAGGAGTGTGAACAGCACATATTTCAATGGTCCCCCTTCGCTGGGCTGTGAATGGCCACGTGCAAGTCTCTGCTGAAAAAACCACAGACAGCCTAAACAAAACAGCTGCCCAAATCTATCTAATCTATTACCTGATTTCAAATACTAGGAAATCAGGAAAGAATTTCAATTGCTTAATTCAAAAGGCAATACAGAAAAAGAAAACTCCCTGCTAGCCAGCTTTTAACTGCTCCCACCATTAAGGCTTTTAAGGCTTGGTTATCTCTGCCCTTTGGAAGGAACACAAGATCAAACCTAAAATCCAAAGAACACTTTCTATGTTCTTCAGTTTAAATTTGCTTTCTCATTCAAAAGTGCTTCCTGTTACATTCACAGAACTGAGCGTTCTAAATTGCTAAAGGAGCTGTCTAAAGAGATCACAAACTCTCCTACTGGCCACAGCTGTTTTGTTTCCCCTAGTCACACGCAATAATTTAAAACTAAGTCAACCAGCACACATACGTTCTTGACTATCAATAATTCCTAACAATGAAAACTATTTCCCTTTCAAATGAAAATCACTAAGATGGTTTACAAAGAAAAAAAAAGCAAGGCCACTAATATTTGATCTCCTTGTTATAACTGGCTAATTTTAGATCGATTACTCCAGTTACAGTATGCCAACAGGACACGCCACATGATCTTACTATTGACCTGGAAGCACCTTGTTGTCTGTGGAAAACGTATAGCGGTCAATGGCTGCTCGGCTGAGAACGAGTCATGCTTCATCCACAGACAGTTACTTCTGAATTCAAAAACTAAGATCACTCTGTAGATTTTTACTCCTTTCAAAACATTCTTACAATACCATAACTTACATGTTCAAGCAACTGCAGTCTATACACTGGGCTCCTTCCAGAAATTTTTCAAGAACTATAGAATACTTTCTGCTTTTTTTCCCTTTTATTACAGAATTAAATCAAGGACATATATAGAGACTGAAAACATCCTGTATTTTGCTTTCTGGGAGTTTTTGCAGGCTTGTGCTTCAATGATGCACACACGGGACTAACGTTCTCACACACGGAGTGTCATCCTGATGTAAAGTATCAACACTCACACACTGGTTGGGGTCTAGTCTTGGTCTGACCACTGTGCCCCTGAGACTGCTACCTCGGACTGACCTCACAGAGCTGCCAAGAGGCTCACCTGTTAGGACGAGTCATTATACAGTAAAAACGAGACTGAAGACATCTCTATCTGCTTAACTGCCAAAGTTAATAACCTCCTCCTTAACTCCTAATCTTCCCGTCATCAAATACTATTCGTTGTAAGTCTAAAATGTCTCTTGAGTTGCACCCTTGCTTTCCATTTCCTGTATGATACCCTGGGCTGCTCTAAGAGATTCCTAATAGCCTCCAGCTTCACTCCCTTCAACTGTGTCTCCACACTCCCGCCAGAGTGGACACTCTGGAATGTGAGTCCACTCATAATGTTGCCCTCACTGCCTCCCCGCCCTTCAGCAGTGATACAAACTGACAACAGAATTTTCTCAACTTCATCAGAATTTATCAAACAGGCTGGCCTTCTATGGTGTCTGGTTAAAAGCATCATAACTTTCAGTGACTGGCCGTAAGAACATGCTGAGAACCACTACCCCCTTACAAGAAAAAATCCAAACGTGCACACCTGCCATTCAGGCCTTCAGAACCCCCCACCCACCCTATTCCCAGCTCACCTAATGTTACTTCCACAAGAAAACACACGCCTATTCCTGTAAGGCCATTCCCCCAACCCTACACTCCTTCAACCTCGAGTCCCCGCCCCTCAGGGAAGTCTCTTCTCACTGGCACCAGCTCCCTTCTCCTCGGGTCAGAACTGCCGCCTTCCTCTGTCCCACAGCTCAGAAAGCCCGTTACAGGACTGACGTGTCGTCATCTGTGGTCAAATCTCCCCCCTAATTAGATCGTATACCCTTGTTCATCTCCAAATCCCAAGAACTGAGGACAGAGCCTGATTCAAAAAAGCTACCCAATAAACATGCTGAATGTCTCAGAATTCCTTAAGCTAAACAAAAAGACAACTCATTAACAGCCTGCGATATGCAGATAGCACAACCTTGCTTGCTGAAAGTGAAGAGGACTTGAAGCACTTACTAATGAAGATCAAAGACCACAGCCTTTAGTTTGGATTGCACCTCAACATAAAGAAAACAAACATCCTCACAACTGGACTAGTGAGCCACATCATGATAAACGGAGAAAAGACTGAAGTCAAGGATTTCATCTTACTTGGATCCACAGTCAACACCCATGGAAGCAGCACTCAAGACATCAAAAGACGCACTGCATTGGGCAAATCGGCTGCAAAAGACCTCTTTAAAGTGTGGAAAAGCAAAATGTCAGTTTGAGGACAAGGTGCGGCCTGACTCAAGCCATGGTATTTTCAATCACCTCATATGCATGTGAAAGCTGGACAATGAATAAGGAAAACGGAAGGAGAATTGACACCTTGGAATTGTGGTGCTGGTGAAGAATACGGAATATACCATAGACTGCCAAAAGGACAAACAGATCTGTCTTGGAAGAAGCACAACCAGAATGCTCCTTAGAAGCAAGGATGGCGAGTATGTCTCACATACTTCGGACATGTTTTCAAGGAGGGATCAGTCCTGGAGAGGGACATGATGCTTGGTAAAGAAGAGGGTCAGCAAAGAAGACCCTCAATGAGATGGATTGGCACAATGGCTGCAACAATGGGCTCAAGCATAGCAACAATTGTGAGGCTGGCACAGACCAGGCTGTGTTTCATTCTGTTGTGCACAGGGTCCCTACGAGTCAGAAACCGACTCAAAAGCACAGAACAACAACAAACATAAAAAATCGGTCTTAGGCTTTATTTACAAATTACAAATAACAAAGTGGCATGTATTAAGTTCCAAATAAACAGCACAAATAAAAGAGCCACAGAAGTTCAAAACATGGGTCACCAAAGACTGGGTTAGTAACAATAAAGTAGCTACCCTAAAAGACTTCTCTAATTTTTCTAATTAAGCAATTAGAAAACGTCTGTGAAATTAATTTGAACAAGAAATTAAAATAAAATAAAACTGGGTTTTTTCCCAGTTGTACTTCTTTTTAATTTTTTTTGGTGGTGGTGGTGTTGCTACTCGTTTTGTTTTGTATTGTTTAGGATTTTTGCTTTTTGGTTATTATTTAATGAGGTATCATGTATGTGTGTGTTGCTGTGAGTCGGAATCAACTCGACGGCAGTGGGTTTGTTTTTTTGTTTCAGATGGTGGAAGGGCTAAGGCAGGTGACAGAAGGTGAGTTAACACTGATTTGGTGCTGAGCTTCACCTGCCCTATTTCATTCTTTCACCTATTTATGAGGGCAGCACTGTCAACTCCTTTTAGAAATGAAGAAAATCAAAGATGAAAGAAATTAAGCAAATTGCTCAAGAATATACAGCTAGTAAGTGGCTGAACTGGGCATTGTGGAGACCAAAGCGTGCCACTTTGCCCAGAACTTTGCTGGGTTTTGCACCAGGAAACCCCCAAATACCAGTTTTAAAATTGAAAAGTCTTGGATCCTGGGAACTCTCTCAGTCCCACAGAAAACAGGACAGTCAGTCACCCTAACTGGGACTTGAACCAGCCCTGACTGACTCCAAAGTGTGTGCTTCCAATACTGTATGCTAGCAAGCCAGCCTGCCTGACCACTACGGGATTAAGGCAGAGAAGAACTTTACCAGTATGGCTGCTTTATGTTTTACAAAGTTAGCTATCTTCTTTCTGGGTCCAAGGGGTATCTCCATCTCCTTCAGGTCATCAATTGTACACATAAGCTTTAAAGGGAAACAAACAAGCATATTAATTAATAAAAGGAGTGATAGAGAAAATGAAGTGGAATAAGAAAATTATAAGAAACCGAATCATCTAAAGCAATCTAAGATCTAGTCAATTTATAAGGTGTTTGTTGTTTTTAAGTCATGCATTAGTTTGGGCTGTGCAGTCTTAGATCTCTGTATCTAAATCATTCTATCTTTTAATTTTTAGCAGAAAATACATGTGTGTCGTACAAAATTCAAACTATAATCGAGCATGCAATGAAGTCTCTCTCCTCCCCTCCTGTCCCAACCAGTCACTTCTCCTGTCCACAGCAACTGCTGACAACATGGTCTCCTTCCAGAAACACCTTATGGTTCCACGGTGTTTGACGTGTATTTGTACGTTGCTACTAAGCACACAGTACTGAGCTTTGCTCTCTTCACATAGCACACCTTAGAGATCATCTCACACCAGTCTAACACCACCTCATTCATTCAACAATGTGGGCACAAGACGTCTGATTCAGCTAGTGCCTCCTGGTGGACACTGAAGTGCTTCCCAGGTTTTGCTATTACAAACAACGCTACAGTGAGTGTCCTTGTGTACATCCTCATGTGACTATTTCTACAGGAAATACCCTGCCAGTGGAATCACTGGGTCAAAAGATACAGTCCTTTTCGTATTTTAAAAAGGTATTGCCAAACTGCCCTCCATAGAGGATGGACCAACTTACACTCCCACCAACAATCTATAACAGTGCTTACTTCTACTCAGCCCAGCCACATGGTATATTATCAGATTTTTTAATTCTTGCCAAACTGATAGGTTAAAACAATTTCACTGAACTTTTCTCTTTTTACGAGTTTTCACATTATTTCCTTTTCTGTGAACTATCTGTTCATATTCTTTGCCTGTTTTCCCACTGGGTGGATGGTCTTTTGTAAATGACGTGTAGAAGCTTTGAATATTAAGCCCTTTGTCTATAATGTGTGTTCTAAGTATTCTTCTATCATCACTCTTTTAACATTGTTTACGGTGTCTTCTGCTGTGCAGTTTCTGTCTTTTACGCCTTCTGGGTTTGTATCATCCTTAGAAATGCAGCCCCAGGTTATTAATCTTTTTAACATTTAAACCTTTGACTTATTTAGAATGTATTTTGATGTCAGAGTGTCTAAGTCAGTCTTCATTTTTAATCATATGCACAGGAAAAACAATTTTAACAAAAATGAATGAAACTGCTGTCAATACCAGAGACTCCATGTCAATCTTTTCCTTTTCAAAAGTGCTAACGTATTCAGAGAGGCTAAGTGCCTCCAGTGTTTCTTGCAAACTTAGGACTTCTTCATTTTCAACATCAAGGTCACAAGACTCATCCAAAGTCAGCTTTGGCTCTTCGGTCATCTTAAAAATAAACAGGCAACATTACAAAGCTCAGAAAAACTCCCACAAAATGTCTTTCCTAATCCACAGAAAGTTCCTAAACAATATTGCTCTACACGCAAACCATCATCTTAAGTACTCTGCCATCCAAAGTTTAAATATTCTAAAAAGTATTTAAATTTGATAAATCACTCATACACCCATTTCCTACAATAATTTACTCTTTTCTTTTTTTAAATTATAAACTTGCTCTCGCATTTAAATTTATAAACCATAAGGAAGGAAAGTTAAGTGAGAGGCTCAAACAACTAGTTATATGATGCCGTTACGCTTCTAAACCTTAATGTATTTTAACATATAAAGACATTTCTGGAAACAGTTCAGATTCTGGAGAACTGTTCAGCTCTGACTATAAATCCCAATGTTAATTAAGTCACGTGCAGCATACCTGCTTTTCCAGAAAATGTGACTGCTTCACAACTCCATTAGCAACAGCAAGAGGCGCAGAAGACTTTGACAAACTCAAGTCTTTTTGATTAGACAGTATGTCAAACAGTATTAAAGAGCCTAAGAAAAGGAAGCATTTTGCTTAATGATGTACTAAATGCTTTGATAACACTAATAAATAATAACACTAAATAAATTTTCCTACTTTTTTTTCAAAGTCCATAGGCAGAAGTATACAAAACTTAGATGCTAATCAAAATTTGATCATCAGTACTTCATAATCAAATAAAGATTTGATAATCACGAGGCAGAATAAATTGAAGTATAAAAGCATTCCCAGGTGGTATTAGAAGTGAAGAGTAAAGGCAGAATCTGAACTCAAAGCATCAACTTCTACCCTTTACAAAATTCACCATCTACAACCCTAAATCTTACCCTAACATCACCTGAACTGAGAGCAGTGATGCTCAACAAAAATGATGTTTAAAATGTGCACATCTGACAGTTTTACCTAAGCTATGCCCAGCCACGGAGACGCCGCCTGTGAAGTCTGGGTTCCGGCTCCTGAAGAGTGCGTACAGACGGTTTATCTCCATTCCCACTTTTTCCACGATCCTCTGACAGTAGGTGGGGCTATTGTAAAACAAAATATCTAGCAAGGTTTCATTGGTAAAGTGACGAAACCGACCAATACTTGGTAAAGTGATTTTCTTAATATTCCTGTTTACAAAGGGGAAAAAAAAAGAGTATTTTCAGTCAGTATCGACCTTAAACCCATGGATTTTAAAAAAGCTGCTTAGACTTTGATTCCCAAAAACACACTGAGTCGAAAAACCCCACAGACTAATTACGAATTGAGTCTGTAGACAAAATTATTATAAACAAATCAAGATAAAACAAAAATGATACCGAGGCCTATAACTGTGCTATGAATTTGGGATTCTCAGGAAAAGTTCTATTATACAAAATGAGGCATTATGCAAGTATTTTACTTTTATAGAGGAAAGCCTACTCGTCCATTTTTCTCCCAACTGGAGATCAGGATACCTGACAAAAACGGTGGGTGAGAAGAACAGAGAACACAGCAAGGAGTAAGAGAGGAGCTACGTGTGATGAAACACTTCCTGATTTGAGCATGGCTACAGAGAAGTTCATAAACATCCATGCAGAAAGAAAACACCTCATGGTAGGGCCCAACCTGGAGACAATGCTGTTTGTAGGATCAGTTGTATTAAACCACGTGCCCTAAAACATGACAACATTCCCTAAAATCCAGACATTATTAGTCCTGTGTCCCTGCATAAATATTACCTAAACCCGCGGTTCTCAAAGGAGAGGATTTTTAGTTCTCCCCGTGCCTGGCAAGTGCGGCTGGCATTTAGTGGGCACAGACTAAGGATGCTGAGTGGTCTGCAATGCACAGAGTAGTTACACAAGAAGGAACTGCCCTGCCGAGAGCACTTCTCTGAGAAAAACAAGATTCTAAACCATCCCTCGACCAGGCGATTCTGTTCCCCAGGTGACACGTGGCAACATCTGGAGACGCTTTTGGTTGTTACCCGGTGGAGGAATGAGGGGTGCGCTACTGGTATCTAGTGGGTCTAGGGGGCCAGAGATGCTGCTAAACACCCTACAACACACAGGACCACCTCCTCTCTACACCACTATAAATTGGAACTGCACTTAAAACTGGCTGAAGTTTCTTAGGTTTTCTTTACAATAGAAACAAGTTATAGATACACACACATATACACATTAAAAATTAGCACATAAACTTAACAGCCAGTATTTAGTCATAAGTCAGAGCAAGTATTTAATTAAATAAAGAAACGTCAAGTCAGAATGAACTATTGCTAATTACGTATTTAAATTCTAAATCTAAACTTGACTGATGTGAAAATAAATTATAGAAATCTACAAACCTGTCAACACCTGTGGCATCCCCGCCCAAGGAACTATGCCAATGAACTGGGAGGAACTCCACTCTGCTTACTTTCTGATCATCAAAAGATTTCTTAAAATGTGTCTGCAGCAATTTGAGAGAAACCACCCTGAAATCATCCACTTAAAAAGAAAAAAAAATTCTGGTAAGACAAATTAAATTGATTAAATCATCCACTTCAAAAATCAAAACACAAAATCAAATAAGATTAATTAAATTGTCCTCACTTTATAGCTAGTTAGCAATTACCTCAAATATGCCCAAACTTTTTTAATTTTCAAGAAAAAATGGGGCTGACAAATTTTGTTAGAAAAGATAACAAACCTTTAGGAAGCTTTTTTAACTCTTCGTTATTTTAGAGGAAGGCATAAACAACTGTAAAACATTAGTTTAACTAACACTACTGGTGAGCGCTACGGCCCTGTCATTACAGCTCTGGAGTCAAACCACCTGCCTGCAGCTCCTGCTCCGAGTCTTACTGACTGGGACGCCCAAGAGGTGCTGGAACCTCTCTGGGCATCAATTCCTCACCTAAACATGGGGTAACAGGGATGATCATAACAGCACCTACACCCCAAGGGTTTACTTTGATGGATCATTGTATAAGACAGGCAAGGTACCTGGCATATACCAAGTATCCAGTAAGCATGAACTATTATTACATAAACATAAAAAGTGAAGTAAACCAGGCAGAGTCATATTTTCATTAAACGTCTCACAGCTAACTCACTGTAAGTAAGCTCAGTGCACAGGCGCTCCTAGTCACTGGAAGTGCTCAGGCAGAGGCTGTCCGTCAGAAAGACTTGACTAAATTATTTCCAAGATCCCTTCTAATTCTTCAGAGTCTAGGATTTTTTGAGTTAGGTATGTCACAAGAGCAAATGAAGTACAAATTAATTTTTCCCACTGATCATTTAAATCTGCATCTTACAACCTAGCCTGCATTGCAGCAAGTAGCATACAGTTGAGAACCACCCTAAGAAATAAACATTTAAAAGCTCTTCTATTCATTCTCAAATCATTCCACAAAATAAAATATGACAGCTAACACTCACCACACTCAATAATGCTTCTGAAGCGCAGGTCACACACGGGTCCAATGCCATGCACCATGAACACTAAGTGGTCAACCTGAGGCATTTCCCCTGAATAAACAAATCAATCACTGATGAATGTTGGAAATCTGTTGGGGTTTCCTTAACTGAAAAGCAATATTCTGGATATCCCTTTTGTTATCCACACACTCGACAAAAAAATTCATGATCCTTCCTAACTAATTAAATAAGTATCATCACTCTCTACCACATCAGAAGAATAACGCTCAAAGAACATCTGGGCAAGTAACAGCGATGTGGACCAGTAGGTGGAGGAAGCAGGTGGGCTCTCAGCCTACGGTGACCAGAAGTTCCACACCTGTGGACACTCCATAAGCTCGTGATTTCTTCAGAGCTTCCCAGGGCACTAAGGCCCACGTGGAGAAGCAACTCATCAATATGAAACCTGACAATCTTCTCCCCAGATCCTTCCCCTGGCTTTGGGGGATTCACACATACCAAATGAGCATCACCAAGTTAAATCTACTGTTTTTTCTACTGTGGTTATTTCTTCCAGATTTTACAATATGAGCACCTATTTACCTATCAAAAGCCCTGGCGGCACAGTGATTAAAGTGCTTAGCTGCTAACCAAAAGGTCAGCAGTTCGAACCCATCAGTCACTCCACATGAGAAAGACGTTCCAGCCTGCTTCCGTAAAAATTCACTGCCTTGGAAACCCCACGGGGCAGGTCACTATATGTTGGAATCAACTCGACAGCAGTGGGTTTGGTTTATTTTATAATTTTATTAGGCAATAAAACAAACATGAATATTTATGATTGTCAAAACGTAATCCACACTTTAAATGGCACAACAGAGAAACCAAAACATGTTCACTACAGCAGGGGTTGGCAAACTATGGCTCATGATTCAAATCCAGCCCAATGACTGCTTTGGTAAATAAAGCTGAACTGGGACACAGCTATGGCCATTTACTTACATAATGTTTACTGCTGCTTTCACACTACAACGGCAGAGGTGGATAGATAGCTGGAACAGAGTCCATACAGCCCACAAGGGCCTAAAGTACTTACTGTCTGGCCCTTTAGAAAAGAAGCCTGCAGACCCCAGCACTAGAGCAGTACAAACTAGCTGAGGCGTAAAACCTCAGCCCAAAAGTGGTCCCACAGGTCTAGTTTTAACGAACAAAGTGCTCCTTCAAAGCAACACATATTTTAGAATCTATATTATGTGGTTTGTATATCTTCAACCAAATTCTAAATTAATAAACAGATGTAAAAGTAATAAAATTTAAAAGAAAATGGACGAAACTGCTTAATTTCTGCACGTTGTGCCAAGTAATTCTAATAACTGTGTTTCTTTTCATCATGCTAAAGAACGGTGCTAAAACAACAGAAAGCTCAAAGGCATCTTGGTCCTAAACAAGCTATACACACCGTCAGGAATTTCGTCAAGGCTATCGTCAACCCCACGTTTGACAACCCTGGGCCTTGTCTGTCCATCTTGTGTGGTCCCCCATTCATCCGGCACTGAGGAAGGCTGGAACTGGACAATAACCTTCAGGATACAACAGCAGAATTACAACGACTCATTACCAAATTCTTCTTCAATGCAGGCTAAACTGTTTATTCCAATTCATAATAAACTACTTAACAGCGTAAGTACTTTATAAATCAAGTCAGTACTGTTCTCCCAAAACTAAAACTAATTTTTTAAAAGTTCTACCACGGTTTATTAACTATTAAAATCAAGAAAACAATACCAATATTTCCAATGCTTATGCCAGAAAATAACTAAATCAGAAACAGTATAGCTTGATTTTAAAATCTAACATAAAAATCTAGGTTTACACATAACAAATTAAGGAAAACTTACCTGCAAAGGAGGAGTCTCAGTAATATAAAAACATGTAATGCAAAATCCCATGGATAGTAAGATTACTAATGAACTTAGAAATTCAACTTCCATGAAAACTGATTTACCCATCATTTTTTTGGGAAGAAATCTATTCTGTTAAATCAACTATACTAAATTTAGCCCTGTGCTATACAGAAATTTTTCTCGCAAAAAAAAATATATATATATACTCATATATATATGATTGTATACATGATGGTATGCAAAATTTTACATTTGTATAAAAGACAAAAAAATGGTTACCATCAAGAAGAGAAAATGGGGTGGAGAATGTTGGGGGAGGCTTTTCTATTTCATTTACTATCTTTCTATACTATTCAAACTTCACTTAACTTTTTATTTTAGTACCAATAAAGGTGACGGTAAGTAGATCAGGGTTATTCTTGTTTTCTCTTTACACTTTCCTGTAACACAAAAACCAACCATGTTCTCAGAAACTACTGTGTGCCAAGCACTACTAGATGCTTTCACATAAATCACTTCATCTAAAACTTGACCCTGGGAGATAAACATTATCGCAGACAAGCAACCTGGTGCTCAGAGAGAGTGAGGATGGTAAATAAAAAAATCAGAATATCACTAATCAATATTTTTAAAAACCAAAAGAAAAGTTCGTGAAGACGATACAAATAAAAAGAGAAAGGATGCACTGTTTTCTTCAAAAGTTAAAACAAGCCATCGTCAAGGGCAGGGGTGGGCAAATTACGGCCCACAGGCCAAAGCCAGACCTTCACCTGTTTTTATAAAGTTTTATTGGAAACAGTCGTGCTCACGCGTTTGCATACTGTGTATGGCTGCTTTTGCTTTCAAACCACCACAGAGACCAGATGGCCTACAAAGCCCCAAGTATTTACTGTGACCCTTTACAGAAAAAGCTTGCTGATCCCTGATCAAACAGAAAAATGTGTCCGGCAACTTCATGCATACTAAGCCTCCACTAATATGTTGCCATAAACGGAAACTTCATGAGAAAAAATTTAAATTGCCTTTGTCTTTTCGTGATGACTGTGAACCACAGTAAACTATTTTAAAAGCAACGCTCTCGTACCTATATCCTCACTGCAGCAGTGACTAAAAATGAACATTTGTCGGATGCATCCAGCAGAGTAACTACTAAAGTTAACACTCTAACATCAGAAGCAGAGCCACTACCTTTGGATTGTGCATGACAATGGTCTCTCCACTGGGAAATTCCAATCTGCGGTGCCACTGATTCGTGGTTACAGCTTTCTTATATTCAGCCTACAAAGACAGAAACGACACACATCCCACATGACAAGGCTGTGCCACACTGAGAAGGAAAAATAACAACAGCAAATAAAATAATAGTAACAGCAGCTCTCGTTTACTGACTGGTTACCATTTTATGCATATTGCCTCATTTAATGAATTACTCTGAATTATTCCTAAATAGTATTACTCCCATTTTATAGAGGAGAAAACCAAGCAAGGTTCAGACCTTTTAAGTACAGAGTACCACAAGATTACACAAGTACTGAGTAGCAATGGCAGAAATGACATTCACTCCCACCCAGGACTTCCTGACTCCAAAGGCTTGACTGCTCAACCATTTTCTTCCTCTTCCTCTAGATATACTACTTTCGTTTTGCATTAGGCAAAAATCTAAGGATCTCCTGGGGAGAGGTTCACCACAGAGTGCTGAACACTCTGTCAACACTGGCATACCTACTGTCCAAGTAATTTGTGTATGTGTATGGTAACAGTGATTATTTGACAACCATGTCACCAAAAGAAGTGTTTCTTTTTGTCTCCTGGGCAATCATTCAGGAACGATTCCTCTTCATCGGCCTCTGTCCATTTGACCCTCCTCCTGATTTGGATTTTTTTATTTTTAAACATATTTATATTTAAAAACAAGACCACGTGATACCCAGGTATCATTACTGAATATTTGGATCCAAGATTCTATAGCAGAATCCTGATCAAAAGGGGGAAAATGTGGGAAAGAATTTCAGATTTTCATGGAATCCAGACTTCTGGAGCTATCGAGGCTGGAAAATCTTTACATGTTAAACCATCTGGTTCTCACTTCCTAACCAGCTCAGCCTCTCCCATGCTCTGCTCTGGGTTTCATGAAAAAGGCTGAACAGGAGTTAAGGCCTCTCTAGGTTAAGAACAGCCATGTCCTCTTGAGATGGTCAGTATATGGACAGCTATCCCACCCCCAAAGCCTATGTTGCCCATCTATGATCAAATACCTTGAAGTTACAGCATATACTTTTAGATACTGCTTAGCCTCGAAAGTATATAGTTCATCTTCAAGATAAGACTAAACATTCGGCCTTGGGACATTATAGCTTCAGCACACTCCTACCAAAGGCACCAAAAATTACAGTATTCGATCATCCACTCATCCATTCAGGTCTAATATTAAGCTTTAAAAAAAAAAAAAAAGCCAAAGCTATTGCCATCGAGTTGATTCCCACTCACAGTGGCCCTATAAGACAGAGTAGAACTGCCCTATGGGATTTCCAAGGAGCAGCTGGTGGATTCAAACTGCCAACCTTTTGGTTAGCAGCCTGAGCTCTTAACCACTGTGCCACCAGGGCTCCAAAATTAAGCTACAGATATCTGCATTCCTTTATTCTTTTTTACTTTAAATAACTAATCTTTTCAAAGACTGGTGCCTCCTAACATTTTGTATTTGTAAGAACAAAACTAATTATGCCTTCTTTTGACTGGGTTCTGTGTGTGCTCTAAATTAGTGCTTCTCAAACTGTGGGTCCTGACCATGACATATTGTGAAATAAATGTTTTAAATGAAACAGAAACTACCAACATAAATAACACACTGTCAGGTGAGGGCTGTCCCACGGACCTGTCTGCAGTGGTGTGTTAGAGCAGGCTCCTACTGGCTCACAAGAGCCCATCACACATCTCTTCCCAACTCCATGTTCTGTGACGTCACGTTGGTAGCTTAAAACTGGCCATGGTGGGAATACTTACACCACAGAAATACACAAATGCTATAGGTCAGGGACTTTTTTTTTCCTAGATAGCTGGTTTACCAGAACACCGCCGTCTCTGACAAATATCAAGTATGTGTACACTAAATCTCAACGTAACTATAGGGTGAAATTAAAAACAATGAAGTCCCTGTTTTCAACAGCCTCTTTTTCAATTAACTCAGTCTCAACTAACCTGTCTTTACTTCAGACCAACACTCATCTTTCAGTATTGGTTTGGTTACAGAATAATATTTTATAGTTACTACTATAAAGCTTATATTCCAGAGCAGGAACAATTGATAACTCCTAAAAAATTGCATTTATAGAATTTTTTTTAAAAGGCGAAATACCTCACAAAAAGGTCTGCTGTTATAATTGCTGAAAAAATATGTTAAAACAATATAAAAAAAAAGCAGTTTGATTTAAAAAACTGATTGAATTTATTTCTAGTAATTATTCTTTAAGGAAAAAAAAACTAGTAATTAATGATACTTGAACTGTTAGTTCCTAAACAGAACACAAGGCCTAGGCCTTGCTTGAGGCTACTGAAAATGTGTATCTAGAGATGATTAACGTTTCAAAGGCCCCTTTTAATGCTAACGTAAGTGCTGTTTTAATGTTTAATGTTAGTGTTGGTTACACAAGTTTTAATAACTACATTAAGTAACAGTTAGCTAAAATGCTATATCTTATTTTCCATGTATACGGCTGAAGTGATTTAACTTATTTCAAATAATTAATACACAGCTACTAAATACAGTAAAATCTATGACAGCCAGAACTCAATGGGATTGTCTTGTGTTTCCAGGTCTCACAAGACTTGCCAATTTTCTAAGGCTCTTTTTGGTGGATAATATTCGAGATTTCCTTCACTGACAGGCTTCTGCCTTACACAGGTTCTGGCTGTCACAGGTTTTACTGTATAATTATCACAAGAAATTAAAACAGTTATATAAAACACCAGTCTTAAGATGGCTATTAAGTCTCATGACATTAGCACCTATTCTGTTTTATACTTATTTTTCAAATCACAGAGGCTAATTTCAGGCCTTTTACTGAATTATTAATTTGAAAAAGGGCCATATGCTTGGCATTTGTTGCCAACAAATGCCAGCAGCGTAAGTTCTTTTGAAGTTTTGATACAAGAACCTTATTAGGTCTGTGTTGCACTCCAGCAAAATACAGTCTATCTTTAAACACTGAGGCCTCAAGACAGAAAAGTCCCTGCTACACTCATGAGTGACCAAATCCCAAAACCCACTGCCATCGAGTCAATTCTGACTCATAGCAACCCCACAAGACACAGAAGAACCTCTGTATAGGGTTTCCAAGGAACTGCTGGTGGATTGGAACCGCCGACCTTTTGGTTAGCAGCCAAGCTCTTCGACAGTGCACCCCAGGGCCCCTCATGAATGACAGCACCACTTAAAAAATCATCTTCTTTGTGAGGAGCAAGACAGTCTCTCTTATAAAAAAGTCAACTCCATAATGAGTGGTGTTACATGAGGCTCCTGTGTACACTGGGCTTAGGATCTTTTAAACAAACGCACAAAGGAGTAAAGCACACGTACCTCTAGTTTCTCACTAAACTCCTCGGTGTAGGGAATAAATCTGCTATCCGTGTCCCCCTTGTAGAACCAAGTGCAGCGCCTCACTTCGGCCGGCTCCTCTTCCCAGTATACGGGCTTCCTCACCCGATCATAGAGGTAAACATCGTAACGCCCTCCATCTGTCCCTAGAACCACACTCTCGGGGTCTGGCTGGACTAGAGCACAAAGTCTCCATCTTAGCCCAACAGTCACAAAGCACATTCAGAAATAATAAATGACTACGGTGACCAGCCCATCCTTAAAGACAAAGGACTAAGCTCATTTTAGTCTTAAAATATAAATTTCAAATTAATCTGCTCAAAACTGTGACTCTTAAGTAGAAAAGAAATAGCCAGGGCCAAAATTTAAAAACATGATTATAAAATAATTCAATTAACTGGTAGATTTTTTTTTTCCACTCAATAGAGTAATATCTACCTATAGCAGTACTCCATGAAATATGTTTCTAAGGGATATTAATAGGTAATTTGTTTTGAAGTCCAGTGATCACTGACGAGAAGCATATTTCTGTACTGCAAGACTTCTCCGAGCCTTAACATGCCCTGTGGAGGTAGTAAGCAGCACTACCAAAACTCATCTGAACATGGGACAATTTCTTCACACAGCCTCTCCAGAAACAAGAGTTCCACAGAAAATGCTCTTATAAATGGCCCATAACTACAAAGGGAAATAGAAAAACTGAAAACAAAACAAAACCTGGGATATGAGTTACTCTATTTTCTGATTTAAAACACATTTAAATAAAGAAAGAAATTACTAAACCATTTCTTCCAATAGCTTGCTCAGATATATCAGGACTTACATTAATATAATAGCACCACTTTAAGGTACAGAATCTGCTGGGGTCTACAAGGATTAACCAATCTGACATTCACAAAAACTAGGCCATGGATAAACTGTCTTCGTCTCTTCTCGTCCTAAAATCAGACACAAGACAATGCACCATCAGTATTTACCTGAATTATAGATTTCCTCAAGATTCAAAGAGTCATACACGCTGAAAGGCATCCACAATTGTTTGTATTCTACTTCCTTGCAGTAAAACCAGTGGGGTTGAACAGGTTCATACTGGTTTTGAAGTAGAAAAGGAGGTGGTGCTTGGACCGAGGGGCCTGCAGGTCTAGCCAGTAGCTGCTGCTGCGATGGTGGGGGCAAGGCTGATTGCACCGAAGGAGGACTCTGGGCGGGGACAAAAAGTGAAGACCGTCATGATCGTCCAAATGAACAACTTTGTGTATGCTTCTGACCCAAACTGACAAAAGTAATAATTACCCCAGATACATCTCTGAACAACTATTTAATTTAATGGGCCCCTGGTCGCTCAGTGGTTAAGAGCTCAGCTACTAACTAAAAGCTGGCAGTTCAAATCCACCAACCACTCCTTGGAATCCCTATGGGGCAGTTCTACTCTGTCCTATAGGGTCACTATGAGTCAGAATCAAATCAATGGCAATGAGTTTTTTTGTTATTTAGTTTAATAACTAGGCCCCAAAACAATTAAAATTAAAAAAAAAAAAACTCAAAAGCAGTGGCAAAGAGAACAGGACTTCCTCACGCTGATGGCCGTGTAAACTAACAACTTGATAGATACCCATCTAGCAATATATTGCCCACGATTTATTTAACCTTTAAGATGTATACACACCTAAACCCAGTCATTCCATCTCTAAGAATTTATCCTAAGGAATAATTATTATAATAAGCAAAAATTTACCTACAAGGATGTACATCAAAGGGTTATTTATACTAGAAAAACACTGGGTTGGGTTCTTAACTCTTCCTTTTAACCTTTTCCCTTCTTCAACTCAGTTGATTCCTGTTTTGAATTCAGCTGAGTTATCAGTTCAGAAAAAAGCATACGGGGACTTCCAAAAACATGCCCAACGCAAACGCTGTCCCATCGTCCCCGAGACAGAGTCTGGCTGTCTAGGTTCAAGCCCCATAGATATAAATAAGAGAAAGTACTGAAGTAATCAATTTTAGCCTGTGTAATTGAGTGTTTTGATTAAATTGTGCGATTATAAGATGAGAAACTGGCAGTCTGTTAAGACAGTGATTATTTCTACTCTCATGTGCACCTAGACAACATTTATTATCATTATCCGGAAGTATTGGCAGGTAGCTTACTCATTAAAATCAATTACTACTTCAATAAATAAACCAAGCTCATTGCCGTCAAGTCAATTCTGACTCACAGCAACTCTACAGGACACTGTAGAACAGCCCCATAGGGTTTCTAAGGCTGTAATCTTTACCAAAGCAGACTGCCACAGGCTGGTAGATTTGAACTGCCAACATTTTGGTTAGCAGCTGAGTGCTTAACCACTGCCCCACCAGGGCTCCTTTTACGTCAATAAATAGGTGATATAAATTAAGATAAAATGTGAACCATCTTTATCAATTGTAACAAATATACCACATCAATGTGAGATGTTAGTAATAGGGAAACTGTTGGGGTAGGGCTAATACAGGAATTCTCTGTACTTTGGCTCAATTTTTCTGTAACCCTAAAACAGCTCTAAAAATTAAAGTCTATTTACTTAAAAAAAAAAAAAAAGAGAGAGAGAGAGAAACTGAACCACCCAATGAGTTCTGTTGCTATTAGGGGCCGTCAAGTCGGTTCGGACTCACAGTCACCCTAAGTACAATACAACAAAACAATGAGCTACCTTTAAGAAAATGGCTACTTCAAGGCATGCAGCTTGCACAGAATATCCTCTGAAAATAATGTCACCACACAAATTATAAAATACAGGGCATTTTTAAAAACAGGCTACAGTGAGAGAGAAAAACTAAGAGTGAATGATTAGCATATAAAAACCTGTCTCCATACCGGTGGCAAAGATCCAGGAGGAATCTGGTACGTCTGAACAGGGGGTCCAGCGGGTGGCGGGGGGGTGGGATGGCCAGGTGTCTGGCACTGCTGCAGCTGTGGTGGTGTAAGATAAGGATTAGCCCTGCTGCTGACAGGAGTATGGCGATATGGATTGTATCCTTGCTGGGGTGCTCCTGGGGGTGGGCTCCCAAAATGTGAAGGAGGGAGACCACTCTGCTGAGAAGGCGGGTAAGCATTTACTCCCATCTGCGGCGCAGGTGGAGCACCATACTGAGCCTTCGAAACGGACGGTGAAAATACATTCGACACATCTTGGGATCCAGTTGTAAAAGGGAGAGCAGTTGTGGGTTTAGAGAACGGTGACTGTCCAACCGGTGCTGCTGCAGTTGTTAATGGTGGCTGCCCAATATTTCCAAAAGGGTCACCGCTGCTTGATACCTGAGAGAAGTAACTAAATGTCTGTGGGGTAGACGTATGAGCAGAAGTCTGACCAAGGAAGCTGTCCTCCTCACCGACATCCGTGGAATCCTCTAGAAAAGGAGAGCAAATGGTTCAAAGTATACTCCCTGCATCATTCTGTGGATATGAGTCCACAAGGCGGATCTAGCAATTTTACCTCCTAGTTTTACCAACTTGTATTTCTGTACTACAGAAAAAACAAATGACAGTTAAAAAGAAAAACTACAAAATATGGATAATAAAAAAACAAAAGGAGGGAAAATTACAATTCACTCATAAGCCCACCTCCCAGACTATTAACATTTTGCACTAACCCTCTCATACTTTTTTAATTAGTATTTCTATATAACCATAAAAAAAAGATGAGGCTTATTACAATAGAAACAAAATCTACCCCTACTATATTTATAAATTATTTTTGAATGCTTTTTTTTTTTCCTGGTAAGAAATAATACAAATGTTATTCCACTACCTGAATAGACATAAATTTCTTTCTAGAGTACGGACAAGAAACTGGAGTACGGATGTTAACTCTACAGACAAGAAGGGGTGTGCCAGGGCTCTTACCTACAAAGCACTTATTGTGCAAGTGAATATGTGGTATTTGCATTCCCAAGGCAAAGTGGGTCAACCATTAATTGCCAACCCTAAAATCACACAATACCACAGGTGGACATTAGTCATTACAGAATGCCAAATACCTAGAAATGTCACCTGGGGGTTCTCTTCATTTCTCTTTCCCCGACTTAATCGTCACCATGGGTATCATCAATACTGAAGTATTTATTGTCTGTTCCAATCCCAAGTTATAAAACATGTATTTTTCCTTCTTGGCAGCCTGAAAAGTCCACCTCACTTTTAGGAGCGCTTAGTTTGTTTTAACTTTCACCCTCCTCCTCCTCCTCATCTTGTCCTTCTCATGACTCATTCCCTCTTATCTGCTGGTGGCATGGGGTCCACCAGCAGGCTGGACTCAAGCCCAGCACACAGGTACTCTATGGTTCCTGCCCTTGAAGACCAGCCAGGGGATGTCTGCTTTCAAGCTCCCAGCTCCTGCTTGACTCTGCTGAAGGAGGCCACTAGGAAGGAAGATTCTGGCTTGTGCTGCTAGGTTGCTCCCATTATATCTCACACACATCAAGTGAACTAAGATCCGCCACTATTCAAAATGTTCCTCTCTGTTGTTCCTTTGGAACGGAAATATCTCTTCCTGCACAAGCTTGTATCAGTCAGTCTTCCACTTCCAGTGCATACCCTCTCTGTTCAGTCACTAGAACCTCGTTTGGGCTCATCTGTGGTTCTTAGTTCGTCCCCCAACCATTACAAGCGTAGGAAAAAAACCTCTGTGACATCTTTCATCCTATACAGAAAGATCAACCTGATCCAAGACACTTTTTTTTCTGACTGGCATCAATTACAAATGAAATACTGGTCTCAACATACCATTAGCCTCACATCAGGGGCACTTTCTAATTATACACCAACACATACCACATCTAACCACAACTTTAATCAGCACCTGTATGCTCTGAGACACTCCCAACTCTATCCCCGACCTAAACTGTTCTTATGTGCTCCAAATCCTACTTTCCACCTACTTCCTCAGCATTCCTGACAGACTCAGCCACATATGCCTCAAACTTAGCAAGCCTAAAACTGAATTTAGCATCCTAACTGCCCCCACCCCATCTGCTCCTTTTACCACATCTCCCTACCTCAATGGACGTTTGCCGATATGCACCCAGACACTCAAAGCAGGAATCTCCAGTCTCTCAGATCTCCTCCCTCACTCTCACACCCTTCATTTAGTCACTCAGATACTCATTCAGGAAACACTTATATGTGCCAAGCATGGCGCTAGGTACTGAGGCTTAGACGGAGCAAGGCAGAAGGGGCTGCTGTGCTTAGAGAGCTGACAGTCTGGCCTCTACTGACTCATTAAGCCCCAACAATTTTATAGTCTAAAATCTCTCACACCTGCTCCCTGTTCCTCAGACCCAATGAGGCTGACTTGGGGCCAAGTGCTGTCTGCTCCTGCCTGACTCCACAACAGCCTCCAGACTCCAGACCAATCTTGCCACAATCAGCCTTACTCCAGTTGACCTTATTCTCGTGCAACCCATTCTCCAGTCTCTCTGAAACAAACCATGAGTATCACTGCGTTGTTTCAAATCCTTCGAAGGCTCCTCCACACGTACAAGATGAACTACAGACTCCTCAGTATTACCATACTACCAGTGAGGCCTTAGTGATTCAGTCCCCATCTGCCACATGAGCTTCCCCTTGCAAGAGCCACGCCCCTAAACAAACTCCAGTCACATGGATGTACTTGGAGAGGGAGAGGAAAAGGAAAGAGGAGGGGGAACGTATCTGTGTGTCACCCATCCCTGTCCATACCATCCACCACCAACTCCCAAATCCGCAGACTTTTACAAACACTGTCTCCTAGGCTCCCTAATTTCTATGCATCCTTCAGCACTCAGCTCAAGCATCAGTTCCTCAGCAGGTTCTGAAGGCCTAAGGAAGTCCTCACCCCGCTGGCCAGCCTGAGACCACAGTTTTCACAGCAGTCTTTCAACTCCCGTGTAGCTGCTATCAACTGCCCCGTGACTGCCGACACAGCGGGGTATGTCTGTACACCCGTACACTGCGCGGCCCCTGAGGGCAGGGCTGTCTGC
The DNA here is from genome assembly GCF_030014295.1 of Loxodonta africana. NCBI lineage: Eukaryota > Metazoa > Chordata > Mammalia > Proboscidea > Elephantidae > Loxodonta > Loxodonta africana. The sequence goes on from NC_087357.1 coordinate 15,347,251, forward strand.
TCTGCTTTGTCTCCCTAACATCTATCACAGGGCCCAGCAGATGGAAGCTGCTCGATCCATGTGTGCTGAACGAAGGAAATTGCTTCCTATGTGTCTCTTTCAATGATAGGATTAACTGTTGCTTCCAGTGAGACAGGGTCTTCTTTTGTCTCTGGAAGTTTCCTGAATGGCTTTCTAACTATGAAACCCCTTTTTTTAGAGATGGAAAAATACCTGTTGCAGAATTTTCATTCTAAAATCTTGTAATTTCCTCACAAAAATACAAGCTCTGTTTCTAAGAAACAAGAGTTTTAAAGCCAGTTATGGCAGTTATCCACATAGCTGACAATGAAAATGTTTAGCATTAGTAGAAAGCAACACACATGAATATGATATAGCAAGGAAAAGGGGTATGAAACAAGACAACGTTTGTGAAGCAGAAGGATGATGTGAAATCCCAGGTATGATCTTCCTTCTTCCTGCAACCTCCCATGGCATTCTGCTCCAGCCAGACTGGTCCTTCGCCGGAATGGCAGTGCCTGAAGGCAGACACGATGCCAAAGCACAACATACGTATTTCTGACTCCTGTCTTTCCATTTGTTCAACAAATGTCTATTGACTAACTGGTCCACGGTTAGCACGCCAGGTACTATTCTAGGCACTGGGGAAGGAAGAGTGAATAAAACGAAGTCCCTACTCTCATGAAGCTTACATTCTAGTGGGATAAAACAAACAAATCAATGCAAATGTCAGGTGACAATAGGCACCAAGAAGAAACAACACAAGAGAAGTGGACCTTTCATGTATGAAGGGGAACCCTGATGCCCCAGTCTGCTTCTCCTCACTTCTCTAGGAAACTTTCCCTAGTCCTTCAAGCAAAAATAAATTATTTACTGGTACATTCAGCATTTACTGAGGATCTATGTGCTGGGCACTAAACAAAATACTAGAAATAAAAAGGTAATTAAGTCAAAGCTGCAAACTTTAAGAAGTCCACAGTTGAAATGGGAAGGTAGACAAGTTTATCTTACAAACACTATGTAACACTATGAGCCAGGTAAGACATTGCTTTACAGAAATAATTTCTCATTACAGCCCTGTGAGTCTGCACATATATGGAAACTGAAAGCACAGAGAGGTAAAATAACATGCCTGGGGTCACATAGCAAGTTACTGGCAAGGCCAGGACTAGAATCCAGAAATTCTGTGCTCCTACACACTATGCACTGGTTATGCCAAATAATCGTTAAAAAAAGCCATCACCTTAAACTCATTGCTCTCAAGTCCATCCTGACTCATAGTGACCCTCTAGGACAGGGTATGCATGCGAAAGCTGGACAATGAATAAGAAGACTGAAGAACTGATGCCTTTGAATTATGATGTTGACGAGGAATACTGAACATACCACGGACTGTCAGAAGAACAAACAAGCCTGTCTTGGAAGAAATACATCCAGAGTGCTCCCCGGAAGTGAGGATGGGGAGACTTCATCTCACGTACTTTGGACATGTTACCAGGAGGGACCAGTCCTTGGAGAAGGACATCATGTTTGGTAAAACAGAAGGTCAGCGAAAGAGAGGAAGACCCTCAATGAAATGGACACAGTGGCTGCAACAATGGGCTCAAACATAACAATGATTATGAGGATGGCACAGGACCGAGCAGTGTTTCATTGTTGTACACAGAGTTGCTGTGAGTCAGAACCAACTTGATGGCACCTAGCAACAACTGGACAGAGCACAACTGTCCCAAAGGGTTTCCAAGGCTGTAAATCTTTACAAAAGCAGACTGCAACCTCTTTCTCCTACGGAGCGGCTGGTGGGTTCGAACCACCAACCTTTCAGTTAACAGTTGAGCGCTTAACCACTGTACCACCAGAGCTCCTTGCAATCTCTATAGACGATAATAAAGATATGAACAAAGAGGAACAGGAACACATAGGAGTGAGGGCCTAAGCGAACAACAAAAAGTTTCTTAGCAGAATATATTGTCTTGGAAGATGAAGAATGCATTCTGTATTTCTACTTTGCAGATATTACATGTCTGTGCCTCTCTTCTAGGAGCCCCGATGGCACGGTAATTAAGCGTTCAAATGTTAAACCAAAAAGGTGGGAGTTAAAATCCACCAGCTGCTCTGTGGGAGAAAGATATTGCAGTCTACTTCTTGAAACCTCGTGGGACAGTTCTACTCTGCCCTGTAGGGTCACTATGAGTTGGAATTGACAGCAATGGGTTTGGTTTTGGGTTTGGTCTGTCTCTCTTCTAGATCGTGGGCTCCCGGGGGAGGGGCACTGTTTATCTGCATCCCCTGGCAGCATCTCGCACACTGTAGGTATTTGCAGTGCGATGGATGGCTTTTATATGGTCTTCCTCACCACGGTCTCATAACTTTCACCAAAAGACTGGGTGGGACTATGAAAATTAGTGCTTGCGGCCCACCAACGGGATAGGACAGCTTGCTAATAATGTAAATAAGATGCATGGCATCCTTGTGGGGGTGGGACCATGCAAATAAGGTGTATGGAATCCTAACTAGGGTATTGGTCCGTTTTGCCATCCCACTAGGCTTAAAAGAGAGCCTTTCCCAGAGCAGAGAGGGTACCTTACTACCACGAAGAGGCCGGAGCAGAGTGCGCCCTTTGAACCTAGGATCCCTGCACTGAGATGTTCTTAGACCCAGGAGACAGAGACAGAGAGCTGTAGCACCGAATGGCAAGACTGTGAGAACCAGCAGCACAGAAACAGTGGCAGCAGGAGCAGCAGAACCAGGAGACTGGCAGGAGGTTTGCGGGCTCATCCCACTGAGCAAGGGAGCTGACTGCCTCAGGGCAGGAGGCTTCGTGGCAGAGTAGGGTGCTTCCGGGCACTTATCAACAGAGCTAAAAGAGCTTTGTAAGACTTGCCTGAGCACAGCAGAGGCCAAGGGGCCGAGAGGGGCATGCCTGTGGGTACGGCTGAGCAGAGGCTGTCCTGATAGAATTGTACCCTGAGCATTCCTGAACCTGAATTGCAACCTGTTAACCAAAACCCCTTGATTTCGACTTATTGCGACCCGGTAAGACAGAGTAGAACTGTCCCATAGGGTTTCTAAGTAGAGGCTGGTGGATTTGAACTACCAAGCTCTCGACCACTGCGCCATGCCATTTTTACCGTATCCAAAAAAGATCTGTGGAATGCGAACTCTGGACAAGTCGGAAACGAGAGAGGGTTCCTTCCTCGTCACTCCACGCCCTCCTTCCTTCCCCTCCACCACACACACACACACTCGTCCCAGGGGATCCTCCCCTCCCTTTACTACCTCCTGGCAAGAGCAGGGAAGCCGGGGAAGCTGCAGCTTGGGTGACTGGGATGAAGGGCACGTTGAAGCTGAACTCCGTAGCTGAGGAGGAGAAGAGTAAGTTGGTGCCCGACGAGGAGGTGGAGGAGCCACCACCGCCACCGTTAGGTTTCCTTTCTGCCATGGTTGCGGCCCACCGTCCGTTACACGTCGCCGTGTAGCCGGTGCCCACCGCCAACCGGAAACCAGTCACACTCGGGGCCGACTCACTTCCGCACTTGCGCACGGGCGCCGGAAATCCCGGCGGCTGGTCAGCGGCCCTCCTCCTTCACCTAGCGGGCGCCGCCAGAGATCAACATGGCGGCGCGGCCTTCACGCCCGAATCTTGCACGTGACACGCTGCACGACTGCCGAAGCAGGGTGGAGCTGTAGGGCCAGGGCCGGGGCCAGGGCAGGAGCGTGGGAGAGTGAGCTTTGCCCGTACTGAATCAGTGCACGAACTGGAAGTCACGGATTGCCAGGGACGCGCTGGGCTTCCTGTACTAACGGGAGTGTTCAACTGGCAAAGGTTTTGAAGAAAGGGCGGAATGCCGCGGGTGGCAGATTGCTGCCAGCCCTCTGATGGCAGAGGAAGAGGGAGGATTGTTGGCAATTCGCAACAAACTACGAGCCAACTCACCCACTCTTGCACCCACATGTACCTCGCCCAGAAATAGAAACTGTAAAGGTTTAGAAGTTTTTAAGCCGTAAAACCAAACCCACTGCCGTGGAGTCGATTCCAACTCAGCGACCCTGTAGGACAGAGTAAAACTGCCCCATAGAGTTTCCAAGGAGCGCCTGTCGGATTCAAACTGCCGACCTTTTAGTTAGCAGCCATAGCCCTTAACCACTACACCAGCACGGTTTCCTTTTAAGCCATAGGGAGAGAAAAATTGTTTAAAAGAGAAACCAGGTGGTTGAAATTTAGGGGGAGGGTGTGACTTTTTAAATAGCTTTGTGTATAAATTTTTTTGTATATAAATCTACACAGTAGTTTGGATAATTCAATCCAAAGTGGATTGTGAATAACTTGGATCTAATTGTTATCTTTCACATATTTAGAGATTAACCCATTGCTGTTGAGTCGGCTGCGACTCACAGCGACCCTATAGGACAGAGTAGATAGAGCTATTAATAACAGATAAGCAGTCTTTCAGCTTCTTGGAATATGGGGGGAAGAAGCTCAAAAGAGACCCCCAAGAGAAACCTTGAAATAATGAGACTTTCCTGGCTCTGGCCCCAACCCCCCCCCCCAAGCTGTTTGCATCTATATAGAACCTAACTTTATTCATTAATTCTGTAACTAGCATGCTTTTTTGGGGGGTGGGGAGCAATGTGCTAAACACACAGGATACAATGATGTGTAAGAGCGAGACACTTCCTTCCTGGAGCTTACAGTCTAGTTGGGAAGACAGACAACTAAGCATGTATAAACAAATGTGTGGTGAGTGTTATACTGTAGAATTTCCCAAAGTGTGTTACATGAAATACATCGTGAGGGGAGGGAGGTATAACCCTTCCATAGGGTGAAGTAGCAAATATTCTGAACAATCAGACCATCAACAAAGAACCTACCTAGTCTGGGATGACATGAAAGCCTTTCCTGAAGAGGAAAAATTGAAATTGAGACCTCAAAGATAAAGAGTTGAAGTTAACTGGAAAAACTTAGCGGGGTGGGGTTATAGGAAGAGGTAAGAGACCATTTCAGATAAAGGAACAGTATGCAGGGTTGTTCTGAGACACCATATTTGGATTTCAAGAGAAACAGAGGTATAGTAACGGCTGGAGACAAATAAGCTTTTGAGAAAAAGTTGGGAGATATGGATGAAAAGTAGACAAGGGCCGGATGGTGCAGGGTCTTATAGGTTAAGAGCAATAGGGAACCAATAAAGGATTTAAGGGAGGGTAGAGAAATAATCGCAGGAGGAAGGTATGGCAGTCTGCATCTGCAAAGATTACAGCCTTGGAAACCTTATGGGGCAGGCAGTTCTACTCTATTGTATAGGGTCTCTATGAGTCAGAATCAACTCGATGGCAATGGGTTTGGGTTTCTTTTTTAAAGAGGAAATAATATTTGTTCTGTAGAAAGTTCATGCTGACTTCAGTGTGATAAAATGGTTAAGAAAAGAGCAAGCCTATACGTAGGAAGAGCAGTTGGCCAGCTGTTGCAGTGGACCAAGTGAGCAATGATGATAGTTCAAATTGGAGTGCTTGCAGTAGGAATAAAAAAACAGGAGTAACTTCTGGGGAAAGATGTCAGATTGAACAGATGAATCTTCATTGCTTCCTCTTGACACCATGCTGAAAGCACAAATATGGATTTCTTTTTTAAAAGCATAAACCCATAAGGATGAGGAGAATGGGAGAGGATTAGATAGCAACAAGATTTTGGAAGCCACAAAAAAGATAGACACGTTGTAGATAATTTAGCAAACCAGAAGTGGGGTAAGTCCAAAGGCAACTTGATCTGCACCATACCGAAAAAAAAAAAAAAAAAATTGCTGTTGAGTCAATTTCCACTCATAGCCATCTACACCATAGGCTTATGACCTGATGGCATCAGGCCCTTCTAGAAGTAGCAATGAATCTGCAGAGAGATTTTCAATACTTAGGAGAATTGGTTGAAAGTCTGTTTAAGAAGGAATCGGGTCCTCTCCTCAACTCTGTGTAACTGGACTACTGACTATCCACCTCCTTGGAATAATACTAGGCTTTTTTTTTCTTCCTTCTGGAGAGGGTAAAACAGATGTAAGATTAACTAAGTATGTACTTACTGAATAATGGAACAATCTCTTCCCCAATCCTCAGCCTGATTTCCCCATTTGGCTCCAAGAACACTAGCAGCTAGGTCTTCAAACTCTGGGCAGGAGATTGGAAGACACTTCCCTGTAGAATGGGAACAAAACACCTAGAGATATTGAAATCAGGGTTTCCCAATAAGAATGGCTCAGCCAAATGACTCCATAATAAAGTTCATAATAAACAAGCCCTGCTTATACGCTCTGAGTTCCCGTCATTTTAGTCTTCATAGACTTCAAATATGAGCAACCAAGGATTACCACATAGCTGAGAAAGGCCTTTAAGATGAAAGACCAAAGCAAGACAAAAGGAACAGGAAATGGCAAGTTAGAAGAAATAGAACCCACGCAGGAAGAAAATTAATTTTTTTAAAAAAAACTATCGATAGTATCCTCAGAGGAATAAAAATTTACAACCAAGAAACACGATCAGTGTGCTATTAAACCAAAAAAAAAAAAATTCAGGGAACAATAATATTCAGGGAACAAAAAAGAAAGACTTAAGTATCAGTAGAAGAGTTAGGAGACAAATATAGGGAAGAAATTTTCCAAAAAGATGGAAAACCAAACCAAACCCGTTGCCATTGAGTCAATTCCAACTCATCGTGACCCTATAGGACAGAGCAGAACTGCCTCATAGAGTCTCTGAGGAGCACTGGTGGATTTGAACTGCCGACCTTTTGGTGAGCAGCTGTAGCTCTTAACCACTACGCCACCAGAGTTTCCAAAAGATAAAAACTGGAAGAGAGAAAAATAATAGAAAAACTAGAGTACCAGGCAAAGAAATACAATATCTGGATAATAAGAGTCCTCCTAAGAATAAAGAACAGAAAAAATGTAAGGAAGGAACTTACCAAAGGAAAAACAAAAAACAATTTTTTAATTCCCAGAAATGAAGGACATGAGTTATCGGATTGAGAGGTGTGAGTACCCAGCACAATGGCTATAGACAGGCCTTTGTGGCAGGGTCTGAAGCTTGCCAACAACCACACGAATGAGCTTGGAATCAGACCCTGTTTGCCCCAATAGAGTCTTCAGAAGAGATCACAGTCCTTGCAGATAGTTTGAACGCATTCTTATGCAAGACCTTGAGCCAGAGGTACACAGATAAGCTGTGCCTAGATTCCTAACCCACAGAAACCTTGAGATAATAAATGTTTGTGATTTTGGGGTAGTTCATTAAGCAGCAATAACTGAAACATACTTACTATAAACCTGTTGCTGTCGAGTCAGTTCCAACTCACAGCAACTCTCTAGGACAGAGTAGAACTGTCCCCATAGGGTGTCCGAGGCTGTGGTCTTCACAGAAGCAGATAGCCACAACTCTCTCCCACAGAGCCTCTAATGGGTTCACACCACCAGGCTTTTGGTTAGCAGCCGAGCACTTAACCACCATGCCACCAGGGTTCCTTACAGTTACTATAGTTCTGGCCCGTATTTATTGACCACAGTTGTATATGTGTAAACTACCATATTGTATAACGTTCAGAGATACCATAGAATTTTACAAGACATAGAAAAAAAAAAATAACCACCTAGTGTTCTGAATATTTCTAATTTGTGTACTGAAAGTAAGAAAATAATATTAAATCAATGAACTAGGAGCACATCTTATATTGTCCTTATTATGGCAACACCAGTCTCATTCTAGAATACATGTCTATCTCCAAAGAGCTCTATAATTACTGTAATTTTCTAATATGAGAATAGTTGGGAAGAATTGCTCTATCTCTGCCAGAGTGATCTTTTTATAATGTAAATCAAATCACATCATTCTCCTGCTCAAAATTCTTCAATGGTTTTCCATCGCACTTATAAAAGCTAAAGCTCTTTGCGTAACTCTTAAGACCTTCATGGTCTGGCCCCTACCTACCTCTCCTACCCCTAACTCAACAACATGCCAGGTTTTCGTAATCTTCACACCTGAAGTACTTTTCCTCAAATGTCCAAATGCCCATGGTCTCCACTCCTGGCACATTATCTTCCATCTTCCAGTCGGCTCCTATGGCTTCATGGGGAGTTCCTTATGATCAGTTGACTTACAGATGGTTCTGCGTGATATGCAGACACCACTGGAAGGTGGACAGTGGCCACACTACAGTTCCTCTCTGGGACCTCCCTGAAGGACAGGGCGAAGGGAGATCCTCCCAACGGGCAGAACGTCAAGCAGTGCACCTGGTTGTTCACTTTGCTTAGAAGAAGAAATGGCTAGATGTGCAATCGTATACTGATTCATGGGTTGTGGCCAATGGTTTGGCTGGATGGTCAGAGACTTGGAAGGAACGTTTGGAAAATTGGTGACAAGGATGTATGGGGAAGAAGTATGTGGATGGACCTCTCTGAATGGGACAAAGAAGATATTTGTGTCTCATGTGAATGCTTACCAAAGGGTGACCTCAGCAGAGAAGAATTTTAACAATCAAGTGGATAGGATGACATGTTCTGTGGAAACCAGTCATCCTGTTCCCAAGCCACTCCCATCATAGCCCAATGGGCTCATGAACTAAGTGGCTGTGGTGGCAGGGATGGAGGTTATGAATGGACTCAGCAACATGGATTTCCACTCACCAAGGCTGACTTGGCTACAGGTGAATGCCCAACCTTTTAGCAGCAGAGACCAACACTGAGTCCCCAATATGGCACGATTTCTCAAGGTGATCAGCCAGCAACCTAGTGGTAGGTTGATTACCTTGGATTGCTTCCATCATGGAAAGGGCAACGTTCTGTTCTTACTAGAATACACACTTACTCTGGATATTGATTTGCCTTCCCTGAGTGTAATGTTTCTGCCAAAACTATCATCCATGAACTTACAGGATGCGTTATCCACCATCATGGTATCCTATACAGCATCACCTCGGATCAAGGTGCTCACTTCACAGCAACTGAAGTGAGGCAATGGGCCCATGCTCATGGAATTCACTGATCTTACCATGTTTCCCCAACATCCTGAAGTAGCTGGCTTGATAGAATGATGGGATGGCCTTCTCAGATACAATTACAGTGCCAGCTAGGTGGCAATACCTTGTAGGGTTGGGGCAATGTTTTCCAGGAGGCTGTATATGCTCTAAACCAGCCTCCAATATATGGTGCCCTTTCTCCAATAGCCAGGATTCATGGGTCCAGGAATCAAGGGGTGGAAATGGGAGTGGCACCACTCACTATTACCCCTAAGGGCCCACTTGTAAAACTTTTGCTTCCTGTCCCTATGATCCTATGCTCTGCAGGACTAGAGGTCTTAGTTCCAAAGGGAGGACTGCTCCCACCAGGAGACACAACACTGATTCCATTGAACTGGAAGCTAAGAATACCACCCAGCTACTTTGGGTTCCTTATGCCTCTGGATCAACAGGCAAAGAAGGGAGATACATATTGGCTGATGTGATGGAGCCCAATTACCAAGAAGAAATCAGATTAATAATACATAATGGAGGTAAAGAAGAATACGTCTGGAATTCAGGAGATCCTTTAGGGCTTCTCTTAGTACTACCAAGCCCTGCGATTAAAGTCAATGGAAAATGACAGTAACCCAATTCTAACATCACTACTAATGGCCCAAACCCTTCAGAAATGAAGGTTTGGGTCACCCCACCAGACAAAGAACCACACCCAGCTTAGGTGCTTGCTAAGGGTAAAGGGAATACGGAATGGGAATGGGTGGTGGAAGAAGGTAGTTCTAAATAGGAGCTATGACCACGTGATCAGTTGCAGAACCAAGGACTGTGATTGTTATGAGCATTTCTGCCTTGTATGTGTGCATCAAATATGTTTATTTTCTTCACTTATAAAATGCAGGATGCAAACACGGCTAGTGAGTTTTTGGTTATACTGTGTTAGTTGTATCATGTTAGGTGTAAGTATGACACTATAATTGTCTTTATTTAGAGATTGTACAGGTGCCAAGTTGTGTACAGGTGCCAAGCTGGCAAGGGGTGGACTGTGATGATTAAGGTTTTATGTCAACTTGGCTGGGCCATGATTCTCAATGGTTTGGCAGTTATGATGTAGTTTGGCAGCTATGTAATGATGTAAACACCTCCATGAGAACTGATATAATGTGATCACCTCCATGATGAGATCTGCTGTGAACAGCCAATCAGTTTAAAGGGAGTTTCCTTGGGAGTGTGGCTTGCATCCAATATATATGGGCTTTCTGCAATGCTTGTGGGCTTTTGCTTGCTCTGAATCCTCCATCTGGCTTCTGGTTCTTGGAACTTGAGCTAGCAGCTTACCTGCCGATCTTGTGCTCATCAGCCCCTGCAGTTACGTGAATCAGGAGAAGCCTCTGGCCTGACCCACGAACTTGGGACTTTCCAGTCTCTATAACCACGTGAGCCATTTTCTTGATACAAATCTCTCTATATATACATACATATGTATATTATATATGTGTAACAAAACCAAACCTGTAGCCATTGAGTCAATTCCAACTCATAGCAACCCTATAGGACAGAGTAGAACTGCCCCATAGAGTTTCCAAGGAGCAGCTGGTGGATTTGAACTGCCGATCTTTTGGTTAGTAGCCGAACGCCTAACCACAGTGCCACCAGGGCCTATATGTATATATATATATATATATATATATATATATATATATATATGAACCCTAGTGGCCCACTGGTTAAGAGTTTGGCTGCTAACCAAAAGGTCAGCTAACCAAACTCTATGAGGCAGTTCTACTCTGTCCTATAGGAATGCTATGAGTCACAGCTGACTCGACGGCAGCTAGTTAGATAGACAGATAGATGATAGATTGATAGATAGATATGCTTCACTGATATCTTAATTATCTAGTGTTGCTATAATAGAAATATCACAAGTGGATGGCTTTAAAAAGAGAAATTTATTCTCTCACAGTCTTTGAGGGTAGAGGTCCAAATTCAGGGTTACAGCTCCTGGGGAAGAATTTCTCTCTCTGTTGGCTCCGGGGGAAAATCCTTGTCATTAACCTTCCCCAGCTGAGGAGCTTCTCTGTGGAGGGACCCCGGGTCCAAAGAACGCTCTTGTCTCTTGTTTCTTGGTAGTATGTGGTCCCCAGTCTCTCTGCTTGCTTCTCACTTTTATATCTCAAAAGAGGTTGGCTTAAGACACAATCTAATCTCGTAGATAGAGTCCTGCCTCATTAACATAACTGCTGCTATTCCCACCTCATTAACATCGTAGTGGTAGGATTTACAACACATAGTGAAATCACATCAGATGATAAAACGGTGGACAATCACACAATACTGAGAATCATGGCCTAGTCATGTTGACACACATTTTGGGGGGACACAATTCAATCCATAACAAATGGTTTTGCTGCTCTGGAGAACTCAGCCTAAGACAGATGGTATCTCCTTTTTTTACCCCAGTACCTCCAATGCCCTCAGTAATTACTTATGGATGAAAACCGAATGAGCTCATTGCCAGGAGAGAGTAGAACTGCCCCACAGGGTTTCCAGGGAGCAGTTGGTGGATTCAAACTGCTGACATTTTGAACGCTTAACCATAGCGCCACCAGGGCTCTTACTTACAGATAAAAATCAAAAACCAAATCCATTGCTGTCAATTCTGACTCATAGTGACCCAGCAGGACAGAGTAGAACTGCCCCACAGGGTTTTCAAGGAGCACCTGGTGTATTCGAACTGCCAACATTTTAGTTAACCACTGTTCCACTTAACCACTGCCACCAGGGTTTCCTACTTATAGATGGCATGGCCTAATATCCTCGCAAGGTCCCTAGGTGGCTCAAATGGCTAAGCATTCAACTACTAGCCAAAAGGTTGATGATTCAAACCCACCCAGCGGCGTCTCAGAAGGCAGGCCTGGCGATCTGCTTGTAAGATGTCACAGCCTTGAACACCCTATGGAGCTCAGTTCTACTCTGCACACATGGGGTTGCCATGAGTCGCCATCAACCCAACAGCAACTAACAACAACACAATGTCCTTTTTAAAAATAATAAACCCTTCAGGTGAGATGAAAGTGTTGTTGCTGGTGGTGGGATTTAAAAAAAAAAAAATCTTGACATAGAGATGTATTCTGTAGACCTTCCTGTAGCCTTTTACATTTTTCCAAATCCTTATTATTAGTATCAAAATGTCTCATCACAAAAAATCTAAAGGGTGAACTTATTTGCATTACAAAATAATTACATTTTGGAAGGATCACAAAACCAGTTGCCATCTAGTCAACCCCAACTTGTGACAACCCCATTTGTGTCAGAGTAGAACTGTGCTCCACAGGGTTTGCAACGGCTGGTTTTTTCACAAGTAGCTAGCCAGGCCTTTCTTCCTAGGCACCTCTGGGTAAACTGTTACCTCCATCCTTTGTGGTTAGCAGTGGAGCATGTTAACCATGTATACCACCCAGGGAGAGATTCCTCAGAAAGATCACAGTGTCCTTTTAAATCAAATCTGAGCAGTTGTTTTATTGCAAGTCATTAAATCCTCCACAGATGGAAAAACCAAAAGCTGAAGTGTTTCTAGCCACTGCTTAATTGGTATCAAGCAGCATTTTAAACAAAGCAAATCTAAAATTATAATAATTCAAAAGCAGGCAGTTTCATGTCAGACATTTTTGCATATTACAGCCACAACTTGGCAGCCCTTTTTCCTAATGAATGAATGAATGAATGATAGTAGCGTCCTGGTTAGGTCTCCATGGATCTGAAACTCAATTTTTTCTGTTCACTCAAACTCCCAAAAGCCAGATGCACAATCCAGTGTGCCAGTTAATTAGTTCGTAATGAGAAATACAGACTGCTAAGAAGGAATTGAAATCTGGGTTCAGTTCCTGTCCTTCAGCTCCCCACTTTCTAGGCTCCTTTCAAATCATCTGCCTTCTGTTAACACACCCTTTCTTCAGTGGAGTAGACGGATCCGATAAGACTGGAGTTCTCTTAGGTACATTTTAGGCCCCAGGGAAACACGTTTCACCATCGAAATTGGATATTCTCCCATTCCCTCACCAGAATTTAGGGCCGTTAGGTTGCTATAGGAAACTCTGGTAGTGGTTAAGTGCTACAGATGCTCACCAAAAGGTTGGCAGTTCAAATCCACGAGGAGCTCCTTGGAAACTCTATAGGGCAGCTGTATTCTGTACTCTAGGGTCGCTGTGAGTCAGAATTGACTCCACGGCAATGGGTTTGGTTTTTAGGTTGCTACAGATCTAATTATTTATCTGTGCTGTCGCCTACCATCTTCATTCTCTGAGGGTATCTAGATACACATTTTCTGGAGGTACCTTGCCGCAGCTCCCGGGCAGTTTCTAGATTCTAGGCCGACCCAGACTAGAGTGTTCTCGCCCTCAGGGGCGAAGGGCGGGGCCGGCGGTGAGCCCCTCAATTAGGAACCCGCTCCTCCACAGTGCCTGAGACGATAGCAAATGGAATTTGGGGTGTTTAAAAGGCCCCCTGAACTAAATGTTTACCTCCCTCAGCGGGCTAAGACCTTATCCAGCTGGGAGAAAATCACGGCATAGGGCTTCCGGCAAGGGACCAGAAAAAAAGAGTTGCCACAGCAAAAAAAAAAAAGCACCAAGAGGAGGAAGGCGGGCACCAAAGGCTGCCTCACCCACCCTATTGCCCAGGGCCGTCTCTGAGTTCTCTCTGAGTTTGTGCTTTGGGCTGTTGCGGCCTCGAGCGGCGCAAGGACTCTCACTAGTAGTTAGTGAACAGGCCTGCAAGAGTTTTCCAGTTCACGCTTGCACAGGACGACAAACAGCAGCAACCCGCCCGCGGCGCGCGACCCCAAGGCGCGGCGCTGTCAGCCTGCCCGGGGTGGCGCCGCCCGGCCGTCTGCCCGTCTCCAAGATGGCGGCCGCGCGCCCCGCCCCCGGCGAGCCCGCCGCCCCTCCTCCCCGCCGCGGGGCCGCGCCGCGCGCTCCCGCCGCCCCTCCCCGCGCGAGCTCCACCCAGGTCGCAGGCAGCGCGGTCGGCGGCGCCTATTTCCCGCCATTGTGCGAAGTGGAGGCTGGGGGCTCGTGCGCCGCGCCTGCCCACAGCCAGCAGCTCCGCGCCCGCGGCCGCCGCCGCCGCAGCTCCCGAAGGCGCGGGTGGGTCGGGCGGCCGTGCGGCGCGGCTCGCCCTGCGTGGGAGGGCGCGGCGAGGAGCGGCCGAACCCCTGAGAGGAGGAGGCGGAGAAGGGGCGCCGGCCGCCCGGACGCGCTCGCCCCGCGGATCGCCGCCGCCGGTCGCGGCGGCCACTCGGCGAGATGCCTTGCGGGGAGGACTGGCTCAGCCACCCGCTCGGGATTGTGCAGGGCTTCTTCGGTGAGTGGCGGCGCCGGGGGCGGGCCGCGGAGTTTGCAAGCTCCGGGCCCGGGCCGGCCGCGCGGGGCCACCTCGAGGGCTCGCGCGGCCCGAGGCGAGGCGGCCACCGGGCCTGCGCCGGCCGGGGTGCCGGGCTCGGAGCTGGGACGCCCCGGTCCGCCCGCGCCGCCCCTGGCGGGGTCCCCGGGCCGCGGGCGCAGGTGCCTCCCACCTGCCCGACTCGCGATTCGCGGGCGGCCGAGGGGAAGTCGGGAGGGCTCGGTCCCCGGGGCCGCGGGCTGTGAGTGCCGGCCTCGCGTCCCCGCTGCGGGACCCCGGGCCGAGGGGAGGGCTCGGAGGGGTCCTCGAACGTCGGCGAGGGCCCGCAGATGTGGTCGAGGGGAGACGCTGTGCCCATTGGAAGCCGACAGGAAATTTCAAAACTTCCGGTGTGCTGGGGAGTGCGTGCCGCGCGGGGCAGAAGTTGGCTCCAACTCCTGTCCACACACCTCTTCTGCTGCGGATCGGATGGAACGTTAGGGCTTCACTTTCCTCTGAGAAGGACTTTAAAACCTATCTGGTGTGGTTCTCCTCTTGTGCCATAGATCGCAAGAAATGTTGAACGATTCCGCAGTTTCTCGAAAGAGCTTAGAACGCTGCAAGAAAACTTGTTAAATTTTAGCTGCAGTTGTTAACGCTGGTTTCTGCTAAGGCTAAACGAAGAAGTTAGGTTTGTTTGTCATTGAACTGGGCATTTGACACACCCCTTGCGTAATGTCTTCTTGCACTTCGAAGTGGTGGCGTCGGCCCCAGCCAGAAATCACGGTGTTAGGAAAACACATGACTTGCCTGGAGGTAACAGGGTTGTAGAATATTACTGAGAAAGGCTGGAAGAAGTTAATAAGCCCCAGCACTCAAAGCCGAGGGCATAAAGTGTTTGTGCTTCTTTCATCCTTGCTCAGCAACTCTGTTCATTTTATCTATAATTCTAACTAGCTTAGTTATTTCGTTTCCCAGGCTGAAACTAGAGGCAGCAAATTAGAAGAGGGCTTGGGTAGGTGTTATACCTATTGCAGCCAGCGAACACTGACAACTTGATAAATTAAAAACGATGTGTGTGTAACATATATATGTGTGTATATATAGTGAAACCTGTGAGAGCTGGAACTCATATATATAAAAAATTTTTTTTTATATATATAAACCCCCCCAAAAATGCCATATATATGTGTGTGTGTCTGTGTGTATGCATATATACGTATATATGTATATATAGTGAAACCTGTGAGAGCCATGTTTTTCTCAGTGTGGCAAGTTTTCCACCTTTGACAGGGTGCAGTCTTACCACTTCCTTATCGCCCTCTGTTAGTGCGAAATATTTGAAGTTTTCTTCTCTGACAGGTTTCCATCTTACACAGGTTTTATATATATATATATATATATATATATATATACACACACACACACACCAGACCCAACAGTGCCATTTATATTGACACATAAACCAAACCAAACCTGCTGCCGACAACTCGATTCTGACTCATAGTGACCCTATCCGGCAGAGTAGAACTGCCCCATAGAGTTTCCAAGGAGTGCCTGGTGGATTTGAACTGCTGACCTTTTGCTTAGCTGCTGTAGCACTTAACCACTACGCCACCAGGGTTTCCATATGCACACATATATATGTAAATATATATTCATATACCAAAAACCAAACCAAACCCAGTGCCAGCGAGTTGATTTGGACTCATAACAACCCTACAGGACAGAGTAGAACTGCCCCATAGAGTTTCCAAGAAGCGCCTGGCGGATTTGAACTGCCAGCCCTTTGGTTGGCAGCCATAGCACTTAACCACTACGCCACCAGGGTTTCCATGTATTTATACAGAGAACAAAAATAGGCAAAAGCCATTAACAATATAGCAGTCAAGGGTGATTTGAGGAATGGGCATATACCCCTTCCCGAGATCCTGTTAATTGATTTCATTATAACGGGTAGTGGAACCAGTAGTTGATGTTCAAAATAATGGCCCCAAAATATCAAATGACAATTAAATTATGATGTTGATTTAGGAGGGTGCAGACACATAGAAATGTTTTTGTTGTTATAAATACATGTGTTACATAGGTGCTTTTTAGAAAAAAATTCTTTATAAGTGAAGTTTTTGTACTTAAAGAATTAAGTTTCCAGTTACCAATATGGAGAAAACTCATTCATGAGAAATACACCATACCCTAGTGTTGCTGGATAAATTAAATGATCTTATATTTGATACGGATTTGAATGTTTTTGAGTCAGCTTTTGCTTCCTGAGTCTATCCTCCTGAGAAGCATATCTCGTCATAGTACGGGTAAGGTGTAATTTGTATATAAAATACTGGCTTTACAGTGTTTTATAAATTTTGTGGGTTGTTGTGGAGGCCTGGACCTTATTTCCCAGAGTATCTTATTCCCATATAGGTTGTGTCTTAGAAGAAACCGATACTGCCTCGTAGTCATGTTTTTGCAAAAGCTGCTGTGAAGTATAGACATTTTTGCTGTATTTCGTTATCGCTGTGACTATATCAAATACTTTTCTAACAACACCATTATAGGTATGTTACGTGGACCAGTTTAACTTGTAGACTCTTTTTGGCTTAGTAGGAGAAATTGTTTTAAATTAGTTTCTCCAGATCAGAAGGTAATGCATGTCTGGTGCCACCTTCCCTCCGAAAAATAGGCAGTTTGGTAACATAATGAAGAATATGGAAGCCCTATTTAATCTTTCCTCCTCGGAGATAACAACTGTTTGGTTTATAGTTGTCCATTTTCTTTTCGTTGCATATATTTAGACTTAATTTTTTTAAATCTGCAAAACAGAATCTTGCTGTAGCATATTATTCTAAACTGTGTTTTCCTTGATATATCTTGAACATCTTTCCAACTGAGTCTGAGGGAATTCTTTTCCCATTCTTACTGTCCCTGTCATATACTGTCACATGAACATATTAACCTTGTCATATATTTTATGTTAAACACCCACTGCCATTGAATCGATGTTAGACATCTCAGTAACGTAGAGCTGTGCTGTCCAATACCATATGCAGTAGCCTCTTGTGACTACTTAAATTAATTAAACAAAGCTAAAAGTTTAGTTAGTTCCTCAGTCTCACTAACCACATTTTGAGTGACTACCATGTAAATAGAGGCTACTGTATTAGACAGCACAGACATGGATCATTTCCGTCGTGTCAGAAAGATCTCGTTTACAGCAGTAATCTAGAATATATATAGTCTCTTTTTTAGTAGGTGATACTAGCTTTTTTGATAACCACCTACTTATTGAGTCTTCCCTCTCTCTGGATCTGAGTTCTCTTACTGTGTCTTAACAGCTTGAATTCTTAAGTATTTCTTGAATTTGCCCAGAGATCTTCATTTCCAGTGATACCATCATAATTCAGACCACTGTAATCTCCTTCCTGGATGACCGAAACAGCCTCCTAACCGCTTCCAGTCTTGCCTCTGTCAGTTGCATTCCCTATACCGGAACCAAACTCTTATGTGACTTCGCATTGCTTGTAAGATCTGATCCAGACCTATTAAAGTGGTTTATGATACCCTTCTTGGCTCCGTCCCTGCCTAGCTCTCATACGTCATCACCATATCCCCATCACCCTTTCCATCTTAGCCATGTTGAACTTTCTTTCAGTTCCTTGATTTTGAACCTTGCCTCTAGGCCGTCTGCATCTGCTGTTCCTTTGCCCCATCCCCCTTCCCAACCCACCCTCACTTTCCTGGCTAAATCTTATTCTTCCTTTGGGAGTCTGGGCCAGTTTACGTCCCCCCCGCTGCATGTTATTTTAGCATCCTACGTGTCCCTGAAAAGTAGCATGTAGAGCAAGCACACTGTTGAAATTACTCGCTTCTTGGGTTCCTTTGCTAGATGGTGTGCTCTAGGAATAATACAGGGCTTGTATCTGCTGTATTCACTGTTAATCCTCATTAGGAACCCTGGTGGTGCAGTAGTTAAGCACTTGGCTCCTAACTGAAAGGCTGGCGATTTGAATCTACCCAGAAGCTCCACAGGAGAAAGACCTGGTGATCTGCTTCCACAGAGATTACAGTCAGGAAAACCCGATGGCCAGTTCTGCTCTGTCACGTGGGGTCGCTGTGAGTCAGAGTCGACCCAGCAGCAGCCAACAACAGCAGCATATCTTCATTGTCTAGCATGTGACTTATTCATTGAAAGTGCTCAGTAAACATTTATTGAATAGTGGATAGGTTAATCAGAACCAAAACTAAAAAAAACCACACTCAACAACCGTCAGGTCGGTTCTGACTCATAGTGACCCTATAGGACAGGATGGAACTGCCCCATGGGGTTTCCAAGGCTGTAAATCTTTACAGAAACAGACTGCCACATCCTGCCACACTGTTCTTCCATGGAATGGCTGGTGGGTTTGAACCACTAACCTGTCAGTTTGTAGTGGAGCGCTTTAACCACTGTGCCACCAGGGCTCCCGCTGGTTAATCAGAAGTGGTTTAAATTGGGGTGGTTACTGTGACCACATGGAGTCTCTCAGTGGTAAAAACAGTCAACACACTCAAAGGTGGGAGAAATCCAAGGAACTGTGCTTAGTTTTTCTCCCTAAGACTAAATTCATCTCAGTGACTCTTTCTTCGTTCCGACGTTCTCAAATACTCTTGTTCTCGGTTCCAGCACACATTAGCTAGCATCTTTATTTTAATCGCAAATTCCGGGGATAGAGAATCTAATTGGCTCAGCACGGAGTCAGGAGTCCACTCATGGATCAGTCAGCTATGGCCCAGGCACAGGGTTATATGGGTCAGTCACTCCTGTTGAGGCCCACACCTCAACACTGGGGGAGTTCTCAGAGAAGAGGAGTGGATTGGGCAGTTGTGGCAAAAGGCGTGTGTGTGTGTGTGTGTACTTTCTTTTTCTCCTTCATTTGTTCTCACTTCGAACCCATGTTAGCTAGGTTTCTCATTTCTGAATGTTCACCTTTACCACTCCTATTCAGCAATGTACTAGAAGTCCTAAACGGTGCCATAATGCAAGAAAAAGAAATAAAAGACATACGGGTTGAAAGAATGACACTGCTTCTTCGCAGGTGACATGATTGTTTACCGAGAAATTTCCAAAGATTATAGAGAAAAAACAAACAACTGATTGAACTAGTGAGTGAGTTTGATAAGATCACAGGATATAAGATGATCACACAGAATTCAGTCGTATTTCTGTAAACTAGCAATGAACAATTAGACATGAAAATTTAAAAACAATACCATTTAAAGTAACTCTTCTCAAAATAAATACTTACATAAATCTAACAAAACACGTATAGGATTTATATACAGAAAACCACAAAAACACTGATGAAAGAAATCAGAGAAGACCTAAATAAGTAGAGGATATACCATAGATTGGAAGATTCAGTATAATAATGATGCCAACTATAGATTTAGCATAATGCCAATCAGAATTCAAACAGGATGTTTTATAGGTATAGAAATAATAGGATTCTAAAATTTATATTGAAAAGCAAAGTAACTGGAAGAGGTAAATTTTGAAAAAATAATGTTGGTGACTCATTACCCTATTTTAAGACTTAAGTATGAAGTTAAATTTAAGACACTGTGGTGTTTGTGAAGGGTATGGTGTAATGGATCACTTTTATATGGCCAGTCTTGCTGTGGTGGTCTTATAACTCCTGCCTAATGATTGGGTGGGGCTGTGTAAATTAGGTGCTTGTGGCCAATGGAGGGGATTGGACAGCTTGCTAATAATGCAAATAAGGTGCCTGACACCCTTGTGGAGGTGGGACCATGCAAATAAGGTGTATGGAACCCTAATGAGGGGATTGGTCAGTTTTGCCACCCCAGGAGCGGAAAGGGGGGACCTCATTACCACCAAGACAGAAGAGTCGGGAGCAGAGCACATCCTTTGGACCTGGTGTCCCTGTGCTGAGAACCCGCTAGACCCAGGAGACAGCTGAACACTGGAGAAATAGCAGCACGCGTAACAGAGAATAGGCAGCAGCAGAACCAGGAGACAGCGCAGTGGGCTTCTTGGCCCATGGAGTGAGAGAGCTGAGCTCCAGGAGGCTTGCTGGTGAAGTGGGCTGCCTCAGGCACTTGTCAGTGGAGCTAAAGAGGTTTGTAACACTTGCCTGAGCGCGGCAGAGGCCGGGCAAGCCCATGAGGGCCGAGAGGCTGAGGGCCAGGGAGAGTCCTGCCTGTGGGCACTGCTGAGAAGGTGTCCTGACAGACAAACTGTATCCTCAGTCATTCCTGATCCTGACTTGTAACTTGGCACTTCCCTAATAACCGTAATTGTGAGTATTGCCTGTGAGTTCTATGTGGCCATTGCAACAAATTATCGAACCCAGCAGAGAAGTAGAGAGTGTCATGGGAAAGACGGCTGGTGTCAGAATTGGTAAAGAGGTTGGAGAGAAGGTTATGTCTGACCTTTGCCTCACAGGACTCAGCCTTGGGCTGTTGCTGGTGATTCTCCCCCCTGTGAAGGCGATGACGTCTGACGCCATCACGCCATTTTTACCCAGCATAAGACATGAGATCAGTGGAACAGAATAGAGAGTTCAGAAATAGCTCCACGTGTAGGTTTCCTGTGTTCTTATCCATGGGGTGTCACACAGAGGGCACTCTTCCCGCAGCAGTGAAAATATAGTAACCTGTGCGTTGTTTCTGCCCCAGGACGCTCATCAGAGACAGAACCTGAGGTTTTTCTTAGGGGCTCCGCCCTATGGGCGGCAAGTAACAAGGCCCGGAAAGCAGGTGTTAGGCATAAACCATATTGTGTGCACAGTGTAGTTATGATGAACCACCCTGAGCAGTTAACTCTTGACTGGGAACTCTTCTGAGCCACCTCCCCTGAGCCAAGTCACAAGCTTGCTATGTTAATTCTTTTCTGCACCCAACTTGGATGAATCTCAAAGACTTTATGCTGAGTAAAAGACCAGTCTCAACACGTTAAAAAAAAAAAAAAAACCATTGTCGTGTAGTCAGTTCAGACTAATAGCAACCCTACAGGACAGAGTAGAACTGCCCTATAGGGTTCCCAAGTTTGTCATTTTTACAGAAACGCACTGCCACATCGTTGTCCCACGGAGTGGCTCGTGGGTTCCAGCTGCTGACCTTTGGGTTAGCAGCTGAGTACTTAACTCCTGTGCCATCAGACCTTCTTCCTCAAAAGGTTACACACCTAGAATTCATTTCTGTGGCATTCTCAAAAAGACAACAGTGATGGTGAACAAATCAGTGATTGCCTGGGGTTAAGGGTAAAGGTTAGGGTATGGCTACAAAGCGGGGGGCGCCAACGCGTCTCTTGGAGGCAGTGGAACTGTTACATATTGTTATATATTCTGCTTTTGGTGGTGGTGGTCACACTAACCTGTCCAATACATGTATGTTGAAATTCATGATTGTACGCTCAAAAAGATCAAGTTCATAGCATGTTAATTAAAAAAAAAAATTAGTAAACCTCATTGAGTCAGGTAGCTGATAGGTGGAAGTGCTCCTTTTACCCCCGTAATTGTATTGTTGAGATGGCTTCCTAATTGATATTCTGGTCTCTAATCTTCTGCCATTCCAGTCTCCTACCCAGCTTTTTTGGGTTTTTTGACCCTGCTAATTTCCTTCTCAAAAACATTCCCAGACTCCTTATTTTCTACGAGATAAAGCCTAACCTCTTTAGCCTCATCAGCATATAAAGCTGTAGACAGGCTGTCCCTAAGTCGCTTTCCTCCCTCCTAGGCTCCTCTCTGCACATCGTCTGGTTTACTCACTGCAGTTGGGTCTCAGCATTGCATGCTCTCTTTCGCGCAGCTTGTATTTAAGCCGTTTCCCTAACCAGGAATGTTCTCTTCTGTTTTCTCCGTTCATCTAGCTCTTGTCTAGTCTTCAAAACCCTGCTTCCTACTTCATTATACCCACTTCGGAGTATTTCACCACAGTTCCTTAGGGGGTTCTTTACTTCTGCCTTCTGACTGATAATTGGTGGTGTAGTGGTTAAGTGCTATGGCTGCTAACGAAAAGATCGGCAGTTTGAATCCACCAGGCGCTCCTTGGAAACTCTGCGGGGCAGTTCCACTCTGTCTCATAGGGTCGCTGTGAGTTGGAATCAACTCGATGGCAGCAAATTTAACATAGTGCCCTATGACAGCTGGTTGTGCCGAAAGAGCAAGTTGCTAACTTTGTAATGCTGCCGAACTTTTAGGGACAACGGTGACTACTACTAATTCACGTTCCATTTGTACCAGTTTACATTTCAAGACACTTAGGCTAATGCTAGGTACAGAGTAGGTGTTCAACCTTTGTATTTGTTTTCAAGGAGACCAGAGAGTAGAGCTACATTTGTATAATCTTTCTTGTTTTAGTGACCATGACTTAAGTTGTTTATATTACCTTCATTAATGTATGATACACATAAAATAAGATGTCCCCATTTTAGATTTTCAGTTTGATGAGTTTTGACAGAGGTTGAACTGTCACCATAGTCAAGATACAAACATTTCCATCTCCCCAAAACTCTTATTCTCCTTTGTAACTGGTCCCTTTGTCACCCCAGCCTTAGCAGCCATTGATCTGCTTTCTGTCACTATAGATGGTGCACTTGTTAAGAACTTGGCTGCTAATGGAAAGGTCGGTGGTTCGAACTCACCAGCCTCTCTGCGGGAGAAAGCTTTGGCAGTCTGCTTTATTAAAGATGACAGTCTTGGAAACCTTGTGGGGCAGCTCTACTCTGTCCTGTAGGGTTGCTATGAGTCAGAATCCGTGGCAATGAGTGGGCAGTGAGTGATTCTAGAAATTTTTATAAATGGAAGCACATAACATGGACTCTTTTGTGCAGTGATTTCTATTTAGAGTAATCATGTATGACAAGGATTTTCTTGGATCTCTATCCTCCTAATAACATCTTTTACAGAAGAGCTTTCGTATGTGTCAAGGCTTACATAAACAGAGAGATATATTATGTTCATGGATAGAAGACGTGATATTGTTAAGATAAGATGCCAGTTTTTTTCCGAATTAATGTATAGTTTCAATAGAAATCAACCAACTGGCCCTAAAAATTGTATACAAATGTGAAAACCAAAAACCTGTCGCCGTCGAGTTGATTCCGACTCATAGTTACCCTACAGAACAGAGTAGAATTGCTCCATAAGGCTTCCAAGGAATGGCTGGTGGATTTGAACTCTGCTGACCTTTTGGTTAGCAGTCAAGCTCTTCATCACTGCACCACCAGGGCTCATACAAATGTGAAGGATCTAAAATAATCAAGACAAAGTTGTAGAACAATGTTGGAGTACTTAAACTATCTGATTTCAAGTTACTATCAAGCTACAGTAGTTAAGGCATTGTGGTACTGACATAAAAATAGACCAATAGACCAGTATAACATAACAGAGAATCTAGAAATAGACTAACATAGTCAATTGATTTTTTTAATAAAAGTGCCAAAGCAGCTCAGTAGCAGAAGGGAAAGTCCTTTTCATTAAATAGTGCTGAAACAATAACTGTTTGGAAAAACATAAGCCTTGACCCCAGTGTAACACTATAAACAGAAATGTTAATTCGGTATGGATTAAAGACCTAAATGTGAAAACTACAACTATTAAAAACACAGGAGAATATCTTCATGACCTTGGGGTCAGTAACCATAAAGGAAAAAAAAATTGATAAATTGGATTCCACCAAAATAAAAATCTTCTCATCAAAAGACCATTAAGAAGATCAAAAGGCTAGCTACAGATTGGGAGAAAATGTTTGCAGTACCTGTATCTGACAAACGACTTTTATCTAGAGTTTATACAAATCAATGATACTAAGACAAACAGTCCAATCTGAGGGGGAATGGTATTTGACCAGCCTTTTTTTTTTTTTTTTTTTAATCTGGTTGAACTTCTCAGCCCTGGTTGGGAGGTGAGAAGATCAGGGAATCAATCTAACACTTCATTCTTTTTCAAGAAGATGTTGTTAGTTTCTGTCGAGTCAATTCTAACACATGGTGACCACATCTGTGCAGAGTAGAACTCCATAGGGTTTTCAAGGCTGCAACCTTTCAGAAACAGATCTCCAGGCCTGTCTTCCAAGGTACTTCTGGGTGGGTTAAAATCACCAATCTTTTGGCTAGTAGTCAAGCACTTAACTGTTTGCACCACCCAGGGACTCCTCCATCCAGTTTTTTTTTTTTTTGTCATTGTTAGGTGCCATCACGTCGGTTCCGACTCATAGTGATCCTGTGTACAATAGAATGAAACACTGCCTGGTCCTGTACCATCTTTATAATTGTTGCTATGTTTGAGCCCATTGTGTCAATCCATCTCCTTGAGGGTCTTCCTCTTTTTCACCGACGCTGTACTTTGCCAAACATGGTATCCTTCTCCAGGGACTGGTCCCTCCTGATAACATGTCCAAAGTATGTGAGACGAAGTTTCGCCGTCCTTGCTTCTAAGGATCATTGTGGCTGTACTTCTTCAAGACAGATTTGTTTGTTCTCCTGGCAGTCTGTGGTATATTTAAAGTTCTTCGCCAACACCATAATTCAAAGGCATCAGTTCTTCTTTTGGTCTTCCTGATTCATTGTCCAGCTTTCACATGCATGTAAGGCAATTGTGAATACCATGGCTTGAGTCAGACTCACCTTCGTCCTCAGGTTGACAGCTTTGCTTTTTAACACTTTAAAAAGGTCTTTTGCAGCAGATTTGCACAATACGTCATTTGATTTCTTGACTGCAGCTTCCTTGGGTGCTGATCGTGGATCCAAGTAAAGTGAAATCCCTGATAACTTCAGTCTTTTCTCCAATTATCATGATGTTGCTTATTGGTCCAGTTGTGAGGATTTTTGTTTTCTTTATGTTGAGCTGCAATCTATGCCGAAGGCTGTGGTCTTTGATCTTTATCAGTAAGTGCTCCAAGTCCTCTTCGCTTTCAGCAAGCAGGGTTGTGTCATCTGCATATCGCAGGTTGTTAATGAGTCTTCCTCCAATCCTGATGCCGCATGCTTCTTCGTATAGTCCATCTTCTCAGATTATTTCCTCAGCATACAGATTGAATAAGTGTGGTGAAAGGATACAACCCTGACACACACCTTTCCTGATTTTAAGCCATGCAGTATCTCCTTGGGAAACCCTAGTGGCATAGTGGTTAAGTACTGCGGCTGCTAAGTACTACGGCTGCTAACGAAAAGGTCGGCAGTTCAAATCCTCCAGGTGCTCCTTGGAAACTATAGGGCAGTTCTACTCTGTCCTATAGGGTCGCTATGAGTCAGAATCGACTCGACGGCAGTGGGTTTTTTGGTTTAATATCTCCTTGTTCTCTTCAAATGACTGACTGCCTCTTGGTCTATGTACAGGTTCCTCATGAGCACAATGAAGTGCTGGAATTCCCATTCTTCTCAGTGTTATCCGTAATTTGTTATGACCTACACAGCCTTTGAATAGTCAATAAAATACAGGTAAACATTTTTCTGGTACTCTGTGCTTTCAGCCAAGACCCGCCTGACATCCCAGGTCCTTGCTAGACCCTGAAAATGCAAAGGTGAATTGTGAATAGAGAGCAGCTCCATAGCCTAGCTCTGAAACCTCCCTGTGGTATGTGTGGCCTTGTCTACCTTTTATTCATTGGCTGTGTTCTCTTCCAGGCACTCAGAGCTCTATGTACCTGCGTTTCTGGTGGTGCCCACTCTTGCCCTGGTTTGCCATTATTGTCCCTTGGCCCAGAGTGCCCTCCAGCTAGTGTATGCTGCCCTCTTAAAGCTCCATGTTTCAGTTCTGCCTGATTCAAGGCTCACTCAGCTGCTACCTCTTTCAGAAGCCCTCTGTGATTCTTTGATCCAAGTTAATTTCTTTTCTTTTGTTTAATGAATTTAACTCTTTCCAAGCACTTAGAATCTTATGCCCTGAGCTGTGATTCTGTCCATAGCTTATTTTAGCTTCTCAGTTCCCTCAGGCAGGGACCATGTAACCTCGTAAGACCAGGCAGTGCTGGGCCTATCGTAGGTTTAACGGGTTGTGAAAAAGTTCCTGTACTCTTGATTCTTCTGGTGGGGGGGTGGGGGTGGTAGTTGAGGATCATTATTGCAGTCCGTTAATTGTCCAGCAGTACCAGATATCTGTCAGCTGGCCTTTAATTAAGAAAGCTGCATTCGTGTATGTATATGTGAGTTACCTCTTCCCAATCACTCTTTGATGTAGCTTCATCATGTGTATGTGACATGTTCATGTTTATTACACACACGCAGTCAGAGAAGTAGTGTTGATGTAGCAGTCATGGCTGCTTGTAAGTCTTTCCTTTAAAACATCCATTTGATTAGAACCACAAAGAAAAAACAGTTGCCGTTGAGTTGATTCCAACTCATGGCCACCTCAGGTGTGTCAGAGCAGAACTGTGGCACATAGGGTTTTCAGTGGCTGACTTTTTCGAAGTAGATCACTAGGCCTTTCTTCCAAGGTGCCTCTGGGAGGACTTGAACCTCCAACCTGTGGGTCAGCAGCCACGTGTGTTAACCATTTCGCATAAATAAGTGTTCCTAATTCTGTGGAGAATGTTCTCTCTGGTCTTGGCCAATTCCCATCATTTTTTCAAAACCTTGGTTTTCTTTAAGATGATAATAAAAACAACTGTTTCATCATTTTATAATCATAGAGAAAAATGGTACAGGCAAGAATCATCAATGGTTACTATATCTAGTGAAGCAAGTTTCATGAAAATTATTGGTCTTAAAGCATCTCACCGCAGATTGCTTGTTGGTTGTAAAGGGTTGACTGGGTGGTCAACAGTAACGTTGCCAGTGATGTCTCTCTGGATACCCTGAGAAGGGCCCATCATTTATGCAGTAGTCTGACTGGCAGTGCATAACCTGGATTTAAAGATAAGGAAGCCTCAGACAAACTCAAAAGAAAGGAGCATTCTGTTTTCCTTAAAGGGCCTGTATTCTTTTTAAATATCAATGTCATAAAAGATAAAGATTGAGGAACTGTTTATATTAAAGGAGATTGAAGACACCTGACAGCTAGATGCAGTCCTTGATTGTAGACTGGGTTCTGAACTGAAGTCCTAAAAGTACTGGATCAAATGACAGATTGGAGTATAGACAGTAGATTAGATAAAAAGTGTTGTGTAAATTCTGAATTTCCTGAGGTTGATGACAGTACTGTGTTATGTAAAATAATCTCCTTATTCTTCAGAAACACAAGTGTGTCACTTAATCTGAGACGGGTCAGAAGTATATAAATGGGAGAGAGCAGATGATAAAGCACATGAGGAAAATGGAATGATGGGTGAATCCAGGCAAGGGTACTGGTATGCTTTGTACTATTCATGCAGCTTTTCTGGAAGTTGGAATTATTCCAAAAAAAGAATACCCCCTGCTCTGCATTGCAGGGTAGTTGTAAAAATTAAAAAAAAAAAAAAATTATGTATATATATATATATATGTATGGAAACTCTGGTGGCATAGTGATTAAGAGCTGTGGCTGCTAACCAAAAGGCTGGCAGTTCAAATCCACCAGGCACTCCTTGGAAACCCTGCAGGGCAGTTCTACTCTGTCCTATAGGGTCTCTAGGAGTTGGAATGGACTTGATGGCAATGGGTATGGGTTGTGTGTGTGTCTATATATATATATATATATATATATATATATATAATGATGTTTTGAAAGAGCAGAGCATTTACAACCGGTGTTCTGTATGCTCCTCTTTCTGAGTTGCCTCAGATCTCATTCTCTGGGTGTTCTCTACGTTCTTAGCTTCTTGACAGCCTGCAGGAGGCCAGTCTCCTCTTGATTTGTGATACCCAGCCCCTAATAGGGCAGCGGAACCCTGGTGACATAGTGGTTAAGTGCTACGGCTGCTAACCAAAAGGTTGGCAGTTCGAATCCACCAGGTGCTCCTTGGAAACTCTATGGGCAGTTCTCCTCTGTCTTCTAGGGTCACTATGAGTTAGAATCAACCCAATGGCAACCAGTAATAGGGCAGCGGAAACCCTGGTAGCTTAGTGGTTAAGAGCTATGGCTGCTAACCAAAAGGTTTGTGGTTTGAATCTGCCAGGCACTCCTTGTAAACTCTGTTGGGGCAGCTCTACTCTGTCCTGTTGGGTCGCTATGAGTCCGAATCAACTGGACGGCAATGGATTTTTTTTTTAACTAGGACAACTTCTCGTCCTGTGCTGTGCATCAGACGTCAGACACGCTGAAATGCCTTTACCGTTAGCAAGCTTCAGTTTTAACTAGCTAAACTACTGTGTGACTCACCTAAATGTAGCCTGTTATTATATATTGTATCTTTAGTTTTGAAAAGTACGTTTCTCTTTCAGCCCAAAATGGAGTTAATCCTGACTGGGAGAAGAAAGTAATTGAATATTTTAAGGAAAAGCTGAAGGAAAATAATGCTCCTAAATGGGTAAGCGTGTTGCTATTTTGGGGGGAGAGGATTGTGCAGACTTCCAGCCTCTCTTGGTAGACTAGTAACCCACGTGTAATTTTAAAATACATACGTTAATGTACGTATGAAAAGGTTTTGGTCTAGTTTGCAAGTTGAAACAACGGAATGTTTCTGTATTGGTGCCTCTAGGTGGCAGTAACTGACAGTGTTACTTCCCGAGGAAAAAATCCGTTGTGTGAGCTTCTGTCACCTCTGTTTGATTACCTTCATTTACAAGAATTAGCATCAATTTGTTTTAAGGGAAGAGCTCAACGTTGCAAAGGCCTTCCTGCTGCGTGAACAGTGTTCTGAAGGAAAGCGTGCTTTTACAGTACAGTCAAATGTTCCTTCTACAAACCTGTAAGAACTTGGAAATACTTTTGACCACTGATTATGTTATGTGGGCCATTGAGATTATTGTAGCTCCCTGAGGGGGCTTCTTTTTTTTTTAATGGCAATTTGACTCCTTACACAGTCTATATTTATATGCTTAATGTTTTGAGGACTTGTTTGTTTTCCTTTAAGGTACCATCGCTGAATGAAGTTCCCCTTCATTATTTGAAGCCCAACAGTTTTGTGAAATTTCGTTGCATGATTCAGGATATGTTTGACCCTGAGTTTTATATGGGAGTTTATGAGACGGTTAACCGAAATACGAAAGCACGTGTATGTATTGCTTTATTTAATGAAACATTCTGCTTTTAATTTGTTGTATTAATTTTGTCCTTGTGTTTTGATTCTCATATACTGATGTAATACTGCTATCCTGTGTTTTGGGCCATAGGTTCTTCATTTTGGAAAATACAGAGATGTAGCAGAGTGTGGGGTATGTATCCTTAAAGCTGTATAAAACATTTTTAATAGTTTCTCCCACGCAGAGAATTTATTACTTCCTTTTGGTTGATCTTAAATTTATTTGTCTTGTATGTAAACAAGTTTTAAGAAATCATGTGAAGTGTTTTATTTACCTTTTATTTAAGAGCTTTTCTGATGTGATTTTTTTTCTCTTCTAATATCTTCGACGATAGAATATTGTAAGTAAAAGATTAATTCTTTTCTTTTCCCTGTACCTATATAAACAAACAAACAAAAAACAAACCTGTTGCTCTCGAGTTGGTTTCTGCTCAGTGACTCTACAGGATAAGAGTAGAAACCCATAGAGTTTCCAAGGAATAGAAACCCATAAGATTTCCAGGAGTGGCTAGTAGATTCGAACTGCCGACCTTTTGGTTAGCAACCAAGCTCTTAACCACTGTACCACCAGGGCTCCAATATCTATATACTTTGTTTAAAAAATTGCAGGTTATGATGCATTCTTTTAAAAACAAAAGCAGAAGATTAACTTAGGGCTTAGCACTTGCCTAATTGAATTTAATTAAATCCTGCCCTCTTTTCCTGGGAGAAAAACAGTATTTTTAATGAACTTTCTTTAATGAAGGGAAGTAATAGAAACTCTTACTATCAGTAATGGGAGAGGGAAGAAGGCAGAACACTGGATGTAATTATAGCTGTGAACGGGGTGGTCTTGTGGTAGAAACTTACTAGAAAAACAGTCAGAGAGGAACCACAGTACATCTGGGTTTTTTGTTTTGTTTTGTTTTTCCCATCGCTTTTCTGGTAATAGAGAACAACATGGCGATTTTAATTTCAATCTGATACCTGTTCAACCTGCTGGGAGCTATAGCTGGGAAAAGTTTAAATCTATTTCTATGTTTATAGCAAAAAGGATTATCAGCATGTTAAAATGAATGTGTTTAAAAATGCCTGCTGTATTTTGCTCATTTTATGTTTTTCATGTGGTTCTGGTGAATCACAAACCATGATTGTCAACAGTTGGAAGGAAAAACAGTATCACAGGTCGGGGCTGCCCAGGTGCTCAGACAGGGCCTCCGCGCAAAGACTCCTGGATGGAATCATCTCCATCTGCGCCTAATTCTCTGCTTTGCAGATCCGGAATCTTAGCTTTATCAGGTTATCTGGGGCATTTTACGTTCTGGGACAGTGACTCTTGCTTACTCAAACCTGAATGAAGAGACCGATTTATAAACCCCAGGACCAGTTTATCAATTCCCAGAAGTTGTACCTGATTGCATGAAGTATTGTAGGTCAGTGGGCAGGCCCGGACAGAAGAACAGCCCTTCGGAAGGTTGCCTCAGAGATTATGTTAAAGAAAAATGCAACTACTGGCAATTATTTAGAGTATTGGGCTCATGTGAAAGAAAAGATTTGTTGTATCTTAAATGTGATGACTTTCAGTTCTCCCTAAATCATTTTTTCCAAAGAATTGAGTCTTTAGAGTAAATGCCGGGCCAAGTTCAATGGATCAGCCTTATAAATGCTTAGTGCATCCTTTGTTTAAGGAGCCCTGACTCATGTGAGGCTAATATATTAATGCATAGTTGTTCCAGGTACCCGATAATGCAGTCTCACTAGAACTCAGTAATCTCCTCATCTGGAAATGAGAGGGGGAGGCTGTCTATCTGTGACGCTACCAAAGGCTAAGAGAGAGTTTATGTATGTTGCTAAAAACCATAAGCAAGAACCCCCCTACCAGGAACAGGGGACTTTGGGCTTGGAGAGAAAGAAGGAAACAAAACCAGCTTGTGGACATCTCAGCCTGGAACTTGATGTCTTTTGAGTCCTTTCTGCTCTTGGGATTTTCTAAGTATGCCTGAAATAGAGAATGTGCCTTTTCTAAGGATAAATATCTGACTTTGTGTTTTATCTCAGAGCCACCTAGTTATGAGTATTTCATTAAATTCTATTTTATAAGCTGATTCTGATAGTTTTCTGTGAGCCAGACATTGGGATTGCCAGGTGCTTTCTCTTTGGAAAAAATTAAATAGAGTATGCTGTTTATTAAAAAGGATTTAAGTTCGTAACATAGGGTGCTACTTATTATGGATTGGAAGGAGGGTACTGTTTTGATTTATTGCATTTGAAATGATATGTTTTATTTTTTAAAAAATGGTAGTTTAGAATTGGCAGTTCTTATTAATTTAACTCAATGTGAAATGTTTACTGTGGTTTTATAAATAATGTGAAAATGTAGTTGCTACTTTTTTTTCTCTTAATTGTTTTTACTAATAATTTTTAAAAAATACTTTCTGTATACATCACAGCCTCAACACGAAGTTGATTTAAACTCTCCACAAACTACCACTTTGGAAAGACAGACTTTCTATTGTGTTCCAGTGCCTGGGGAATCTACGTGGGTAAAAGAAATATCCTTTATCTGAACCTTTTAATGTGTTAAATGATTCCTGATTTTTTTTTTTTTTTTAATTGAAAAGACCACAGTTCAGATTTCGAGTTTCTGAGAATGTTGTCTTTTTACCCCAGTGAAGTTAGCGGGGAAAGAAAAATGTAGTCTTCGTTTAGAAAACTTGGCTTTATTTTAATGTCTTATTTGTCCTAAATAGGAAAACCTGGAAACAACCTAAGTCTCCATCACTGAGAATTATGTCACATCCCTAGAGTGAAGTACAGTTAAAAAGATTGAGGTAGATTAAAGGTACTTTTTTTTTATATAATTTTTATTGTGCTTTAAGTGAAAGGTTACAAATCTGTCACATAAAAACATTATATACACCTTGCTACATACTCCCAGTTACTCTCCCCCTAATGAGACAGCCCGCTCTCTCCTTCCACTCTCTCTTTTCGTGTCCATTTCGCCATCTTCTAACCCCCTCTACCCTCTCATCTACCCTCCGGGCAGGAGATGCCAACATAGTCTCAAGTGTCCACCTGATCCAAGAAGCTCACTTCTCACCAGCATCCCTCTCCAACCCATTGTCCAGTCCAATCCATGGCTGAAGAGTTGGCTTCGGGAATGGTTCCTATCCTGGGGCAGCAGAAGGTCTGGGGGCCATGACCACCAGGGTCCTTCTAGTCTCAGTCAGACCATTAAGTCTGGTCTTTTTATGAGAATTTGGGGTCTGCATCCCACTGCTCTCCTGCTCCCTCAGGGGTCTCTTGTGTTCCGTGTCAGGGCAGTCATCAGTTGTAGCCGGGCACCATCTAGTTCTTCTGGTCTCAGGATAATGTAGTCTCTGGTTCATGTGGCCCTTTCTGTCTCTTGGGCTCGTAATTATCTTGTGTCCTTGGTTAGATTAAAGGTACTTTTAAAGGTACTTGAAAAAGTACCTTTAATCTACTGACTACTGAGATAATTAAGTTTAAAAAAAAAGTCTCAAATTAGAATTTATTCTAATTCTCTTGAGGGAAAACATGTTGCTTCCTTTGAGAAGAGTTTGTGTGAGACATCTGTCTTCCCTTTATTTTTTACTTAGTCTTTTTGGTTAGTAGTTTTTTAAGCATAGTTCACGTATGCTGAAATGTACAGGTTATAAAGGCAAAGTTCATTGATCTGCATAAATGCATATGCGCACAGTCAAGGTAAAGAACCTTTCTCCCACCCCAGGGAGATCCCCCCACCCCATCTAGTACATTTTATTGTGTGCTACCGGGCTGGTACTACATGGTGGAGAGTTTAGATTTTTGTCTTCAAGACTTGCGTTTTGTTCTGGCAGGCAGATAATTTACCAGTGGGTGGATCACTTTAATCTTGTCAAGGCTTGGTTTGGGGTTCTGTTAAGGTGGGAATAGAGTAGCCCTTACTGCATAGAGTGTGGTCCTCACTCGTCAGGTGTGCTACTTCTGGGTCTCATCTACATGCATGGGGTGTAGATGAGCAAATCCAGTCCTAGTGCTGTATGGCCTCCAGAGTCTCCATTTAGTTCTCAGCTGTTCCAGCCAAAGACCCAAACCTAAGACCCTGCACAGATTTCTGGATTTCCTTCTGTTCACATTTCCTTCCTCTTCAGTACTGTTTGCAAATTCCAGTTCCTTTAATAGCCCTGAACTATGTGCTTTGTGTGCTCCACCCTGCGAGGACAGGGCCCCTCCTTCTCTTCGCTGCAGTTTCGGAAATACCCCAAGAGCTGTGGAGAGTGTGGAGTCTGCCTGGAGTGTTTCTCCTCATGCAAGGAGCCCAGCTGATGTTCCCTGTGTCCTGTGCTTCGTATGTTTGGTTCAGCTTTGCTCTTTTTTGTAGCAGAATGGGGGTACAAGGCTGGTACCAGTTCTTATCCTGACCGACCCCAGAAGTCCAGCCTCTTGTGAAAAACACATTTCATTCTAACCAGATTGCCACACTGAGTAATCTTTTAGTAGTCTTAGCAGTTGCATGATTTAGGATGTTCTTCAGTTCATGTAGTCTTTTCTTAACCTTTCATTTCACGCCTATGTTAATGCAAGCCAAACTCGGGTCAGTCCCTCCACATCCTACACTCCCAGTCGTCACAAGAGGAGCTACGAAGATGACGAAGACATGGACCTGCAGCCCAATAAACAGAAAGAGCAGCATGCAGGCGCCAGAGAAGCAGGTAGTGTGTGCCAGCAGGCTTCCTGTAGGCTTGTGCTCTCTTGCAGTAGATTTGGTTCCACAGTTAATCGTTTTATAAATATAGCTCTAGACGTAAGAGCCAGCAGTGATGCGAAACCTTGCTTTCAAGCTTATCAGCATTACAGAAAGTTTGAGAGTTTTTGCAGTAGCGTTTGGTCAGGCTCTACTTGGCAACTGAGCCATTACTCATCACTTAGTGAGAAGTGGCTGCTCTGCTGTAAGTTTTTACATTCTCAGGGGGTTGTCTGAAAAAGGTCCCTTTACCCTCTTACTTATTTTTATCCCAATCTTAAGTAATATGACTGCATACTGGCTGTTGTTGGGTGTCGTCAAATTGGTTCTGACTCACAGCGACCCGACGCACAACAGAATAAAACACTGTCCAGTCCTGCGCCATCCTCACAGTCGTTGCTGTTTGAGCCCGTTGTTGCAGCCAGTGTGTCCACCCACCTTGTTGAGGGTCTTCCTCTTTTTCACTGACCCTCTACTTGGCTAAGCATGGTGTCCTTCTCCAGGCACTGGTCCCTCTTACCGTATAAACTCGCGTTATTGTATGTCTTTAAGGCTAAGGCATATTTTGATGTTTTTAAAATTGGGATGTTTTACATGAATATATACAAATGTAATCATATTCTTTTTCTCTCCCCACTTGCAAATGTTTATTAAACTCTTAATTTTGAGGTAAGTGTAGATTCACATGCAATTTTAAGAATAATACAGAGTGACCCCATATACCTTCCACCTGCTTCTCATAAAGGTGACATCTTGCATAATTAGAGTTTAGTACCATAAGCAGGAGATAAACATCAATGCAATTCACTGACTGACCCAGGTTTCACATTTTTACATGCACTCGTGTGTGTGTGTATTTACTGTGCACCTCCATCACGTGTAAATTGGTGTGACCACCACCACAGTCAGGATACAGAAGAGTTTATCACCGCAAAACCCATTGCTGTCAAGTCGATTCCAACTCATAGCCACCGTATAGGACAGAGCAGAACTGCCGCATAGCATTTCCAAGGAGCGGCTGATGGATTTGAACTGCCGACCTTTGGGTTCACAGCCAAGCTCTTGTAGCCCACTGTGCCACCGGAGTTCTCATCACCACAGGGATCCATCATGTTGCTCTTTTATACCCGTCCTCCCCGAAACCACTGATGTGTTTCCATCTCTATAATTTTGTCATTTCAAGACTGTTACATAAATGGAATCTTACAGGATGTAACTCTGGGGATTAGCCTTTTTCAGTTAGCATAATTCCCTTGAGATTCATCCAAGCTGTTGCATGTACCAATAGTTTGTTCCTTTTTATGCCAAGTGGAATTCCATGGTATGACAGGCTGTATTTCGATTCTGATGAGTTATCAGCCCTCAACTGTAACTGCTTCAGGTTTAGGGGCTCTCTGTTCATCATCTACGTATCTCTGACAACTAATCTGATTCCCGGTACATGGTGGGTATTAATAAATACTTGCTAAATGCATGTGTTGCTATGTAGCTTTACTCTGCTAAGCAGTAGGAGAAAGTAGGTCCTGTCAAAGTGGTTTTGTTGACCGCAGAGCGTGTTATTCCTTAGGTCAAAGATGTCAGTGTCACCTATTGAATATTAACTTTTAAAAGTAATTAACACAGAATTTGAGGGAATATGTTGCCATTTATGATAGGGAAAAAATCATTAAAATTTGGAGATCTTCATATTTATTTTCTTAAGAGTCAGAAGAGGGCTTTGTTGGTATTTGTTATTTCCTTAAAGACTGTAACAACTTGAGCCCTGTAAGTGCAGAAGCATCACTTAGCACCAACCTTGACAGACCCTTTAGGAGGTTGGTTTGTCCAGGAGTCCTTGGCAGTGACTAAGCACGGCGATACCCTCTGATTTTAGGGAGCGTCGGCAGTCTTCAGTGGTGTGGAGAGCCCAAACGTTTAGAAACCGAAGCTTCTACTGGACAGCAGCTCAGCTTCCTGAACCTGTCCTCTCCTTTTGATCTGAATTTCCCCCTGCCGGGAGAGAAAGGCCCTGCGTGCCTTGTGAAGGTAATAAACCTTTCACAGACTTACACATTGACATAGGTGTGTTGTGTGTATCAGAAAATAAAAAGGAGAACTCTTAGCATTGGCATTAGTTTCCTACGACAGCTGCTGTAACATTGCTACAAATTTATTGGCTTAAAACAACACACATTTATCGTCTTACAGTTCTGTAAGGTTAGAAGTCAGACACGGGTCTCATTGTGGTAAAATCAAAGTGTCGGCAGGACTGGCAGGAGAGAATCTATTTCCTTGATTTTCCGACATGTAGAGGCCACCTGCATTGTTGGGCTCCCCCATCCTCCATCTCAAAGCCACCAACATGGCATCTCTCTGACCATTTTTTATAGTCACATCTCCTTCTGACCACAGCCAGAAAAAAATGCTCCAATTTTAAGGACTGTGTGATTAGAGCAGGCCCACCCAGATAATCCAGAATAATCTTCCCATCTCAGTGTCCGTAACTTGATCACATACAGAGACTCTTTTGCTGCGTAAAGCAGCATTCACAGATTTCCAGGATTAAGACCTGGAGATCTTGGTGGGAGTAGGGGAGGGTGCGTTATTCTGTCTACCCCAGTGTTCCTAAAGAACCTAAGTGGGGCTGGAGCTGAAACAACTTTTTAATTTCTATGTACTCCCTTCCCATATCATTTATGAGTTGGAATGAACTCGATGGCAACGGGTCTGGGTTTTTTTTGTTTAATATCTACCTCATTTTTACCATTCTTCTTTCTCTTAAAACCCATTTCTCACTTATATATAAAATAAAAGAAAAAGCCTGTTCATAGTTTGTTCTCCTATCTTGCTTATTCTGTGTTTGTTTATTTTTATCCTGATAGGTGAACAAGTGATACTGAGTTTTAGAATTGACAGTTGAGAATTTCCCTTCTTAGGTGTTACGGTTTTGACTTAAATGTCACTTCAGTTCTCTGGCACAGGGCTGGCATTACCACTTTTCTCCTGCTGGCATGCTTCTATCAGTTGTTACAAAAGTCTATCATGACAGACAACTTTGACAGTTTGTTTTTTAATTGTGAAAACTCTCATTCTAAGACGGTGTTAATTCTCCTAATGTTACATAGCCTGTGGATAAGCCCAGAGTTCGTGGTCCTGGTTTTTTCCTCCTTTGGCCACACTTAATAGGTTTTGAGATAATGCCTGCTTCTAGTTCTCGCTGAATGTCATTCTTGGGAAAAGCCTTTTCTTTAAGGTAGTGTTGTGTATTGAAGACAGACATTGGCCCGGGAATCAGGAGTCCTCTGTTTTCGTTTTTGTCGCTCACTAGCAGAATGACTTTGGTCAAATACTGTATCTCTCTTGGTCTCAACTTATGAAAGAGTTGCTTTAGATGTCTGTAAGGTCCATTTCCTGATTTAAAATTCTAAGATATTACTTTAGCCTCAAGATTGCTATCTTAATTTTGTGTCATTTAGTCCTAACCACTTGATTTCACGTGGTCTCTTGTCAGGTCTATGAGGATTGGGATTGTTTCAAAGTAAATGATGTTCTTGAGTTATATGGCATACTGTCTGTGGATCCTGTGCTAAGTATACTGAATAATGATGAAAGGTGAGTCTGTTTTAGTTACTTCATTAGAGAAGCAGCTTAGGGTTGAGGTTAAGAGCATAGACTCTGAGCCAGTAGCCTGGGTTGGAATCCCAGTTTGGCCACTTATGTGACCTTGGGTTTAACCTTACTGTGGTTTGGTTTCCCCATTGTGAAGAAATGAGGATAGTTGTGAGGGTTGAATGATTCGTGTGTGCAAAGCATAGAACATTGTCCGACACATGGTAAGTGCTATGTAAAAGGTTGTCGTCGTCCTCATTCTCAAAGAAAGAGAGTAGTATCGATTTGTTACTCTGTGGAGTCAGTCCGTAAAGTCTGAAGATTAAAAATGTCTTAATTATTTGTTTCAGTCATCTCACAATAAGTCTGTCACCTGCTAATTTAGCAAATCTGAAAATTTCACATTTTCATTGCTTGTTCACTCACTACTCAAGGGGAGGTATCATATAAGAATAAAATTTAGGAAAAACAGTTAAGCAAGGTGAACGGATCCTCTGCACACTGAATAATAGCAGATGGCTTTTGAGTAAAAAACTGCAGGTTTTGAGATGTGCTTTGAAGTATTTGATGTCCCAGCTG
The DNA here is from genome assembly GCF_030014295.1 of Loxodonta africana. Taxonomy (NCBI): domain Eukaryota; kingdom Metazoa; phylum Chordata; class Mammalia; order Proboscidea; family Elephantidae; genus Loxodonta; species Loxodonta africana. The sequence continues at coordinate 15,385,608 of NC_087357.1, forward strand.
ATAGCTCAAGAAAGAATGTTTGTTTTGAAGTAACCTGATGCGTGACATACGATACCCCATTTCTTGCAAGGATAACACACTGAGTAAAAAATCTCATTGTTCTTAAAGAATGGGATACAGGAATTAGTATGTCGTAACCCGACCTGAGTAGGCTGAAATCTGTGACGTAATATTTTAGAATGAGGTGTCATTTTTGGTTAAGGAGAGTGGAAATGTCCTTGGCTTAGATTCTAATTTTATTTTGAGAGATGCGTATTGTTTTTGCATCTGTACAGCTGATGTATGCATAAAGTGAAGCTTTGCCGTCCCTCCACAGGGATGCCTCCTCACTCCTGGACCCAATGGAATGCACAGACTCCGCAGAAGAGCAGAGAGTCCACAGCCCTCCTGCCTCCTTAGTGCCAAGGATTCATGTGATTTTAGCCCAGAAGTTGCAGCACATCAATCCGTTGCTGCCTGCTTGCCTCAACAAAGAGGAGAGCAAACCCTGTAAGTGTCAAAGCCCAGTGGGCCACACAGTGTTGTCCTCAGTGTGTGGCCAGAGCTTTCTGTGACGTGCGCTCCTACTGGAATTGAAAGGCAGATCCTTAGTCATCAGACTCAGTTTCTCCAGTATCTCCGTTTCTTTGCGCCACTTTTTCTCTTAGAGTGTTTCTCTTCATTGAAATGTAGTAAAATGAAAGTATGAAAACTGTGTTATGTTTAAGATTGGCATCATCGACTAATATTTTACCGTAGTTTACACAAACAATGCACACCTTATGTGTTTGTTTGCCAGCTGTACGCCCCCCCACCCAGGTATTTTTCTAAGTGCAGTATGCTAATTTTTAACAACAACAAAAAAAAAAACAGTATGGTGGCACTTCTGAAAACACCTTGCAGGGAGGGGAGGGTGCAGTTGACAGGCAAATGTAGCGGGCGTGATTTGAGTAGAAATACATAAGTCTGCCTTGAGTCTTCTGCTAAATTATAATGTTATGTTCCATATAGTTATTCTTTTAACTAAAGACATGTGAGTTGAACTGGTGTGTGCGTTCTGACTCTGGCTCTCTTCCTTCTCCAGTTGTCTCAGGCTTCATGTCCGAATTGTCTCCAGTCAGAGCAGAGCTGCTTGGGTTCCTCACTCATGCACTCTTGGGAGATAGTTTGGCTGCCGAATACCTTATATTACATCTTATCTCTACAGTGTAAGTGCTTTATTCCTGATGGGAATTACGGAGGTTTGGTGCTTCATAGAACTTTGAGAAGAAAAGGAAGGTTTCTGAAGTCATTTCTGTGTCAGTTTATCAGGCTTCATCATCAGATGGTTTTCTTTTGTTCAGTGTTAACAAGCATTATACCTGATGACGTGCAGATTCTTTTTTTCATCTTTTCTCTGCATTTTGATTATGCCCCCTTAAAAAAATTTAGAGCCCAAATCAGATAGGGACCTGGGTGATGAATAAAATAAGCTACTTTATCCTGTCTGCATTCTATTTATACGTCCGAAGGCTCTTCTCACAACAGCGGAGGCACATCGTGTGCACACTGAACTTGAACGCTGGCTTTTTAGCACCACACCCTGTGACTCCAATGTATATCTGTGTGTTCAAAAGTAACATGTGCTTCTTTGATAAGTTCCAAGAGCATATAACAAAGATGATAGAAATCATGTGTAGTCTCACCACTTAGACATCATCTCAGCTTCCACGCTGATAACATGTTCATGTCACCTTTTTTGTTTATATGTATATACACCTACATGTATCTCGGTTATACTCTAAACACAGATGTTAGATTTTCCTAGTTTTTCTTTATTAATATGTATATTTGTATGTATATACACCTACATAGATCTCGGTTATACTCTAAACACAGATGTTAGATTTTCCTAGTTTTTCTTTATTAATAACACTGTGGTAAACATCTTTGTACTATGAATCATATTCTCCCTAGGATGGAACCTGAGACAGTAGCACGTCATGGTTGTGACTACAGTCTTTGGAACCAGAGTACCTGGTTTGGATCCTAGCTCTACCACTTCCTGGTTACGTGAACTTGGGCACATTGCTTAAAATTTCTGTGCCTTAGAATTCTCATCTGTAAAATAGAGATAAGAGCACCTTCCTCAGGGTGCTTGGGGATTAAGTAAGGAAGCATTTAAGAACTCAGAACAGTCCCCGGCACATCGCCGGCATTTTTGTCTGAGTGTTGGCTCTTCTTCTTATTGCCGTCATTCTGACAAATAACTGGTCAGGGTATTGCTGGCTTTATTTTGTAATGATAGTATTTAATGATATTTGCTTCTGGGGGGAAATACTTGAGTATCTTATTTTATTTTTAGATACACAAGAAGAGATGTTCTTCCACTGGGAAAATTCACCCTTAACTTGAGTGGCTGCCCACGGAGTAGTACGTTCACGGAGCATCTGTATCGGATTATCCAGCATCTTGTTCCTGCAGTAAGATCTATGTACAAATACATAGAGATATTATAAACCTAAGCATGTTTTAAAAATCCATTTATTTTGTCTTTTATTTTATCCAAATATTTAACTTTTGAGATTTTCATAGATAACATTTAAGGGGAAACGTAGCCTGCAGGGCTACATGATTTACAATGTACCCTCCACTTTTTCTCTGACTTTTCTTCTATCGCCTCAGCACACATTTCTGTAAGTCTGGCAACACAGTTGTAGTTGACTCACTGAAAATTACACTGTCTATTAGTGCCAGTCTGTGAAATTTGGAAAAATAAAAATTACTCTTCAAGAATATTTGAACAAGCCATTTGAGAATAAAGCAACTCATAGAGTCAGTGAAATTCTTGTTTGGGATATAGATACTGCTTTTGCTCCTAAGAGTCCAATAAACCATGAGACTCTGCTCTCTTGGAAACTTATAAAATCGGTCTTTCCATATAAAGCACAGTGTTTAATCACAAATATAAATTGTCTTGAAACAGGGAAAGTTAGTTTCTCGCTCATTATGATTTTCTCTTTGCAGTCTTTTCGGCTACAGATGACCATAGAGAACATGAATCATTTGAAATTCATTCCCCACAAAGACTATACGGCCAACCGCTTGGTCAGCGGGCTCCTGCAGCTGCCCAGCAATACTTCTCTTGTAATTGACGAGACTCTTCTGGAGCAAGGGCAGCTGGACACACCAGGTACGTGCACAGAGGTTTCCCTTCCATTGCCAACCTCCTGTTAAAGCCAGAGCCAATAATGACTTTAAAAGGATGTCTGTGGACAAAGATAAATTCACATCCCACTGATAGTTAAGGCTTGGCATATGGCTTTGATTAAAGTGTATATTGTAAACTAAATTGTGTATACCGAGCATGTTTTTTAATAATATTAAGAAAATAGTGTAAGAATGGAATAAGGAAGCAGCAGGTAGCCTTTTGAAGGAGATGTTGTCTTTAGTCATCTATTATCTCAAAAGAGAAGTGGAGAAAAGGTCTAATAAAACATTTTGTACCTCCCATTGTAAAGTTTTAAAAATTTTTCAGAGAATTTATAAAGAAAATATTAGGTAGATCAGATGGTTTAAATTAACCTCAAATGTAGAACATGTTATGCAATCCTGAGAAAAACTGCTTTACCTGTGCTTCAGTGGGAAGAACTGAGAAGATACTTTGCTGATCATAATAAGCTCAGTAGGTAAAAATAACGTACACTGGGTACCTTTAAGACAGATGTGAATGAATATAAAAATAGCCCTGTCATAGTATTTAAGCCATGTGAACTGAACCACCTAGAAAGTAATCATATTTATTGGGAATTTATTTTATGCCTGGTTGTGTGCTAGATAGTAGATTTTGTGGGGTCCTGGCCTCAACAATTTCTAGCTTGACTGATATTTTCTGTGAAGCCTGTTGCCTAATGAAAGCTTAGCTTAGCTTAGTGATTTGGAGGCAACTGGATAGTGCCTTTATTAAAGCAGTACAAATCTCATGTCTCAGATTCATTGTCAGCAAAACCAATTTGTTTAGGTGATTAAAATCAAATGACTAAGAAATGATTCTCGTTTTTCTAGGCGTTCATAACGTGACTGCTCTGAGCAACCTGATAACTTGGCAGAAGGTGGATTATGACTTTAGTTACCACCAGATGGAATTCCCCTGCAATATCAATGTTTTTATCACTTCAGAGGGGAGATCTCTCCTCCCGGTAGGATGAGTCATTTTAAAATGGAGGGGGTTACGTTGGAAAGATACCTACATTTTCGTTTCCTTTCTTGGTACTGTTGAGTGTTAATAAGTTACCTTTGTTTGAAAATTGTGGCCCTTGTGTATTGATAAGGGAATCAATTAGTTTCTGCCTTGGGATAAAAATCTTGTATCTACCAAGAACCACGTTATCAGCAAATCAATCGTAAGACAAGCCAAATTGTGGTCAGCAGAAACTCCCGTATCTAGAGATACAATGTAGAAGCTGTCCGTAAATTGGAAACCCTGGTGGCGTAGTGGGTAAGTGCTACGGCCTCTAACCAAGAGGTTGGCAGTTCGAATCTGCCAGGCACTCCTCGGAAACTCTATCGGGCAATTCTACCCTGTCCTATAGGGTCGGTATGAGTCGGAATCGACTTGATGGGAGTGGGTTTGGTTTTGGTGTTTGGTCCATAAATTGTCTGATTAATAGCATTTTCTGCCATTCTTAATTTATATAATAGTTTCATTTTAAACGTCCCTCATCCTTTGGTAATTATTTGGATGCTTTATTGTGCAGTCCTCCAGTAATCATCAGTGGCTTTGTCTAGTCTGATAGTCTTTAATTCTGAGGATGATGAGACATACTCCCAGTTGTTTAAAAGGTGTTTATTTTGTCTGTATAGTAGTGTCTACCTTGATTTATGAGAAACAAAGCCTGTGATTAAGAATGAAATGGCCCAGTGCTAAGTTTTTCTGCAGGAAAGTGTGATTTGCTGTATGTATGTGGTTTCTAGAAAAGTACTTCAATAAGAAGTACTTGATTAAGGAAACATTTTAAGTGACCGAAAAGCAGCTAACATTTCTCTCTTTATTGCTAGTTAGAGCTCCCGTAATCAATATTAAAAGCTGATCCCTCCCAAGTAATAAATGGTATTTCTAATTCCCCCACGGTATTGACAGAGATGATACATCTTCCTGAAATTTTAGATTAATTTAGAAACTTGAAAAATACTGTGTACTGTTTCTCTTTCCAGGCAGACTGCCAGATCCACTTACAGCCACAGCTAATCCCCCCAAACGTGGAGGAGCACATGAATAGCCTTCTCTCCGCGGTGCTGCCTTCTGTGCTGAATAAATTCCGGATTTATCTGACTCTCTTGAGATTCCTAGATTACAGCATATCTGATGAAATAACCAAGGTATGTTTGGGTTGAAATAAAGAATTTCCTTGTGTTGAAACAATTTGCATTTACTTTAATTACTGATAAAACAATATTGCTATTTTCTGTATGCCATGTCTTTTTGTTCTGTTTCTCCATGATTACCTTCTTTCGTTTGAAACAGATGTTTTCTAGTGTACCATTTTAATTGCCTTGTTTATTCTGTAATATTCTTTCAGGTGTTTTTTTTTTAGTGTTTGCTCTGTGGATTGCAATTAATATCTAAATATGTAACAATCTAGTTAGGATTAAGGCCAATTTAATTACAATAGTATACAAAAACTTTGTTCCTATATAGTTGCATTACCTCACCTTTATACAGTTTATACTCATCAACCCAGATTTGTAATGATTGCTTAATGCAGTTGTCTTTTAAATGAGAAAAAAAAGTTATAAAAAAGGGATTGGTGCTGTCTTTTATATTCACTTATAGTCACCTGTATTAGTGCTCTTTATTTCGTGATGTGGATGAAAGTTACCGTCTAACATCCTTTACATCTCAACTGAAGAACTCTAGTATTTCTTTATGGCAGGCTGACTAGTGACAAATTCTCCTTTTCAGTTTTTGCTTCTCTGGTAATGTCTTAATTTCGCCTTCATTTTTCAAGCATAGTTTTGCTGGATATAATAAAATCTTGGTTTCTAGTATTCAGTCAAGGGGCGTCAACGTGTGACTTCCTTTCCTTACAAAAAGGCAAATGTCTTTTCCTCCTAAGAGGTAGTTTTAAAATCCCCTTCCTCTTGCCGCAGGCGGTAGAAGATGACTTTGTGGAAATGCGCAAGAACGATCCCCAGAGCATCACTGCTGATGACCTCCACCAGCTGCTCGTTGTCGCCCGGTGAGTGCTGTGTACAAAATGGGATTTTTCAGTAAGCTCTGGATGATTTTCCTAATTGATGTAGCAGTTAACTGAGGCAGACTTCTAACATTGGAAATGAACTTTTTCCTTTTAAAAAACACCTTAGGAAAGGGCTTATTGCAGGGGATTGTGTTTGGCTGGTGATCACTACAGTGGAACAGGTGTGCTGCTTCTCCAAGCCTTAAAGGGTGAGCGGCCGTCTCGATCCAGCTCTTAACAGATTCCATCTACTAACTTGGCTCCTGACTCCTCTGTATCTACGGAAGCTCGTCTGCTAACGTGAGCTGTGTCTTTCAACAGTGTTCCTAGGTCCGGCCTTAACCTCGTCTCCATCTCCCTATTTCACACCAGGTTTCTGTCTCTCAGCGCCGGTCAGACGACGCTGTCACGAGAACGATGGCTAAGAGCGAAGCAGCTAGAGGCTTTAAGAAGAACCAGGCTTCAACAGCAGAAATGTGTGAATGGAAATGAACTTTAAAGATGATACCTATGAAAACTAACGTGCAAATTATGGCCACCATTATTGTAAAATTCAAATATCATTTATACCACAGTGTTTTGTAGATAATTTGTATTAAAAACCAATGACTTCCTGAAATCAAGCCTGGTAACATCTGAAGTTTATATACTGTTCAGTAAGAGCTTTTACCTTACTGATTTTATGGAGCTTTTGAAGTTTGTTTTATAATTATATAAATTAGTAATGTACAAAAATGTATTTGATATTAAAGTTTACTATTGATAATGTTGCAGATTACAGCATTTTCTTAGCTTCAGCTTAAGTTATAGGTGACTCTTAAAATGCTAATGTTAGCTAGCTTCATTTGAAGGAAATTGATGTGATTTCAAAAAGTCAGAGGAATTATTCACTTCAAACTTGTCTTTCCAATTAACAGTGGTCCTGAGTGTTCAGTGGTCAAAGTTTGGGATGTGGGGTGTAGTTGATTCACATGATTATAGTCAAGGTTATGAGAAATTCTCCAGTATTATTTCCCAAATGTTTGACCACATAAGTTTTTTCCATGTAGCAGCTGTTTAATAGTAAGCAAAAGTAGTCTTTTACACTCCAGTGGTTCCCAGACTTTAGAATTTCATGGACCAGTAATATTTCCAAGATTTTTTTGGACAAGATGGCCAATTTGTTTTGCCAAGTAATCTGAAATAAGGAAGTCACTGTGTATTATCAACTTTTTTTCATAAGAGGATAATCTCAGAATAAAAGGTAGTCCTTTAGATGAAATAAATGTAGCTTTTTGGGGGGAAAAAAACCATTGTCCTTATTTCCTCATTTCACCCAATGTATTTGGGAACCACTCAAGGGAGTGCTGCCAACTTTAAAAAAAAAAAAAGGCCCTCTTTAGAAAAAAAGGTTTTCAATTATTGATGTCATTTAGTTGCTTTGGTGATTGTATGAATTTTGAACTTTTTACCTTAGTTCCAGATGTGTTAGATCAAGTGACATTATCTGCTAGTTCAGTAATGGCCTGAGACAAGGTAGGTTTTCCCCAGACCAATTAACAGTTTTAATATAAGTTTGCAAAAGAACAAAAGTATCATTGCCCATAGCTAGAAAGCAAGTTAATGATACTCTAGAGTATAACTGTGGTAACAAGAAATCTTTGGAAAGGTTAGAACATTACTTTTTCTAAGCTATCAATTGTATATAAGATAAATTTTTAATCAGTAGTTTGAGTTGAAAACATCAGAAGTCAATTACATGATTCCTTAAATTTTTTCCTGTAAGGCCTAAACTGACACTGCTAACCAAGGGAACAGGGTCAGCCTTGAAAATCAAGGAATTTGTTATGCCTCATGAACTGAAATGAAAATTACTAATTGTCTAACAATGTTAACTTTTCCTAAACTCAAATCTATTTTTATAAACAAATGTAAATAATCTGTTTATACTTAGAATTCTAACTGGTTTTCATTTTTATAACGGGTAGACTAGACCTTAAACTTTCAGAAATAAAATGAAGGCTGAACTGGATTTGTGAGAAAATTCCTTTTCTACAACGGGCCTAGAGCAGATTAGTTACCAGTGTGTTTGTTGTGCCAATGTGAACTGTAACTTACCAAAGAGAAGAGAAGAATGTGCTTGGTCTTGCAGAAGAGTTCCCTTGGAAGGAGAACTGGTTCCTCTTTCAAATAAATAATAAAACTTCCCAAATTACGAGTACCTGGGGCTGTTTCTCGTGAATTACAATACTCGGCATACAGATCCCACGGGATGCTATTTGTCCTCTTGATGGAAACCCATTCCCAGATGCTGTGCGAGGTACCGGGATGTGGCCTCCTATTACTTTGATGGGAGCTAAGTGTTGCATTCAGATAATTTTAGTTTTTAAAAAACCTCTTTGGAACTAATTTCTGTAGAACTTTAAATGCATTATTTTATCACATGATCTTGGCTTATGTTTTCTCTGATGTTGTGAACACTTAAATACATTCCAGACCCAGAGGAACAGGTGAGAGGAGAATAAAACATGCAGTTTCAAATGCCTGCATTCTAAATCTGATACTGTGATCTATTTCATCATTTATAAAGTCATAAAAACACTTCAAAGGAATAAAAAATATGGAATGGTTGGGATTAAGTGTTCCGTTATAGTAAATTCCTTCATCTGAGTTAAGACCAAACCCTTTAAAATGTTACTCAAGTAATTCTCATACATACTGTCACTTTAAATTACAATGGTACTTTATTTTAAAGTCACAAGACTTGACACTTCAAAAAAAAAGGTACCACTAATAAATTACAAAGTGGAAATGCTTATCAGAGTTACAACAGACGTAATGTTTAGCTGAGAATCACTTCAAACAGAGTAAGCTCTGAAGATACCAGACACACCAACCCTTATTTGGAATACGATGTGCTGCCGCCTTACTGTAGGGGCTCACAGGAGAGGCACGGGTTCTACGTGGTCAGGATTCTGGTCATAAAACCAGTTTGAGCACAGCTGTGCTTCAGACTAAATACTCTATAGTTGTAATAGTCTACCCAGGATATTGAGGAATGTCCCTGGAAAATTAAAATTTGACGATTTCTTTCTATAATTACCAGGAGCCAATATAGTCTTCCAGAAAACAGCAGGACTAAATTTAATACGATGCTGGTATAAACTCTGGTTTACGTCTGACAAGTCTTACTGCTTTTGTACTGTGGGGTGTGCAGGTTGCAGAATACGTTTGTTCACACAAGCACATGTTTCTCGACAGTACTGTCAGTAACCCTCAACTCTTCACAGGAAATGGTTAAGCCATCAGAACCAGTAGTTTTTTTGGATTCAGATGTTTTCTATACTAGTAACATTTTAGTCACTAAAAACAAAATGTATTACCTACCTTGCAGAGGTACTAAATAAACCGACAACAGAACAAAAGTTATGAAAAACACTAATCCCCTAAATGTGTCCATGCCCATCCTTTGTGTCTACGTCATACGTCCCACCCCCCCACCCCACCCCCCGGTCCAAAAAGGTTCAAGTCACATCCCAAAGTGACCTGTTTCTGAATTCCTTTCAAAGGGACAGACTGCTTTGTAGTGTGTAAGCTACTCAGATTTACATACTCTCGGACAATGCACTTGTCATCTCAGCTGTCCAATGTGGAAATCTGCTCAGGTTCAGACTCCTTTTGAAACTTTTCCCAGTAAACAGAATTTGTGATCCCTAGATTTCAAAGACAGTACAAATAGCAACAGGCTAATACATGAAACCACGTTCTTTTGGATTAAATGAAAGCCACAGGATTCTTTATGGCTGAAAACTAAATCTGAATTATTCGTGTCTGGCATTGTGTAAACATGTTTTTAAGTTCATTTTGCTGGACTTCATTAACCACTTCAGGTTCTGCAGGACTCTTCTGAACTTTCGCCACTGCCAAGTTTATCCCATGCGTTAATCCAGCTTGGGTAATACTAGCAACCTGGACCATGGAACTCCTGATCTTTGCAAAGGGGGACACTGCTCTGCTGCTACTGCCTTCTGAAGGAGAAGGAGTTACATGAAGCCCTGTCTCAAGTTCAAGCACTGCGGGTCCAGAGCCTGGGGTCTTCTGAGATACGACTGAATGCACTGATTCAACTGACAAAAACTGCGGGCCTTTTGCAGAAAACGACACGTCTAACTGAGATGGTCGAGAAGGTGTCTGCCCCATTGCTTCTAGTTGGGTTTCTTCATTAGAAACTTGACTGGTCACTTGATTTCCTTCCTCAGTAGCCTGCTGACAAACAGACTTGGTGTCCGATGGCTGGGTCATTTTATTTTGTGCATCTTGTACAAATCTGTAGCAATAAATATCCACAGGCTTGGCAAAGCCAGTCAATGCGTTTATACGGTCAGCAGAAGGACTTTTCTTCAAAGGAGACTCATGGCCTTTCACAAGTCCACTTCCATGAGTGCCAGTAATCTCTGAAGGAACATGAATACTAATATCAGTGCTGCTTACAGACTGGGATCGACTGCCTAACCGAGGTGCTGAAGCAATAATACCACAACTGGGGAGAACATAGTCCGCTGGCCCCACGTTCTCTAAGGAATCAGCCAGCTGCCTGTCTTCATCAGACTTGGAATTTGTTAGGAATTCATCGGAGTGATATGAGTCATTATCAGAAGACATCTCCCCATCGGACTCTGCCTGGTCTTTACTATCCATCATGCCTGTATTTTCCATGGTTTCAAGGCTACTGTCTGATTTCCAAGGATTTACTTTTAAGTTTGGTTTTAGAAAGTTAACTTTCATTTCAGGTTTTCTGAAGTTTCCTAGCTTTCGTAGACTGCCGATATTTACGTTGGATTTTGTCTGTTTTACTTTCTGATTTAGAGATGAAAATTTGCTCATTAAAAAATTCCTTCCTTGGGCCAAAGAGCCTTGGTTTTGAGATCTGATACCAATGATGTCTTCATGAGGTTTACTGCTCTTCCTGTAAATTAAAAGTAAAAAAGTTCATCCCCCAAGGAATCTATCAGTGCCAATTACTAATGGAAGTGAAAACTCTGCTTAAAACTGCTTCCAATTTTTTGAAAACAGTGCACTGCTAATTGATAAACTTGGGTAACTCAGTTGAATCTACAACAGTGTTGTCCAATAGAAATATGTGAACTATACATGTAATTTTAAAATTTCTAGTAGCCACATTAAAAACAAACAAACAAAATCAAACCTCCTGCCGTTGATTCTGACTCATAAAAACAAACGGGTGGGATTAATTTTAGTAACATTTGATGTAACCCAATATACCCAAAATATTATCGTTTCAACACTAATATTAAAAAATGATTACTGAGATATTTTGTATTTTTTTTCTTTTTCTCAAGTCTTTGATTACAGCATACCTGAATTTAGACGAGCCACATTTTAAGGGCTCCAGAGCCACATGTGGCTAGTGGCTGCTGCTCTGGGCAGCTCAGGTCTAGCACCTCCAGAATCTGTAACTGGCACAAAGGTACCCCTGACCAGATGGAAATCTATGGCATCGTAACTAAAGCTGTGCAGACGCATTCTAGGGGTGGGGGGGTGTGGGTGTGTGTACGCGCATGCACGTCTGTATCGGGGGGGATATGAATTCCACGTCCTAATACTGTTCCCCGTAGGTTAACTGAATTTACATTAAAAGATGTGAGATACTTAAATAACTAATCTTAACGTCTTCTACTCCTTTGGTGTTCCTCTCATCATATCTGTGAGAAAAAAAATCTCAGTGTGTCTCATTATAAGTAGTTCTAGAACGAATCAACTTTGTATTAATGTAAGTTTCTTGTGGAGAAACCTGTCCACTACAAGCTGAATTGCAAAAGAGAACAGTTTAATGTTTAAGCTGTCTGATGAGGAATGAGCTGAGTATTTCAATGCTGAAAGTGGTATGGAGACATGCCTGAAAGCCATGTGGTTTTGGCCAAGCTTTCTTCCTCCACGGTTTTCTCTGGTAGAGCCCAGTAGATGAGAAGAGAAAGGCTGGCCTTCCAAAGGCCCCCAACACATTACCATAATGTGACCTTCCCCCTTCACAAATATTTTTAAAGAAGTAACACTCTGGGTAATAGTATCTTTATTCTTGGGAGAGATTCAAAGTAGTATACTCACCTTTCAAGTTTTTTTTCGATTACAGGTACCTCCAATCCCATGGCTTGCTTGGTGATCTGCAGCATCTCTGCAATGCACTGAAGGGTATCTGAAACCCAAACGTAACTGATGGCCACTTTCTCCAAAACATACTCCAAGAAATTAACACAAGAGTAGAGAACAAGAGAACCAAATCAACTGGAATTAAAACTTTGTTCTACTTCTATGTTTTGATCAAAGATTCTATAGAAGAATCCTGATCAAAAGGGAGAAAATGTGAACAGAATTTCAAGTTCTCATGGAATCCAGACTTTCTGGAGTCATGGAGGTTGGATGAGTCCCCAAAATTTTTGCCCTGAGATAATCATTAAACAAAAAATATCCCCTGAAGTCATCTTAAAAGATCAAACAACAGTTTAGGTTAATTAGTAAAAAATGTCTGCCTTGAGCATTGTGTACTATTGAGATCAATATGGGATCGAATCGACAACAGCAACTCAAAAGATCAGACAGGAATCTTGGGGTGTTGTGAGTTTATGTTAATATAAGGGCGGAACAACTTGGAAAAGGAGGGTGAGAATGGCCGCACAACTTAAAGAATATAACTGATGCCACCGAATGGTATATGTAGAAATTGTTGAACTGGTATTACTTTCTGCTGAGTATATTCAACAACAAAAGATAAATTATTAAAATGTCAACAACTTTGTTCTACTTCTTGTTTGTTACAAGTTTTGTGCTGGGTGCCAAGGCAATAGCAGTGCATCAGATAGGTAAGGTCCCTGACTACTGCCCGAGAGAGAACATGTGGTGGGAAACGCCCTGATGCCCAAACAACTCCTTACAGAGTCAAACACACTGAGAATTTCCATTATAGATTTCCTTGCCCCAAACTACAAATAATCCCCCTATGTTGCTGGGAACAGAGTTGCTGCTTTGAAGACTGAAACCACAAATACTATTCCCCTGAATCAGTCCTTCAGTCAGCAATGGTGTGTAACATCCCCAATCCCACCTGTGCTTAGAGTAGACTCTTCATTACCTTTTCCATCCTCTTCTGGATTGCGCATCACAGCTCTCAGTGTGTGGAAATAGCCACTCGTTTCTTTGTATTTGTAGTGCAACCGCATGCAGGAGAACTTTGGCTTACCAAAAAGAGTGGGTTCTGGACCTAAAGACCCAAATGAATATGTGTAAAGTTACATCTTTCATATAATATTCACTTTCTCTTCTATTATCTTCAAAGGACCAACATACGTTCATCAATTAGGTATTTGGCACCTTTTTCTTCATGACTTAAACCAGAGCACACAAAACATAAGCTTATCATAACCATTTGTGTTAATGAGGATACAAATAAAATTTCTTCTTCAATCTCAAATATTTAAACTTTCTTGATCCTGGGGTTAATCTTCACAAAGTGAATAATAAAAGGATTCCAGTTACTATTATTAAACTAAATCCATCACTAATTTCTAAAAAACAGAACTGAAGCCTTAAGACATAGACTGTAGTTATCTCTCTCTCTAGCGCTAACAAGATATTGTACCGTTTGCTTAAATAACGTGACCACTTCTTAAAAAAGAAGGAGCATTTTTTTTTTCTATGACTTGGATAGTATACTAAAATTTACCTATTTCTATTTTTTCCAGGTCTCTGAGACTTAGTCGTTGATACTGGCTTACTTTATCAACTTCATCATCATAACTAGATAAAAAGGGAGTAAAAAGAGGATTAAAATCAAAAGCATATTTGGCTCGTCAGCTGAGGTATAATAACAACAAATTACTACACAGTTAAAATAACAAAGTCTTCCACAGCATAACACATTCTGGAGTAATAAAAGAGTTAAGCATGTAAGAAATACTTTAAAGGCTAGATGAAAGAAGGATATCATATATAGTTCAATAACTAGAAGAAAATCAGCTTATAGATCTTACAGTAAAAGAAACCAATTACAAGGCAAAAATAATTTGTTTCATAAAAATTTTTATGGAGTGAAAATCAACAAACCTAAAAGGAAGGCAACACATACACATGCATAGAATGCAAGTATGTATCTGTGACTACTTCGGCAGGTAAATATGATATCCAAAATCAAGAATGAAAAATCCACTGATCGATGACAGCAGCCACCTGGGCCAACGACTAAAGAAATGAGAGCTCACGGTAGACAAAAAAAAGTGAATATTCGCTTAGAAAAAAACAGTAACACCGGCATCTGGTAAGGCTTCGAGGCACAAGTGCTTGCATTTTGTTGGTGGCATTGTTAACTGGCAGTCTTTCTAGAGCTCAGTCTGACAATGAGTCATGAAAGTCATGTAATCCATCATACCCTTGTAACGAAAGACATGCACACGTACATGTCTGCAAAGACAGCTGCGTCATTCACAATAGCAAAAAAACTGGAAATAACTCAATGCCTAACAATGGGAGAATGTTTAGCTATAGTAATAAAACAATAAAATATACGGCCGTTAATAATAAAGATATATAGGATATATCAAAAAGCTAAGAGACACATACGAAATAATACTAAATGCTAAAAAGAACACAACACTGTTTGAACCCAGTGATTATATAACTCTAAAATCACATTTTCAAACTAATAAGGATCTTAAAGAATAATTTAACAGTTACATCAGGTAAAAGAGTTCAATGAAGTTTTCATAAAATGGCAAAACTAGACTCTTAGGCTTTTTTTTTAATGCTGTATGTTCTCAAAAGGAAACTTATTCAAGTTTTTAAAAAGGAACAAATTAAAAGCTTTAAATGAATAAGCCACTTACTAAGCCACGTAGTAGGCAGAGTTAGAAAGCAGTAACAGCACATCCACGTCTCTGTGAGTAGCATCAATGAGGCTAAACAAACATGACACAGGAATGAAATATTTTCATCTGCATTTCTGCCAAGCGTATTTCTACAGCAGAGCCACTTACAACAAAAGATTGGCCAGAAAAAATATATAAAGAAAATCAAATAATCATTAAGTGCTCATTAGGTTAAATGCAGTATCATCTACCCATCTGAAAACTTAAAAAATTAATAAAATATGAACAGGACTTAAAAAGTGGGGAGAAGAGGGAAAGAACTGGATTGGAAAGGGGGTAGCCAAGGAGGAGGGGGGCCAGAGGGTAAACAGGATGATGCGGTGGGGGGAGATGGGAGGAAGGAAAAGATATGGCTGAGAAGGGAGGAATCAACTAGAAAATTCTCTCACATTATCTAAAACTTCAAAATAACACTGTGTACTTAGGATATTTTTACACGCCTGTACAATGCATCTTTTGAAAGAATTTTGCATAGATAATATGTGCATACGTGGAACAAGCCCAAGCTGCTTTTGCATTTTTCTCACTACAGATTTATTTACTTGGCTTTCGAGGAAGAGCTAAACATTTCCATATTCTAAGTTCATTTTGCCATATTTGTATCCATTCTGAAAATCAAGCATCAGAAAAGGGTTAGAAATCAGGTTAAGAGCTGAGAACCACTAAACCAAAACTACAGCAAAATGAACATCCTTTTAAGATTACTAATAAGAAAATGGCCAAAGTAGAAAACCCACAAATAATCCACAGATAACACAGGCAGAATTTGAACTCAAATGAAACTTTTAATCAATTACTAATCTAACATCAATTAACAGCCTTTTTACCAAAATGTGGAAAATACACTGGCCTCAAAATTCCACTGCAAGAGTGGACATTTCTGCCTCAGGATGTCATACGCATTTGCCAGGTCTTATCAAAACACTAGTGGAAAACAGCAGGGAAAAAAATCACTTGTGGATGGAATGTAAACCCATAGTCAATCTGCGTGAAAATGAGGTCACTGTTTAACTGGAGGAATTTACCAAGACCTTAAACAGCAGTTTCCTACATTAGCAGCAGTTTGGGACAGCAGAACACTTCCCAACACAACCTAAACCTGAAATAACAAGTTCACCTTACATTTTCTGCCACTAGACCAAAAAATACAACGAATGGGGGCACTTAGACGCCAGAATCTGGTAACACACAGGTCACTTATAGGATCCAAATTCTGAGCACTAAGTTCATCAATCAGCGGGAAAAAGAACGCCATAAATGCACTGATCCTGGCAGCTTCCCTGATAGTAACTGAAAATCCCACCGTAAAAGGGAATTTCGTTTTGTATGTTGATACTTACGTGCACACTGAAAACTGCTGCTTGAGCCAGGCCGTAAAAATTACATCACGACACATCGTTTGGCACGAAAAAATTAAACTCTAATTACAGTGTTACTTTCACAAAATTGAGCTTCCTATTTTGGCATGAATATGTACATCAGTCAAACATGATCCTCAGTCAAAAACATTAAGTCCCTAACGAAAAGGACACGTTAACACAGGTCGCAAAAGATCAGCACCCCCCATTTTTACTGACGTCTCAGCTGCAGTAAATACTGATGTCCCCCTCCCCAACTACCCCTCCCCGTTTAAAAAAAAAGTTTTTTAATAAGAACAAGAAAAGAAACAGAAGACACCCCTTTAAGTCCTCCCACCCCCCACGCCTGCAGCTCGGAGAAGCTGCTCTACTCGTTTTTGTTTTCCCGCCAGTGGGGCAAGCCTTCCTTCCACACTATGAAGACGAAAACGGCCAGCACCACATGAAGCCCCACCACTGCGACGATGGTCGCGTAAAAGGCGCTGTCTTCGGGGGACATTAACATGAGACTTTGGAAAAGGAGTAATTTACAGGAAAAATATAGCCCCACAGGAACTTTGACCATAAGTCCTGCAAAAAGGAGGAAAATCTTGAAAGTCATAGCCAGCACGCCGTCGGACTTGGGCTCGGCGGGGCGCGGGGCCGCAGGCGGATGCCTGTGGGAGCGCGGCATCTCGTCAGGCTGTCAGTCGGTCCGTCCGTCGATGCGTCGAAGCTCAGTCTGGAAGCCGCCCGCACCCTGCCTCACGCCTGCGGCGAATGCGGCGAATGCGGCAACTGCGACGCGGCAGCGCCAAGTCACGCCCAGGGGATGCGGCTGGCTTCCGGCCGCCCACTTCCGGCCGCGGCTAGCGCACAGTGCGCATGCGTGGCCCCCACTGCGCATCGCTCATACTGCGGAAGATGCGGACCCCAGACCCTGCGGGGGTCAGCGCCCGGGGGGCCGCACCCTGCTCCCGCGAGAGCTCGAGGGGCCGCGGGCAGGTGGCTGGGGGCGACGCGGCCGGGTCTGTGCCCTGCACGGAGACGGGGCAGTGAGCGCAGCTGGTGCCCGCCTACTGCTCACCTACAGAGTAGAAAAGGCTTGGTGGCGATTCTGAAGGGCACCCTACAGTACTTCTGATTTCCTTTCAAGTTTAGGATTTCCTCTTTCCGCTCCGTAGCGCACCGCCAGGAGTGATCGGATGTGATTAAAGTCAGCGATTTTCCTGTGGTGACGGGGCTGGAGGTGGGGGCGAGGGAGGGATGAGGAAGGGAAAGGACATGAAAGGGCCCGAGAGGGGCTGTCTAAGGGGGCACGATGAGCTGTGCCCCGCGTTGGGAAAGAAAAACAAGTGGGACCCCGTATCATGACGGAGGGAAGAAGCCAAGGGAGCTGCGAGGAACCCGCGGCTCCGCTGGTCTCGGTGCTGGACAGTTCCCGCTGGAGCGCTGGCAGGTGAACCCCGGCTTCCAGGGCTTCTAGGGCGCTGCTGGATTCTGGCTGCGGACCTCTGAACCGCTGCACCACCAGGTTCCAGTCTTCTGGGCGTCGGCAGGAATATCTGTAAAATGCCTGCCGTAACTCTTTTTTTTTTTTTAAAACAGGTATTCTAAACAGGGCCAGGACTGCCGTGAGGTAAGCAAGGGCACTGGCCTCTGGTGCAAATTTAAGGGGGCACCAAAAACCTCTCACCAACAGAAATAAATGTTAATGCCATGTTCTTAAAAATCAGAATAGCAAAAAAAAAAAAAATCCATGATGAACAAAGTATCAAAAATTTAAATAAAGACAGGATTTGACCCTGCACTTGTGCAACCCTGCCTCACTCACCTCACCCTAATCCCAGCCAGTTAAAATAGAAATTATTTATAAAAACACAGCCCAACTCAAGAACAAAGCACAACTCAATTTTAAAAACAGGCAAAGAATCTGAATGGACATTTTTGCAAAGAAGATATACAACTGGCTGACAAACATAGGAAAAGACACTCAACATCATTTGTTATTACCAAAAAATTAAAAAAAACCCAAACTCACTGTCGTCAAGTCGATTTCAACTCATAGCGATTCTACAGGACAGAGTAGAACTGCCCCACAGAGTTTCCAAGGAGCTGCTGGTGGATTCAAACTGCTGACCTTTTGGTTAGCAGCTGTAGCTCTTAAGCACTATGCCACCAAGGCTCAAAATCACAAAGACATATACCAGTTTACATCTAGGATGGCTATAATGCAAAAAAAAAAAAAAAACAAGATAACAAGTGTTAGAGAGATTTGGTGATACTGGAACCCTCACACATTGCTGGTGGAAATGTAAAATAGTGCAGCCACTGTGGAAAACTGTGTGGCAGTTTCTCAAAAGGTTAAACCAGGGCTTACAAACTGGTTTGAACTGCTTCAGTCATAGCCGACGAAGCAAAATCGGAACAGACCCAAATTTACCCAAATTCTAAAAATTTGGGTGAAGCAGACCAATAATTCACACAAAAAATTGCAAACAAGTGTTCACAGCAGCATTATTCACAGTAGCCAAAAAGTGGAAAAAACCAAAATGTCCATCACTGAATGAATGAAAAGCAAAACGTGGCCTTATCCATATGATGGAACATCACCCAGCCATACAATGCATGAAGTACTGATGCATGCAGCAACATCCGTGGAGCCTGAAAACATTATACTGAGAAGCCAGTCACAAAAGACCATACATGATTCTATTTATACGAAATTCCATAGAGACGGAGAATATAACGTCATATGGGAATGTGCTCACGAGGAACCTGTACATGGATCTAGAGGCGGTCATTTGAATAGAACAAGGGGATACACTGCAATCTAAAATTGGAAAGGTGTGCAGCAGGATTGTATCCTTTCACCTTATTCAATCTATATACCAAACAAATAATCCTTGAAGTTAGACTATGGGAAGAACGCGGCATCAGGACTGAAGACACATTAATAATCTGCGATACATAGATGACACAACCTTGCTTGGTAAGAGTGAAGAGGACTTGATGCACTTACTGAAGAAGATCAAAGACCAACAAAGATACGGTGAAACCTAGGTGAAATTGTGCACTACAGACTAAAGTGAATACAAGTAAGCCTGTGCGTACCTTCTTTACTGGTTAATCCAACCCTGCCTTTTATTCACTTTTATATAAAAACTACCTTACATTTAATTGTTCTTTCAACCTTATTTTGTGGCCCTTTTATTAAAACCACAGTGTATAAAAACAAGAAAAGATCTAAGTAGACTGTTTTATTTTCAAAGCTTGGTCTAGAATTTTCTGAAGTGTTTCTGATTCACTATATTAAATTTTATAATCTTAGACTTCAGCATAAAAGCAAGCAATCTGGTAAATTTAGATTCTGCTGCTCATTGATTTTTTTGAGGAACCACCTGAAACTGAATAATTTTTATTTAAAAAAGTGTTACTCATTAGTGGCCTGTTCTGTTCTATTAAAGGCTAGGATCACTTATGACCAATACAAGCACCCAGCGTTGCTAGGTATCTTGCTGTACTCAGTTATGAATATTAATACACTACACCTAGATTCTTGGGGGGGGGGTGCCCCAACAACAGGCCACATATGCCATTCTAAATTTTTTTCATTTAATATTGCATCAAAATATTATTTATCTTGAATGCGGGGTTTTTCAGCACCCCCTTAATGATCTGCTCATTCACCTGACCTTAGTAGCAGCCCAGTATCTGAAAAATGCCATGCACCGTGCAGCCATGACCACAGCTTTACGAGCAGCTGCCAATGTTAATTATGACAAGAGACATGGTAAGGTTAAGCAAGTACCCAGCTCACCTCGGATCACAGTCAATGAGGGCCCAGCCCCCGTGGAACTTTTCATCATCAGGCAGCAGTAACTTCATGTAACTCTGTAAGAGCTGGCTAATTAGTTCCTGGTGGCTTCTCTGACTTTCCTTATGCAAAGCTTCATGCTCTTTCTCCTTGGTAAATATGGAGTAAAGATCTTCTGTGACAGGAATGCCTTGCATCAAATCTAAGGTGGAAATGTTAGTTATCTATCATTAGCTCAGTTTGCTAACATATTTATATAAAATGAAAAAGAACTAAGACCTAAAACTGTAAAACTCTTAGAAGAAAATATAGGTGTAAATCTTCGTGACCTTGGATTAGGCATAATTTATTAGATTTAACACCAAAAGCTCAAGCAACAAAAGAAAAATAGATAAATTGGACATCACGCTCCTGGTGGGGCATGTGGTCAAACCGTAGGGAATGATCATAATCCCACTCCTATGAAGTTATTCGGGCCAAGGAGGCTAGACGAGGTTTCTGGGAAAGAAGATTTGCCAAGCCCTGGGTCACTATGAGTCGGAATCAACTCAATGGCAAGAGGTTTGGGGTTTTTTTTGGTTTTTGGTCCTACAAGGGAGCCGTGGTGGCGCAGTGGTTAAGAGTTCAGCTGCTAACCAAAGGGGTGGCAATTCAAATCCACCAGCCGCTCCTTATAAACCCTATGGGGCAATTCTTCTTTGTCCTATAGAGTTGCTATGAATCAGAGTCAACTTGACGGCAATGGGTTAGGTTTTTGGGTGGGTTTAGTTCTAAACGGGAAAGCAATAAACCCAGATTGTTATTAGCTGGTACTTTCAAACTTGAAGACAGCTAGCTTTAGGATTAGGAATGATGCAGACACTAATGATAGTTAAATTGAGAGACAGAACATTAATCATACCATTGAGTCACTAGATCAACCAATGAAAACAAAATATCTTGTTTTTCCTTGAATAAACTGCTAAAATCCAATTTTCAGGTCGCAGTAGGCACTCCATCTGTGAGGCAAGCTGCTTCTTTACACCAAACCAAAACCGAACCTGTTGTCGTCACGTCAATTCTGACTCCTAGAGACCCTGTTAAGACAGAGTAGAACTGCCCCGTAGAATTTCCAAGGCTGTAATCTTTCCAGAAGCAGAATCCCCAGGTGATTCTTATGTATAACTTCCTGGGAGCTTGTTAGAAATGCAAACTCCCAGCAGTGGTTCAAACAGGAATGAACAGGTTTGAAGACCTGCTTTTCTTTACATCAGACCTGTCAAATCCCTAACTGGTTTGTGGCTAGGCCCTACCATTTCATGTGTGCTACACAATCAGTTAAAAAGTAGGATTTAAAAAAGATTCTCAGGGACCATGGGTCAGGTATGTTACATCTGGCTCTAACCCAGAACATTATGCATTTATACCTTAATCCTCTAAGATAACACTTTCATGAAAATTAAGTTAAAAACAAGCCAAGGCATTAATTCTACTGGGTAACCTACCTGCCATTTCCTCTTCTAAAAATTTTGAGAGTTGGTTAGGATAATCTCTAAACCTGGCTATTAAACCACACTTAGAGACAAGGGTGGTGCCTTCATCCACAGTCAGAACACATGATAAATAGCATCAGGGGGGATTATCTCGTTACATCTCTCAGCTTTAAATACAGAAAAACACGTGGAATATAAGGCTTTCAGCTGCTGAGGTCTTAGGGTACCTTATTCCACTCTGTTGTCTTTTACTGACAAGTCTGTATGGAAATAGGTGGCTTCTTTTGTTGTTCCAGCCCAAAAGATTGTCAAACTCTAATCTTGTAAACATTTGAATTTGATTTATTAAGATGTTCACTATACAAACACAAGTATATTACAAAACATGAGTTGTGTTAATAAAGTTGGCTTCTGTAAAATGTCAGTCACAGAAAGAATAACAAATTTCAAGGAAAGGAAAGCATCTGTTTCTTACCTATGACGGCTTGCCTGTAAGCATCCTTAAATCGATTCAGGTAATACCTATTTGCCGAGTTAACTCCATCTTTCATTACTCCGGCCAACTTCCTCTCTCCTGTCCTTGTAAAGTCACCCTGTCAAAGAAAAGGTCATTCTGACAATCAGTCCAAGACTAGAATTCTATAGGCTACCATAAACTTTCAAAATTTCCAAATGGTGTAGTTAATTGAATATGCTATTTGTGGCATCAAGTCTCCACAGCTAAACGATCTGCTAGGTTAAAGTCATTCCTGGTAACCTGTAGAATTTCTAGTTTACCTGTGAAGACCTATTATACAAGAAACAACCAAACAACGAAAAGATTTTCAAGCCTCGAAGTGGCGTAATACACAAAAACCACAAAATTCTCATGCAAGAAAGCCTGGACAGTTCCCTAGAGTTTATGACAATGGGATTTAACCTACACATGTGCGCGCGCGCGCGCATGCGAGTAGAGCCAGCGAGCAAGGGCGTGCAGAGCTTTCCATACCTCGCTGCACATTACAATTACCCACAGAATGATCCAATGAAGATATACATTGTTTTGTTTCCTTTACTTTCCACAACAAAGATGTCAGATCAAGTCTGTAGGGAGGCAGTGACTTAAACTTCAGGCAAGGAAGGTACTGTCTCTTCTGTCCCCATCCCAACACCACTCTTTCTATCCAATGCAATCTTTGAAAGAGGCCTCGTCCTACAACTGACAATTTAAGAACATGCTGCCAATTAATTGGGTAATTCCTAGGAAATATTAGTACAGGTAGGTGGTCCCCAACTTATGACGCATTTGAGTCATGAGAAACCACACTTAAAACCTTTTTTTTTTGTATATCTTATCGTTAGCAATATGTATTACATACGATGTTAAAATGTATCTGTAAATTTATATGTAATGTTTCCAACCTCCAAATAAATATTGGATTTATAAAGACACTGATAATAAAAGGCAATAATAATAAAAACTAAAAAAAACGAGGCATTTGATTTACGACAGAGTCGTCAGAATGAGACTTCGTTGTAAGTTGGGGGCTGTCTGTATAGCAAGAAGCATCTACTGTAGGAGAGGGCACTGGTGGTTCAGTGCACTTCCATATGGGAGACACAGATGCCAGTTCCAGCCAGTAACACCTCAAGCGCAGCCACCACCTGCCAGCGGAGGCTTGCCTGTTGCTATGATGCTGAACAGGTTTCAGCAGAGCTTCTAGACTAAGACTAGCGAAAAAGGCCTGGCAATCTACTTCCAAAAATCAACCACTGAAAACTCCATTGATCACAATGGTCCAATCCGAAACTGATCAGGAGGATGGTACAGAACCGCCAAGCATTTCATTCCATTGTGCATGGAGTTGCCATGACTCGGGGCCAACTTGCTGGCAGCTAACAAGAACAATCTATTACAGAAGAGAGGAGCATGAATGCTGACTCCAAAGAACTTTAAAATAAAAGTATAAAAAGTGAAAGCTAAACGTTTGTAAAGTGGAAACCTGTCAGAGAAGAACTCGAATGTTTTCCACTAATAGAGAGCAACAGAAAAGTGGTAAAACTGCACCCTGTCAAAGGCTGAAAACTGGCGAGACGTGGAAAAGGCAGCTCTGTTGAGTTCCAGCTCTTACAGGTTTCACTGTATTTCCCTTGAGACTAGAACTTTCACAAGGACTTCTAAAGTTCACCTCCCTTAGTTAATAAAAAAATTTTAGATATTTATTCCTTAACCAAAAGATAGACTATTAGCTGTGGAAGAAATATCTCCAAATGAATTTACCTTGAAGGAAAATTAACATAAATCTAATTTGAACTAACTCAACCACTTCCATAAAACCAAAAACCAAACTCATTGCTGCCAAGTCGATTCCGACTCCTCAGGTCCACACAGACTCACCTCTCCCTGTGATCTCATGGGTGGCCTGCTGGAGCCACGTTACCTGGGCCCTGCAAGAATATGAACGTGTGACCCTGCCTTAGCCAACACTCCACAAAGGAGACAACTACAAGGACGTGCCACCTGGAGTCCAAATACCATTCTCAAAAACCAAGTTGGTTTGAAACCACAATCTGGTCTGCGTCCCACAGACGACCCACAGATGCCTGCTGGTACATTTACCTTGAGAGCAGCTGTCCCAGCGTACTGTCTGCTAATGGAGTCACCGTTGTTGGCCCACATTAGCTGGTAAATCCGACTGCATTTCACTGGCAGCGGCTGTTCCGGGGGCAGCACACCGAGCTTTTTCAGCTAAAATGAACATATGGGTAGATTAACTGCATAGGAGCCAGGAAACCATAGCATAAAATTCGTGCTGCAGAAAAGGAAGTGTGATCATATACAATTTAGGACTCTTAAAAAAAAGCACTAATGCTTCCAGACTTTTTAAAAATAAAGTTCTGCCTGGAAGACAGCTTTATAAATTACTACAGCTGAATAAAATATTTACATTGTGTTGGTGTAATTTTTAGTGCATAGGTTCACACTATTATATTTTGTCTTTGTTTTAAACTTGCCTATGAAGTGAAACTAAGTATCAAAAACAGCACAGAGAAGCAACAGTAACACTAACAGTAGCAGAGCAGTAAGTGTCCCGCAAACATTCACTCTGGGCCAGGTCCTGGGGTCTGAGTGTTTTCACAAAACTACCACTGATTTCTCGTTAACAGTTCTGTGCAATCGATACTCTTATTATCCCCATTTTAAAGATGAGGACACTGACGTTTGGAGAGGTTAAGCTCCTGGCATGGGGTCAACACCTAGTATGTGGTGGGGTCAACACCTAGTATGTGGTAGTGTCAGGGTTTGAGCCCAGGGAGCTGACTCGAAAGCCCAGATACTCAAATGCTATATTAAGCTGCCTGTCAGGAAAAAACAGAAACCATGCTGAGTATGTCTACTTTGGGAATATAATACAGAGAATCCGTAACCCAGGTGTCGGAGGGCGGAACGACCTGAGAGGAGACACTGAGCTGGCAGTGAAGACATCTGCAGGAAGCAGCTGCCACCCCTAGGGCTGAGGCATAAAGGGAGAGTCTGGTTCTGTGGTACCAAGGAACCAACAAGCCCAGGGACAGCAGTGCTGACAGGTACGGCACAGGTGAAGGAGCTTGTCCCTTTTCCTCCTCTTGCCTGGTGGTCTCCCTTTGGCAAGCCCTCCTGGCAGAGTATGACAAGGAGTTGGCTGGCCAAGTAGATACGTGATACACCGAGTCTGGGCCCAGCATCCAGAATGGAATACAAAAGGGTGAGTTTAGGATGGAGTCCCTGGATGGTGCAAACGGTTAAGCACTTGACTACTAGCCAAAAGGGTGGTGGTTCGAACCCACCCAGAGGCACCTTGGAAGACAGGCCTGGCGATCTGCATCTGCAAGGCCCCTATACACATGGGGTTGCCATGAGTCGGAATCAACTTGATGGCAACTAACAAGGTCCTTGGAAGTTACTACAAAAAGGTAGGTTTTGGAACTGAAGGAAAAAAGGCAAATGACCACACAATGCCACCCAATCCATTTCAATCCTGACATTCCTGAAATAAGTACTTTAGAGAATGCCACTTTATTCAGCTTATTTCTAGTGGAGTTTGAGCTTTCTAAGTTTGAACGCAGCAAGAATGCTGGTATGCTGTATGTTCTACTAGACAAAGATTTCAGCTATTCTTTTACATATGAAAAAACCATTCACAGATGAATGCCGACCCGCCAGAGGACTCCAAATTACCTGCTGCTCCAGGACCACCCGTGCGATGGCAGCTTGGACCACGTTGGTGCGATCCAGGCAGTCCATGCAATTCACACGGAAAATCCCTTCTTGTTTACAGATCACCCCAGCTTGATCCACCCTTTTCGAAAACAGTACAGGGGCATTTTACAATGTGAAATACTTTAGTAAGCTTTCAAAAATCACAATTCTTTAAAGCAACAACAGTAGCATTAGCTTTCAATGGTTTAGAATATTACTATGATATGCCAGGCATTACCAAGTCCTTGATAGACATTGTTGCTAATTCGCAAAATACAAGAAATGTATTATCCCCATGGGGCAGGCAGGGGGAGAAATGAGGCACAGGAAAAGGTTTGTGACACAAATCACACACCTACCAAGAGGCAGAGCTGAGATAAACTCTGGTTCAAAAAACCCAAACCCACTGCTGTTGAGTCGATTCCGGCTCATATCAACCCTACAGGACAGAGTAGAACTGTCCCATAGGGTTTTCAAGAATGTAAATCTTTATGGAAGCAGACCGCCACATCTTTCTCCCACAGAGCGGCTGGTGGGTTTGAACTGCCAACTTTCTGGTTAGCAGCTGAGTGCTTTAACTACTGCATGACCAGGGCTCCTCAAACTCACTTTTATGCTTTTCTCTATACTTAAAAATCAGGAAGCACATCAAACATCATCTTGTTCCTCCCTTTTGATAAATGATACCAGGCAGAAATGCACCTAAGGTATCTAAAACAGACTCACTTACTTTTTACCACCCAGGGAGGAGTCGTGCATTGGCCCTGGCCCATCTAGTGTCTCTGGCCACCCATGCGGTCTTAAAGCCTAATCTAAGGTTCTCTCCTGTCATTTAAGCCAAATTTTCTTCCTACACATCCCCCTTGTTGTCTGAGAACCGTTTTCCTTCTCTGACAATTTGATACCCCTGAAAACTGGGAGCAACTCGCCAGGAAGCCTCACTTCCCATTTTAGGGATAGTGAGAAAGAGAAAATGAGGACTATGGAGCTTAGAACAGACTTACTTACGTCCTCAACAGTCACAGAGCATTTCACTCCATTGTGCCCAACCATCTGACACCCTCTCCCTGCTCAAGGCTGGCACTGCCTGATGAAGAACAATACTCTTGAAAGGAGAAGAGGAATTGGAAAGCAAAACAAAAATCCTTTCTCAACATGCTGCTATTATTTTAATGCTCAGTGGTAGCTAGAAAAAGCACACATGATTTCACAGACCAAGAGTCTGTCAAACTGACTTCTCATGAAATACCTACCAACACCACTTCATGTCAAGAATAATGTCATAAATGGCATCTGTTAGTGTGTGAACATTCTCAAACTTCATTCCTCGGCTAAAATACATGCCAAAAGAAAGGAAAAAACTTTAATAATTGAAAATTTTAAAAAATTTATGTAAGATATATTTAAAGTAGCTTGTAAAAATTAAAGAGAACTGCTGCTAAAAGTATATGAGTGAGCACTACTATACGTCATATAGATTATACAAATGCTTATAATAATTTGCACTGTGAAATAAAGCATACTTAAAAATACATTGAAACATATCATCACAGGTGTCAGAAGCTTCTTTTCCCATCAAATTCCCCAATATGTAGGCAAATTAACCCAAGTAAGAGCCAGGATCATGACAAAAGAGCTTCGCTTTCAGAATGCACACAAGTTAAAAGTGACATGGGGATGATTCCCCAGTTGTTTTTTCCAGAGCAAACTCTGGTGAAGCTGACCCATAGGGAAAGTCGTACTACTAACAAAATATGAAGACACGACAGCAAGATGTTTTTGAGTAAGAGAACTCTATTATTTCCTCCGAGTTAAGACCCAAGCAGAGAGAAAACGCTCCAGAAGTTCTTCAACTGATGGGAAAAAAGGGAAAATGGGACTCTCCATCTCCCAGTCATTTTAGACCAGGAAGACTATAAGTATTTCGAGGACAATTAACTCATGTTTTTGGGCAAAATAAAACCCATACGAAAATGAGAACTAAATAAACGAATGATACTCTTTACCTTTCTAAAAACGAGGAGAGGAAGGAATTTCTCTTTTTAGGAAAAAGAAGACAACCTAAGGTCCTTGTGGCAGCAGCTACCATAAGCATTGGGACTGATCTAAACTCCTCTCAGGAAGCCACCTTACCAGTGCTCATGGAAGTCAAATGAAACGTAAGTGAGGTGTGAGTTGTTAAAGAGTAACACCTGCTTCAGGTAAGCATCTCCGATAATTTTCTCTCTTCCTGCCTGGTCTACCAAGTTAATTATAACCTGTGAGAGTGAGAAAATAAAGAAAAAAATTAAGTTTAATCAGATGTTAGGATCATAATGTGATTTTTAAATGATGTATTTAGAATTATGTTTTAGAAATATTTTATAGCTTTACTTAGACAATCTATTCAAGCCTCAAATTTTTTCCAATAAAATTGAATTTTCATTTGTTACGTTCAGGTTTATGAGAAGTGCTAACACCCATGGCATTAATAGCTTTTCTACACATTAACCAAAACCAAACCCGTTGCCCTCGAATCAATTCTGACTCACAGTGATCTTACAGGACAGAGTAGAACTGCCCCCATAGGGTTTCGAAGAAGCAGCTGGTGGATTTGAACTGCCGACTTTTTGGTTAGCAGCCAATCTCTTAAACGCTGTGTCACCAGGACTCCAAAACTATGGTACCAGTATAGGAAATGACTCAAATGGAACAGAACAAACTACCCCGGGTAACTGCTATCCTGACTTCTGGCCACAGAAATTAGTTTTGCTTGCTTTATGGTTATACAAACTGAATAACCAGTTATGGACTCGACGGCTGGCTTCTTTTGCCAGTTGTAAATTGTTCATTCACATTGTTGTAAAGTCACTGTGTGATATACCACTCTTTATTTACCATTCTACAGCTGATGAACAATCAGGTAGTTCCGGTTTACTTCTATGAGCAGTGCTGCTATAAACATGCTTGTATATGCCTTATGGTGAATATACACATGCATTTCTGTTAAGTATATATGTAGGAGCGGAATTCCTGGGTCATAAATGGTAGTTGCATAATTTATACTCCTGGGAGGAGTGTATTAGTGTTTCAGTTGCTCCACATCCTTGCCAACCCTTGGTATTGCCCATCTTTTTAATTTTAGCTATTCTGGTACACGAACAGTGGTTTTAATTCAGCATTTCCCTGATGATTAATGAAGTGGAACACCTTTCCATGTGTTTATTATTAGCCTTTTGGATACCCTTTCTTAGGAAGAGTCTGCTCAAGTCTTTTGGCCATTTTTCTTTTGGGGTATCTATCTTTTTCTTATGGGTTTACAGGAGTTCTTTTTTATATACTCAAGATATGAGTCCTTTGTCATATGTACTGAAAATATCTTCTCTCACTTTGTGAACTGCCTTTTCATTAGGTGCCTCTCAATAAATACAAGTTCTTTATTTTAATAAGTCAAATGTATCAATTTTTCTATTATGCTTAGTGCTATTTAAGTTGTGTTTAAGACCAAAGGTCACAGAGATGTAGTTTTCCTCTAAAAGTTTTATTGCTTTACCTTTCACGCTTAGATCCATAATCCAACTGGAGTTGACTTTTGTATACGGTACATAGGATAGATATCAAAAGTAAAATTACTAGGTCAAACGATATATTTTATTTTAATTGTTGTTAGTTGCATTCGAGTTGACTCTGATTCATGGCAACACACGCTTTCTGGGGTGCCACTGGGTGGGTTCAAACCACCAACCTTCAGCTAGTAGTCACAGACTTAACCACTTCAGCCACCCACAAAATGGCTGTATCCACTTATGCTCCCTCTAGCAAAAATATCACTTTGATGATTAAGGTTCACCTGACCTAAGCCATGGTCTTTTTAATTGCCTCACAGGCACGTGTAAACCGGACAATGAAAATGGAAGACAGAAGAATTGATGCATTAGAATTGTGTTGGCAAAGAAGAACGAAAAAATCAGTCTAAGAAATAACAACCAGAATGTTCCTCAAGAAGCGAGGATGGCGAGACTTCAGCTTGCTTACTTTCAATGTGTTATCGGGAAAAACCGCCTGCTAGAAAAGAGCATTATGGTTGGTAAAGTAGAGGGTCAATGAAAATGAAGGAAACCCTCAATTAAATGGATTGAGACAATAGTCACAGCAATGGACTCAAACATACCAACAATCATGCAGATGGTACAGGATGGACAACATCTCATTCTATTATATAAAGGTCGTCATGACGTGGCGGCAAATAACAGCAACTAACGGCAGCAATGTGTGAGGGTTCTCCTTTCCCCAAATACCTACCTTGATCTCTTATTATCAAGCTTTTTTTTTTTTTCAATCTGAACGTTTGTTTTTTATTTCCCTGCTGGGGCTTTGTTTGGGATTACGCTGAATTTATATACTAATTAAAAAATTAAAATCTATTCAATAATAAGTCTTCCTTTCCAGGAAATGTGGTATTTTCTATGTGTTAGGTTTTCTTTTCTGTTCTTCAGTTATTCTCTTTTTTCCCCATATATATATATATATACACACACATTATATATATAACATATATATACACATATACAATATGTAATACATAAATCTTTGTGTATGTTTGTTAGATTTCAGGTTATTTTTTCATATTTTATTCTTGTTGCTGTTAGGAAAAAAGCATCCCATGGCATTACACGTTTAGACTGGTCACTGATAATGACAGAAGCATTACTGATTGTTACACACTAATCTTATATCTGAAATCTGGTTATGTTATTGAACTGGTATTTTATCTAATAGTTTTTAATTGGTTTTGGCTTAGATGATCTCATTCCTATATGTGAGTATATGAATACATATGAAAGGTGGGCAGAGAAAAAAAGATTTTGAGAGGAACCCCCAACACCCTGCTAACTCAGAACTGAAGCTACTCCCAAAGTCCACCTTTCAGCCAAAGATTAGACAGTCCTATAAAACAAACAATAACACATGTGAGGAACACGCTTCTTAGTTCAATCAAATATACAGGACCAAATGGGCCACAGCTGCCTAAAAGCAAAGAGAAGGCAGGAAGGGACAGGCAACCTGGATGAATGGACATGGGGAACCCAGCGTGTAAATGGAAAGGGGGAGAGTGCTGACACCTTGCAGGACTGTAATCAACATCACAAAACTTGTGTATACATTTTTGAATGAGAAACTAATTTGCGCTGTAAATTTTCACCTAAAACACAATTAAAAAAAAAAAATCTTAAATGATACAAACCAAATTGTTATCTCCAGAAGGTGACAGTCTGGGTGGTATTGAGAGATGACCTTCATTTCTTACTCTAGAGGTTTCATGGACTGTAATAATGGAAGCAGTCTAATCTCTGTATGTTATGCAAATACAGTCTACTGTAGCTAACTCGATTATTTTTAAATAATATTCTTAGCTTATATGTATTTTTAACTTCATGATAAATGCTGCTTTGTTTAATTATCAATAGCACGTTGTTATTTTCATGAAATTTAAAGAGATACACAATCATTTCTAAATATGAAGGAACATTTACTACTACAGATCAAAGCCCACCTGTTTTTTGTAAATTTTCAGTTGTTCCTCGAAATGGGCACAGAAATAGGCAACAGTTTCCTTTT
This sequence comes from Loxodonta africana, assembly GCF_030014295.1. NCBI lineage: Eukaryota > Metazoa > Chordata > Mammalia > Proboscidea > Elephantidae > Loxodonta > Loxodonta africana. Next base: position 15,417,163 of record NC_087357.1, read on the forward strand.
CACCTACAAAGAAGTGACACAAAGTCTATTTTTCCTTCCCATGTTTAAGACAGGAATTAGTGTCTACTCCATTTTTACCCTGGCTTTTAAATAATTTATTGATAGTTGAAATGCACTGACTGTCTAAAAGCAGTATTTTAAAATGAAATGCTATGCCAAAGATCTCTAACCTTCTTCTTAAATAGACTAAATTGAACATATCTGAAAGTGCACACTGTGAAGTTATGACATTATTTATAATCCATCCTGATTTCATATCTGAAGATTTCATACGGCTTACAATAAAAGAATAAAAGCCCCTCTAAAACAAGGATTTTAAAAAACCAAAGTTACTGAATTCTCAAAGAATACAAATTAAGTTTTAAAAGAAAAATATTTTATAAACAATTTTAAAAATCAGCCTCATTCAGTAATCTAATTAGATTTAAATGACTTAACTATTATAGTCCTACAGTTAAAACACTGGAAGAAACGAAATCTTATTTAAAAAAAAACAAAAAAGCTTCATGGAGAGACATTTAAGTAAAGGCATTTAATCTATTTTTGGTAGATGCCATCTTGCTAAAGCATTTCCTCCTTCTATAAATAATGGCTACATTTACCCTTACCAAAATTAAGCATTCAATAAGGTATTCTTCAAAGCAATAGCAATTAAAAGTCTGTGAAATAAGCTTTGTCTAGCTCTATTATTGGGAAATTTTTGTTTATTGTTAGATAAATAATTTAAATAGTCAACAGCTATTATTATCTCTTATCTCTGTAATTAATATCACTTTCTATTAAATTTGACATTATGAATTATGGTTTTGAGTAAAGTTATCTGTCAAAGCAAAGCTATCAATACCTAATTAAAAAAAAATAGAACATTCTCTCCGAAATCCTCATTTGAAAACCACATAACTGACATGCTTACTTTTGTCCAGTCGAGGTCTTGGATTATATCGATACCCAACCTGGCTCCAGAACACGGGCACAGAGCCTCGTGTCTGAATAAATGAGAGGGTGTGGTTATGAACGTGAATTAACTGCTCAGTCTCCACGTAATTGGCAACGTTTCCATTTTGATCAACACCTCTTCGTTTATAGCGCATTCCTGCAAGAAGAATAAAATACAAAGCAGCGGCATTTGAAGAAGTGTACTTAGTCTGCCTAGATTATTTTCTTAACCAGACACGGGCATTTCAGGATTGCCTTGGGATCCGATGGGCAACCGCCAGCCAGAACAGTACCAGCTGACCCAAATCATAATTATACACAGCTTTGTTTTTAACAAGCTGAAGCTGAGGCAGTTCCTAAGACCTGAAAGAGGAGGGTTTTCTCACAGGTACTTGCACTTAAGGATTTATCCCTGGGCTACGAGCTGTCACGTGGGACATTAGTCTTCAGAAGCACACCCCAAAACCCACTTTCTCCTCTTCTCTCTATATACCGCCTTTTCTTTCTCCTTTTGCTAGCTCTTCCCTATTCACTCCTCTGCAAAAATTAGCCCCCGATTATGTATGTCACAGTATTTAGAACCACTCAGCATTACAGCCTTCAGTACGGATTACACCTCAACATAAGGAAAACAAAAATCCTCACAACTGGATCAATAAGCAACATCACGATAAATGGAGAAAAGATTGAAGTTGTCAACGATTTCATTTTATTTGGGTCCACAGTCAACATCCATGGAAGGAGCAGTCAAAAAATCAAACGATCTATTGCAATGGGCAAATCTGTTGCAAAAGACCTCTTTAAAGTGTTAAAAAGCAAAGAGTCACTTTGAGGACTAAGGTGTGCCTGATCCAAGCCATGATATTTTCAATTGCCTCATAAGCATGTGAAAGCTGAACAATGAACAAGGAAGACAGAAGAAAAATTAGTGCCTTTGAATTACGGTGTTGGCAAAGAATGGTGAATATACCACAGACTGCCAGAAGAACAAACAAATCTGTCTTGGAAGTACAGCCAGAAAGCTCCTTAGAAGGGAGGATGGCCAGACTTTGTCTCATGTACTCTGGACATGTTATCAGGAGGGACCAGTCCCTGGAGAAGGACACCATGTTTGGTAAAACAGAGGGTCAGTGAAAAAGAGGACGACCCTCAGTGAGATGGACTGACACAACGGCTGCACCAGTGAGCTCAGGCACAGCAACACTGCGTGGATGGTGCAGGACCAGCAGCGCTTCATTCTTTTGTAGACAGGGTTGCTATGACTCGGAACTGACACGACTGCACCTAACAGCAGCAGCACTCTGGAGCCAGCTGTGCTTCCAAACCCAGCATTGCCATTAGCCTTTCGACACATCTGCCAACTTTCCATTTGAGCCCCACAGCTCACCTGCTCTGTGCCTACTTCGGCGTGAAATGAGAGCCACTAGAAATCGCGGGTAAACGTCATCTACACAGGTGGACTCCTGAGGGGGGGTCTCTGGGCTGCTTTTCTCATCGTCAGATGCTTCGTTATAACTAACCGCAAGTTCTTCAATCTGCACAAAACCTTGGATGATGGGGATGATCCAAAAGTTCACATCCGGTACCTGGAAACAATATGAACATCACGCTGTCTCTGTTCTGTGCAGAACCGCTACTTTCTTAAAACCAAACAGTAGTTAGCAAATATTTGTCAGTTTATAAAAAGCAGAAACCTTCTATTCTTTACCCATATTTTCTGTTTAAAAGAGAAACTAAGGAGGGATGGAAAGAGGGAAGAAGGCAGGGAGAAAAATAAAGAAAATGAAGGAGGGAAGAAGGGAGGGATGGAAGGAAAGAAGAAGGGAAGAATGGAAGGAAGGAGGGAAGGCCCTTTCCTTTTCTTTATGGTGGTGAATTTGAAAAGAGCTAACTGAGAGGAACACAGCACAGGAGCCAGACAGCCTGGGTACAAATCCAAGCTTCCCCACTTACAAACTCACTGAGGTGAACACTGCACTTTATTGTTCCTCAACTTCCTCCTCTGTGAAACAGGCATAACTACTACCTCACAGGGTGCTGTGGAGGTTAAGTGAATAGTGTATGTCAAGTGTTTAGCATATTCCATGCCAAATAGTAGTTACAGCATAGTATTTAACAAATGTAGTTGTTATGATTACTGTTGTTGACTCAAAGAAATAAATTTTAAAAATGGATTTTTAACTCCAATTATATTAAGCCTTTAATAAAATACAACCAATTCTGATCACTTTACTATGACATAGGTCTACTCTACTTTCTAGTTTAGAAAAAAAACTTGCTTCTCTAAGCCAAAATCCAAGTAGCAAATGGGGGGGGGGGGTGCGAGGGAGGGGGAAGGAATGCCTTTCCTTAAATATCTTACTTTAAAAAGTAATTCAACATAATTAAAACCAAAAAACCAAACCCATCGCTGACTCATAGCAACACTATAGGACAGACTCATAGTGATCCTATAGGACAGAGCAGAACTGCCCCATAGGGTTTCCACGGCTATAATCTTTTCGGGAGCAGACTGCCACATCTTCCTTCCACAGAGTGGCTGGCAGGTTCAAATCACTGACGTTCCAGTTAGCAGCCGAGCGCTTTAACCACTGCATCACCAGGGCTCCAATCCAACATAATTAGGGGAGTATTAATTAGAGATTTCCTCTTCTGTGTCTTTCAGACTAAAAAGATTCAGATTTCTCAACTGACTATATATAGAGACAGGATAAGGATGAAAGGGACTCCAGAGAGTTATTCTCAGTTCCACTTTCTCTCCTTCCACCTCCATAGCTGTATCTAGACTTAATCACAGAATCAACTTCAAATCCATTTCCTCGTCAATCATCATATGCTCCAGGCCCTATCTCACGGTTTCATGGAGCCTGCAGATAGGATCTCAGGAAGGTGGATAGAACTGAAAATAGTGAATGAGCTGAAGGCACTACCTGCATTCATTACTCTTATCACCAATCCCGTTATCTGTATATTTGTTCTAGCAACAAAAGCAAAACTGGACAGGAATGGAGAAATAAATGCTGCCAAGTACCACCCTTATCAGTTTGGAATAGTAATGTAAAACATGTTCTAATAATAACTCTGTAAAACGTATTTGAACTCCACATTGTGAATGCCAGTGGACAGGACAAATCTAATCATTATAAACACCCTTATCATTTTTCTCTTCTGTCACTGGGTTTTGATGTCATAGCTTGATCCGCATCATAAACAGAGGTGAGAACAACTTCATGCCTCATTCTTGATACATTGGTTAGACACCACTAGATGAAGTCAAAATCATTTCTACTAACCACGTCAGCATAAATGAATGAGGTGTATGGGGAGAAACAGAAAGAAGTTAAAAGGTTTGAAATTTCTGAAGTTTAAAAAAAAAAAAAGGATAATGTATGACCCTATTCAGCTATCAATCTGCTTTGTTTATTGCATAGAACTGCAACAGGCACACAGCAAGCTTTTAGATATTTGATGATTAAATGAATGTATGAACCAATCTTCCTGGGGCAGAGAGAAGAAAAAACGTAATCGTTAAACCAGAAGGAGCCTCACATGATAATCTCGTCATATTCCCTGTCTTCCCGGAATCAATCATTGGCAGTTCTGGAGTGGCCTTAGAGACCTGTCTACTTCAATTCTCTAATTTTAAAGATTAGGAATCAAAGGCTTCACACTCCATGGGTAGAAACAAAATATCCCCTTTACAGAACTCTGTGGACAGTAGCTCCGCAGCCTTAAATGATCAGTATCCTATGGGAACCTGCTAAAAAGAGAGCCTCTGGCTATGTAGTGGGACTGTGAACTGCCTTAAAATAATGGCCTAAACGACCCCATTTTAGAGGGGAAAATATTACAGTGAGATTTTTATTTTAACACAAGTTAAAGCACTTACTTAACAACTATCGCTTAGGATATTTTAGAAACAGCTACTCACACCAATCTCAGTAAGATCTTGTATCATGTATTTATTCCAAAAAAATCTGTCATCCACCTGGAAAAACAAGAGAATAAACAGTTCAGAAACACATGCTATTGCAGTTCTCCCACACAAGCCAAAGAGGTCCATACATTGTCTGGAGGGCAAACCCTACTGAGCGTCAGCAGTACCTTCTGCCAGAGGGGGCAACCATCCCTCTCCCCAGCGCTCTGCCTCTGCACCGAATTGGTCAGGTCATAGGTCAAACTGTAGTAAAAGGACTCCGAGTCTACAAACATCTTCAGCAACTCCTCGAGTAATTTCCTCTCCAGCTTCTCCTTTTCTTTACTTTCCCTAACCTAGGAGAAATGACATCTACTATCATCATGGGAACTAAGTGTAAAGTATTACGCGGATAACACACAGCTTCCTAAGACAGAGCTGAAAATAATCCCAAGGACTTGCAGAGACAATGTTTTAATGCGACAAAGTGTTTTGAAAATAAACTTACTGGCAGGAAAATTACTCCTCGATTTAAAACCAATCAAAAGTGCACTCAAAGTCGTATCAATTAAACTCTTACTTTCTTTTTATTAGGCGCGGACACATTGGATTTAATATGCGTAAAGGTCTTCAGTAGAAACTTCGAGTCATCGGGAGATGGTACAATCTTCTCTGGTTTATTAATTCCAAAATGATGCTTCTTACAGAGCTGAATAATTAGAGAAAGATGGTTCATTAGCATTAATATCCGTTTGTTGAATGTTCAGCATGAGGGCAGAAGCGAACGCTACTGCTCGTGCTTTTCAGTTCAAAGTAAGCCTCAAGAGTTAGTAAAATGACCAAGAAGACAACTGATGTTAGGAAACGCAGCTGTGGTTTCAACGATTAGAAAGCTATAGTAGAAGAGAAGACACGAAGAACACAGGGCAGGGTATACTTAGGGTTTAATGTTCAGAGGTGGAAAATTCAGGTTAGGATTCATGCCTAATATAGCTGAAAAATAAAATGTTCTGAGGTTATTAATGTTTTAAAAACTGGTGTCTAGGATTACAAATACTGCAAAATATACATTTGCTATCCTTCGGGGTTATTATTTCACAGCTATCCGTGATAATGAGAAAATTATCTGTGATAAGAATTTATTAATGCAAGTTGACTAAGTTTTGGTTGAGAAGATGTCTTAAGAGTGCTCTATCGGGAATCTTAAAAGATGAACATTTCAGTCACTCCCTCTCCTCCTGTTCCCAATGAAATAAGCGTACTAATACACTCTTTGGGTCCAGAGACTTGTTAAATTTTAAAAGGCAATAATTAGGGGCTGCAGGAAACGTACCATCCAACTGACTGGGTTGAAGAAGAGGACGGGAACATGAACATGGCTTTGGTAAGACAAAAAGGGCACAGAAGTGCTAAAGAAGGCTACTCGGTTAAGTCAAGGGTTGGTTTTACATACAATTTCATGTGGCTCAGAACACAAAGCAAGTATTCAGAAAGGCACCCAAGGATTCTATTAACCATATGCAGACCAATTCCATTTTTTCAACACATTAGCTGTGTCACTCCACTAAGTGGTGGACTCCTATTAACGAGAGTTAGCAGTCACTAAATGTTTCCTATTGTTGGTGTCTTACAGAATAATCATTAGCAGATGATGGACAGGATGGGGTAAAACTTAATGAGAACAAAATTCAAACTCTCATTATAAATGTAAAAACAAAACACAACAAAGACCATCCCTGCTTAATCAAATGTGGAAGTGGGGGCTAATAATTGGACCAAGTTTTCAGATGCTATGGGACCTCCAACTGATTTTATGCCTTTTTCAAAATTATGAACACTCTGTTCACATGGGTCTCACAACATGATGACAACTTTACACTGCTCCTGCCCTAATGTTAAAGACAAGGGAACTAAAGATGAGGTAGAAAAGGCTGACGGTCCTGCCAAAACCGAGCTAACTTAATTTCCCTTCAAACAGTGAAACTAACAAGATCTTAACATTGATAGGGAAAGAGAGAAGAACTAAGTATGTAAACACAGCTCCAGCGATTCTTCCCTTTCTCAGCTGAATCACTGTCCGCAGCACACAAATGTCAGTGGTAGCCCACGATTTACACACGGGCCAGGTAAGTAGTCCTGGGAAAACCATGACTCCCCTCTATCAACCTATCACACCCCTCACCGCCACCTTCCTTGGGGAATATCCCTGGGACAGCAGAGAAGCAGAGAAGCTGCTGCCGCCGCTTGTAGCACTGAGCAATTGTTGGTTAGCAATTTTTAGACAGAATGTTAGTAATTATCTAGTCATATTAATAACGCTTCCTTTTAAAAAATCTGAAGGCATGCCCAAACCTAGTTACAGATTGCTGCAATTTTAGTACTCAAAACAGGATATTATGCATTTGTCTGACATAATTATTCCTCAAAAGCCTTCAAATCAGCAAAATTTCCCCCCATGCACGAATCAAAAACTATTCTAAAGCAAATCTGTAGCAGCATCCCTATTCTGCACCCACCCTTTCCTCACTCAGAAAACGGGGGTTGAGTAGCTTTTTCTGTTCAAGGCTAATTTCCTGCTGTCTCTCCTACAGGATCCGGGCCTTGCCTCACCATTCACTCCTCTCCTCTGTTCTGCCCTCTCTTTCTGATAGCTCCTTTCCTGCCACCTATAAACATGTTTAGTATGCCAGGACTTTTTTTTTTTTAAACCTATTCCTCAACTCTGGAATCCCCACCATGAGTCAGCAGGGTTCAAACAGTGTCACATTTAGCACAGTCACTAGACCTGTGAGGATAGTCTGACTGGGGTAGGTCAGAATGAAGGCCCCAGTTCAGTGTTTGGGCAGTCTGAAACAAGTATCCTCCTCAACTTTGAAAAGGATAAAGCTTTTCTCACTTCTATAGAATGTCCTCTCCCTGCTGTCTCTTCCTCTGATCCCTAGGGCACCCATCACTCTGGGCTCTTCCCCACCTCTGACTATTCCTTCTCAGTCTCCTTTTTTGGTGTCTCTTTCTGTCCCTAAGATGTTGGTGTTTCCCAGTGTTCTATCCTTAGTTCTCTTCTCACTCTTCATGCTGTGTCTAAAAAATTTCATCTTCTTTCATCATCTCAGCTACCACTATATTTGTTGACTCATTCTATTACCCTGAGTTCACGACTCATATATCCAACATCTCCCCGTAACTGACACACCAGTCAACATCTGTCTCCCAAACCTTGTACCTTCTCTGGCACGCCCTTGTCGGGTGACAGCTGACCCACTGGATCACTGAAGCAAGGCCTTGGCATCATCTTCCGCTGTCCTCCTTAAAGTTTTTCCTCTCGACCCACCACTTCATGGCCAGTGCTACTGTGTTAATTTACATCTTTATCTTTTGCCCAGACCAGTGTTTCTCAACACAAGGTCTCCCAGCATGGTAGAGAGGAGAATTCTTCTTTAGGAAGGATTATCCCACATAGTGCAGACAACCTGACAGCTTCCTTTCTCGTGAGCCAGGGAGCTGCACAGTAGCACCAAGCTCTAAGTATAGAGCACGGCCCCAGGTCCCCATCTCCCATTTGGCCTTTTCCTCTCCTTTATTTACACTGAGGGGACAAATTTCCAGCTGTCACGCCTGCTTTTAGATCCAGAAGCCAGGTAGCCGGTGCCTTCAGTTCTTTGCACTGCACATTTCTGCTCCACAGGGATGCTGCTTCTCTCTGAGCCCGGTAATGTTTTCCTATTTTTATTTTTCACCTGTCCTTATACTGTGGTTAGAACAGAATTGGGATAGGCCCGTTATCCCTTAACTTCCTTATCCACAACCCAAAATCCCCAAACTCTGAAACCTGAAAGTTGTTAAAGTTTGTTGCAAACTCATTAAATGACTGATATGAGGTTATGGACAGTCATTGTTGACCTCCCTTAGTATAAATACTCATGGGCCTTTGAGAAATATTAATGTGTGAGATTGTAGGGATGATGCTTCAGACTCACTGAGGTGCATAAAATACATGGAACAACCTTTTGAAAATCCCCCAAAACTCTGAATTCCAAACGAAATATGGCTCTGAAGGTTTCAGATGAGGCAGTGCAGTTCTGCATAGCAAAGCACAAACTCAGAGGTTAAGCAGAAGTCTTTCTCTGTCTCCTAAAACTAATTTTTCTAAATAGAAACTAAAATTACCTTAGATTTATATATTTTCAAAGAATATTTTAGAAGCTTCTACATAGTTACCTTTAGAAAAGGTAAGATAGGCTAGTATCTTTCTGAAAGGGTTAAAGTCAGTCCTGCCAAAAAAAAAGGAATAGAGAAAATTACTTCTCGGGATCCTTTCCAGTCCTGTGATGTTTTGTTTAAATAGAGCCCTTGGGATTACAAGGTATAGGGTTGACAGTGGGATCACATTCCCTTTTCCGCAGGCCCAGCCAGTTCTGTGTAGTATGTGCTTAGAACCTTATCACAGCTTGATGCACGTGATCTCAGAAGGAAAACGACCACCACAGGCTCCGTGAAATGCTCTCCTATTTATTCTATTGCTCATATAACTTACGTTTCGCAACCAAAGTTAAGGACATGTTGCTGCTACTGTTTAAGAAAAGCAAAATAAACTGTTTTATTTTAAAAGTTGGTATCTAGCTATATCCATCTGGAACTAAAATTTTAAACAGATGTCTAATGGGAAACTAAATACGGAAAATGATGCAGTTATCTATTAAGGCAATGAGATAACACAAACAAGATATGCAGACATGGAATATATGCCTATAAAACTTTAAAGGATGTTTTTTCAAAAGAAAGAACATCTATGTTCTCCTTTATTAGAACCCCATGATTCTTCATACCCCGTACAGGTCATTTTAAAGGGCTGGCACAATGCTTTGGAAGAGTCTAGCAGTTCCTCAAAAGATCAAACGAAGTTACCGTATGATCCAACATTTGACTCCTAGGTATAAACTCAAGAGAAATGAAAACACAGGTCTACGCCAAAAATCTATACATGAATGTTCATGGCAGCATTATTCATAACAGCCTCAAAGGAGAAATAACCTAATATCCACTAGCCAATGAAAGGATAAATAAAATGTGACATATCCATATAACGGACTACTATTCGGCCATAAAAAGGAATGCAGTACTGATATACGATACGACATGTGGAACCCTGAAAGTATTACATGGAGGAAGCCAGTCATAAACAATCACATACCGTATCACTTCATTTATCTGAGATGTCCAGACAGATAAAATCAGAGATTAAAAGCAGATCAGTGGTTGCCTGGGGCTGAGGGGAAGGAAGGAAATGGGAGTAACTACTAATGGATATGGGGTTTCTTTCTGAGATGATGAAAAAGTTCTAAAATTAGATGTGCTGATGGTTGCACAATTCTGAGAATATACTGTAACTACTGAATTGTACACTTTAAACGGGTGAATTCTATGGTATGTGAACTATATCTCAATAAAGTTGTTATTTTAAAATTGGCACATACTTGAGGTAAAAAGGCAACTGAGGCAAGAAACCAGAAATTTCTATTAATACCAGACTCTGAAATAAATTGCTTCTGCTCCACTTACAGAAGACAAGCTATGCTCTAGCAGATCTGAAACAGTGACCACGCTGAAGAGCCTGAGGGTCCTGCTGGGAAGAATAAAGTACTGTGCTATTCAAAAGCGCTACAGAGGACTCCAAAGACAAAAGAATCAGTTTTGTTTTACATGCATGAAATATGTATGTTCACAAAAAAACAACAGAATAAAATTAGGAAAAAATATGTAAAAATGAAAAAGAAAAAAAAAAAAAACAACTATCCTGAAAAATTTGAAAATAATTTTGCTCTTCCAAAGAACTTTGGGCAAATGGAAACAACCATTAAAACTAGTCAGAATACTGACAACGATTATATCTAAGTAGTGGGATTTTTTAATCCTCCTTCACTATTTACTGCATAATCAGAAAAATGGAAGTTAAAAATGATTAGGCTCCTGAAAGCTCCTTTTAAATGGGGCTGTACGGGAACTGAAACGAGGGTAGCAGAGAATTAAATTAACATGTTAGAAAGTAAGTAAGTGATTCCTGATTTTCAACTTAGCCATTCTTCGCCCTTCCACCTCAGATTTACTGCATAAAGCCCCTTTACCATAAAATGGGATTTAAAGGATGAGAAAAAGGCTTAAATGCAAATTTAAAAAATTATATTCTCTTGAGAGAAAGGACAACCAAACTATTTCCTAAAACAGGATTTGGAAATGCCTTCTTTATAGTGACTTTTATCCCTAATTAGCAAGCGTTAACATATTTCAACTCTTAACATGCAACATAACCTTCAGCGGCCCTGGTAAGTGCTGTAGCTTACACAGTCCAACAGTACTGTAAAAATATTCAACTATGTCATGGGGGGAGGGCTCATTTTCATATTTATTTGAAGATTTTTTTACTCAAAGAGTATCGAGAGAGAAAAGTCTGAAGCATAAAGAAAACCTCAAAGTTTTCACTTTTGTGTTTAAAAATTTCATATTTTTTTTTCCATGTAAACAATAAATGGAAACACTAGCCCCAGCGATCTCAGCCACTAGACTCAGAAAGGTTACAAACTGGTGGCCAAGAAGGGTATTCGAAAACCTCCCTGAAAAGTGTAGTAAGAGGGGTTCCAATCTTCTCTGGATGAGGAGCGACTGAAGTTTCCCCAGGGCTGGGAGTGCCAAATGATCAAGGTAATGACTGCAGGTGCACGAGGTGCTGGGTAAGCAGTTCCCCTTCTCTAAATCTAACTGCCAGGGCCCCCAGCTGTAGGCTCAGCCAGAGTACCAGCCAGGGGGTGATCACCCTCAAGGGAGAGGTCCTACGTAGCCAGGCAGGCTGATCTTTCAACTTCTCAGCAATACCATCCAAAAGACACTGGTCACAAATTTATCACCTTAGTAAACTAATGCAATTTTTGCTTGTCTGGCTGCTCTTCATTAAAATAAAATGCAAACAAACAATGTAAACATCTGCTTTTAATAGGTCTAACTGCCGTCTAAGTTATCAGCCTCTACATCGGCAACAGGGAATTGTGTTCTAGCAGTAACACCCATGAGAGCAACATAAGAAGTACTCTAATCTCTTAACAAATAGTTAAAATCAAGGTCCTCTTAATTTTGTTCTAATGTTAGTTTCTTAAAATTGGATTGTAGAATTTCTAATGAAATCTGAAGCATAAAAATACTTACATTTTTACTTATTTTTTAAACAATTTAACCCTGTCCCTAAACTTCCTCCCTAAGAACTCAGCATGGAAAACCATGTGGTGCTGTGTTACCTACTGTTCAGGGAGGCAGCTGAGCCGAGTGATACAGAACCAGACTACTGGAGTCCAGGTCCGAACCGTACCACGTGCCAACCATGTGGCTTACCCCTGGCCAAGCATCGTTTCCTTATTTGTACAGCATGGATCAGAACAGTTCCCGTAGTAAGGGTAGTCTCAAGGATTAAATATGATAACCCAGGTAACTCACAAGGTCTGCTGGGCACATAGTGAGCAAAACAGGCTAGGGCTATGGCAGAGTGCTGACAGACCCTACATACCAAATCCCACACCGACATCAGACATGATACAACTGCTCTTGTGGGCTTCTTCTACCAGGAGCAGCACCGAGGGGTGGAAAGACACGAGCCCTAGCAACCTTATTACTTTGGCCTTAAGTTGCTTTACTTGGGGGTTTGGTTTCCTCCCTGGGAAATGAAGACTGCACTAAATCAGTGGTTTTCTTTCTTTTAAAAACCTTTTTTTTTTTAAATGATAGAAGTAACAATGCCTAGGAAAATTTCAAGAAATACAGACAAAAGAGGATAGAGTAAAAGTTAAATCCCCCTAAATCACTACAGTTTGTGCAGAACCTAGGGGATCCCCTGGAAGAGAGGGGGTTCCCAGGAGAGGCCAAATGGGCAGAGCCCCAAGGATCCCCTCATCACCACCTCAACCAAAACAGCTCTGCTTCTATGTGTTTTATATACCAGATTTCAAGACAAGGGTTCTACTAAAAATAAGAAGTTTGAAAACCACAGGATTAAATTATTTTAAAGATATTATCCAGCTCTAGAAAGCCCCAGGGTGGTGAAAACATTTAACGTGCTCAGCTGCAAACCAAAAGGTTGGAGGTTCAAGTCTGCCCAGAGGTGCCTTGGAAGAAAGGCCTGGCAAACAACTTCTGAAAAAACAGCCATTGAAAATCCTATGGCGCACAGTTCTACTCTGACACACACAAAGTCACTGTGAGTTGGAGCTGACCCAATGGTAACTGCTAATCCAGCTTTAAAATTGCATGATTCTGGCCTACTAAATCAAATCCTCATCTTTGCTATTACATTTATATCAAATTTCTATAAAATTCCCTATGATTTCACCTTACCTCTAACTCAAGATCCTGAGGCTCCATTTCAGAAAGGGACAGCACAGCAATTTTGGTAATCTTACAGACCTCATGGTCTCCTGGAAGCTTGCCCACCACTGCTTTCTGCCGAATTAGAATAAGCCACCATGGAAGATCTGAAAGAGAAAAGACGTATCAATAGCTGTTATGAAGAGCACTACTTTCCTGGCAAGATGATGATAAATAAATCTAACAAGAACAACAACAAAAATGCATACATTTAAAAGATACAACTTGTTAAAGTAAAACAGGAAGAAAGATGTAAAATGGCCCTTCTTCTTGTTGTTAGGTGCCAATGAGTTGATTCCGACTCATAGTGACCCTATGTACTACAGAATGAAACACTGCCCAGTCCTGCGCCATCCCCACAATCATTGTTATGTTTGAGCCCACCGTTGCAGTCACCATGTCAATTCATCTTGTTGAGGGTCTTTCTCTTTTTCACTGACCCTCTACCAAGGATGATGCCCTTCTTCTCCAGGGACTGGTCCCTCCTGATAACATGTCCAAAGTATGTGAGACGATGTCTTGCCATCCTCACCTCCAAGGAGCACTCTGGTTGTATTTCTTCCAAGACAGACTTGTTTGTTCTTCTGTCATTCCATGATATATTCAATATTCTTCACCAACACCGTAATTTAAAGGCATCAACTCCTCTTTGGTCTTCCTTACTCATTGTCCAGCTTTCGCATGCATACGAGGAGACTGAAAATATCATGGCTTGGGTCAGGTGCACCTTAGTCCTCAAAGCAACATCTTTGCTTTTTAACACTGCATCTCTTCCAGTTGGGTGGCCAGGCAGCTATCTTCCAAATTTCTTGGCATAGATGAGCGAGCGCTCCTGAACTGCATCTGTTTGTTGAAACATCTCAATTGGTATTTTGTCAATTTCTGAAAGAACTATCGGCTCTTAATCATATGCTACTTCCTGAAATGGCTGAACGCTGACCAGTTCTTTTTCATACAGTGACACTATGTATTCCTTCTTTCTGCTTCTGCTGCTTCCTTTGTCATTCAATGTTTTGCCCACAGAATCCTTCAAAATTGCAATTCGAGGCTTGAATTTTTTCTTATATTCTTTCAGCTTTCAGCACGTAAAAAAGATGCTTAATTGTGTGTGTTGACCCTTAAGCATGTAAAAAAGATGCTTAATGGTAGTGTGTTGGGTGCCGTCTAGTTGATTTCCTACTCACAGCAACCCTATAGGAGAGAGTGGAACTGCCCCATAGGGTTTTCTAGGCTGCGGGAGTAGATCGACAGGTCTCTTCTCCTGCAGGGTGCCTGGTGGGTTCAAACCGCCAACCTTTTGGTTAGCAGGTGAGTGCTTAACCACTGCGCCACCAGGGCTCCTTTCACTCATAATTACCCATTGCCATCAAGTTGATTTCAACTCATAGCAATCCTACAGGACAGAGTAGAAATGCCCCATAGGATTTCATCGGCTGTAATCTTCACGGAAGCAGACCACCACATCTTTCTCCCAAGGAGCTGCTGGTGGGTTTGAACCGCCCACTTTTTGGTTAGCAGCTGAGTGCTTAACCACTGTGCCACCAGAGCTCCTTTTTACTCATAACTAGGGAAATGTAAATGAAAACAACATTGTGATACCGTTTCTCACTTAACAGGTCAAGGGTAATTAAGAAGTATGACAACACACCTGTTAGAGAGGCTGTGGGGAAAACAGGCACCCTGGTACAGTTTTAGTAGGAATACAAACTGGCACAACTTGCTGGAGGGAAAATTCATAATACTTAACAATATAACAGATGCACTTACTTTTTGACCCAGCAATCCCATTCCTAGGAATTTACCCTGAAGATACACTACAAGGGTATATACTCAAGTCTATTCATTGTAGCAGTTTGTAACTGTGAAATACTGGAAACAACATACATACTCACACATGGGAGAGTGGTTCAATCAACTATGGCACATTCATGCAATGGAGTACTCTGCAGCTAAGAAAACAATGAAGAGTTCCATGAACTGATAAGGGGCGGCTCCGGAACAT
This sequence comes from Loxodonta africana, assembly GCF_030014295.1. NCBI lineage: Eukaryota > Metazoa > Chordata > Mammalia > Proboscidea > Elephantidae > Loxodonta > Loxodonta africana. The sequence continues at coordinate 15,432,420 of NC_087357.1, forward strand.
ATTATGAAGTGAAGACATCAAAGTGCAAAAGTAACTACAGAAGAAGAAGATATATATGTACCAGCTCATCTGGGGGAAGGAACATGAAGGATGAATCAGAAATTACTGAAATTGGTTAGCAACAGGTTAGTTGGAGAAGGAAGAAGACCAGGCAAGGCAACATTTAGAACTCATACGGTTGGCCTCCTCATTATTATTGGTTTCACCAAGGTTTTTTTCTATTTTTTGAGATTTTCTAAGTAATATGATTTCTTTTCTTTACAATATATATATCTATTCTTTCACTTTTTGTATTATATCTAAGGTCTACGTTTTTCCTTTTTCCTTGTCTTGGAAGAAGTACAATCAGAATGCTCCTTAGAAGCAAGGATGGCGAGACTGCATCTTACCTACTGTGGACATGTTGTCAGGAGGGATTAATCACTGGAGAAGGACATCATGCTTGGTGAAGAACAGGGTCAGTGGAAAAGAGGAAGACCCTTACCGAGACGGACTGACACACTGGCTGCAACAATGGGCTCAAGCATAACAATGATTGTAAGCATGGTGCAGGGCCGGGCAGTATTTCGTTCTATTGTACACAGGGTCTGTAAGTCAGAACTGACTTGACAGCACCTAACATCAATAACAATGCTTTCTCCATGAGGTGGAAACGAAGATGTAGCAAATGAAAAGTACCAAACAGAATAAGAGTTCAATGTTAATCTCCTCTCCGAGTGTTGTCAGTCTCACATATTGATCGAAAAATAAAACTAACCTAAGAGTAAAATGGATTAGGAAATTGATATCTACTAGCTGTAATCTAAGTAATCTAACCTTAATTTCTTTCTTCTTTGGACAATGGTATGCTGATAACTGGGTTGGAATTTTTTTTCCCTTCCCAACATAGCTTTAAATTGCCTTGGTAAAGAAAATTTACCAAGCATAAAATCATAAAAGAAAACATTGATTAAATTTGATTATGCTGCTAGGATCAAAAACTTCAGCACAGCAAAACAAAATCAAAAGGAAAACTAGAAAAAAATATTTGCAGCCAAAGGATTATCTCCCTACTTTATAGAGAGTACCTAAATATTGGAAAGAAAAAGACAAATAATCCAAGAGATAAATGAGCCAAAGATATGAACACACAATTCAGAGAAAAGGAAACACAAGTGGCTGTAAGATATGAAAAGATGTGTAACCTTATTTATAACAAGTGAAAAACACATTAAACTACACTGAGACATCATCGCTCATACTGGTGAAATACAAAAATGTATTTCCTATCACACTGGAAAAACACAAAAAATGCTATTATGTAATTTATATGGCTGTGGGTAAACCAGATATTGCTTTGAGGATGTAAATTTATACAATCTCTATGGGGACAATTTGGGAATATCTATCAAAATGACAAATGTTTCTATTCTTTGACAGAACAATTCTGGTTCTGGTAATTTATCCTAAAGATATGATGACAAATGAGGGAAGCTACACAGGTACAAGGTTATTTACAGCAGCATTATTTATCATAAAGTAAGACTGGAACAAAAAACAACAACAAAGACTGGAAGTGACCTAAAATTCTACTAATATAAAACATGCTACATAAATTATGATACTTCCATACAGTGGAATATTATGCAGGTAATAGTGTGTCTGTCAGTGTGCCGTACTGTGGGGGCTTGTGTGTTGCTGTGATGCTGGAAGCTTTGCCACCAGTATTTCAAATACCAGCAGGGTCACCCCTGTGGACACGTTTCAGCTGAGCTTCCAGACTAAAACAGACTAGGAAGAAGGACCTGGCAGTCTACTTCTGAAAAAATTTAGCCACTGAAAACCTTATGAATAGCAGCAGAACACTGTCTGGTATAGTGCCAGAAAATGAGCCCCTCAGGTTGAAAGGCACTCAACCGACGACGGGGTAAAAGCTGCCTCCTCAAAGTAGGTCGACCCTAATGATGTGGGTGGAGTTGAGCTTTCGGGACTGTTATCTGCTGATGTGGCAGAACGCGAAACCGTAAGAAACAGGTGCAAACATTCATCAGTAATCGGAACACGGAATGTATAAATTATGACTCTAGGAAATTGGAAGTTGTCAAAATTGAAATGCAATACATAAAGATTGACATCCTAGGCATTAGAAATGACACTGGAGATCATGACAAAATTTTGCAAGACCAATAACTTCTACATTGCAAATATCTTTTTTGAACAACATAAACGGCAACTATACACATGGACTTTGCCAGACAGAATACAAGGAATCAAACCAACTACATCTGTGGAAAGAGACAATGGAAAGTCTCAACATCAGTGAGAACAAGGCCAGGGGCCAACTGTGGAACAGACCATCAACTGTTCATATACAAGTAGAAGTTGAAGAAAATTAGAACAAGTCCACGAAGGTCAAAGTATGGCCTTGAGTATATCCCACTTGAATTTAGAGGCCATCTCAAGAACAGATTTGACGCAATGAACACTAATGTCCAAAGACCAGAAGAGCAGTGGAATGACATAAAGGACATCATACATGAAGAAAGCAAGAAGTCATTAAAAAGACAGGAAAGAAAGAAAAGAACAAAATGGATGTCAGAAGAAACTTACTCTTGAATGCAGAGTAGCTAAAGCAAAAAGAAGAAATGATGAAATAAAAGAGCTAAACAGAAGATTTCAAAGGGCAACTTGAGAAGACAAAGTATTACAAAGAAATGTGCAAAGACCTGGAGATAGAAAACCAAAAGGGAAGAACATGCACAGCATTTCTCAATCTGATAGAACTGAAGTAAAAATTAGATGGAAGAATACACAGAGTCGCTGTACCAAAAAGAATTGGACGATGTTCAACCTTTTCAGGAGGTAACATACGATCAAGAGGCTATGGTACTGAAGTAGGTGGTCCAAGAAGGCATTGGCAAAAAACAAGGCTCTAGGAATTGACGGAATACCAATTAAGACGTTTCAACAAACGGACGCAGCGTGCTGGAAGTACTCACTCATCTATGTCAAAAATTTGGATAACAGCTACCTGGCCAATGGACTGGACGAGAACCATATTTGTACTCGTTCCAAAGAAAGGTGATCCAACAGAATGCAGAAATTATCAAAAAATATTGTTACATACAAGTAAAATTTTGCTGAAGATCATTCGAAAGTGCCTGAAGCAAGTAAATCGACAGGGAACTGCCAGAAATTCAAGCCAAGATTCGGAAGAGGTCATGGAACAAGGGATATCACTGCTGATGTCAGAAGGATCATGGCTGAAAGCAGAGACTACCAGAAAGATGTTTACCTGTGTTTTATTGACTATGCAAAGGCATTCATCTGTGTGCATCATAACAAATTATGGACAACACTGAGAAGGATGGAAATTTCAGAACAATTAATGGTACTCATGAGAAACCTGTACTTAGACCAAGAGGCAGCCATTCTACCAGAACAAGGTGATACTGCATAGTTTAAAGTCAGGAAATGTAGGCAACAGGGTTGTATCCTTTCACCACACTTAATCTGTATGAACAAATAATCCAAGAAGCTGCACCGTAGGAAGAAGAATGGGGCACCAGGATTGGAGGAAGACTCATTAAACCTATGATATACAGACGACACAACCCTGCTTGCTGAAAGTAAAGAGGACTTGAAGTACTTACTGATGAAGATCAAAAACTATAGCCTTCAGTATGGATTACACCTCAACAAAAAGAAAACAAAAATCCTCACAACTGGACCAATAAGCAACATCAAGATAAATGAAGAAAAGATTGAAGTTGTCAAGGATTTCATTTTACTTGGATCCACAATCAACACCCATGGGAACAGGAGTCAAGAAATCAAAAGATGCATTGCATCGGGTAAATCTGCTGCAAAAGATCTCTTTAAAGCGTTAAAAAGTAAAGATGACACTTTAGGGACTAAGGTGTGCCTGACCCAAGCCATGGTGTTTTTAATCGCCTAATATGCATGCAAAAGCTGGACAATGAATAAGGAACACTGAAGAACAATTGATGCCTTTCAGTTATGGCACTGGAGAAGAATATTGAATATACCATGGATCGAAAGAAGGACAAACGAGTCTGTCTTGGAAGAAGCATAGCCAGAATGCTCCTTAGATGGATAGCCAAGACTTCGTCTCACATACTTTGGACATGTTATCAGGAGGGACCAGTCCCCTCAACAAGATGGCTTCAACAATGGGCTCAAGCATAACAAAGATTGCAAGGATGGCACAGGACTGGGCACTGTTTCATTCTGTTGTACACAGAGTCGCTATGAGTCGGAACCAATTCAATGACACCTAACAACAACATAAAAAGGAATGAAGTTCTGACACATTCTACAACATGAACCTTGAAAACATTACGCTGAGTAAAAGAAGCCAGTTATAAAGGACCATATATTGTATGATTCCATTAATGTGAAATGTTCAGAATAGGCAAATTCATCGAGAAAAGTAGATTTCATCCTTGCAAGGAACAGGGGGAGGGAGAAACAGACACAGAACTTCTTTTGACATGATGAGAACGGAATTAGATAGTGGTGAGGGTTGCATAACCCTGTGAATATACTAAAAACCACTGAATTGCACCCTTTAAAAGAGTGAATTTTACGGTATGTGAATTACACCTCACTTTTTTTTTTTTTTTAAAAAAGCTCTTTCTGAAGAACAAAAGAAGAACTTGTAAGAGTCCTACCTACTACAGCAGAGAATAAAAAACTAACAAGTGTATTTTCTGCCAAAGACAGAGGTTTTAGGCTAGGGAAGTCTATTAATTCTTGAAACATATGACTAGTACCCATACCCACTGCCACTGAGTCAATTCTGACTCATAGTGACCCTACTGGACAGAGTAGAACTGCCCCAGAGTTTCCAAGGAGCACCTGGTGGATTCGAACTGCCAACTTTTTTTGATTAGCAGCTTCAGCTCTTAACCACTACGCCACCAGGGTTTCCGTATGACTAGTAGGGCAAGCTAAAACATTGATGAAAAGATGTAGCTGTTCACAGTAGTATTTAACAGAATTAAAATTATTGCAATAGAAAGAAAAGTAAAATTATGAACCGAACCCTGAGGGACTTCAAGGCAAAATCATTCCCTCTAAAAATGAAACAAAACAAAACCTCACTGGAAATAATGGGAATCTCTCTTCCTGTGATTATTTTGCCTTAGGTGAGACAAAACAACAATACACAAAGAGTCTAGGAAGTCAAGTAGGTAGGTGCATGCAGAGTTACAGGATTAAATGATTCAAATATACTTGTTATAGTCTGAATTTTAAGACAAGAAAAATGTAAAAGTACAACCTCACTATTGTTAAACAGTCCCAATATCCATTCAAATATAATTCCGTACATAAAAATTTTTAAAGTGTCAAAGCAAGCTACTGTTAGTTTATATTACCTACCAAGAAAAGAAACTTGGCTAAATTAAAGTTGTCACATTGAGATCTAAATATACAGCATAACAAAGAGTTACCAGATAATTTCATCTAGCCAGGTCAAATGGCATAAAGATACCTTTTCAACTTAATAAATATATTACAATGGAGGAAAATTAAAGTCATTTTTGTAACCCTGGCTCCTCCAGGGGAAAAAAGACAAGGAAATTTGACTTCCCCAGCAAGATAAGAAAACTGATAAGGAAGTTATTATCTTGAAAAGCATGACCAGTAGGGCAAGCTAAAACAACAGGCCTGGAAAATATTCAATTACTAGCAATGTACAATAAGTAATTCACTTAAAAGGAGTAAATAATTGTGGGGTAAAGAGTTTTATTCAATTTGGGAAAAAAATGTTCTCTCCCTACTCATCAACATCCCCTCCATATTTCTATCTACATGGCTATCTATCCTACCAGCATATAGAAATGATATGCATTTGACCCAACAACACAGGTTGAGCAATCCTTTTTATTAATCTAATCATATGCCAACCAAAACCAAACCCAGTGCTGTCGAGTCGATTCCGACTCATAGCGACCCTATAGGACAGAGTAGAGCAGCCCCACAGAGTTTCCAAGGAGCGTCTGGCGGATTCCAACTGCTGACCCTTTGGTTAGCAGCTGTAGCACTTAACCACTACGCCAATCTAATCATATAGGGAAAATATAAATACGTTCCACTTGTTAAAATAAATACATAAATCTTACGGATACAATTGAAGCTCCCTTTGACCACTGTCCTCAAACCCATGAAAATACTTTACATCTAATCCAAACCCCCGCTTTCTGAGTTCTCTCATATAAGGAGTCCAATGAGATGGACAGGATTTGGTATTCTTGGTACTCATCCATTTAATTTTACTTGAGAGCTTAAAAATGACTTTTTTTTTTCCTTAGCATATGTCATGGATTGAATTATGTTCCCCCACAAATGTGTGTATTAACTTGGTGAGGTGATAATTCTCAGTATTCTGCGGTTGTCTTCCATTTTGTGATTGTAATTTTACGTTAAAGAGGAGTAGGGTGGAATTACCAAGCCACCTACCTGATCCAATGTAAAGGGAGTTTCCCTGAGGTGTGGCCTGCACCACCTTTTATCTCTCAAGAGAAAAAAGGAAAGGGAAGCTAGCAGAGAGTGGGGAACCCATACCACCAAAAAAGCAGTGCCAGAAGCAGAACATGTCCTTTGGACCTGAGGTTCCTATGCTGAGATGCTCCCAGACCAAGGGTAGACTGATGACGAGGACCTTCCTCCAGAGTCAACAGACCAAGCCTTCCCCTGGAGCCAGCACCCTGAATTCGGACTTCTAGCCTACTGGACTGTGAAAGAATAAACTTCTTTGTTAAAGCCATCCACTTGTGCTATCTGTTATAGCAGCACTAGAAGACTAAGACAGCATACAACCCTAACTTGTTTTGTAACCTCTATTTTCACTGCTCAGTCTCAGATACCTGCTAGCTAAGAGTACATTACATGGGACTTCTACCGCTCTCAGGGACTGAGGAGCCGATACTTAATTTGCTCATCTTCCAAACACAGTAGCTACACGATGTTTTCTGACTGGTCATTCTGCCGCCTACTAAAGTGTCCTAAATCTGTGTCTATAGAAAAGTGACGATGACTCACAGAGCCTCTAGGGTGAGACACACTTTAAACAGGCTCTATTTCAAAAGTACCAAATTGTGCAGCTAGAGAATATTCAGCTTAGCCTGGAAAGTTTAGGACTAAGTTTAAATTCCTAATAAAGATCCGCCATAAAATGAAATAATCTACTATACTTGATAAAAATGTAATCCCTTTTGCATCTATAAAAGCCTTAGAAAACTATAAAAGTCTTACTTATAAAGTACTGTTGGGTAAAAGTACATTTTCCAGATAACTAGAGCTTACCTTCCTAAGCTGCTAAAATGTCTTCTTATGTTTATCGAAAGCTTTAATATATTAAATACTTTCGTATCTATTAAACCCCCCCAAAAAACCCAGCATACTAAATATAATCAGGATTTTTATTCATGATGCAGGTTTATCATCATGGAGATAAATCACTGCTTTGAGAGGTGGCATAAGGATGCCCGCAAGGTTGGAAGTGACTGGCTCCTACATGAAGGGACCCAAGACTGTTAAAAAACCAGATAACCAAGTCAGTTAAACAAACAATCTTCATTCTCTCCTCTGGATGGCTGATACTGGCCAAATCTAAGTAAGTGAGAGAAATTACTGTATTTAGCAAGACTATCCTTCCTTAAACATATTACTAGATCCAGTAATAATTTTTTAATTATTTCCAAATGTTCAGTAAGATAAAAAAAATTCAAAAGAATGTAACAGAGGGAATAAATATAGGAAGCACCTTTACAGGTGAACTACACATAACAGTCATTCTTACCTTAACAATCCTCCTCTCTTTCCAAGGCTAAAAACCAAAGCTTCTAATATCACTGCCATAGGAATCACTGAGGAAAACAACTGATGTTTAAGAACAAATGGGTTTATGAGCAGAAAAAAGAATGATGGGGGAACAGTGAAAGAGGCAAGCTGGCCTGACTCTAAATGTCTCTGCCTAAAAAATGTAAAAATCTTTCAGAGATATACTCAGAAATTGGAAGTATGTTTGTTTAACTACCCTCTAGGAGAACTCAAAACCATGGGGCACATTCACATGACTACTTCAAGCCCAGTACAACGCTCCTACCAGGGAACTTGAGCCAACTATTTACCAAGGGGTCTGGAGCTCAGGTTAAGGAGGAGGGAAGCAGGAAATCTGGAAGCATGAAATGATGGAACAGACTGAGGGGAGCAGAGAAAGGATGGTATGACCCACTTAGCTAGCACCTGGATACCCGAGGAGAGAGTAAAAGGAAGATGAGGGAAGCAAAAAACAGAGATGAGAAGATGCCAAAGAGAATCTTCTCAGGCCACTGAGCTGCCTGCTTCCAGGATCCAAAACTATTAACAAAATAGGACAAACAACTACAATTAAAGAATCTTTTCAGGGCTAACTAGGAACCTAATCACTAAAGAAAATCTTACCTGGAAAATAAATCATCCTGAGATCCTCATGAATTACAAAATGAATATATAATGACTGTTTCTGAATTACATTTTAGATAATTTATACTGTGGTAGAAATGTCCTGTTACAAATAACACTGTTGCTTTGAAGGAAGTATTCTAAAGAAACCGCAGGACATGAAAAAACCATCTAGAAGTTACCAAAAGGTAGATGCGTTTAAGCTTTCAAGATCAGAAGTAACAATAATCTATACCAAAGAGCTATCTTCTGTTTTAAAATTTTCAACAGCTTTCTTGAGATATAGCTTACATACCGTAAGATTCACTCATTATAAATGTAAAACTCAATGATTTTGATTAATTTCTAGAGTTGTACGACCCTCATCACAGTCCTTGCCTGTTCTTAACGACCTGAGTTGTCAGTCACTAGAGCAAACTGTGCATCTCACAATGTACCTGTAGACAGGTAATTAAACTTATATTTAAATAGAAGCAAGATGTAGAAGGCTCGCCCCAGAACCATCCAGAGCTCGGCCGGGCCCTGCCATGCTTCTGTTTCTCTCCAGTGCCCTTGAGGAGTGGAGTTTTCCAATGGTTCTTTAGGAAAAGTATTAAAGCAATGCTATTGACACTCAACTCATTCATCACTAAAATATAAAAATTATTTTATGCCATTATTGTTATACTAAGAAAAAGTTTCCACAGACAGCAGAAGACCAAAATCACCGTTTTTAAATCATATGCATGATGCATTTTACCACTTTAATGACTGAGACATCTTCACCACATCAGAAGTGGAAAAAGATCAGCTGGTAAGTACTATTTGAATGAACGAGATCTATTTGAGAGAACTTTGTCTATGGACTGTTCAGTACTATCAGTGGTAATTCATTTAATTACTAAAGTGTCTCTTTTGCCAAATCAAGACTCCGGACAATTTTCAAACTATTTCTGAATATATCCCTGAGATAGAGGGTAGACCTTTGCTAAAGAATGTCTTCGCTTTTTATATGCAGATACTTCTTACGATAACTGAGCTTATCCTCTTCTCCATCTTCAAAACAGATTTACACTTACAGAACTTTTGTGATTCACTTAAAATTCTCAGCATAAAGCAATCTTTTCATGGGTATCTGTGTACAGACAGGGCTATATCCTGGAAGTTAGGCATGCAGAAAATAGAAGAAACACACCAATCATGTGGGGAACTCCCCCCATGCCCTACCCCTCATCTCTCTCCCAAAATTACACACGAACACACATGCGCACATACACACTGGCCCTGTCTAGATGATCTCCACTCATTTTTCAGGCCTAAACTCATATATCACTTACTCAGGGATGCCTTCCAGGACTCCCCACCGCGCCCCAATCCCATCAGGCCCCTCTGATACACTCCACAGCACCCCATACTTTTCTTCAGAAGCCTAAGCCTGTAATGATAAAACATCCACCTCTCGCATTCACTTCTGTGCTTCTGGAGCCTGAAGTTTTGTTCCCCCTGGAGCCCCCGGCGCTGAGTATGGAGCCTGGCACCCAGCAGGCACTCAATAAATATTCATTAAATTAACAAGTATCTGTTGAGCATTTCTGAATAGCCCCTGCTGTGAGCCACCACCTTGCCAGACACAGGGCACAGCAGTGAGCAAAACACACACAGCCCCCGTCTTCTTCGAGCTTATCTTCCAGAGGGGAGACAGACAAGAAGAATAAAAAATCAATGTTAATTACAACTGTGAAAAGCATACGACTATCATTCTGCACCTCCTCCTGGACACCAGAGTCAATCAAAAACATCGATGTCTATGGAGCTGTGCTTTTCTTTAATCTATTTGTCAGCAGCCCAGTGATGCAATGGTTAAAGTACTCAGCCGCTAACCAAAGGGTCAGTGGTTCAAAACCACCAGCTGATCCTGTGGAGAAAAGACCTGGCGATCTGCTTCCGGAAAGATTGTCTTGGAAACCCTATGGGGCAGTTCTACTCTGTCCTGTAGGGTCACTATAAGCTGGAATCAGCTCAACGGCATACAACAACAAATCTATTTGTCAAATTATATGTCCTCCCTACTTCTTGTTTCTCAAACTAACTAAATCCCTATTGACCAAACCAAAGCCAAACACACTGCAGTTTCTGTGGACAGACTGCATTCCACTACCTTTTATAACACCTGCCTTAAAGTCCATCTGCTGGCTAATGTCTGGGGAAGAAACCTTATGACCCACAGAAAGGCAAACAGTTCTAAAGAAAGATTTGCTAAGCACTAAAATCAACAGAAGAATTTGTTGGCAGGGCACGGTGAAAGGAAGGGTGATTATCAGCACAAGATACCACAACCAAAAAATACTTAAAAATTCTCTCATACATTTGGTAAGTGGGTGTGGAGATTATGAAATATAACCTTCACTAATGCCACTAATATTTCACTCCCACTGTGTAGTCTTTTAGTGACATGTTAGTATGACAGTTTCAGCAAATATTAACATTACTGAAAAAGTCCAAGTTTAAAACTTGTTCAAAATTGATTATCTAACATTTTAAATGATTCTCTGGTAGAATATCTGACCCCTCAAAAAAAAACTGTTAAAACTAAGAGGAAAATAACAGTCGTAACAGTAATGCTTACTACCACCAAGAACTGTGCTAAGCACTTCATATGAACTTTGGTAAATTTTCACTAAAACTGTATTAAGGAGGTATGATCATCTTCCTGTTATAAACAGGAAGCTGAGGCTCAGATGAAGTAATCTGATGCAAAACAATGCTTAAGGAAACAACGCCTGGCCTCTCAGGAACTGTTCATCCCTGGAGTGGGTACCTAGTCAATGATATTTGGGGAATGGTCTATCTCACCCTGAAATAAAGGCCAAGAAGCAGGAAACAGATGGAAATATTGCTGTTGTGTGCCATCGTGTTGATTCCAATATACAGCAACCCTATAGGACAGGGTAGAACTGTCCCATAGGGTTTCCGAAGAGCGGTTGGTGGATCTAACTGCCAACCTTTTGGTAAGCAGCCTGAGCTCTTAACCACTTGGCCACGAGGGCTCCAATACTGGACTAGTGCAACTTCTCTTTGACGTGTTTTGCAATAACCACGTTAGGCTCCTCAGTCCCATGAGCCTGCTACATTCCACGAGCTCAGAGTTCAGTGACAGGAACAGTGGCACAGTTCACCCACGCCGCTTTTAAACTGTCAGTTTAGCATCTGCTGAAATAAGATTTATGTTCCCATCTCATTTGCCAAGTACAAAAATTAGTACATTAATATGTGCAGGGTTAAGTAGGAGGGAATGGGAGTGAGAAGAGAAAGATTTTAAGTACAGCATTTTCCTCCCTCATCTTCTACCACCAAGAAGACGCTCCTACGGGAAAGTGGACCTGGACTTCTCATGTATACCAGGAGCCCAGCTCCCATCCCAGCCAATCTGAGGGTACGGCCACTTACTTGGGGCAAGATGGCACAAGCAGGGAATGCAGTGAGGCATCCCGGAGGACAGGGAACAAAGAAAAAGACAGGAAGGTAATTTGGATGCTTAAAGGGCACGGAGCTAGGGGTGGAGTGATCCAGAGAGACTGGGTCTGCAGCTAGTTCCCTTCCAGGGGAGGAAAGGAAGAGGGGTAAGGGGCCCAGAAAAGATTTACCTGTGATTCCTCCCCACCCCATTTTTTAACAATCAAACCTTAGAAGTGATATAACAAGGGGAGAAAAAGGTACAGGAATTAAGACACTGAAAAACTGAGAGATTTTCCCTGTCCTCCTTTCCTTTTTCATATTTTCTTTCCCCAGCCCACTCTATCTCCTACCTCTCCTCCTTCTGTTGTTGGTATTTGCTGTCGAGTCGATTCTGACTCACAGCGGCCCCATGTATTACAGAGTAGAGCTGTTCCATAGCGTTTTCTTGGCTGTAATCCTAATGAAAGCAGATCACCAGCCCTTTTCTTTCGTGTACTTCTGGAGAGGTTCGAACCACCAACTTTTAGGTTAGCAGTTGAACGCAAAATGTGTGTGCCACTTACAGAGCTTCTCCCCCTTCTAATATGTCCTATATAATGGGTACCCCCACTGCCTACCAACCACCTGTTGTTGCTCCAAAGAGAGGCAAACAATGCGAGGAGGAAAAGTACCTGTGAGCAGGAGCTGACCACAGGAGATGACCATACCTCCACCACTACACGAATGTCCATACAGTCACTGCATCAAAAATTCACCACCTATTAACTTATATTTGTACACACTGCTTGCAGGAGACAACCTCAGGGTTGCCTGCCAAGTCCAAGCCCTCTGGCTCTGACTGCCCCTCCCACCTGGCGGAGTAGGCCTCTGGAGGATGTTTGAACTTGTGACCAGGGAAGGCTCACAGCCCAGCGCTGGGCCAATAAGAGTCTCTTTCTAGGAATCTGAACTAGGTTAGTCTCCAGTGGTTACAGGGAACAGATAATTGTCAATTTCAGGATATCATCAAATATTTAGTCCTACATACACAGAAACAGAGAAAAACAGAAAAAGAGAGGAATAGCAATGAAGGGGACACACAGGGAGTAGTAGTCAGAGGCCCCTGGCCTCTAGAAAGTAATATCAGATCATATGCAATGTCCCTGGAGCCATGGTGGCACAGCAGTTAAGAGTTCAGCTGCTAACCAAAAAGTCAGCAGTTCAAATCCACCAGCCACTCCCTGGAAACCCTATGTGGCAGTTCTATTCTGTCCTCTAGGGTCACTGTGAGTCAGAATCAACTCAGTGACAACAGATACAGGGTATACAACATCTCACTTCTTGGTTTTGGCACCTTGGGTTCCTTATAAAACTTTTTTTTTTTTTTGCTTAAGCTAATAGGTTTGTATTTGCAGTCAAGAGAGCCCTAGATAAAATAGTAATTTATGATTTAAGAAGTACTTTCAGGTGTATCATCTCATTTGACAGTTATTTTTACTCTTGTTTTTACTATTTCTTAAGAAATAAAGACTCAGAGACATTGTGGTCAACTTTTATCTGGTGGTCCCAGGAACCAGCCTCCTGGGATTCATGCCCTTGTGAAGTCCGCTCCCACATTGGCTCTGGGCTAGGCCATGAGACTTCCTTTGGCCAATGAGATATTAGCAAGCTAAGTGATGGAAGCTGAGCTTGATAAGGACTTAAGCATTGGGGCTTGTCCTTGGCACCCAGCCGCTACCACCACCACCACTGTGAAAAAACATTCAGGCTATCCAAGAAAGAGGACTAAAGGTAAGGCCCTGTGAGATGAGACACGTGAAAAGAGAGGCCATGTGAGGGAAAACCTAGGCACCCTAGCACGACTCCTAGCTGAATGCTGCCAAACGAGTGACCCCAGCCAATATTACACAGAGAAGAGGAGCCACTTGGTCGACTCATAAAATGATGAGATATACAGGGGAGTTGTTTTAAGCCATTAACTTTTGGGGTGGTTTAAAACACAGCAGTAAATAAATAAAACAGATATTGAGTAACTTCCCCTATATCTCAAAGCTAATACACAGAGCTAGAACCCAGGTCTTCTGACTGATTTCAGTGATCACTTCACTGCTCCAAGATGTGAACAAAGTGAAGGAAAATAATTCGAAGTTTCATAAACATTATTTTAATAATAGAAAACATATTTTAGCTCAGAACAGCTAGCTATGACATTATCCTCTCAACATGTAAACAAATTAAAATATATGTGGAAAATGTAACTAATGTTATCGATCAGTTTGTGTGGAAACTGTCAGATGGGAACCTAACTTGCTGTGCAAACGTTCACCGAAAACACAATAAAATCTAATTTTAATTTTTAAAAAAGGCCATAGGACTGTACAATACAAAGAGTGAATCCCAATGTAAACAATGAACTTTAGTTAATAATAATGTATTGATATTGGCTCACCAGTTGTAATAAATACACCACAGGAATGCAAGACATTAATGCCAGAGGAAAGGGTAGGGAGTGGGGAGAGGAGAAGGGGTTTATGGGTACCCTCTGTATTTTCTGCACAATTTGTCCATAAAACTAAAACTTCTCTAAAAAACAGTGTTATTAAAAATAAAAAAGTAAATGATGTTAAAAAAAAATTGACTAAAGACACTGACCAATGGTTAAAATATATATAAATATGTATGTATGTATCTAAATATGGATGGATAGCCCATTAAAGCCCATTGCCCTCAAGTTGATTCCAACCCACGGTGTCCCTATAGGACACAGGAGAATTGTCCCATAGGGTTTCCAAAGAATGCATGGTGGATTTGAACTGCTGACCTCTTGGTTAGCAGCTGTAGCTCTTAACCACTATGCCACCAGGGTTCCCATGGATGGGTAGGAATAATTATTAATTATTAATAAAATAATTAGCATGGTTAAACAATGTCTAAAATGCCACTTGGGGACCTTCTTCCCATTCTAAAAAACTACCAAAGGCAGAATGTATAATAATGTTCTTAGCAGTATTATTTGCAATAGCAAAAAACTAGGAACAATTCAACTACTTAATGATAGGAAAAAGGATAAATTACGATGTATTCATACAACAGACTATTATAAAATAGCAAAAATAGTCAGTTTCATACATCATCATGTATAAACTTCAAAAATATAACCCTGAGTGAGAAAAAAAATTTTTAAACCCACAGTTTATACACTGTTGTTGCTATTAGGTGCTGTCAAGTTTGTTCCGACTCATAGCGAACCTATGTTTACATAAAGTCTCCAAAATACAAACCTTAACAACACGTTGTGCAGGGATACAATAAGTTACAAAAGCTATAGTGAAAATCAACGGAATAATAAGCACAAAATCCAAAATAGTAGGCTCTCTTGAAAGGAAGGAAGCAGGATTCACCTGGAGATAGGCACTTAGAGGGCTCCAAAGACACCGGTCGTATTCCGTTTCTTCATCTGGGTGGTAGACATATGTGCTTGTTTTAAAATAACTTATATAGCACATCTGTGATACTCAGCCTTTTGTAGCTATACTTCATAATAAAAATTAGTTTTCAAAACCAACCAAAGAATCTAGTGAAGCAAAATGAGACTGTCTCCAGCAATATGTGCTTTACAACACACAAAAACCAACCTGGCTCCCAAATGCTCAATAATTTTATTTTCAAAGAATAAAAAGGGCACACTCCAAAGGTAGATATTCTCCCAATTACACAGCAATAATGACAAAGCCTCCTATAGTTAATAACTCATATTAAAATTAATACCAAGGGAAATAAGATATTTAATTATAGCGCTTAGAAATATTTAATTCAGTCCTTTTTCGTTAGCGTTTGGGTACTTACCTATTGAACACTTATTATATTTCCCAATAACAAAACTGCCTCTGAGCCCAGGAGCAGGTGCCTGTTCTTCCATCTAGGACCTCAATAAATGACCTAGACCTTCCATCGATTTGACTGCCCTGGAAAAGGCTCCTGGAAAGGACCACACCACATATTAAGAGACCCAGGCTCTTCCTGGCCACAGCTGACTGTATCAGAGATGGACACCTGACCCAAAGCTGGCCAATCCATGTCTGCCACCTGGCTACCTTTCCATCCTTATTCTTGCTATTCTTCCCCTTGACATCACACTTGGTATCTTTCTTTCACAGCACCTACCACGGTTACCAAATAATTATACAGTTATTTTAGTGATTGTTCAGCCACATCTGTCTCCCCTAAGCTGTAAGCTCCATGAAGATGGGAATGGGCCTGTTTTTGCTCACTATGTGCTCTACCAGCACAATTCCTGACACACAGTAGGCACTTAATAAGCATTTTCTTAAACAAAAGAAAGGATTGCAATAATATGTCTCCTTTTCTCTAAAGCTTTATTTTTATTTCATTTAACTTAGGCGGAAATACACTCATTTTAGGCAGACCTCAAGTTAAGGCAAAGTAACCAAAGATGTAACAGAATCTACATTTATCCTCAAAGAGGAAAATTTTAGAGTGCCACATCAAATCTAACGAGTTTAAGGTATTTATAGAAACATACCTGAATGAAGCTGAATTTTCCCAATAACACCTTCTACCAACCCCAAACAAATGGGATTCCAGGCAAGAAGTAGGTCAGTAGCTAAAATAAAAAAAGAAGCGGTCATGAGAAAATATTCAGCAGAAAATACATTCAAACAATTATCTTTAACAGTATATTTTAAAAATGAACAAGGTCCCAATAAAGCAGTTATCAACATCCAGAACTGAATATGTTGCCACACAGCAACTTGGGAAAAAGCATGAAATCCAAGGCCTGAATGAGGCTCCTAATACAAGGACAGTTATGGGGAGAGAACCAAACTTCTGGAACTTCCCAGAGGGGAGGCAGTATGGCAGAGCACTATGGCAGAGGGGAGAAGCTGGCTCATTGCAAGAGGGTGTAGGGGATGAGTTGTCCACATACAGGCACAGCTGGTCCAAGAATCAAAAATAAGGCCTGAAAAAACGCCATACAGATGCCCACTTACTAAGTCACACTCAGGAAAACGTCTTCCTTAAAGATGTTTACACCAAACAGACATCCAGAAAGCCACTGTTCTTTTCTGTCACTTCTGGAGCAAAAATAATAAAAACAGCTTCTACTTACTGAGTGCCTTTCATCTGCCAGAAGGTCCCTAGGTAGTGAAAACGGTTTGCTCTAGGCTACTAACTGAAAGGTTGGCAGTTCAAATCCACCCAGTGGCACCACAGAAAAAAGGCCTGGTTTGGTGATCTGCTTCTGTTAAGATTATAGCCAAGAAAATCCTGTGGAGCACAGTTCTACTCTGAAGAACATCAGGTCACCATGAGTTGGAGTCAACTGGATGATTATGGCTTCATGTTTTTTTGGTTACTACGTGCCAAGCACCTTAACCAGGGTTCCTCAGCTGAACCCTGAACACAGACAATGATCTAGGTGGCTGTTTTCTCAATTCTCTTAAGAATGGCACATAACTAGTACAATTCTAGATGCAGAGGAGAGAAACTAGTTCAATACTACAGATATGACTGAGGACATTAGGTCTGGATTCTCTTGTGGAATCCAGGTTGCAAAAGGATGTTACAGATATTATCATTTCTAATCCTGACAGCTCTGTGCATTAATATTATGAGTTCCATTTTACAGACGAGAAAATGAAGGCTTAGACAAGTAACATGGTCAAAGTCATACGTGGGATAAGAGGCAGAGCTGCACCCAAAGCCAGGTCTGCATGACTCCATGACCTGTGCTCTTGACTGTCATGCCTCTTTCAGAAGCTGTAAATGGAACTAATCAGTAAGACAACATTTAAATTTTTATATAATATGTACTCTCATTGCAAAAATAACACTACATAAAATTGGAAGATATGGAAAAAATGTTATCACCTCCAGCCCCACCACTCAGAGATAACTTATTATTTTGCCACATTTCAAGTTATAAGGGTGTGTGCGTGTATATCAAATTGCAACAGTATGAATACAGCATTACATACTAATTTTTTCTTATGCATTTCATGGGTATTTTCCCAGGTCTTTAAAATATTCTTGAAAAACATAACATCATGGCAGCATAATTTACCACTTAAGGAAGTACTTCCCCGCTCTTAAGCATTTAAGTGATTTCTAATTTTTCCCTATTATAAAAAACACTGTGGTAAATGATTACTATTATGCAAATATTTTATTTGCATCCATAAGTAATAGCTTCAGGACAGATTCCTAGGAATAAAATTACTAGGTCAAAATATTTTAAAAATTAAAGCTTTCAAATATAAATATACCAAGCTAGATTTCTTCCAAAAACATATGAAAATGCTTGTTTTAAAGTTCTTTTACCAGCATTTAGATTCTTTTTTAATTTTCTAATTTGATGGCATCCATTCCTTAGTGTTTATTTTTTTCACTGCTGGTAAGATTAAACATTTAATTATAAAATTGACTTTATGTTTCTTCCTCTCTGATCTTCTTGTTCATGTCCTCTAACAATTTTTCTTTATATTCCTTATTGATTTCCACAGTTTTCCCTTTATACAAATCTATCATTTTTCATTATCTTTATGCTTTAAACATTGTTCCTTACCCAATATCATTAGGTATTTACTAATTTTCTTATCTCTTTGTTAATTGTAAAAAATTTAAATATAACTCCACTGAAGTTCATGTTGATGTAGAGAATAAAGATGCCCTGATTTCTTTAAATAGTGAGCCAAGATCCCTGTATCACGCAGGCCAAGTCTCGACACCTGCAAACACAGAAGTCCCTGCTAAGAAAAGCAGCTCCGGATACCCAGAACCCCGCCACCCTGTCCTCAGACAAACAGATGACAAGAGTCTGTCCCTTGGGTGCCAAATGAGCTTGAGGAGTTTGGAGGAGGAAGAAAAAGTTAGAACTAAAGCAGTCAGGGACAATTATATGGAAGCAGGTAAACTCTGGGCACAAGGAAAGCAGTAAGAACAATAAAGGAAAGAAGGCACAAGGTTTGTTCTGGGGGATGTACCATCAGTGGGGAAACACTAAGTACCTGCCAGGAATCAGGCAGTGTATTAGACTAAGAAGATATAAAAATAAAGGACCAAAGAGTTTAGATAACAGAAGACCAGGTGGTACAGTGGTGGTGTGAACTGATAAGAAGACTGGAAAAGGAAATTGAGGCCAATTAAGGCGAGGTCTGAATGCAAGGCTAATAAGTCCACACTTTCTGGAGACCCTGGCAGGCAGACAATGGTATAAGCAAAGTAAGATTATGGCCAAGGATTACAAGGACAGCACTGGAAGGACATGGAAGATGCGAGTAGGAAACCAGTGAGAAGGTTACTGCAAGAATGTTGGCTTGAAATGACACGGAACTAAGTGGGGAGTGGGGTTGGCAGTAGGTAAAGAATGCACAAAGATTAGCCAGAAATTGGAACCCTCATCCACTGCTAGTGGGAATGTAAAATGGTTCAACCATTGTGGAAAACAGTTTGGCAGTTCCTCACAAAATAAAACTTAGAGTTACCATATGACTCAGCAATTCCACTTAGGTATATACCCAAAAGACTTGAAAGCAGGGACTCAAACAGATTCTTGCACACCAATGTTCACTGCAGCATTATTCACAATAGCCAAAAGATGAAAACAGCCCAATTGTCCATCATCAGGAATGGATACACAAAATGTGGTATATACATACAGTGGAATATTATTCAGCCATAAAGAGAAATGAAGTTCTGATACATTCTACAACATGGATGAACCTTGAGAATATTATGTTGAGTTTTGAAATAAGTATGAAATAAGTCATATGCAAAAGCACAAATATTATATGATCCAATTTATATGAAATATCTACAATAGGCAAATGTATAGAGACAAATGTTTATTAGTCGCTGCCAGGGGTTGGGGGAAGGAGAGAATGGAGAGTTATTGCTTAAGGGGTACTACGTTTTTGTTTAGGGTGATGGAAAATACTTGGAAGTGGATGGTGGTGATGACTGCACAACATGGTGAATGTAATTAATGTCATGGAATTGTACACTTAAAAACGGTGACAATGGCAATTTTTTTGTTACATGTATTTTATCACGACGATTTTTTTTTTAAGTCATTTGGCCAAAAAAAAAAAAAAAAAATGCAGAGACTAACATGAACCACCTCAAAGGAAGATCTACAAAGGACAGGAGGAGAATAAACTGAAGAAGACACTGAGACATCTATTCTCTCTGGAGGAGGGAAGTGGATGAGCACACGGAGGAGGACAGAAAGGGGGAGTGAGGCAGAAGGACGGGTATACAGCAGCCAGGAGACAGGCGGGTGGGAACCTCCTAACTCAATACCCTTTTTGCACCTTTTGCATTTTGAACCATGTGAATGTATCACCCATTTAAGAAAAATTTAGCTTAAAAAGCCCAGAAAAATATTTTCAATAAAAAGTTTTAAAAAACTATAAAGATGACTAAGCTTTAAAGTCTAATGATTAAAAATAATAATCGCCAGTAATTTTAGCAGTTGAGAGAGAGAACCAGTTAAACTCATCAGGACTGAATTCAAGATGGTATGTTTGTTGTTGTCAGGTACCATTAACTTGGTTCTGACTCACAGTGACCCCATCTACAAAAGAATGAAATACTGTCGGGTCCTGCCTCAGCCTCCCAACTGTGCTATGTTTGAGCCCATTATCGCAGCCACTGTGTCAACTCATTTCATTGAGGGTCTTCCTCATTTTCACTGGCCCTCTACTTTACCAGTGAGACTATCAAGGGGAAATGGCTAGATGTAAGCGAGATACTGAAGGAGGAAAAGCAGGCGATTAAATCAAAAATACAGGCATAAAAGTTAACCCTGGAAAAGAAAGACAGTCTTTTTTCTAAGTCTAGAACAAAAGATGAAAGGCTCAATACAGAAATGGAGAAGAGAAGCCAATGAGCATATCGGATAGCCTTGACTCAGTAAAAACAGGAGTCAAAGACATCTCTGAAGTCTACAGGGGAAGGACAGAGAACAGGAGGACACTGGAGGCTCAGCAGTGGCGAGGGGAATCCAGGAAGTATCTTTGTAAACATGCTGTGTCCTTAAAAAGTCTGTGTATTTTACCCTACTTTGGTGAGTAGTGTCTGGGGTCTTAAAGCTTGTGAGCAGCCATCTAAGATACTCCACTGGTCTCGCCCTGCCTGGAGCAAGGGAGAATGAAGAAAACCAGACACAAAGGAAAGATTAGTCCAAAGGACTAATGGACCACAACCGCCACAGCCCCCACCAGACTGAGTCCAGCGCAACTAGATGGTGCCTGGTTACCACCACCGACTGCTCTGACAAGGATCACAATAGGGGGTCCCAGACAGAGCTGGAAAAAAATGTAGAACAAAATTCCCACCAAAAGAGGCCAGACTTACTGGTCTGATAGAGGCTGGAGGACACTGAGAGTATGGCCTCCAGACACCATTTTAGCTCAGTAATGAGGCCACCAAGGTTCACCATTCAGCCAAAGATTAGACAGGCCCATAAAACAAAATAAGACTAAATGGGTACACTAGCCCGGGGGAACGAAGAGAAGGTAGGGAGAGGAAAGCCGGTAATGGGGAACCCAAGGTCGAGAAGGGGATAGTGTTTACACATCGTGGGGTTAGCAATCAACGTCACAAAATGTGTATTAATTGTTTAATGAGAAGCTAATTTGCTCTGTAAACCTTCATCTAAAGCACAAAAAAAATAAAAATAAAAAGATTTATAGCCTTGGAAATGCTATGGGGCAGTTCTGTTCTGTCCAACAGGGTTGCTATGAGTTAGGATCGACTCAATAGTAGTGGGTTTTGGTTTTAATTGTCCCATTGTTGGTTTATTTGCTTTTCTACCACCACCAACAGTTGCCGTTGAGTCGATTCCTACTTAAGGGGAAAAAAAAAAGTCCGTATATTTTTTTTTAACTGTGTTTTCAAGAAAAAAAAAAAGTATCAATCCATTAATCAAAAAACCAGTTGCCATCCAGTCAGTTCCAACTTCTGGAGCGCTCACGTGTGTCACGGTAGAGCTGTGCTCCACGGGACTTTCCATACCTGATACTTTGGAAGTAGACTGCCACCAGGACTTTCTTCTGACATACCTCTGGGTGGACCTGAACCACCAACCTTTCAGTTAGCACCCGAGGGTAAACCATGAGCACCATTCAAAATCCATTAGCGGGTCATGAAATCAATTTTGTATAATAAGACCAGCATTAACAACAACGAAATAGAACAGAAAATAGAAAATTGCACATTGTAAGGGTAAATCATTTCATGAAATTTTTGTTTCTAGTACATACACATATGTATCTGTTCACTAGATCATAATGTAAAAAATATTTCTTACTATGAACGGCAGAAACATTTGAGAATTATTTAACTTTTGCTTGAGGGTTCATTATGTCAACCTTGTGAATTATTTTATTCAATTTCTCTATTATACTTACTAGTTTCTTTCTTTTTTTTGACTGCTTGGCCTATTTTTGCATGATGTTTATTTTAAAAAACCTCCTCGCTAGAATGAGGAAACTCACATAAGGGAAAGATTAGTCCATAGGATTAAGGGACCACAACCACCACAGCCTTCACCAGACTGAGTCCAGCACAACTAGATGGTGGCCAGTTACCACCACTGACTTCTCTGACAGGAATAACAATAGAAGGCCCCAGACAGAGCTGGAGAAAAATGTAGAACAAAATTCTAACTCACTAAAAAAGACCAGATTTACTAGTCTGACAGAGACTGGAGAAACACTGAGAGTATGGCCCCCAAACACCTTTTAGCTCAGTACTGAAGTCACTCCTCAGGTTCACCCTTCAGCCAAAGATTAAACCGGCCCATAAAACAAAATGAGACTAAATGAGCACACCAGCCAGCAGTAAGGGCAAGAAGGCAGGAGTGGACAGGAAAGCTGGTAATGGGAAACCTAAGGTTGAGAAGGGGAGGGTGCTGACATGTTGCGGGGTTGGCAACCAACATCACAAAACAATATGTGAGTTAATTGTTTAATAAGAAGCTATTTTGCTCTATAAACCTTCATCTAAAGTAAAAAAAAAAAAATTGTAACAAATGTACACCACAAGAATGCAAGATGTCAATAATAGGAGAAACTGTGTGCACAGGGGAGAAGGATATATGTGAACGCTGTACTTCCTGCACAATGTTTCTGTAAACCTGTAACCGCTCTAAAAATTAATATATTTTAAAAAGAAAAGAAAATCTACTTGTGGGATGAAGTTCCTAGGCTTGAAGACAAAGGACTACAGATTCGGGGAACATCTATGTCAGCTGGCACAATACAGTTCATAAAGACAATATTCTGCATCCTACTTTTGCGAGTAGCGCCTGGGGTCTTAAAAGCTCGCGAGTGGCCATCTAAGATATAACTATTGGTCTCTTCCCTCTGGAGGCAAAGAAAAGTGAAGAATACCAAAAACTCAAGGTGGCAATCAGTCCAAAGGACTAATGGACCACATGAACCACAGCCTACACGATCCTGTGACCAGAAGAACAAGATGGTGCCCGGCTACGACGACTGACTGCTCTGACTGGGACCACAACAAAGAACCACAGAACGGAAGAAAAATGTAGAACAAAAAATCAAATTCATAAAAAAGACCAGAGAGAAGACTGGAGGAAATCCCGGAGATTATGGCCCTAAGACACCATTCTGACCTGGAACGGAAGCCACTCCCAGAGACAAAAGACATGCCCATAAAATAAACACTCAAGAGGAACATGTTCCTTAGAACAATTATACAAGATCAAAATGGCATATTTGCCCAAAAGCATAGGTGAGAAAGCATGAAGGGGTAGAAAATCAGGGTAAGAGGAAAAGGAAACCCAGGCAGAAAATGGGGAGAGTGCAGACACATTGTAGGTAATGAAACCAAGTTGGTGTACAAACTATGGAACAGAAACCTCATTTCCTCTATAAACTCTCACCTAATGCACAACAAAAATTAAAAATAAACCTCATGCTTTATGTATTTTTTTTCCATTTCTCCTCCTTAATTTTTCCTTCATTTATTTATTTATTTTTACGGTTATGTTGTCAGGCATATATACACTCAGGATGATTCTCTCTCTCTGGGGAACTGTTTTGTTTATTGTGAATGCAATAAATGCCTTTATTACAAGTAATGCTCCTTCCCTTAAAGTCCAGTTTATGTAACATCAATATTGTGAAAGAAACACAGTAGGCATTAAAAAGAGATAAATGTGAACACTGCTAATCTGATCAGGTTACTTCTACTCCTCACAGCCTTGGGAACAAAGTCCAAATTCCTTGGACAGGCTTATAAATGTACACGGGCTGGCCCTGTCCACTCTTTTCCTGACTCCCCATCCCCCAGCCCCAGCACCTAGTCTTCAGTCATCCAGAACCACACACAGTGCTTGGCCTGGAATGCTGCTCCCACTCACTTCAGCCTATTCTTCATTCCAGACTCAAAACAAGCCACTAGACTTCCCTGCCACATTCCCCGCTCCACCCACCCAGAACTGTCCAGCTCCCTTCTGTGCCCCCTTTGAATCCCGCACATATTCCTATTATGGCACCTTATTTTTGTTTAGTGCACCTAATTGCTGATTTGCCTATCTCCCTGACTGACCAGGAACTTTGTCAAGAAGGCTCTTGTTTACGTCCCCATTGCCCAGTACACAGCAGGCTCCGAAATGCTGAACAGAGGGATGAATGAATGACACAGAAAGGAGAGGCAAATTGAGGTCAGACAACAATTTGCACTGAATCGAGTTAGAAGGGTTGGTTCACACAACTATTTAAAGCAGCAAACCTGGTCTGTTTCAGATAAAGACATGAGGCTGGCCAAGGTAAAGTGACTACCCAACATTACACAGCCTGTTAAAATCAGAACACAATTTCCCACTTTTTTCAACACACTTTCTAAAACTGTAAGTTTCCCCTCTAGATGTTCTCTGGTATAATACTGTACTCTCATTTCATATTTTGTATGGGGCTTTCAGCTTACCACCATGGTTCCAGTTGCCCAAGTGAGAACCTGGGAGTGACATCCTCACTGAGTCCTAATGCTTCTATCTCCTCAACATCTGGTGAATCTTCACTTCTTTTCACCCCCTAATGCTGCTTTCCTTGTCCAGCTGCAAGACCTTCACCACCTGGATCATTAAAAGAGCTGCCTTTTCCCACCATCTAGCAGGCTCTCCAATATTTACTGATTGCATTGAGAACTCTAGCAAATTGGTTCTGTTGGCTCTAAGGTTTAAGGAAGGGAGCTGTAAGAATGTGGCTGAAGAACCAAGCAAGGGGCAAATCAGGAGGACACCAGAAAGTAAATTCCAAAGCCCTTTCCCCCAAAAGGTCAGAGGTTCGAGCCTAGCAGCCGCTCTGAGGGAGAAAGATCTGCTGTGGCAATATGCTTCCGTGAAGTCTATAGCCTCGGAAATCCTATGGGGCAATTCTGCTCTGTCCTATAAAGTCCCATTGAGTCAGAATCAACTTGACAGCAATGAGTTTGTTTGTTTTTTTTTTTTTTTGGATTGTGGTACTATAGAATTCTCCCAATAGTCCTAGGAGGGGTCTCCATGAGTCAGAATCAACTGGAGGAGGAACAAGATGACAACAATAATCACATGTAACGCTTATATAGCTACTACTTCCCATGTGCCAGAAACTGTTCTCTCTGCTTGTCACCTCCTAACCTATTTAGTCCTTTTAGTACTCCCATGTCATTTACCAGGAGTCCTGGTGGTACAGTGGTTAAGGCACTTGGCTGCTAATCGAAAAGTCAGTGGCTCAAACCCACCAACCTCTCCATGGGAGAAAGATGTGACAGTCTGCTTCCGTAAAGATTTACAGTCTTGGAAACCTACAGGGCAGTTCTACTCTGCCCTACAGGATCACTATGAGTTGGAACTGACTGGTGACTGGACAGAAATGGGTTTGGCTTTCTGATTTCCTCTAGACAGGCAGATAAGCATTTGGGATTAAACATTAGGACAAATGTGTAGAGGACAGACATGAAAGGGCAAACCCAAGGCCAGAGATCAAGGTGACTGATAAGAGTGTGGACTGGGTGGCCTGGGGCTGATTCTGGAGTCTGAAGCCAGAGTCCAGGGACACCAGTCCAACGTGGAAACTGCCTATGCTTTGGCATCTGGAGCCCCAGGTAAAGAATCCAAGCTCCGCTGCAGGACTTTGTCTCTGAATCCCTCTCAGCTTCGGTTTCCCCACTTATAAACAGAAATTCCATCCAACTTATAGATAGGATTTTTATGAGGATTAAATGAGAGAATTACGTGGAAGTGCCTAGCTCAATATCTGGCATGTAGTAAATGTTCTATAACTTTAGCTGAAGTTGGGGGAACATATACCAAACCAAAACCCACTGCCATCAAGCCGATTCCAACTCACAGCGACCCTATAGAACAGAACTGCCCCATAGGGTTTCCAAGGAGCGCCTGGTGGATTCAAACTGCTGGCCTTTTGGTTAGCAGCCCATCTCTTAATCACTACGCCACCAAGGTTTCCAAAGTCCAGATTCCTACCTCTCCATAACCCCACCATAGATTTTTTTATTTTAAGAATCTACATACAGTTTTTTTTAAAAAAGGAACATATTTTTAAAAAAGACCTTCAATAAGACTTTTACTTAGTAAACCTTAAACGTAAAAGACTTATTGGTAGGGCCATAATTCCTGAAAGCATTCTAAGAGCCAAACCCATTGCCATCGAGTTGATTATGACTCACGGCAACTCTACAGGACAGAGAAGAGCTGCCCCATAGGGTTTCCAAGGAGCAATCGGTGGATTCTAACTGCGACCTTTTGGTTAGCAGCCACTTAACCACTGCACCAGAAGTACTTTATGACAATATCTTAGATCTGCCCTCAGAACTATGTTCTGTTTCCTAAGAACATGAAACCAAAGTCTGCAGCTCTGATGCAGCTCAGAACCGGGCATCCAGATTCAGTCCCAGCAACTGAATTCTGGGCCAAATGGCCAATCAGGCATGACTGCCAGCTTCCTCCTCTCCTCCAGTTCCCTACATGGAGAGAACCTAGAGGAGGGAGAGTGTAAAAGGAGGTAAAAACATGCTTGGGAAAATGACGGAGATACTAGTAAGCTTTAGTCGTGTACCTGAAAATAAGTACTACTGGGTCCCTGCTAACTCAGAAACGAAGCCACTCCTGAAGTCCACCTTTCAGCCAAAGATTAAACAGGCCTATAAAACAAACAACACACTTCTTAGTTCAATCAAATGTACAAGACCAAATGGGCAATATCTGCCCAAAAGCAAAGACAAAAAGGCAGGAAGAGACAGGAAAACCGGACAACTGGACATGGAGAACCCAGGGTAGAAAAGGTAAGAGGGAGAGTGCTGACACACTGCAGGGACTGCAACCAATGTCATAAAACAGTCTGTATATAAATTTTTGAATGAGAAAGTTACCTGGACTGTAAAACTTTCACCTAAAACACAATAAAATTAAAAAAGAAAAGAAGTACTGGGCCCTAAGTTTTGAGAAACCATAGAACAATACAAATAGAACGCATAACTTTTAATCAGCAACAGAGGCATCTGACAAAAATGCAAGACAGCCAACGTTAGGTAGGACTAGACGGTAGGAAAAAAGCATGATAAATAGAAAGCATGAATAAAAGGTAGAAATAATTCCTAATATAGCAACAGTTATTATAAACTGCTATGGATTGAATTTCGTATCCCAAAAATATGTGTTGTAAATTCTAACCTTTATGCCTGTGGTTGTAGTTCCATTTGGGAATGGGTTGTCTTTGTTATGTTGTCTTTATTATGTTAACTTCTGTTAGTAGAGGATGTATCTTGTGTCAGTCTCTTTTGGCATATAAAAGAGATAAAATGCAAGCTAGCAAGCAGACACAGGGGAAGGGAGATGCCAAACCACATGAAGATTGCTCAGAAGCAGGAGCTCTGAAGAGACAAGGACCTTCCTTCGGAGTCGACAGAGGGAGAAAGCCTTTGCCTAGAGCCACACCCTGAATTTGGATTCTAGCCTCCTAAGCTGTGAGAAAATAAATTTCTGTTTGTTAAAGCCACCCACCATTTGTGGTACTGCTGTTACAGCAATACTAGATGACTAAGCCAGAATTTGGTACCGGAAGAGTGGGGTGCTATTCTAACAAGATATCTAAAATGTGGAAGTGATTTCTGAATTAGGTAATGGGTAGAGGCTGGAAGAGTTTTAGGATGCCTAATACTAAAAGCCTAAATGGCCTTGAAGAAACTATTGGTAGATTTATGGATGTCAAAAGCAATTCTGGTGAGGTCTCAGAACAAAGTGAGGAGAGCTACAGAGAAAGTCTCTATCATCTTAGAGAATACATATGGCGCCAGCAACAGAACATTGCTAGAAATGTGGACATTAAGTGTGCTTCTAAACCAAAACCAAATCCACTGCCACCGAGTTGATTCCGACTCATAGAGACCCTACAGGACAGAGAAGAACTGCCTCCTAGGGTTTCCACGGAGCGGCTGGTGGATTCAGCCTGCCGACCTTTTTCTTAGCAGCCGAGCTCTAACAGAAAATGGTGAGCATGTGATTAGTCAGTGGAGGAAGGGTGGTGCTTTTCATGCAGTGGCAAAGACCTTATCTGGGTTATGTTCAAATGTTTGGTGGAAGGTAGAACTTATAAGGGATGAGCTCGGATATCTGGCTGATGAGATTTCTAAGCAAGATATTAAAGGGGCTGCACAGTTTCTCCTTGTTGCTTATAATAAAATACAAGAGGAAAGAGATGGACTTAAAAATAACAGGGCAAAATAAAAACACAACTTAAAGATTTAGAAAATTCTGTTGTACAAACTAAGGACATGTGTCCTAGAATATTCACCAAGGTTGGGGCTACACAATCTTCTGTTAAAGAGATTAAGCCTGTGACTGATGGATCTAACCAATTACCATAGCAGAAAACCCATCAGCTTAGACTGAGGGGGCCAGAGAAAGAACAAAAGGAGACAACGCTGTCCGCCTCTTGGAATTCTACAGGCAGGAAACAGGCCAAAGGAACTGCATCTGTTGTCCTCCAAGAAAAGGACCACCCCTGGAGCAGCTCAGAGATCAGAAGAACTGTTGGAAGGAGCATAGGAAGAAGGGCCTTCTTGGTTTCAAAGGGTGGGGCCATAGTCTCCTAGATCTTGAAGGGTGGGGCCACAGCCTCCTAGGTTTCAAAGACTCAGATCTTCACCAACTCAGTTCCAAAGTATGAGGCTGCCATTAAGGTATGCCAGGGGGAGGGGGCCACCACCCAAAGCTGAGGGGCTGGGCTGCCATACCCAAGGGGCAGGAGGAAGAGGCCTGCCAGGACTGAGGGGGTGGGGCTGCCACTCAGATGGACTAGGACAGTGAGGCTGCTCAAAGACAAGGGAGCAGAGTTGCCATTCCAGTGGGCCTGGAAGGCACAGCTGAAGCCCAGGGATGAGGGGTCTCCACCCAGAATCCAGACAGCATGGCCAACACCCAGGGTCTGGAGGGCAGGGCCATTGCCCAGATGGTCTCAGAGAACAGAGGATTATTTTTAAGCCTTGAGAGCCAACATAAACTGTTCTGCTGGGTTTTGGACTCGCTTAGTGCCTGTTATCACTTCTTTCCCTCCAATTTCTCCCCATTTGCAATGGAAATGTCTGCCTTGTGCCTGTCCCACCACTGTACTTTGGAAACAGGTAATGCGTAATCTAGATTTCACAGGTTGGCAGATAAAAAGGAATTTTGCCCCAGGATGGAATACACCTAAAGTCTCACCCATGTTGATTTAGAAGATTCAGAAGATGAGGTTTTGGACTGGGAGTTAATTTATGACTTTAAGGATGATGTGCTAGGGTGAGTGTATTCTGCATGTGGTAAGGGCATGAATTTTGGGTACCCAAAGGGTGGAATATTATGGATTGAACTGTGTCCCCTAAAAAATATGCGCTGTAAACGCTAACCTTTATGCATGTGGTTACAATCCCATTTGGCAACGGACTGTCTTTGTTGTGCTAAAGAGGTGGGATTAGTGTAGGGTGTCAAACCAAAAAACCAAACCCTGTGCTGTCGAGTTGATTCCGACTCATAGTGACCCTACAGGACAGAGTAGGAATTGCCCCTTAGAGTTTCCAAGGAGCGCCTGGAGGGATCTGAGCTGCCAACCTTTAGGTTAGCAGCCATAGCGCTTAACCACTACGCCACCAGGGTTTCCATGTAGGGTGTATCTTGAGTCAACCTCTTCTGAGATACAAAACAGAAAATGCAAGCTAGTAAGGAGGATGGGGGCATGCCAAGCCACATGAAGGTTGCCCTGTAGCAGTTCAGAAGAGATAAGGACTTTCCTCCGGAGTTGACAGAAAGAGAAAGCCCTAGAGCCCCCCAGAGCTAGCACCCTGAATTCGGACTTCTGGCCTCCCAAACTGTAAGAAAATAAATTTCTGCTTGTTAAAGCCACCCACTTGTGGTATTTCTGTTATAACAGCAGTAGTAACTAAGATATAAATGTAAACAGTTTCAACTAACCAAGTAAAAGCAAACTAATAAGTCTTAAGGACTTATTAAGTCTTATATCGGTTTTCTTAACTGACTATTTTGTTTACTGTTTACTACTGTATACCTGTGGCCTAGTACAGTGCTTGACACATAGCAGACGCTCACTCAATGGTTACTGAATCAAATGAGTAAGTGAATAAAAGTAAACAAAGAATGAATTGGAGAATGGATTTCTCCTACCAGCTGCTTTTTTTCATTGACTTGTAACCAGGTTAACTTCTGGTGTTTTGTTTTTTTTTTTTAAAGAAGCTCCCAAATATCAGCCTGTGCCATACTGGCGCTTTTAATAATAAAAGCATTTACCTTTCAGTAAACATAATAAATGATGACTGTGATTTCTCACAATGGAAGATTTACCTAAAAATTCCAGACAACTTCAAATTATCTCAAAATTTCTAGCAGGTACAATGGCTTCTCATACCAATAGAGACACAGAGACAGATGACAACAGGGAAGAGCCTGAGGGGCAATGTAACTGGCACAAGAGAGCCTCAGTGTCTGTCTTGATTAACTGCTGTGTCTTCGCTGCCTGGTATTGTGCCTGGCACACAACAGACACTTCAAAATACGTGTATGTATTTTTTTTAATGTTACTCTTCACTAAGGGAAATAAAACAAGCCAACACTAGCAGAGTTTGTCAGTACAGGGACATGTCTAGGCAATTTTGGTTTCAGAATACGCAGCAGCTACATTTAATAGTGGATACCCTCAGTAAACAAAACCCAGTATCCTACATTAAATGGCTACTCTGGAGGCAAAAGGCAGTGGATTTGGCAAAGAACATGGCCAACGGTGCTTATACCATCCTTCCACAGAGAAAAAAACCAGCTGCCATCAAGTCGATTCCCACTCATGGTGACCCCGTATCTGTATAAGACTGGAACTATGCTCCATAGGGTTTCCGATGGCTGATTTTTCAGAAGCAGACAGCCAGGTCTTTCTTCCTAGGTACCTCTAGGTGGACTCCTTTCAGTTAACAGCCAAACCCACAAACTGTCTGCACCACCCAGAGACTCCTTCCATCAAGAACTATGTAACTTACCCGCTCCAAAAAAAAATTGTTTTCTAATCATACAAATTCAAAAGATAAACATTTTAAATTCTAAGATAAGCTTGAAAGTTTCAGATCAAAGTTACCTTGCTAGGAGTAGAGCTCCTTATAAATTACAAAAAGTATTGCATTTTAGAAATAGTGCCAAATTTCAATCAATGAAATAATTAAAAGTAAAATACCCCCAAAGACATAAGCTTTTTTTTTTAAATCATAAACTCAATTGTTTGACCTATTAGGTCAACATTTCCACTCTTATCTCAGATCCATTTGGCAGGCAAGGCTTCTATTTTCATATGCCCGCTTCCTCCTGGTACACAGAAAACAGGTGATTAAGTACTGATGCCTGCACAGAGCATGAGTCATTCATTCCAAGAGCCGAGAGTGAAGGCGCCCCCTCAGCCCAGGAACAAGCCTGTGGTTTCCACAGCAGCGAAGTTCACAGGCAGTTTCACTCGTAACATTAAAAAAAAAAAAAAAAAGGTGCCAGGGTATGCATAACTAATCAGACCCAAGTTTCATTTCCTGTTTAAGACAAAGGGTATTATTGCTCTGAAAAGACAATCACCAAGACCAGTGTCAAACAGATGAAGAAAAGGGTTCTAAAATGAGGAACTAAAAGTTCCAATTGTTAGCTCATCCATGCTTTAGTTCTCAGAATTTAATTAGGCCAGGAAAACACGTTAAGGAATAATTTGATTTGGGTGCCATCTTTTAAGTGTAAAGTTTGATACATTTCTCTGAACTCTCTAATGGTAGTTATTCTCCAGCATTCAGCAAGCTAAAAAGCTAATCCAATTTTAGAAATCCTAGCAGCTGGTCATTTACCAGTGTGAAATCTAACTCAGTGGCTTTCAATCCTGGCTGTTTATGATCATTATCTGAGAGCTTTACAAAACACTGATGCCTGGGCCCTACCCCTGAGAGATTCATACTCAATTAGTAGGTCCTGCTATAGGTACTGGATCCCTGGTGGCACAGTGGTTAAGCGCTACAGCTGCTAACCAAAAGGTCAGTAGTTCAAATCTACCAGCCACTCCTTGGAAACCCTATGGGGCAGTTCTACTTCGTCCTATGGGGTCACTAGGAGTCCGACTCGACAGCATTGGGTTTCTGGTAGTGTTTAAAATCTCTCCCAGGTGACTCTAATGTGCAGCCAGGCTGACAATCACTTGTGTAAGTGATTATAGGTCACTGGATGGAAACTGGATTAGTATTTTTATCTTACCAATCTGATTCAAAGATGGTGCCTATGGTATGTGCAACTGTAACTATTTCATGCCATAAATATCATAAACTGCATTAAAAAACAGAAAACCAAGCCCGTAGCCATCAAGTCTATTCCAACTCATAGCGACCTTATAGGACGGAATAGAACTGCCCCACAGGGTTTTGAAGGAGTGGCTGGTGGATCTGAACTGCAGCTTTTTGGTCAGAAGCCAAGCTCTTAACCACTGAGCCACCAGGGCTCCTAAACTGCATAAAGACCTCATTGTATAGGGAGACGGCCTGAAAGGAGACATCTTGGGCTAAGCTAGCAGAAGGAAATACATTTCAAAAAATAATACCAAGAAAACTTACAAGATGAAAAATACCATATATCTATTATTTATCACCTAATAAAGAGACCTAAGAATTTCTAAACACTTTCTATTAAGATAAGGATCTAGTTACAGTGTAGCGAAGAGGGTCACAAGATTTGTGTGTGTTTGTGTGTTTTAGGTGAAAGTTTACATCGAAACTGAGTTTCTCATTGGGGCACAAGGTTTTGATCATCATCATGAAGATATTAGAAACATTTTTTTAACTCTGCAATATCCAAATGCAAAATGTTATGACTCTCTATCTGGAACATAAAGTCCTAATTATCACATCTCAAGAAAGATCCAGGGCAGAGGATGTGAAAGTTCAGACAGCATTAGGACTTTCTGCTGAGAGGACCTGTTGGAGATATATAAAGTCATGAAAGGTGTGGACATCACAGCACATTTGAAATGGCAATACAAGAGACACACAAATGCTTGGAAACAATGAAAGTACATCTTAAATGAAAGCTTTCCAAACTCATTCCCTTGAGAGATGAAAATACAGTTCAAACAAGGATCAGATAAATCCTTGGATAATAAATTCAAAATACATCACCCAGGGAATCATCTTGAGATAATCCCTCACCTTATGCAATCCCCAAAACTGTCCTTTGATATCAATTTCGGAACCAGGATTCTGAGAACTGTATCAAAGCACAGACGAGTTCACAACTAGTGTTTCTCTCTCCTCCTGCTAGAACCCTAACAGAGACGCGTGACATTAGCGCTTCAATTGTTAGACGTAACTTTTCTCCCATCTCATGTTGAAATACTTTCCTCAATTTTCCTGAAAACTTTGTTCAAAGTTAACTTTCTCTCACCAGTCTCAGACTGTACAGTCATTCTGCCACCGTAAATCCTCATCAACAAAAGCTTTGCCTTCAAACAAACGCACTATCAAATTTAGGACTGACCATTTTCCTTGGCCTTAAGTAAAGAACTGCTTTAGGATCAAACAAGGGTCACAGGATAGTGTCTTGGGAGGGTGGGGGGTAGGGATCTGTACTATTTCTTAGTTTGGCCCATTAGGCACTATTCATTCTCGCAAATCTTTTTTGTGCACTCAGAATGAAGGCATTGTACATACTGCCATTTCTCATAAGACAAAAGGAAGTCCATCAAAGTCCAATAGTGCATTTGGTCAGTATCTTCCTGGGCTTTCCATTCCTACAGATACAATCTCAAGACTATTTACAGCTCGAAGGAACTTTACAGAATCAAATGAAAGAGCACTTTTCTTCCATTTTCTTCATTATTAGGAAGGAAAAAGGATTTCACCACCTTGGAAAAAGAGACTGAGGCCTTGAACCAGCTCAAATCTCCCACAGAATTCTATCTACACCTTGATCACAGTCTGTCACTCTAGACTCATGTGTATGTCTCTCCCCCATTGAGCTGCACCCCCACCCTAGGGTAGGGGCAGTGTCTTACCCGTCTTTTAACTTGGACACAATGCCTAGCAGGCAGGTCTTCAATAAATGTTTGTTGAATGAAAAATGAAGGACTTCACAGAATTTCAAATGTAATGTAATTTGGACAATAAATATAATACGAAACCAGTCAGATTTGAGCAAAGGGGGTATTTGAAAGGTGCAAAGGAGAATAAATGCCAGTCACTAGAGAGGAAGCCTGGAAATCTAGAAACACAGCTGTAAACTGTTATTCTACTAAACCGTTCAGTCTGACCACCACAGTTATCCCCTGCGGATGGGTGGGGGAAGTTATCTTAGGTTGGAAAAAAGGAAAAGAATGGTAGTATCTGGCATAAAAGCAATGTATAATTACACAATGAAACATCAGTAATATTACATATACGTGCAAACTACTGAAAACACAAGCATACGGCATGATTAAAATTTCCTGACATTTCAGTTAGAAATTATGGCTGTCTCAAATTGTATGTACTGACAACTGCAGAAATTATGAAATTTTGAGTTCAGTGTAACTTAAAAGAAAGTGAAAAGCTATTTCAGAGAATGAAATCCATAGAGAAAATTAATGCACTCTTAAATATCCTACTATCAATTTAAATTTGAAAGAGCCTGAAATTAAAATGAAGTAACTTAAAAGAACACCAAGGAACACTGACCTACATCAACCTGTATTTCACTCAACCAGCCTTACCAAAGAAAGCAAACATGAGTGGATTTGTTTTTTTGAATGGAGGCAGTTCTCTTAAGGGTCTCACAGCAACCACAAAATGAGTCATCCTAACAGAGCATGCATTTAATTAAGATACTAACAGTGATAGTACTGTAATTCTAACTGTTCAGTGTTTATCCTGACTTTAAAAATACTATGTATACATCAGTACTTAAGGCATTATCAAGTTATTGATAATAAAAAAATTTATTATTTCCCTGTTTTGTTAAATATACTGATTCAAATGTTATTCTCAGCTTAATTATGGACAGTTGACACGTAATTATTACGACTTAGTATAGCTAACCAGTAATTATTTGTTAGAGGCTCTGTGACATTTCTGTTACTTCTTAGCCTTGCCTTTGTTTGCAAGGATAGACTTTAAAATGTTATATTTTAAGACATATTTGAACAGGAATAGAACAGTTTACAAAAATGTCACAGAGACACAGAAAACAGTTTGTAAACCCAAATCAAACCCACTGCTGTTGAGTTGATCTCGACTCAGAGAGACCTTATGGGACAGAGTAGAACTGCCCTACTGCTGTAATCTTTATGGGAACAGCCTGCCACATCGTTCTCCCAAGGAGGGACGGGTGGGTTCAAACCATCAACCTGTCCATTAGCAGCCAAGTAGTTAACCACTGTGCCACTGGGGCTCCTACAGCTTTTAAAGAACTAACATATTGAAATCCTCATAAAACCACGCCAAAACAAGGTTCTCAGACTGAGACGGATCAATAGCATGGCCAAACTAGTTTGATTTTCCAATAGTCTAGTATCCACAGATACACCAGGCAATTCCATGATGAATCATAAGGGCCAAATCAGCAACAATCAAACTTTTTTGCATAAGGGCCAGTTCAGGAAAAGCAAAAATGACTATAGGTCCCATTTATTTTCACTCAAAAAGAGAACAGATTTATTGAATCCACAGGCTTAAAAATTAGATGATCCTTATTACTGAATAAAATGACCAGAAGAAATCAGCATAGCTTTTTTAAGTGGGAAGAATTGCTGTGTTCTGGTCTTTCGTTCTTATAGTCCCCATTTATCATCCCAACTACCCTTTGAGGTAGGAACCATGAGGACCCTGGCCCCCCAAACACTGTTGCTCTGCGTTGCCGTGGAGTCTACCCGACTCATGGCAATCTCATGTACGACAGAACAAAATGTTGCCCAGTCCTGCACCATCCTCATGACCGTTGGTATGTCTGAGTCCACTGTTGCCTCGC
Source organism: Loxodonta africana (assembly GCF_030014295.1). Classification (NCBI taxonomy): domain Eukaryota; kingdom Metazoa; phylum Chordata; class Mammalia; order Proboscidea; family Elephantidae; genus Loxodonta; species Loxodonta africana. The sequence goes on from NC_087357.1 coordinate 15,468,826, forward strand.
ATCCTAGACGGCTCATCTTCTAGCACGAGACAGACAATATTGTGTTGTGATCCACTGGGTCTTCACTGGCTAATTTTGAGAAGCAGATCACCAGGCCTTTCTTCCTAATCTGTCGCACTCTGGAAGCTCCATTAAAATCTGCCCACCATGGGGGAGCCTACAGTACCTGCACAGGCATACAAACAGCAATGCTAAAACCTAGTTAGATGGAGGGAGCTGCTCAAGGTGTACCGAAGAGACCAGGGGCTAGACTTCATTCAGTTCATTCAATACAACTTCTATTGAAGGCCTGCTGTGGGCAAGCTGCTAGGGGTACCGGGATGAATCTGCATCTCTTCCTGCTCAGGCTCCTTTAGGCAGAGCAGGTGGGACACGAGGGAGCCACATAAGCTGGGCATCCTGGAGCAGCACCAGTATGGCCAGATTCCCACAAGACCAAGCTGTCAGGGACCATGGTTTCTGGCACGCTATGTAAGAAGCCCAGTGCTGTCAGATCGATTCCGACTCATAGCAACCCTATAGGACAAAGCAGAACTGCCTCATAAGAGTTTCCAAGGAGCGCCTGGCAGATTCAAACTGCCGACCTTTCGGTTAGCAGCCGTAGCACTTAATCACCAGGGCTTCCTGGTGGCGCAGTGGTTAAGTGCTACAGCTGCTAATCAAAGGGTTGGCAGTTCGAATCTGCCAGGCGCTCCTTGGAAACTCTATGGGGCAGCTCTACTCTGTCCTATAGGGTCGCTATGAGTCGGAATCGACTCGACAGCACTGGGTTTGGTTTTTTTTTTTTAATGTAAGAAGGGCTTGATTTGGCCTCTAATCTGAGGCAGCCTTTCACAAATTCTGGCCTCTACTGGTCACGGCTAGCCAGAACACAAGAGTCTGGGAACCAGAGATTCTACAAAGGTTCCTCCCCTTTTGGAGGTGGTTGCACCAAAGACTTTTTTCCTCTTTGTTTTGCATGCTCTGAAAGTATGCCCATGAAACTGGATCTAGGACTCTTGAAAAGCTAGACTAGGAAAGGCTTCAGGTTGTTCATTACTGGCTGAAATAGTTCTCATTCGGTTACATAACAATGTTTCTGCTCAAAGATCTACCCTATATCTATTCCCTTCCCAAATTGCAGATATTCTAGAAGTTTAAGAGAAACCTGATAAACTGGCCATAGCTGGGGGCGGGGGGGGGGGGAACAACCAGACAATCTATTATATAACAACCTTCCCTTTAACTACATAATTTCACAAGAAATGAGTCAAGGCAGGTGGAAGGCCAAAGAATAAACCAGTAGTTCCATTATCAGCCTTTAATTCTATACAGATCTTTCCTCGATGTGCTTGCTTTGACATTAAGAAGCTATATTCTCTATGTAGCCTACACTGTAATGATTATGATAAGGATACATTTCAGATATTACCTATAAAAACATAATTTCTATAACTTTGTAGTCAAGAGATAAAGATTTACAAAACATTTTTGTCAACATTGAAGAAAATTTTGGTTTGCAGTCTGTTACAGATTGAATTGTGTCCCCTCAAAATATGTGATGTAAATCCTGACCTCTATGCCTGTGGTTATAACCCCATTTGGGAACAGATTGTCTTTGTTATGTTAAAGGCAGGATTAATGTACAGTGTATCTTGAGTCAATCTCTTTTGAGATACAAAAGATTAAAAGGAAAGCTGGCAAGCAGAGATGGGGGAAGACTGATGCCCACCCATACAAAGATCTCCGAGGAACCAGGGAAAAGCTGAAGAGAAAAGGACCTTCCCCCAGAGCCAACAGAGAGAGAATGCCTTCCCCTACAGCCAGTGCCTGAATTTGGACTTTCAGCCTCCTAAACTGTGAGGAAATAAATTTCTGTTAGTTAAAGCCATCCACCTGTGTTATTTCTGTTATAGCAGCATTAGTTAAGGCAGCAGAAGCCTGGTTTTTTCTTACTCTGTAAACTTGGTCAAATTACTTCTCTGTGCCTCAGTTTCCACATCTGTAAGATGAGGATAATAACAGAACCCTTCCCCTGAGGTGATTGTGAGGATGAAATGAAATAATGCATGAACAGTGTCTGATTCAGAAAAGTGCTCAACAAATAAACTCTCATAGTGACCCAATAGGAGAGAGCAGAACAGCCTCCATAGGGTTCCTAAGGAGTAGCTGGTGGATTCGAACTGCAGACCTTTTCATAAGCAACCAAGCTCTTAACCACTGTGCCACCAGGGTTCCCAACAAATAAAAGCTGTTATTATTAGCTATTAATCACTCAGCTGCAGATACAGACAACAAAACACACAGAAAAATGTTCTCCAATCCGTAAAACACGATTCTAAATATCGTCCGTCACCTTAGAAAGGCGGTCTTTTTTTGAAACCAAAGGGGACAGGGACTTTGGAAAGACAATTCTTTTGCTACCTTGCATGCATAAAAATTAACATACATACATAAACACACAGACCTGTTCAAACTAACTGCTGGCCTGTTAGGTAAAAAGAAGTTCAGGGTATAAAATTGGTAAGCCGTTTAAAAGAAAACTGAAGGCTAAAGGCACTAGGAGAAAAACTGGTTACTCAACATCAAAAATGGTTAGAATGATTTTACCATATATTTAGTAATTAACTTTTAAACTAAGATGCCTATTACATTTTGTCATGGTAATTCCTGAATTTTTAACAAATAGGAATCAAAACAAAAAAAGGTGAAGTACAAAATTTTTCTTTTTTTAGCAAATACCAGATGACACAAATCTCCAAATGAACTGAATATAGCTTCATAAAACATGATTCCTCCAAAGAGATAAATATTCCATATGGGTTTCAATTCCATAACTATAATTTCTCATTCAAAAATGAGTTTTAACTTTACATGATATACTATGAAAATAATTTTATTATTTAAAAAAAAATTCTAACAACAAGAAAACTTTGTTTCTGTGAATTCTGATAGCTAGTATCCCCTCCAGAAAAAAAAAAAAATTCACCAGTATTCACCATTCAGAGTACTGCCTTTCTATATATAGTTTATATCCTCATGAATGTTACGTGTATGGCAGATGCTTTGAGATCTTTCCATGGTCATTCAGTGTCAGAATAGAACGAGGTAACACACAGCAATAAATTATATAACACTGTCGTATCAGACAAAGCCATAAGGACTCCTCAAAGCAATTTTAAGACGGAAGAGATAAGACCGTATCACCCTTCCCCAAAACTGGACTGTATTATATCCCTTTTTATGTCTTTAAGTTACGATTCTTATTCTCATAGTAAGCTCCACTCTCAGGAGACTCTTGAATGTTTACACTGTGTTTTATCAATTTCCCTGGTGGAAAATAAAATAAATCCACCTAAATATTTTGCTTTGGTGGTCACCAGCTTACGACCTAAGCCGCCACCAAAGAGCAGTGCTATGTATGAATACTAACTACCCACTACGCTTAAAAAGAAAAAAAAGGAAATACCAGAAAAGATAACAATACTCAGCTGTTTTTCAAGAAGAAAAAACTGAAAAGAAAATTTAAACAATGGTAAAGAAGAAAATAAGAAGGAATATTATCATCAAGATAAAAAACAAAAATAATAATCCTAAATCAGACAGAAAAATAACACAAGTGGAAGTGCGCTCTTTCTCATATTTTCTCACCCAAGTGCACAGACATTTCTCTGCCCCAACTAAAAGGCATTCAAAACAGGGCCTAAAATAAGTAATCATAAAAAAACTCATTGCCATCGAGTCAATTCTGACTCACAGCAACCCTACAGGACAGAGCAGAACTGCCCACAGAGTTTCCAAGGAGCACCTGGTAGATTCTAATTGCTGACCTTTTGGTTAGCAGCCATAGCTCTTAACCACCGTGCCACCAGAGTTTCCAGTAATCATAACACATCTTTTTTTTTTTTAATAATTTTTATTGTGCTTTAAGTGAAAGTTTGCAAATCAAGTCAATCTCTCACATATAAACTTATATACACCTTACTACATACTCCCATTTACTCTCCCCCTAATAAGCCAGCCCGCTCCCTCCTTCTGGTCTCTCCTTTCTTGACCATTTTGCCAGTTTCTAACCCCCTCTACCCTCCAGACAGGAGATGCCAACACAGTCTCAAGTGTCCACCTGGGGCAAGTAGCTCACTCCTCATCAACACCTGTCTCCAACCCATTGCCCAGTCCAACCCATGTCTGAAGAGTTGGCTTCAGGAATGGTTTCTGTCCTGGGCCAACAGAAGGTTTGGGACCCTGACTGCTGGGGAACTTCTAGCCTCAGTCAGACCATTAAGTCTGGTCTTTTTATGAGAATTTGGTGTCTGCATCCCACTGTTCTCCTACTCCCTCAGGGGTTCTCTGTTGTGTTCCCTGTCAGGGCAGTCATCAGTTGTGGCCGGGCACCATCTAGTTCTTCTGGTCTCAGGATGATGTAGTCTCTAGTTCATGTAGCCCTTTCTGTCTCCTGGTGTTCTTCATTCTCCTTTGATCCAGGTGGGTTGAGACTCACTGATGCATCTTAGATAGCCACTTGCTAGCGTTTAAGACCCCAGACGCCACACTTCAAAGTGGGATGCAGAATGTTTTCTTAATAGATTTTATTCTGCCAACTGACTTAGATGTCCCCTGAAGCCACAGTCCCCAAACCCCTGCCCCTGCTTTGCTGACCTTTGAAGCATTCAATTAATTCAGCAAACTTCTTTGCTTTTGGTTTAGTCCAGTTGTGCTGACCTCCCCTGTATTGAGTATTGTCCTTCCCTTCACCTAAAGTAGGTCTTACCTACTATCTAATCAGTAAATAACCCTCTCTCACCCTCCCTCCCTCCCCCCTCTCGTAACCACAAAAGAATGTGTTCTCAGTTTAAACTATTTCTCAAGATCTTATAATAGTGGTCTTATACAATATTTGTACTTTTGCAACCGACTAATTTCACTCAGCATAATGCCTTCCAGGTTCCTCCATGTTATAAAATGTTTCACACTCATCACTGTTTTTTATCGATGCATAGTATTCCATTGTGTGAATATACCGTAATCTATTTATCCATTCATCCCTTGATGGACACCTTGGTTGCTTCCATCTTTTTGCTATTGTAAACAGTGCTGCAATAAGCATGGGTGGGCATATATCTGTTCGCGTAAAGGCTCTTATTTCTCTAGGAACACATCTGATTTTTTTAAGGCAATAATACTACTGAGAGAAAACTTGGACTTAATGGATGAACCCCTGAAACTATTGCCCTGAGACAGTCTTTAAACCTTAAGCCAAATACATCCCCTGAAGTCATCTTAAAAACCAAACAATAGTTTAGCTTAGTTAGTAAGAAAGGCCTGCCTTGAGTATGAAGCTCTTTTAAGAACTATTTATATGGGATCAAACTGACAACAGCAACTCTCGAAAGATTAGATAAGAACATCAGGGGGCAGTAAGCTTATGAAGGAGGGAGAACTTAAAAAGGAGGGTGGGAATGGTTCCACAACTGGAAGAATGTAATCAATGTCACTAAATTGTACGCGGGCACGGAAACTGTTGAATCGGCGTATGTTTTGCTGTGTATATAAATAAATAAAATTTAGGAAACATACTTTGACTTAAATTTAATTCAGCTCAACTCAACCAAAAAATGCTTTCTACATCCTAAGTCCTCTAAAGCCCAGAGCTACCAAGATGAGTGTAGTCCTTGACCTTGGGGAAGGAAGTAAGTTATTATATAATCCAGCAAAGACTATTATTGAAGTGTAAACTACACATACAAAGTGCCTGGAAACACAATAAAGATGGCCCATAATTTGGCCCCAGGGATAAGGACCGGGGTGAACATAGGACGAAGGTAGTAGCTGGGTCTTACGGAATGAACTAGGCAAGAAATGGGGCTGGCAGTACCAACATTCCAGGCTAAGGAAACAGGCATTTAACTTTACATTATCACCAATACTGATTCTTCTGATGTGTCCAGGAAAAAGAAAAATCCTGCCTCAAGGTTGTTCAATAGCCACAAATACAAAAGCCGCAATGCCCAAGAGCTTTTTTTGGTCTTATAATACTGACCTATGGGGAAAAAGAAGGTCTTGGTCAGCAATCTATTCAGCTGAATAACCAATAGGAAACAATGAAAGATTTTAAATGCTGTCACTACAAACAATAAAAAAAAGTGGCCATAAAAGCAGAGGTGAAAAAAAATTCAGTAACATGAAGAGAATTTTAAATGATTCCATATACAAGAATAGATCTAAAAACCATTTATTCAATTAAAACACCATTATTAAGTAGCCATTATTTAGAAAGGATCTTGAGTATTGACAAGATAAACTATGTGGTGCGGTCAAGTGCATGAGATTCTTTATTCACTAGCTATATACTTAAACACCTAAAGATCAAGACTGGCCACTACTTCTGGCCTCTTCCCTCATCTGTCTAGATTTTGGTCTGCTTCAGACTGTGCTCCGGTGTAGTCTAAGAAGTGAGTTAAGCTTGAGGGAATTAGTTGCAAAGGCAAGAGCCATTTTATTCAGGAAAAAAAAAAAATTAATTTGCCTTATAATATGGAATTTGGATAATAAATAATAATTCAAACCACCGGGCTTAATACAAAGTCTAGGCCAGGTTACCCTGTAAATATCCCTTAAAGGTTTGAACCTGTGGCACTGCTCATCCATGTGGGTATAAGTATTCCACTGAAAAGCAAGTTATTAGCCAGAATCCTGAAAAAAGTTGACGTACTTCACTTGAGAGGAGAAGCTCATCCCCAAGCAGCCATTAGGATCAGAGGGCATCCTCCGTACAAAACACGAACACAGACCAAACAGAACGACAAGTCATTTCTTGAAAACCCCTCCTATTCAGATGACTCCAGGGACCTTGCCTTGTGCCACGTAATTTTACCAGCTTGGTTCATCTCTGTCTATGTTAGGGGCTAAGAGAAAGGAGAGAGGTGGCGCTAGAAATGGAGACACCCAAGTCCACCCTATTTATGTACGCCTCAATTCAGCACCCGAACACACAAGTAACCACATAGGGATTTCCTGAGTGTTTTTCTATGAAATATATTAATTCTTGGCTCCAAGACCTACATTGAACAGTTGGGTATTGTTTTAAAAAAATATTTTCACTATGTACAAGCAGACAAAAAAACCCAACCTTTTTTCTTTTTTTAGAGTTAAAGAAACTAAGGGACAGAAAAGTTTATATCTGTCAGATGAGCTGGAGATGATCTCATGTTCCATCCAGGTCTAAAGGTCTAGGCTCTGAGAATCCACAGAGTTGGTTCTTTGACAGCCTGGGAAATTCTGCAATAGCTTTTATTCAAGCTGCTTTTGAAGACTTACCCAAACGTTTTTGGGGAGGTGTGGAGAGGGAAACAGACAAAGGGTCAAATCAGGAAAAACAGAGGTGAGGAGAGAATGACTGGAGACAGGCCAAAATTAGCCGATCTACAACAGCTTCTGTCCCAAGATCATCGAGAACCTTATCTGGGCGCACTTGTTTCTCCTCTGTTCTGAATCCAAAGGTAGAGGCAATTTCGACTCACAGTGACCCTACAGGACAAAGCAGAACTGCCCCACAGGGTTTCCAAGGCTGTAATCTTTAGGGAAGTAGACTACCACATCTTTTCTCCCACAGGGCCGCTGGTGGATTCGAACCCTTGACATTTCTGTTAGCAGCTGACTGCTTAACCACTGTGCCACCAGGGCTCCTTCCATTCTGAATAGAGAAAATAAAATGCAACAGCAAGAAAATACAGCCAGAGCCTAGAAAAAATAAATTGTTCACTGCTCAAGCAAATCAACTAGCAGGTCCCCACCCCCACCTCCCCCCAGGGGGGAAAGAAAAACAGCAGTGAGGCCTGCCAGAAAGCCTTCTGGTGGCTGTCAAACTGTCGGAAATCAGTGTCCCAACTCCACTCTCTCTGTGACCTCAGACAAGTTACTCATAACCTCTCACATCCCTCTCCTCACCTGAAAAACAGGATGCTACCACCTTTTTTTTTTTTTTTTTTTACCACCTGCTTTGCAAAGTTGTTGTGAGGATTGGGAACAATATCTTAGGGGATCTGGTCCTTGAAAACCCTCCCATAAATGGTAACTGCTATGACATGAGAAGCTCATTTGGACCTTTTACACTTTGATTCCCAACATGGGAATAATTTTTTTTGTCTAGATTACATACAAGAATTACAAGTAAAGTTGAGATGCTCTAGCTACGTCTTTATTAAAGAACTACATTCTCACACTTTTCCTAAAGTGAAAAGATCTGAGGTGATGAGGGAAACGACTGGCCGCCTAAAAAGGGGGGAAGTTCCCTCAAAGAGGACGGACTGTCTGCTCTCTGAGGGCAGGCGCTGGTCTGTTTCATTCCCAGTGTAAAGGAACTTTCCTAGAGCAAACTAACTGTGGTAGACTTGGGAATCTCATATTACAGTCGTTTAACAAGCTTACAAGATACCCAAACATCAACCCACCGTACACTGTGTACTGCACAAAATCGAGTCACACAAAAATACTAAAGTTATATCGCAATACAGCTTAATCGCGTCCTATGAGGTAACCATAGTGAACTCACACTTTAAATAAGGGACCAGAAACACACAGAAGTCGACAGGAGCGAGTCTCCGGCCGAATGTTCTAAATTGGGATTAGAACCCAGAACCTGGGGGCACGACTCTGCCTGCAAGATGACTACTCGGCCTCTCGGGAAGCGAAGCGGCTCTAACACCAAGGCAGCTCACTCGAACTTTCCGGTGGAAGGGGCTGCTCAGCCGGCGGCCGGCGCAGCTGCGAAGGCCCGCGGCCCTCGGGGTCCTCGGACCCCGACTCCTGGCGGCCCGCTCGCGGCTGCGCTCCCAGGAAGCCGGGAAGGGGGGCGCGCCCGGAGGACGAGGGTCGCCCGCCCTTTCTTCCCCTCGGAGGGCGGGAGTGGACGAGGGCGCGCCGCCGGGGGAAAGGCCACCTCCCCCGTCAGGAAGCAAGACCCCTCGCGCCCTCGGCGCCCGCTCGGCCTCCCCGCGAGGCCCGCCGCGCCCCCCGCTCTCCGCCGGCCCCGGCGCCCCCGCTCACCCGGCCGGAGCTGGAGGCCGCCGTCCCGGCGGCTGCACCACAGCGCGCGCTCGCCCTGCTGCAGGATGTAGTGGTCCTTGGCTTGGAAGAGCTCCATGCCGGCCCCGGGCACCGCGGGCGGCGGCGGCGGCGGCGGCGGCGGCGGCTCGGGCGCGTCCGCGTCTCCGCGGCCTCCCAGCCCCGGCGGCTGCGGCCCGCGGGGGGCGCGAGGGGCGTCCTCGTCGGCCAGGGCCGCCGGAGCCGACGCCTCGGGAGCGGCCGGGAGGGACGGCGCCGAAGAGCACCGGCCGAGAGAGCAGCCGCCCGCCGGCCCCGGGGAGGAGGACGCGCCCCGGCGGCGACCGCGGCGGAGGCTTCCCCGCCGGCCCCTCCCCTTCCCGGCTCCGCCCCCCGACCGGCTCCGCCCCCTGCCCCTCCCCTCCCCGAGCTCCTGGCCTTCCTCCTCTTTTCCTCTTTCTTGCCCTTCGCTGGCTCCTTCTCCTCCTTCTCAGGCTTCCCCCGGGTTTGTCCTCCGGGTCCGACCCCCCGGCTCTTCCTCCTCCCTCTTTTGCTCCCACCGACCCTTCCTCTTCCCCCGTCCTCCTCCCGCTAGGCTCTTTCTCCTCCCCAGGCTCCTCCCCTGCCCAGTCCGCCTTCCTGTCCGGGCGGCTGTAGGCAGCACCTAGCCATGCCTGACCAATGCCGGCCGCCGCCTTTGGGGCAGAGACCCACTTATGGGCCCCCCCCCCGCCTTTGCCGTAGGGTTATTTATTCCTTTCCTCAGCCCTAAGAAAGGCCAGGCCACCCTGTCCCCTTCTGCGAGTCGTCAGGTGCCCTTCAGGCCTGAGCTGCCTGTAGAGGCACCAGGAGAACCGGGAAATGGGCCCCAAAGGGCTGATTGCTGGGATCCATCCCCAGCCAGGCTCTCTGCAGAGCAGGGGCATCTTCTGTGTGGGTTTGACAACAGCTGGCATACAATAAGTGCACGTCAAGGAGGAGATGAAACAATAGAAAATACACAAGTGCAGCCACAAAAAAAAAAGTTGCTGTCAACTCATACTAACCCTATAGGGTTTCTAAGGAGAGCCTGGTGGGTTTGAACTGCCAACCTTTTGGTTAGCAGCCATAGCTCTTAACCACTATGCCACCAGGGTTTCCACTATTAGCAGCAGAGGGCACTAGACAGGCAAGGGAGTGAATACAGAAGCAATTGTGTCCTGGGTTAGGCAGCATGGGTCTGAGGAGACTTCATAAAAGAAAGCAGTTAATGAAGTGGAAGGGTTATGTTGTTAGTTGCTGTCCAGTTCATTTCGACTCATGGTGACCCCATGTGTGCAGAACAGAACTGCTCCATAGGGTTTTCAAGGTTGTGACCTTTTGGAAGCAGATCTCCAGGCCTGTCTTCAAAGGCACCGCTGGGTAGATTCAAACCACCACTCTTTTAGCTAGTAGTAAAGCACTTCACAAGATGGCTGGAGAACCTCTTGTGGGAAGAGGAATCCCTCCCCAGCATCCTTGAACTAAGTCTCCTCTAAAAGGCCAGGTGGTATTTTGAATAGAATGGGGCTTGGGAGCCAAGCCTACCAGGTCCAAACTCACCTCCGGGTGTCTCTAGCTGTGTGATCTTGCGAAAGTCTCTTGGTCTCAGGTGGTGGTTGAACTAAATGACCTTTATAATTACACAGCCGGTTCTATAAATCAGTCTCTCTGTTCCTATCTCCTGCGTTATCTAATGCCTTAGAAAGAAAAAAGACAAGAAGTAGGAGACAAAAAAAGGGAGACAATTTTTTTTTGTCATTTATTATTCTTTTATTGCTATTCTTTCACAAATATATTGTTTTTGTTCCTTTAAAGAGAATTTTTTTAACTAATTATTTATTGTGCTTTAAGGAAAGTTTACAAATCAAGTCAGTCTCTCGGACAAAAAGTTATACATACCTTGCTGTGGACTCCTAGCTGCTCTCCCCCTAATGAGATAGCACGTTGGGAGGCAATATTTTTAACCTTCTGCTTAGATGAAAGAGAGAGGCGCCAAAAGCAGGAAGGAGTTCCACATTGCTAATTATCCCAGAGATGGACCTTGGTGGCACAGTGGTTCAACCTTTGGCTGCTAACCAAAAAGGTCAGCGGGTTAGCCCCTCCTTGGGAGGAAGATGTGGCAGCCTGCTTCCCTAAAGATTTACAGCCTTGGAAACTCTATGGGGCAGCTCTACTCTGTCCTACAGGGTGGCTATAAGTCGAAATCAACTCGCTGGCAACGGGTTTGTTTTTGTTATTGTTTTGGGGAGAGGGAAGTTTGTTCCAGCCCACACTGGTTGCTCCTTTCAACTTCCATAGCAGAAAAGTCCCAAGATGAAAAAATATCCCGGAATCTTTTCTAAATACCATGCCTTCTGGGCTACCTTACTCCACAGAAGGGTCAAGAGGACTGATTACTATATCAAATTTGTGTAGTATGATTTGGACAAAGAAGATCATGGAGACAAGATGATAAAGAAGTTTCAGTGAAAACATCAGTTGCCGATTTATTGTCGAATTAAGCCATATGTTGACTTTCCTTAGCAAAACTGAGTAGATAATGAGAAAGTTTATGAAGACAGTATGTTCTGCAAATTACTTAGTTATTTTTTAATGAATCATACCGCCTGGTGTGAAGAAAATAATGCTCTTGTAACTGTTTTAAAACAACTTATTACTTGATTGAAATTTTTCCAGACGTTTCCAATCAGTGGCTCTCAGCCCTGGCTACCTATTAGAAAAAGCGGGGTGTTTTTCCAACATACCAAAGCTTGGACCTCAGACCAGCTAAATCAAAATCTCTGAGATGGGGCATCAGCATTTTTTTCTAAATTCCCCAGCTGACTCTAAAGTGCAGCCAGGATTGAGAACAACAAAATTAATTAAAAAAAAAATTTATCCTAATCAATAAAATTCATTAGAAAAATGTGATTGACGACTACTAAGCAGAAAAAAGCAGTTGTTAACAAATACTACTGTATGGGATTGGTTATCTATAAATCCAGAGTTAACAAGCAGAGTAGTTAGAAAAGAGGAAACCAGGAGGAAAGGTGTGTTATCTACCTGACCCAAAGGCACACTGTTCCTCCCTCATGCTCCAAATAACATGCTCAGGTTTGGGGCAGGCAGAGCTCTGGCCTGGCTGAGCAGAATGAATGAATACCCCTGCAGACATCAAGCCTCCCACCTGCCACAGCTGCCTTGCCAGACACCTGCCCTGGACTTCCTCAACTTTGGACCCTGCTTGCCTGCCTGAAGCTCCAGACCCTGCAGCTCCTCCCCTCCCTGGCTGGCCTCCCCATCCTGGGCCTGTGGCTGCCTGCCAGCCTTTTTACCGTCCTCCAGAGTCCTAATTCAAGGCACTCCTGCCCTAATGTCACTTAGATTCTAATGGCAAGTTCATATGATGTTGTCTTATTTTTAAAACATGGATGACCGCTACATATTATATCTCTTCTTTTACATGTATGGCATATTTACAATAATTTAAGGGCATTTGCTCAGGAGTCAGCTTCTAGCCAGTTCTGTGTTATCTCCATCAAGTCACTTAATTGGTTTAGTCTCAGTTTCTTTATTTGTTAAAAGAGATGATCACTAAGGGTTCTTTTAGCCCTAAAATCTGTGAATGTGAAGAAATGTGCCCACATAGTTAAACCTACATAAGATGTCTCAGCCAGGTCAGGTGGCTGTGTCTTAGATCTTCCACCGTGTGATGAAGCTGTCCACCGCGGCATCCTGACTGTGACTCTTGCTGCTAGGGACTGGGTCCGTTGGCTTGGTAATAATGTGCCCATATGAGACCCCTGGAGTTTTACCCCTCGAGGCCTCTCTATCCTCAGTTGTGTGGGTTTTATGCTGAATCTAAACTCTGATTTTTTCTTTGGCCCTTCATGTGAGGTTTATTATTTGTCTTCAGGATTTGGGGGTTCTGATTAGACTTTGGTATCTTCTGATGAAACTTTACTTTTAGCATCATTTCCTGTCTTCTGTCTGTTTGTCCAGTCTGTTTGTCGTTTGTCTGTAAGCACTTTCCTCAGTCATAACTATGTATGCCATATTGGTTTTGGGAGAATTTCTGTATATACATACATACATTTACATATATATATAAGCCAAAAAAACCAAACTCCTTGCTGTCAAGTCGATTCCAAGTCATAGTGACCCTAAAGGACAGAGTAGAACTGCCCCATAGGGTTTCCAAGGAGCGCCTGGTAGATTCGAACTCCTGACCTTTTGGTTAGCAGCCATAGCTCTTAACCACCGTGCCACCAGGGTTTCCATACATATACATGAAGCCCTAGTGGCATGGTAGTTAAGATCTTGGCTGCTAACCAAAAGGTCAGGAGTTTGAATCCACCAGCCATTCCTTGGAATCCATACGGGGCAGTTCTACTCTATCGTATAGGGTTACTATGAGTCAGAATTGACTTGACAGCAAGTATTCCATTTTTGAGGTATGTGTGTGTGTATACACATTCTGCCTGTTAGAAGTCCACAAATTTCTCAGGCCAGCAGTCAGGGCAGCTTAAGGCTAAGAGCCCAAGACATTCACAACCCTTATTTTTACATTTGACCAACTGTCAGCCAACTTGTCATGGATTTATCTGCTAATGAACTTGTGCTACGTTCTGAAGCAGCTTCATCAAGGACAATCGGAAACTGTAATGACCATTTTAGAGAACTTTGACATAGATCCTGTTGTTCCTTTGAGAAGCACCATAAGACAAAGAGGGAGAGAGAAGTCCCTCATAAGGAGACTGTCTTGTCGGTCTTAAAGACAGAGATCACTTCTTTTACTACAGAAGACCATCTTGCCTTCATAGCCATAATTTGAGGGTTAATAAGTACGGCTTTTTAATTGTATGACCTGATAAAATTATCAAGGCCTTGAGCTATAGTTTAAACCTCCTGATGTAACTCTTGTGTTTGTGTGTGTGAGAAAATGTATTTTCTGCCTCCTGTCTTTCTCTTCTCTCCTTGCAGAGGGAAGATAATTAGCCTTTTACAGTGGGTAATTTCATATTTGTCTAAAGCCAGCTGCCTCTCACTTCCTTTCTGTTATGCATTACTTTCTCAATTAAAAAAAAAAAATAGCTTAAAAAAAAATTAGGTAGTTCTCAATAAGCTAATTTGGAAAATATGACCAAGACATACTGTTAAAAGAAAAAGCCCAAGTTGCAGTATAGTATTTTATAGTATCCTATTTGGATTTTTTAAAAGGGGAAGGGGAAAAATATTATGTTTTTATGAGAACGTTCTGGAACAAAACACAAAGTGTTTGTTACCTCTGAGGTGTGGAGATGGAGGAGGAGGTGTGGCCATGGGAAAGGAATGCAGGAAGGAAGATAAAGACTTTCCCTTTTCACTTTATATTCTTGTATACTCTTTTGATCTTTTAATGCTTTAAATCAAAAAAGAAACTAGTAAAATATTGTGTGTGTGTATGTGTGTAAAACTCATTCTTCCTCTTCAAAAAATTGATTTAAGAGCTATAGAACCTTTGTTTTGGCAAACCAGCAGTCCAAAGGATTTTTTTTTATTCATTCTTAGCTCTCTTGAAGTCTTGGTGGCACAGTGGATAAGCATGCAGCTGCTGGCCAAAGGTCGGCAGTTCGAATCCACCAGTCGCTCCTTGGAAACCCTGTGGGCCAGTTCTACTCTGTCCTATAGGGTCGCTATGAATTGGAGTCAACTTGATGGCAGTGGTTTTTTTTTTTTTTTAGCTCTTTTTATTCCTCATATTCTCCTTAATATTTATTTAATTTTTGGTGTAAATGTACACAGCAGAACACATACCCATTCAATGATTTCTGCATGTACAGTTCAATGACATTGGTTACATTCTTCACACTGTGTTACCATTCTCGTCATCTCTACCCATATCATTTCACTGTCATAGATGGTGCCCTATAAAATTCTCATCTATGTTTTAGAGTTACTGTTGTCAATTTGATCTCATATAGATAATTCTTTAAAAGAGGGCAATGCTCAAGTCTAACATTCTTTACTCATTTAGTTAAACTGTTGATTAGTTTAATGATGACTTCAGGGGATAGTTTCAGTTCAAGGTTTAAACATTTTTTCAAGGCAATAGATTCAGGGGTTCCTCCCATCTCAATGTGTCTGGTAAGTCTGGATTCCAAAATAATTTGAAATTATTTTCCACATTTTTCCCCTTTTGATCAGTATTCATCTATTGAGTCCTTGATCAAAAGCTTCAGTAATGGTAGCCAGGCACCATCCAGTTCTTTGATCTCAAGGCAAAGGAGGCAGTAGTTCATGGAGGCAGTTAGACCTGTAGTCCAGTTCCTTCTCTGATTCCTGGGTCTCCTTCCTCCTCAGCTACTCCAAGTGAATAGAGACGAATTGTCATATCTTGGGTGGCCATGAACAAGGTTTTAAGATCCCAGGTACTTCTCACTTAACTAGGGGGTAGAACAGAAACTCTAAAAACAATATTAGGCCAATGGACTGGACAGTGTCATGAAGTCATGACCCTAAAACTTTGAACCAAGAGAGTTAATCCCATGAGTATTTGGTTGTGCCTAAGTAGTATCAGCAATTACAGCCTCTTTTTATATGTAACACAACATTTGCCATTTCACCTTTTTTTTGGTGTACTTAGTGGTATCAGTTACATGAGTCAAGTTGTATAACCATTGCCCTTCCAAAAAACAACAAAAAATCCAAACCGACTGAGGTCCAGTCGATTCCAGCTCTTTGAGATCCAGGGTTTCCGAGGCTGTAATCTTCACAGGAGCAGACTTGACACATCTTTCTCCCATGGAGCAGCTGGTGGGTTCAAACTGCTGAACCTTAGTTAGCAGCCGACCCCTTAACCACTGCACTACCAGGACTCTCTACCCTTAATCGATGCCAATTTTCCCAACACCATAGACATAAACTCACTCTTTCTCAGAGAATGGTTACCTTTTTCCCTTCCTCTTAAGTATCCACTAATAACCATTGGTCTCTGTATATTTATCTATTCTTGTCATTTCATGGGAAACCCTGGTGGCGTAGTGGTTAAATGCTATAGCTGCTAACCAAGAGGTCGGCAGTTCAAATCCCCCAGGCACTCCTTGGAAACTCTATCGGGCAATTCTATTCTGTCCTATAGGGTGGCTATGAGTCGGAATCGACTCAACAGTACTGAGCTTGGTTTTGGTTTTTGGTGTCATTTCATATAAGTGAGGTCATACAGTATTTGTCATTTTTGAGTGACTTATTTCACTCAGCATAATTTTTTTTTTTTTTTAATGCATAGTGTCTTTGAGATTCATCCATATTGTAGCATGTATCAGGACTTCATGTCTCTTTATGGCTGAGTAGTATTCAATTGTATATATATACCCCGCTGTTTACCCCATTGTTTATGTATTTGTCTATTGATGTGCACTTAGGTTGTTCCACCTTTTTGCTATCGTGAATAGTGCTGCAATGAACGTATGTATGCCTGTGTCTCTTCATGTCACTGCTTTTAGGTCCTCTACTTAATATTTTTGAGCTTTCTTAACACCTTAAATGCTTAAATATTAAGTAAAAAAAAAATTTTTTTTACTTAATATTTTTGAGCTTTCTTAACACCTTAAATGCTGTCAAAGCCAGCTACAGGTAAGCACGTAAACCACCTCTCTATGCTGTATATGCCTTTAAATGGAGGGTAAGGAACAGGGCTTTTTCTTTACCACCTTTTCTAAACTAAAGCAAAACCCATAGCTCGTTCTTCCTTTCTGCTGCTCCTAATTCTCAGGCTGGGGGCTTGTTGGGGCCTGCACATCACAAGTCAGTAACCGTTGTCAGAAATGCTCCCTGTTAGATCTCAGGCTGGGGGCTTGTTGGGGCCTGCACCTCACTAGTCAGCAACAGTTGTCAGAAATGGTCTCTGTTAGATACTCACATTAAGGATTTGTCAAAAGAATGCTCTGTACAGCACCAGGAAACAACAGGGAGGAAATTACCCCCGTAGAAACTTGGTACCACCTCAGAAAAGCTGCCGCATGGATCTTGAAATTGTTTCTTGTCCTGGTTAAAGAAAAATAACATCTTACAGTGTTCCACCATTTATGAAGAGTTGCACTCAGTGACAAAGGAACACAGGAGTCTGGTTTTCCTAACACTGCTCCATTCTCTTGCCTTGATTATGCAGCAATTCTTCAAGGACCCTCAGGGAGGACAGTGAAGGGAGGGGGTATTGGGAGGGTTGTACTGCTCATGACTGGATCAGCAGAGGGGTTGGGGGTGGGGTTACAGGCAATTTATAGGACAGAGGAGCTAAGAGTGGAATGTGATTTGCCAAGTTCTCATGATGGTGTTTTTAACTAGGCCAGTGATGGGTAACCAGAGACCCCCCCGGCAGCTGTGGCAAATGAATTTTCAAAATATGGCCCTCAGTCTAATTGTAGGATTCGAGGACTACCTCCATGTGGCTACTTCTCAAAAATGGCAAGATGCTAACATTTAAGTTGCCCCAAAGCAGTGCATCGTGTGGTTTTTCTCATTGCCATTCTCCAATTTAATCAAGCGGTAATTCTAAGTTGTAGGTAGGTATCAGGCAGTGTTTTGTTCTGTTCTGCATAGGGTCGCTATGAGTTGGAACAGACTCGACGGCACCTAACAACAACAACAGCAACATAGTACTTATATAGCAACAGCCCAAGGAGTTCAGTCCTGGACAGCATTGAGTTTAAAAATAAAAAAATTTAAAAAAGCATTCTGTACAATTAAAAATATTTTGAGAAAACTCAAGTCCTTTGGGTACATTTCTCGAATACTATGAAGTCTCTGTGACAGTTATTTTTAACAAGCTCGTTTCTTTTCACCATGGCCCCCATAGGGCATTCAGGCATCTCCTCTCAAAATTCCACAATGCTTTCTCTCTCCAGCCTCCTTTCTCTTTTTCCGCTCTTTATTGTGAAATCTGACCAAACCACTTAGGGTTCATTTTTCCCTGGAGAAGCCTGGCCCTCCTGGAAGGGGGGAAACGGGAAGAACAGCACAAAGTTAAGCCAGAAAACTCCAGCTCTGGAGAAAAAGGAAAAGGCTGGAGACACTCAGGCATAAACCAAATCTACCCCACGACCTCAGCATGACCGTATTTCACCCCTTAAGATTCAATAAAACTATTTTCATTTCAAGTGTCAAAAAAGTATGTCCTGTTAATGATTTTATCTGGGGCCCTTATATTCAAGGCCTGCAGGCTAGTATCTGGGCTTTTCTCCCTTTGTGATTTTGTGATTGGAACTTGAGGAGTATCTTTGGACTCAGAGATGGACAGCAAGCTTTGGGGGGACTGGGATCCACTGGCAGAGATGACCATGCAACTGGATCTAAAGTTATTCCCCAAAGTGTCACCAGTCCCTTATTTTCTGCTGACCTGTCCTGTTTGGAGCAAATCACTTACTGTTCTGCCTGTCAACCTTGGAGCTGAGAAATCCTCCGGGGGTGGTGGGAGACAGGTAAGACGTCACCAGCGAGAGGCAGGCAGTTCCGATGAGCTGTGTTGTCTGGTTCCTCTCCGCCCTACCCCGCTTCTGCCCTTGGTAAGCAGAATTTTGTTTACCCTGGCAACACTGGCAAGCACCAAGCCCTGGGTCCCCTGCCACCTCCCCTATCAACCAGCTACCTGTCTTTAGGTCTTTAGGTCAGTTTCCCTATATGTCAAATGGGGTAAAATACGAAATTGTCTTTACAGGGTTCTTGTCGGGATTAAATGATGTAAAGTCTTTGAAGGGACGTCCTAAATTATTAAGTGTTATCGAAATGTTATTTTATAATTTCAAAAAATACACCTACTTTATGTGTATTTTTATCCTACAGATCTGAAATTCATTATTGACAGATTCCTATTAACATATTTATGTACACATAATATATATGATGCAATCATATGTATGTGTGTGTGTGTGTATTTCTGGGCTGGGATATACATATATTTCAAATGTTTGTAGCTCACATCATTGGGAAATAAGAGGAATATGTACATTATATAGTCATATGGTAGACGTTGGTTTTAATTCCCAACCAGGGATGGATTTCCCCTGGGGCTAATGAGGCTTAAGTTTCAGAACATTTCTATTTCATCAAAAGCCCTGTGCTTAATTCTGTATTCTTTATTTTGTGCTTGTCTTGCTAAAGAGGACCCTCCATATTTTAAAAAGCTCAGGCCCCACAAAATTTGCTCCCAACAGCACCGTGAAAGAACCTTCCATGCTTCTATACTCCAGGAGAATTTTGTGTCTGCTCTTTGTCTTCTCTTGATTTGTCCTCCCCTCTTTGATCATTCTCTTGTATCATTTTAGCCATTCTTCTTTTCTAATCTCAGGTATAGCTCCTGCTCCCTCCAGTTATCTAATCCACTAACAATCATGTAGCTGGGTGAAAACACACACACACACACACACAAACTCACTCGCTTCAATCAGGGCATAAATTTAGAGATAGGAAATAGTATGTTCAAGGATGGCAGCATTCACCCCAGATGACTCAGAGCTATTCCCAGTCAATGTGGAGCCCTTATGAAGAACTCTTTGATTCAATTAATGCTAGGGTTATAGATTCTCCAGGAGTGGATTCAAAAGTACTATTAATAGGAAGAAAGTGTTTTCACTGTATGCAATTAAACTGGGTTATCTTAGGAAGCAATGCAAAACTGTGTGTGGCAAGGTGTGCTTGTCCTTGAACGATTCAGGAAAAACCTGGTCACAGCTGTTCCTGCTCAAAGCACTGCCTGGAAGCAAGCAAGGTCCCACAGCACTCCCCCAATTCCTAGGAACCCAAGGTCACTTCCCCACTCCAGAGCCAACAGAGGAATATCTTCAGTGACATCTGGCTGAAGCCTGAAGTGCAGAGATTACAGGACACACGGGGAGATAGAGGGCAGGTTGCTCATGTGGGAAGGTTGGAATTGTCAGGGTAGGGGATGGGTGACGTCAGACTGGGAGGAGGCCAAAAGGAGGACAGGAGACAGAGGATTGAAAATTGGGGAGATAAAATCGAGGAAACAGATATCATCCATTTTGAACATTCTCTGAAGACCTAAACCATGAGGTCTTTCCCTACACCTGAGTGGTATAAGGAAAAGAGTAAATTGAATGGAGTCAAAGCTTCTAGCACTGTTTTTGTTGTTGTATACTGTCAAGTTGGTTCTGACTCATAGAGACACTACAGGACAGAGTAGAGCTGCCCCATAGGGTTTCCAAGGAGTGGCTGGTGGACTGGAATTACTGACCTTAGCAGCTGAGCCCCTAACCACTGCACCACCAGGGCTTCCTTTCACTTAAAAAACCCAAACCCGTTTCTGTCCAGTTGATTCTGACCCATAGCGACCCTGTAGGACAGAGTAGAACTTCCCCATAGAGTTTCCAAGGGGTGGCTGGTAGATTTGAACTGCTGACCTTTTGGTTAGCAGCCGTAGCTCTTAACCACCATGCCACCATGTAAAAGTACAGTCTAAATCCCTGTAGTAGGGTCCCCAAAGATATCAGGTCCTAGTCCCTGGAACCTGCTGATGTTTTCTTATACAGAATAAGTGTCTTTGCAGATACCATTAAATTAAGGATCTTGAGACGGGGAGATTATCCTAGATTATCCAGGTAGGCCTTAAATGTAATCACCTATATCCTTATGACAGGGAGGTAGAGGGAGATTTCACAGGCAGAGAGGAGGAAGCAATGTGAAGACAGAGCAGAGAGAGATTTGAAGATGCTTGCCTTGAAGACTGGAATGATGTGGCCATAAATCAATGAAAGCTGGAAGTCAACAGAAACTAGAAGAGGCAAAGAATGGATTCTCCCCTACAGTCTCAGGAACAAGGCCCTGTGACACCTTGATTTCAGCTCAGTAGGACTGACTTTGGACTTCTGGCCTCCAGAACTGTAAATGGATAAAAATGTATTGTTTTAAGCCAAAAAAAAAAAAAAAATTTGTTATAGCAGCTATAGGAAACTCATACAACCCATCTCAGAATTCTGTAAGTGCTTGATCTGGCAAGGGTGGGCAGCACTGACTTCTAATCATCAGGTGGGGTGATCCCCTGCCCCCTTGTGGATTACTAGTGGAGATGACCTATTGTCATCTTCTGACCATAGGTCGTCCATACCTCTACCCTCCCCCCTCAATAGGGGACAGATAGAGAGCTCCAGCAGGCATCTAGTCTAATGAAGATTCAACAAGTTGCAGCAACTTGCCTAACATCAAGCCTCATAGAAGTCAACCTTGGAAGTTCTAATCTGGCATGTTTCCCATCACACCACCTAGCCTCTCAGGTAACCTAGTATATAGGAATGCTGCTATTTCATCTCCAGCCAGCTTCAAGTATATGCTTCACTAATCCTCACACCACCTCTTTTGGTGGAAATGACAGGCAGACCACTAGACATCAAAGCCAGGGATTCCTACTTCACATTTACATCTGAGAGATTTAGGAAAATACTGCAGTCCTAATACCTTCCTGTAAACCCATTGCCCTTGAATCGATTCTGGCTCACAGTGATGCTATGGGATAGAGTAGAACAGCCCCATAGGGTTTCCAAGGCTGTAATCTTTACAGAAGCAGACTGCCACATCTTTCTCCTGAGGAGTGGCTGGTAGATTTGAACCTCTGACCTGTCAGTTAGCAGCTGAGCTCTTAACCACTGTGCCACCATGGCTCCTTACCTTCCTGTTCCTGCTGCTAAATAATAATTCTTCTCATAAAGGGAAGATTTCTCAAAAATTAGTTGATTTTACACCCCAAAGCAGCTTTTCTGATGTTTCAGGATACAGACGATTCTTCACACTGATGGTATAATAATCACCTCATGGTTTAATGATGTTTCCTTTAGTTCTAAAGCTCTTTACACGTGTTATCGTATTTGAAGCAATGAATAGCCCCAAGAGATGTACTCACGTGACTTCAGTCAACAGTTTCCATCTGTCATGCAGTGTGTTTGAAAGGGAAGGGGAGAAACTTTTTCTGAGGGTTTGTGCCAGACACTTTACCACTTATATAATGCTCACCACGTGTTTAGGCTGTCTTGTTTGGGCCTGTAGCTACTGGATGACACTCAGGAGCCATCAAGCACTTATCAAGCATCATGCTTGTCCCTGCCTTGCTCACTAACCCAAGAGAGATTTGTAGGTTCCACATTCTTTAGATGGCTTGTTTTTTCACTTACTCTCCTTTTTAATACATCAATTCTTCATGCCATTCAGAAAGGGGGGAAAAAACAGAGAGAAAGTAACAGAAGCCTGTGCAAATTAATTGTACTGTTTCCTTCTATTTCTACAGAGTACAGATTTACTTACTTTTTAACAAAGATAAAACATCAGCCACCCAGGAATCCAAGTATGACAACAACCAAATTATTAAGGTGGGAATATTCACAGCCGACTTCCTCTGCCCGGGCCTACTTGAGTGTGTTTTGTTGTTACCCTCTCTGCTTCTCCCCTTACCTACCCTCAAGAAGCCAATCTATATACGATGACTTACTCAGAGCTTTCAGAGTTCTACCAAGCAGATCTTTGAATTGATGGATCTGCCATTCATTCTTCTCTTCTATGTCCCTTCCATTGCCCTTCAAACTGAAATTCACCATGGGGAAGGATGTAGCCAGTACCCAGCCAAAGAGCTCACCATCAGCTCACCTACCCTATCCTCTTCTCCCCATCATCCTAATCCTTGGGGTCCTTCCAATCACCTCACAGAATGTGAAATTCTTTCTCAGCCTACAAGGCAAAATATTTGAAATTAGGTAGACGCATTTAAACCAGAAACTTGCAACAATTTCCAGATGACTGACATACTCTGTAAAGTTCTTGAATAAATTAGGGTACTCTTTAAAAATGATCATTTCATCAACATTAAAAATATTTTATTAACTGAGAAAACGGAAAAAATGAGAGTTCAGAACCCAACTTAGTCCCTTTATTAATGTAATCTAAAACAACAAGTTTGCTGGGTGCTAAAAATAGCACCAAAACTTTGTCAGTGAGTAAGCTCACAGAGAATAATCACAAAGTTTTAAAAAGATTTATACATATAAAAAAATAAAAAATTCAGTCGTAACCAACATCTAATGTGGGAAAGTGTCTTCCTCTTAAAACAAACAAAAAAGGTGAATGAATGCCAACAAAAAAGTCTAAATTTTAGAGACAGAATGTTAGCCAAGAGTTATGGGCATAGAAAAATAAAACCACGTGGCTATTCATCTTTTACTTTTGGGGCATGAGAAAAAGACGTATTTATAATGCCCTAGAGAAGCATTAACACTGAAGACTGCAGTAAGCACATAAAAACAGCCCTGCTACCAGGACAAAGGATCCCTCTTTCAACAGGCAAATTAGAACCTTTTTTTTGTAGTTAGGAAGTATGAGATGAGAAAGCTTATCACTAATGATGATGCAATTAAGCAATGAGCCTTTTTCTGGGTATTAGTGTCAGAATCCACTCAGCTACAGTGTAGTGTCAGCTCCAGGTTCAATCTGACTCACTGGGGTAGTGGGAGGCATAAAACAGAGTGAGGTTGACAGGGTTTACATCAATCTCACATTAAATAAAAAAAAAAATCTGGAGAAGGATAGCCCGAATGGTTGCACAACTTGAAGATGTAATCAAAGCCCCTGAATTATACATGTAGAAATAGTTGAGACAGTATATGTTTTGTTAGGTATATTTTCACCACAATAAAAAAATTAGACAAAACACACAAATGAACAGATAACCCACAGTGCATTCCATTTACACTCCTGTTTATAATCCAACAGGTGAGGGAATAAATTCAACCACAACATCCTCTCCTCCTACAGGCCTGTGAATGGAATGAAATAAACAGCTGAGTTCCTGATGGAATGGAAAATAACACCTTTGCTTAGGTGTGGAATCGCCAATGACATCGGAACAAGAATTATTGTCAGGCATCAAAGAGAAGATGTCTTGAGGGAAAAGATCCAAATAACAAGTTCTGAGGCAGGACAAGTCAGTTAAAAAAAAAGGGAGAAGAGGTAGAGGAAGATAATAACGCTAACTTTAATTTTCCACAGCAGCCTCCGTAGAGCTCAAAATACTTAAGAGACTTATTTTTGTTCTGAGGTAGCAGGAAGTAACTATCAGCTGCATTTACAGCTGGTGCAACTCAAGCATCGCGTGTTTAGGTGGCGCTTGGGTTCACCGGGCAGGATCTCCTAGCCCTGAATAGAACAGCACAGGAGGTGGTCTGTAGAGTTTCTCCTTTTTTTCTAGAAGCATATAACCGAACCATTAGGAGATTTCCCCAGTCCAAATATTTATTGCTTGATAAAGTAGAAAGTCAGCAAAAGAGAGGAAGGCCCTCAAAGAGATTGAAACAGTGGCTCCAACAATGGGCTCAAACATAGCAATGATTGTGAGGATGGTTCGGGACCAGGCAGTGTTTTGGTCTGTTGTATGTAGGATCACTGAGTCAGAAACGACTTGATGGCACCCAACAACACAACAACAAATATAGATTATTTTAATATAAAAATATGACGTATTAATAATTACATTAAAATTTTTATTAGAAATCTCAAAGCTATTGAGAGCAAGAATCAGCCCATTCTATAGATCAAAATAAGAGTGGTGACAGAGATGTGGTCGGTTGGTCAGTTTAAGACCAGGATATTTCTACCTAGGGATTGTTGTTGTTAATTGCTGTCCAGTCTATTCCGACTCATGGCAGCCCCATATGTGCACAGCTGAACTGCTCCATAGGGTTTTTAAGGTTGTGACCTTTTGGAAGCAGACCACCAGGCCTGTCTTTGGAGGCGCTCCTGGGTGGATTCAAACTGCCAGCCTTTCTGCTAGCGATAGAGTGCTTAACCATTTATATCACCCAAACCAACCAAAAACCAAACTCATGGTTGTTGAGCCACTTCTGACTCGTAGCAACCGTATAGGACAGAGTAGAACTACCCTGTAGGGTTTACAAGGAGTGGGTGGTAGATATGAACTACCAATCTTTTGGTTAGCAGCCAAGCTCTTAACCGCTGCACCACCAGGGCTCCTCACACCACCCCAAAAAACCCAGTGTCTTCGAGTCGATTCTGACTCATAGCGACCCTATAGGACAGAGTAGAACTGCCCCACAGAGTTTCCAAGGAGCACCTGGTGGATTTGAACTGCCAACCCTTTGGTTAGCAGCTGTAGCACTTAGCCACTACGCCACCAGGGTTTCCTCACACCACCCAGGGACTGGTAAATGTGTTCAAAATCATCAAAGGCCATGATCTTCATGTAAAAAGGGAGAGATCGCTGTGTTTACCAGTGAAATAACCCAGATACTCTCTGAATACTTTCTCAAAGAGTTCTTCCTATTTCTAAGATTCATAATTCTGTGACTTGAAACTTATTGTGTCACAGAATCTATAAAATCTTATGTGATTTTTCCATTACAGTTTTTTTGCATCTCCATCCCCAAAGCTGATAACAGGTTTTTTCAGAGGAAATGTCTTCTGAAATGTGGTGGTCTATGCTAACGATTCAGTCATTCTTTAGAAGGAAAGAAAAGATGTCTGTAGAGGGAGAAACATGTAATAAGAATAATAAACATATTTGAGTTTCCATTCTAAGATGCTCTGGTAGGCATCTTCAGTCTACTCAGCATGATTTACACAATCATCCCAAATTGTTGTTGTTAGCTGTTGTTGAGTTGGGCCCCCACTCACGGCAACCCCATGCACAATAGAATGAAAACTGCCCTCCCCGTGATGGGTTATAGACTTGACCATTGTGATCCATAGGGTTTTCATTGGCTAATTTTTGGAAATAGATCTCCAGGTCTTTCTTCCTAGTGTGTCTTAGTCTGGAAGCTCCCCTGGAACCTGTTCAGCACCATAGCAATATGGCTGCACATGAGGTACATTTACTGGGAACCAAAGCTGGATCTCCCTCATGGAAGGCGAGAATTCTACTACTGAACCTTCAATGCCCTCATCCCCCCAGATTAGGAAAGTGGAAAATGAGAGGCAGATCATGCCAGGAACTTGCCAGGTAAGGTCTCATAGCTCCTGAGAAGGGAAAGGGTAAGCTAGGGACTGACACACCCTACTCTGACCCCAAGAGCAAGAGAGCTCGGATGAGAGAGAAAGGGGGCAGAGAGAACGGCGTGGAAGAGGCCCAGAGTAGAAGCTTCTTTTCTTCCCTCTGTGCTTGTAGTGGCTAGTTTAGGAGCTACTGTTTCTGCATGAGCACTGTTGCCTCTGGCACCTCAGTAAATTTCTGACAGACCAGCAGAATCAGAATAAGCCATTCCTACAACACTCTACAACAGGGCCCCATTGTTGTGTAAGTTGGGTGGCCTTTTAAGCATTATTCCCTGATCTGTACAATGCATTGTTGCAGGGTTGGGTGAAATCACGAAGTGCAAGCATTCTTTCTGAGTGTGGAGGAACACCAACAAAATCGAACGATTCACTCTGAGTGACCCCACGTTGCCTCACTTTACCCCACAACATTCTTTCCCCACCTTCTCCTTAAAACCCCTCCATTGCTGTCAACTCGATTCTGACTTATCGCAGCCCTTTAGGACAGAGTAGAACTGCTCTATAGTTTTTCCAAGGTTGTAATCTTTACAGAAGCAGACTGCCATATCTTTCTCCCACAGAGCGGCTGGTGGGTTCAAACCACCAGCCTTTCGGTTAGCATCTGAAGCTTAACCACTGTACCACCAGGGCTCCACCTTCTCTTTAGAATCATTTATTCACTCAATAACTACTGTGTAATAGTGATAACAAATTGATAGCTCAAGTAGCTACCAGATACCAGCTCTCTTTTTTTGTTGTTGGTAAATTTGTTAAACCCTGCAGAGGCAACTCATAATAATTTCCAAAGATTTCATCTTAATGCAAGAGAAATACAAACAACTAGATTTCCTTTAACATTAACTTCAGTCTTAAAAATGAAATTTTATGTGCTTTCTCATTGCAATTCCAAGAAAACATTTCTATTTTTTCTCCTTTTTTACCTTGCTTTGAATATTGTCCGATATAGTACGGCAAACTGAGCTCACCCAGTTGGGAGGCACTATACCATAGCTATGACAATGGCTTCAAACCTACCAACTATTGTTCCGTTGTACGTAAGGTCTCCATGAGTCAGCGTCTACTCGATGGCACCTAACAACAACAAGCCTTGTTTTATTTTACTCCTTTACTCTCTGCTGTTCTGATTTATTTTATATCAACTTCTTTTTCCTTGGAATTTTCCTTTTCCCTCCTTTTTTCCTCTCCAAACTGTTCCCTAATTGTTACCAGCTGTTTGATTTTTTCTTCCTTGTGGTTCTCTCTAGGATCATAAAAGCATAGAGACTTAAAGTAAAAAGGGACTTTCAGTTACCTGAACAGCATCATTTTATAGACAAAGGGCTAAGGTTTAGGGAACTTAAGGGATTTGCCCAAAGTGATAGTTAATTTGGGGGAGAACTCAGGAGTAGAACCCAGGTGTCTTGATTCCCTTGACACTGCACTGGTTCCTTCCTTGTACATAATTTCACACATACGTACATATATATATGAATATATGAAATGTTCAAGGAGCCCTGGTGGTGCAAACAGTTAGGCACTTGGCTGCTAATGAAAATGTTGGCAATTCCAACCTACCCAGTGGCTCCACAGGAACAAGAGCTGGCTATCTGCTCCGTAAAGGTTACAGCCAAGGAAATCCCATGGGGCCGCTCTGCTCTGTCACGTGGGGTTGCTATGAGTGGAAATCAACTTGTTGGCACCTAACAACAACAAAAGAAGAAATAGTCATATCCCCACCACGCTGGTCGATCTCTCGTGCTGCGCGATCATGCTGAGTCTTCAACTCTGGGCCATCAAGTACACATTTAGAAACTTACTCTGGTGCTTGAAATTTTTGAGGCGTCATTCTCTTGGGTAGATGGTAGAAGATTTCATAAAAGTTTGTGAAATATGGCATCCTTGTTTTTCTAAGTTTACAAAAAAGAGAAATACAAAGAAAAGAAGGAAAAAGGGGAAATTTTGATAGAGTATTACCAATAGTAAAAGTGTTGAGAAAGAAAAAGGAAGTGAAATTACATAACTCAAAAATATACTCATGGTATACTCATAGATTTCCCTCATGAATACAATCTAATAAAGAAACGTTTAGGTCATAGGTCAAAAAGTGATTATCATCAAAAGAGGAAAGACAATGTTTTCCCCTAACTGCAGCAGGACCAGTTGTGTTCAGTGCTGGTCCCCCAAACCCTCACAGTTGTTGCCACGACATAACTGCTTGGTGTGTTTGTCTAATGCGCGCTGACTGAGATAGATATGTAGTCCACAGAAAGTTAAACTGGAAAGCGGAGTAGGCTCTGGATTTGGGGCTTTTAATGCCAACATTCTGTTATTCTAATTTTGAAAATCAGCACAAGAATATTGCCAGTTGTTAAAGAGACCCCATGTTTGAGCTTCTTCCATTTTTCAGATATCAAGGCTCATATGTGGAGAATGGGTATGATTTGAACCCCTTGGCTGCAAATAACAGAAACCAACTCAAGCTAGCTTAAGTTAAAAAGGACATTTATTTTCTGACGGAAGGGTGTCTCAGGGGCCCGGTGAGCAGTTGCTGCTGAGCCGACGCCAACTCTTGGCAAGCCCATGTGTATCGGGGTAGAACCGAGCTCCACAGGGTTTTCAGTGGCTGATTTTTTTGAAGCAGATCACCAGGCCTTTCTTCTGAAGTACCTCTGAGTAGACCCCAACCTCAACTGCACTAACCATTGTACCATCCCAGGACCCCCCCCCCCCAAGCACTCACCAAACATTCCTGCAGTTGATGCTTGTCATCAACATAAAGAAAAATACCATTGGTTGCTTCCTTATCTATCAATGGCTGTGCTAACTAATACGTGCTCATGAAATCGATAAGCTTACTGACTTACTATAAATTTCCAGATACAAAAACTTGGCCTTGGCTTGGTGAATTGACCAGTTCATCACATGAGCCAGACCTCAGAGGAAGTCCTGGAACAAGAAACAGAAAGTCAAGAGATATACCACTGCCCACCCACTGCTAAAAACATCACAACTGAACTTAGCACTCAGTTTCCTTAAGCCAAGCATTTTGGTCCCAGGCAGCGAAGGCCACTTCCGCTCTCAACCCCCCTTTACTCCCAGAACATGTGAGTTGGAACCAGAATTCCCTATAGTTTCACACCCGTGCCTTATGTTCTCCCAGCCCTAATACTCTTTGAGCCCCATTTCGCTGGAATCTACTTTTCAGGGAGAAGAAAAGGTTTTTCATTCATTTAAATTAATAAATATAATTAACAATTGCTGAGTGACTCCCGTGTGCAGAGTCACTGTTCTGTTGTACAGGTTGTGCACTGCAGAACACTGCCCAGCCAAGGAGACAAGTGAGTTGAAATCCAGCCTGCGCTCTGCTCACTTGGCTGAGCACCCTGGAGCAGAGCTGTATCTGCCCAGATAGGACATCTTTGTCTCAGTCACGGAAGATGCCAAGTGAGCTAGCAGACAGGCAATTACAGAGCATGTGGTCATAGAACAGATTACTACTGTGGACAGAAGGAGAGGTTGGGTAGCCCAGTCTTGGGCTCAAAACAGCTTGTTGAAGAAGTGGCATCTCAGTCCTAGCTCAGCTCCAGGGGATAGAGACTTACATGGCTGCTTGCAGAAAGAAGGAGCAAGGAAGGCTCTGAAGGACAGATGGGAGCCTGCCGGAGAAGGGAGTGGGGAGGGTGGCAGAGCACACAGCAGGCACAAAGCCCTGGGAACAAGAGAGGGCATGCTTGTTGAGGAATGGGAAGAAATCCCTGTAGACTGGAAGTAGAAAATGAAGACGAGAGGAGTGGGGAGGGTGAGGACCAGCAGAGAGCCAGGGGCCAGATCAAAAGAGCAACAGAAACACGTTTTGAAGCTTACTCCCTGTTATGCATTGAATTGTGTCCCCCCAAAATACGTGTTGTAAATCCCAACAGGAAGCAGGAACTGAAGCATGGTGAGAATAACTCTCCTCACAGGTGGGGAGGGAGGCGGGAGAATGAGTGTTCAGGTTTTAGGTTAACAGTTGTTGCCTTTTCCCCCTTCGTGGGTTTAGATCAACTGAGAAACTCAGGAACCAGAGATCAAATACCAGCTGTTACAGCTGGATCGGAGACTAAGATGAGATGTGGGGGGTGAGGGTGACAGTTGAACGACATGATGAACGTAGTAATTAGTGTCTCTGAACTGTACATGTTAAGATTGTTGAAATGGCAAATATTTTATTACCTAGCTGTTTACCACAATAAAAAATGTTTTTTTTAAGAGAGAAAGAGATGTCTGACTGTAACTGGGCTTTCCCACTGAACTGATCTGAGAAAAGGAAAGAGAGAGAAAGTCAAGCAAACATGCCGGCAGCTCTCTCCCCATCTAGCCCGCCTCCCCCAGGCATGTCACCCTAACAATGGTTCATCCAGGCTGCTCATAGGAATCACTGGGGAAGTTCGTTAACAGTGTCCAGGCCTGGGCTCCACTACAGAGTCTTTGAGTTAATTGGTCTGAGGCAGAGGCTGGGCTTGTGTTATTTATTATTATTATTAAAATACTGCCTTAGTCATCTAGTGCTGCTAGAATAGAAATACCACAAGTGGTTGGCTTTAACAAAGAGAAATTTATTTTCCCACAGACTAGCAGGCTACAAGTCCAAATTCAGAGTGTCAGCTCCAGGGGAAAGCTTTCTCTGTCAGCTCTGGAGGACAGTCCTTGTCATCAATCTTCCCCAGCTGAGGAGCTTCTCAGCACAGGGACCCTGGGTCCAAAGGACATGCTCTGCTCCCAGTACTACTTTCTTGGTGGTACAAGATTCCCATGTCTCTCTGCTCCCTTCTCTTTTATATCTCAAAAGAGATTGTAGATCTCATCAATGTAACTACCACTAATCCATTTCAATACACCATAGTGACAGGATTTACAACACATAGGGAAATCATATCAGATGACAGAATGGTAAACAATCATACAATACTGGAGATCATGACCTAGCCAAGATGACAGATTTTGGGGGGACACAGTTCAATCCATGACAGATACCATTCACACCCCATAAAATTTACCTTTTTAATGTGTACAACTCAGTGGCTTTTAGTGTGTATTTACAAAGCTGTGCAACCAGCCAAAACCAAAACCCACTGCCATTCAGTTGATTCCAACTCATGGCATCCCCATAGGGTTTCAGAGGCTATAAACCTCTACTGAAGCAGACTACCACATCTTTCTCCCCTAGAGCCACTGGTGGTTTCTAACCACTCACCTTTTGGGTTAGCAGTCTATTGCTTTAACCACTGTGCTAGCAGGGCTCCTTTGTGCAACCATTACCACTATTTAATTGTAGAGCATCTTTATCACCCCAAAAAGAAACCCCTACCCCTTAGCAGTCACTCCCCATTCCCATCCCTCCAGCCCCTGCAGCCACTAATCTGCTTTCTGTCTCTGGATTGGTTACAAAACCCTAGAAGGTGAGTTCTTGTCCGGTGTGCCCAGACTTGCCAATTATCTGGACACCGATCTTTGAGAAAGTAACTATTGGAATGCACAGAGCAAAGAGCTGGGAAGAAGTTCCTCAGATCCAGCTCCCTGAGCTATGGGTAGGTAGGGCTTATACGTGATTTGGGCAGTAAGATGGCGGCCACGCAGGCGTACTGGGGAGGGAAAACTCCAGAAGGTGGCTCGGACACAGGAGGTGACATGGTTCTTGTTGGATTTCTAGCTTGGAAATAGGGTCCGGGTGATGATTTTCCTTCTGATTCATTCCTCCTGTTGCTACGTCCTCTCTTGAGGTCAATTAGTGGTCACAGCTGGCCATTCTGGGCATGCGGGGTGGGCCAAATCTAGCTTGAGCTAGTTTAAGGACTAATGGAAATTTACTGGCATTATTAGGATACAATCAGAATGCTCCTTAGAAGCAAGGATGGCGAGACTGCGTCTTATGTACTTTGGACATGTTGTCAGGAGGGATCAGTCCCTGGAGAAGGACATCATGCTTGGTAAAGTGGAGGGTCAGCAAAAAAAGGGAAAACCCTCAATGAGATGGATCGGCACAGTGACTGCACAGTGGGCTTAAGCATAACAACGATTGTAAGTATGACGGAGGACTGGGCAGTGTTTCCCTCTGTTGTACATATGGTTGCTGTGAGTCGGAACGGACTCGATGGCACCTAACAACAACGTTAGGGTCAGGTTACAGATTTGCTTGTGCTGGACGTTTCATATAAGTGGAATCGTACAATATGTGGCCTTTTGTGTCTGGCTTCTTTCATGGGAAGTGGGGGCAGTGTCTGACCTCCTCAAACCCCACAATGGAGAAGGAGAACCAAGATGAACAGTGCAAGGCTGACTCTCATGAGATGGAGGCCAGACAAGCCTCATCTCCGCCACCTTTACTAATTCTAACACCAATTGTCCTTCACACAGCACTATGTCTCTGCAATGGCCACATAGAACTCAAAGACCATACTTACGATTATGGGGTTTATTATAAGGGAAGTAACAGTTACAATTCAGACTCAGGAACACTCAGGATACAGTTCTTTCATCAGGACAGCCTCTTTCCAACCATGCTCGCAGGCATGCCTCTCCCTGGCCCTAGGCCTCTCCCCAGAGGCACTCAGCTTTCTCTCTGCATGGACCGGGAAGTCCACCACACCATCTCCTGTTGCTGGGTTTCTCCTGTCACAGCTCTCTTTCAGTGTTACAGCTCTCTTTCTCTCTGCCTCCTGAGAAGCTCCTGATTCCAGGAGCTTCTCAGTGCAGGGATCCTGAGTCCAAAGGACACGCTGTCCGCTGCCTTGGTGGTGCTGGGATTCTCCTCTCTGCTCTGGAATTGGCTCTGTTTTAAGACAAAACTGATGAATTCCCTTGGTGGGCCATGACCACCCTATCACAAAGTCCTGCCCAATCACCTAGGTGGGATACACAAGACCATGGCTAGAAAAGCCGTACAAATGTATTCAATCACACCGCAGCTTTCATATTTTTCAAAAATCTCTCTGGTTGTGCAGCCTGGGTTACAAACCACTGTGGTAGCAGAAGTCCCTCCATGGAAACAAGAGATCTCGGAAGAGTTCCCCTGAGCCTCACCTAGCGTCACCTCTTAGACAACAACAGCAAGAGAGATGCCCAGCGTCTCCAGGAGAAAAAGCTGGTGTAGGGCTCTGGTTGGCCCAGCTTGTGTCACATGCTCAGTCCTCGCCCAGTCACAGTGGCCAGGCAATGAAAGCCTAAGCCTGACATTAAAACTCTGAGAGCTTTTGCCTTTTCCCCCAAAGTCGGCCTTACATGGCTAGAAAACCACATAAAATGTGGCTGGCTGGGTTAGCTCTTAGATGGGTGTGGTCTACTTCCATTATTAGAATGGAGTTCTAATCAGATGATCGGTTGGATTATTTTTGATTCACCAAACCGAAAAACCAAACCTGTTGCTGTCGAGTGGATTCTGACTCCTAGCGACTCTATAGGACAGAGTAGATCTGCCCCCTGTGGGCTTCCAAGGAGGACCTGGTGGATTCGAACTGTCTTCCCTTTGGTTAGCAGCCATAGCTCTTAACCACTACGCCATCAGGGTTTCCTTTTGATTCACAAATCTCCTCAATTATAGAAAATGGAAGTATCCTTGCATTTATTCACAGAATGAGAGTGCCTGAATGCATGGCTGTGTTCTCATCAGCTCAGACAACTGATTAGACCAGCACTACCTGCTTCATTTTCTTGCTTTTCAAGTAAAAACCCTTTGTTTGTGTCACTTGCATTGTAAAAATAAAGAATAATAAAAGAAGTAAATTTTCAGTCGCCCATTCTGACAATGACAGGGATGACTTTCTGAGAAAGCAGGAAAGGATTTCTTTGGGGCAGCGTAAAATAGAAGGCACAGTCATGACTTGCCCCCTACTGGTCAATGAAGCAAAATTCCTCACCGCAGATTTTAGTCTTCTAACAATCATGGAACTGAAGCAGAATTTCATGAATCCGAGGAGAAGCAGCTTGCTAAAACACACCATGCCATCATACATAAAGAAAGCAAGAGCACATTAAAAAGGTAGGAAAGAAAGAAAATACCAAAATGGATGTCAGAAGAGACTCTGAAACTTGCTCTTGAACACCAAGTAGCTAAAGCAAAATGAACAAATGATGAAGTAAAAGAGCTGAACAGAAGGTTTCAAAGGGCAGCTCGAGAAGACAAAGTAAAGTATTATAATGAGATGTGCAAAGACCTGGAGATAGAAAATCAAAAGGGAAGAACATGCCTTGAGTTGTAACATCGAAGGATCCTATGGGGAAAATACCAAACAACACAGGAAGCATCAAAAGAAGATGAAAGGTATACACAGAGTCACTATACCAAAAAGAATTGGTTGATGTTCAACCATTTAGGGAGGTAGTATATGATCAGGAACTGATGGTACTACAGGAAGAAGTCCAAGCTGCACTGAAGGCATTGGCAAAAAACAAGGCTCCATCCTGATGTAAAGCCATCCACCTACAGTCACCCGATCTTCAACAAGGGCCCAAAGTCCATCAAATGGGGAAAAGACAGCCTTTTTAATGTAATAAATAGTGCTGGTAAAACTCGATGTCCATCTGCAAAAAATGAAACAGGACCCATGCCTCACACCATATACAAAAACGAACTCAAAATGGATCAAAGACGTAAATACAAAGCCAAAAACTATGAAGTTCATAGAAGAAAAAATAGGATCAATGCTAGAGGCCCTAATACACAGCATTGACAGGATACAAATCGCAACCAACAACACATAAGCTCCAGAGGATAAGCTAGATAACTGAGATCTTCTAAAAATCAAATACTTAGGCTCATCAAAAGATTTCACCAAAAGAGTAAAAAGAGAACTTAGAGACTGGGAAAAAAGTTTTGGCTATTATAAATCAGACAAAGATCTAATCTCTAAAATCTGTAAGAAAATTCAACACCTCTACAACAAAAAGACAAATAATCCAATTAAAAAATGGGCGAAAGATATGAACAGACACTTCACCAAAGGAGACATTCAAGCGCCAACAGACACATGAGGAAATACAATCTCTAGCCATCAGAGAAATGCAAATCAAAACCACAGTGAGATACCATCTCATCCCGGCATAACTGGCACAAACCAATAAAACACAAAATAACAAATGTTGGAGAGGCTGTGGGGAGATCGGAACTCTTATGCACTGCTGGTGGGAATGCAAAATCATACAAGCATTTTGGAAAATGACATGGCACTTCGTTAGAAAGTTAGAAATAGAAATACCATATTATCCAGCAATCCCACTCCCAGGAATATATCCTGGAGAAATAAGAGTCATCATACCCTTGTTCAGTGCAACATTGTTCACAATAGCAAAAAGATGGAAACAACCTAGATGCCCATCAACAGATGAATGGATAAACAAACTCTGGGAACATACACACAGTGGAGTATTACACAAAGCTAAAGAACAATAAATCTGTGAAGCATCACATAAAAATGGCTGCATCTGGAGGACCTTATGCAGAGTGAAATAAGTCAATCACAAAAGGACAAATTTGTATGAGACCACTACGGTAAAAACTCATGAAAAGGTTTACATACAAAAAGAAACAATCTTTGACAATTACAAGAGTGTGGAGGGGTGGGGATGGAAAAACACTTAAGAGACAATAGATAAGTGGTAACTTTGGTGAAGGGTAAGACAGTACAGAATACTGGAGAAGCCAGCACAGCCTGTACAAGGCAGGGCCATGGTAGCTCCACAAAAAAAAAAAAAAAAAAATTTTTTTTTTTGCACCTAAACTCCCTCAGGGACAGAAATCCTAGGCTGAGGGCTGTGGGGACCATGGTCTCAGGGAACATCTAGCTTAACTGGCATAGTAGAGTTTATAAAGAAAATGTTCTACATTTTACTTTGGTGAGTAGTGTCTGAGGTCTTAAAAGCCTGTGAGCGGCCATCTAGGACACTCCACTGGTCTCACCCCTTCGGGAGCAAGGAAGACTGAAGAAAACTAAAGACACGAGGGAAAGATTAGTCCAAAGGACTAATGAACTACATCTACCACCGCTTCCAAGAGACTAAGTTTAGTACAATGAGGTGGTGCTTGGCTACCATCACTGACTGCTCTGACAGGGATCACAATAGAGGGCCCCAGACAGAGCTGGAGAAAAATGTAGAACAA
Source organism: Loxodonta africana (assembly GCF_030014295.1). Taxonomy (NCBI): domain Eukaryota; kingdom Metazoa; phylum Chordata; class Mammalia; order Proboscidea; family Elephantidae; genus Loxodonta; species Loxodonta africana. Next base: position 15,504,998 of record NC_087357.1, read on the forward strand.
AATTCTAACTCAAAAAGAAAGGCCAGACTTGCTGGCCTGACAGAGACTGGAGAAACCCTGAGAGTATGGACCCCGGACACCCTTTCAGCTCAGTAATGAGGCTACTCCTGAGGTTTACCTTTCAGCCAGAGATTGAACAGGCCCATGGAACAAAACAAGACTACAGGGGCACACCAGCCCTGGGGCAAGGACTGGGAAGTAAGAGGGAACAGAAAAGCTGGTAATAGGGAACCCAGGGTTGAGAAGGGAGAGTGTTGACATGTCATGGGGTTGTTAACCAATGTCATACAAGAATGTGTGTACTCAATACAGAGGAGGTCAGCACAACTGGACTAAACCAAAAGCAAAGAAGTTTCCTGAATAAACTGAATGCTTCGAAGGCCAGCGTAGCAGGGGCAGGGGTCTGGTGACCACGGTTTCAGGGGACATCTAAGTCAATTGGCATAATAAAATCTATTAAGAAAACAAACAAACAAAAAAAGAATGTGTGTACTAACTGATGAGAAACTAGTTTGTTCTGTAAACCTTCATCTAAAGTTCAATTAAAAAACAAAACAAGGCTCCAGGAATTGACAGAATACCAATTGAGATGTTTCAGCCAACAAACTGGAAGTGCTCACTCATCCATGCCAAGAAATTTGAAAAACAGGTACCTGGACAACTGATTGGAAGAGACCCATATTTGTGCCCCCATTCCAAAGAACAGTGATCCAACAGAATTCAGAAATTATCACACAATATCATTAGTATCACATGCAAGTAAAATTTCGCTGATGATCGTTCAAAATCAGTTGCAGCAGGGTATCAACAGGGAGCTACCAGAAATTCAAATCAGATTCAGAAGAGAATGTGGAATGAGACATATCACTGCTGTCGGATGGGTCCTGGCTGAAAGAAGAGAATACCAGAAAGAAGTTTACCTGTGTTTTATTGACTATGCTGAAGCATTCAACTGTGTGGATCATAATAAATTATGAATAACATTGCATAGAATGGGAATCCCAGAACACTTAACTGGGTGCATGAGGAACCTGTACATATACCAAGAGGCAGTCGTTGGAACAGAACAATGGGAAACTGCGAGATTTAAAGTCAGGAAAGGTGTACCTCAGGGTTGTATCCTTTCACCATACTTATTCAATCTATACGCTGAGCAAATAATCTGAGAAACGGACTATATGAAGAAGAACAGGTCATCAGGATTGGAGGAAGACTCATTAACAATCTGCGTTATACAGATGACACAATCTTGCTTGCTGAAGGTGAAGAGGACTTGAAGCACTTACTGATGAAGATCAAAGATCACAGCCTTCAGTATGGATTGCACCTCAACATAAAGAAAACAAAAATCCTCACAACTGGACCAGTAACCATCATCATGATAAACGGAGAAAAGATTGAAGTTGTCAAGGATTTCATTTTACTTGGATCTATAATCAACACTCAAGGAAGCAGCAGTCAAGAAATCAAATGACATATTGCATTGGGCAAATCTGTTGCAAAAGACCTCTTCAAAGTGTTAAAAAGCAAAGATATCACCTTGGAGGCTAAGGCACACTTGACCCAAGCCATGGTGTTTTCAATCATCTTATACACATGTGAAAGCTGGACAATGAATAAGGAAGACCAAAGAAGGGATTGATGCCTTTGAATTGTGGTATTGGTGAAGAATATTGAATATACCTTGGACTGCCAAAAGAACGAACAAATCTGTCTTAGAAGGAGTACAACCAGAATGTTCCTTAGAAGCAAGGATGGCGAGACTGCGTCTCACATACTTTGGACATATTATCAGGAGGGATCAGCCCCTGGAGAAGGGCATCATGCTTGATAAAATAGAGGGTCAGTGAAAAAGAGGAAGACATTCAATGAGACGGATTGACACCGTGGCTGCAACAATGGGCTTAAGCATGACAACGATTGTGAGGATGGCGCAGGACCAGCCAGTGTTTTGTTCTGTTGTACATAGGGTTGCTATGAGTCAGAACCAAGTCGGCACCTAACAACAACAACAACAAAACACAGTGAGTTACTGGTGATGCTGGGATGATGCGCCATCTCAGGACTCCAGGGACTAATTTAACTCCGCAGCCCACCAAGGCCAGAACCCGCCAGCCTTACCTGTACTCAGAAACCAATCCCTGTAGAGTCTTAAGGAGCTGGCACAGGGGTTAAGCTGCTAACCGAAAGGCCAATGGTTTGAACTCACCAGCCCCTCTGCTGGAGAAAGAGGAGGCAGTCTGGTTCAGTAAGATTATTGTTGTTAGGGGCGCTCGAGTTGGTTCCAGCTCATGGTGTACACTGCCGAATGAAACACTGCCCAGTCCCATGGCATCCTCACAATGGTTGTTATGTTTGAGCACATTGTTGCAGCTTCTGTGTCATCCCATCTTTTTGAGGGTCTTCCTCTTTTTCACTGGCCTTCTACTTACCAAGCAGATGTCCTTCTCCAGGGACTGGTCTCTCCAAAGTAAATGAAATGAAGCCTTACCAACCTTGCTTCTAAGGAGCATTCTGGCTGTACTCCATCCAAGACATTTTGTTCATTCTTCTTGCAGTTCAGAGTACATTTAATATTCTTCACCAACACCATAATTCAAAGATGATCTTCTTCACTCTTCCTTATTCATTGTCTAGTTTTTGCATGTATACGAAAGTATAGAAAATACCGTGGCTTGAGTACTCAAAGTGACATCTTTGTCTTTTAACATTTCAAAGAGGTCTTTTACAGCTGATTCGCCGAGTGGAATATCAAGTTTGATTTCGTTGATTGCGGATTCAAGTAAAGTGAAATCCTTGACAACTTCAATATTTTTTCCGTTTATCATGATGTTGCTTATCTGTAAAGGTTACAGCCTCGGAAACCTTATGGGGCGGTCCTGCTTTGTCCCAGATCGCTGTGAGTCAGAATTCGCAACAAGTTTGTTTGAAGAGTTTGAACTAACAAACAGCTTAGGTAAAGCCTTAACAGTAAAGACAAATTTTGAGTTGCACATTCCAATGGATCACAAGAAATCACGTTTATACAAAATTAACCATTTCAGCCTATTAATTTTAAACAAATCAACAGTAAGTTATTCTTGGGACCCATGTTTTCTCTCCTCCCTCCCTCCCTCCCTCCGTTACCACCTGACCTGGAACTTTATCCTTTCAACTGTTCAAGAAATGGTTACCAAATGTAACCATTACATTTGTTTTTAAACTATATATTTTCTGTTACCTTGATCATTAGGATGAAATATAATGAACAGAACATCAAAATGGAAGAGTCATAATATTCTTAATATTTTTAAATCCTGAAGGTTTAAAAATATATTTGAAGTAATGACCTTTATGTCTTTTTAATGCCCAAAGGAACTCTGTGACCCAATAATTAGACAAAATTATCTCAGAATTTTTAAATGTAACTGGGCTCCTATTGGAAGACATTTTAAAAATCATGCCAGCTGCTTTTACATCAGAGGGTAGACACCAAGAGTCACCTTAGAACCTTCTTTGCTGGAGCAAGAGTCTTTGGGTTCCTTCTTTTAGTTATGAAAAGGTAGGGCAAGTAGGCACTCGTTGCCCTGAGTGGAAAGTGACATAAAACTTTTTCAAGGGTTTATGAAGCCTGCTCCTCCCTTAATACTTCCTGATGAGCAAAGCTGGTTGCCATGGAGAAGGGGTATAAACTTGTCTATAGTCAAGGAGCTTCCTGGGAGCAAAATCTCCAGGTCCCTGCCCTTTTTCTCTGATATTCTGAGACAGAAAAGACCATTGACAGGAAAGAATACCAAAGGCCCCAAGCGAAACTCTATGAGAGAGCTATCTCCACTGGACACCAAGGATGTGGGGGTGGGGAGATTGGAGGGAGGCCAAAGGGCATTTAGTGAGGGTCACAGGAGGCCATGGCGGGAAGCCCAGGAAGGACATTCATAGGTAAATATGAGTTAACTGTTTTCAGCTGTGTTCTGTTAAAGGTGGCTAAGACGCAACATCCACCTGGTGATCTGCTCCCATAAAGATTAAGGCCTTGAAAACCCTATGGGGCAGTTCTACTCTGTCACATGGGGTTGCTGTGAGTCGAAAATTGACTCCACCAGCACCTAACAACAAGACTCTTATTAAGGCAAAGGTGTTCAGAAGAGCCTTGCTATGGTGATGAGCACTTCCTTTGGGTCACACCTGGGAGGGAATGTAAAGGGTCAACGTGCAGTAAGAAAAGGCCAGATTTCAACAGCAACACTGTAACCACTTGCCATCTAGTCAACTCCAACTCATGATGACCCCATGTGTTGTAGAGTAGAACTGTGCTCTATGGGGTTTTCAAGGCTGTGACCTTTTGGAAGCAGATCACCAGGGCTTTCTTCCATGGCACATTTAGGTGGGCTCAAACTGCCAACTTGTTGGTTAGTAGTAGAGCACTTAACCATTTGTACCACCCAGGGACTCCTAGCAACACTGTAAAACCTGGTGCCCTCGTGGCGTAGTGGTTAAGTTCTATGGCTGTTAACCAAAAGGGCAGCAGTTTGAATCCACCAGGTGCTCCTTGGAAACCCCATGGGGCAGTTCTATCCTGTCGCACAGGGTCACTATGAGTCGGAATCAACTTGACGGTGACGGCTTTTTCACGACTTTATAGGTATTGCAAATCAGAACTTTCCTTCCCTCTCTCTCTGCCTGGCGTCTCCAGCAGGATTGACTCTCACTGATCTGAGCGAGTCCGAGGTTCTTTGACAATTCAGGATGAAAGGGGGAGGTTTTGGATGGAGACACTGGCCTTTTTTTTTTTTTTTAGTAATAAGGGTTTTGTCTTAGTTATCTAGTGCTGCTATAACATGAATAACACAAGAGGGTGCCTTTACCAGAAATTTATTTTCTCACAGTTTAGGAGGCTAGAAGTCTGAATTCAGGGCACTGGCTCTAGGGGAAGGCTTTCTCTCTCTGTCGGCTCTGAAGGAAGGTCTTTGTTCAGCTTCTTCCTTGGCAATCTTCTTGTCTCTGTTCAGCTTCTTCCTTGACAGTCTTCATGTGACTTGGCACCTATCTTTCCCCATCTCTGAGTGCTTGTTGTGCCTAGTCTGCTCTTTTTTATATCTTAAAGGTGATTGGCTTAAACGCACCTAACACTGATAGGGCTTCCTAACACAACAAAATAAACCCATATCCAAATAGGATTATAACCACACGTATAGGAGTTAGAATTTCCAACACATATTTTGTGGGACACAATTCAATCCATAGCAGGCGTATAGGTGCTTCAGAAAATAATTTGAAAAATTAGAGACCTGGCTGCGCATGGAACCCAAGTGTTTTTTTGAAGCAGTCAAACTAGTTACATGGTCTAGTTTGCCTTAATTAGAGTCCCAAGAAAAGGAATTCCATTTTTTTCCTTTAGCCAGTTGCCCTCTTTGTGCTTGCATATGGCCCTGAGATGAAGCTGTTATCATCCTCAAGTGCTCTGCCATCTTCTCTTCCCCAAAGGTCCTGCTGAAGGAATAGGCATTTGGCAGCCATCTTTTGTACCATATTACGCAGCTTCATCACGCTGGCACTCACTGATTGGCCCAGGAGTCTAAGGCAGTCTGACCCAAGGCAGCCAATCCGTGAGATAGCTAGTGAACTATATTACCTGGTGCTAAGAGATGGCTCTATGGCTACTAACCAAAAGGTCAGCAGTTCGAATTCACCAGGCACACCTTGGAAACCATATGGGGTAGTTCTACTCTGTCCTATAGGGTAGCTATGAGTCAGTATTGACTCGATGCCAAAGGGTTGGGTTTTTAAGAAATGGCTTGTAAAACTCCGGTGGTACAGTGGTTAAGAGCTTGGCTGTTAACCAGAAGGTCAACAGCTCGAATCCACAAACTGTTCCTTGGAAACCCTATGGGGCAGTTCTACCCTGTCCTATAGGGTCGCTTGATGGCAATGGTTTTTGTTTTGCTTTTAAGAGATGACTTGTAGGTAAAATCCATGCTCTTAAACGTTTAACTAAGATATGTAGAGAATGAGATCTGAGGAAGCTGGAACCCTCAAACATTGCTGGTGGGAATATAAAACAGTACAGTTTTTCAGGGATGTCTCTAGAGGGGTGTGGAGGGTGCAGACCATACTGTGAGAACTGTCAGAGGAGGTGACATCAAAATGAATGTCTATAAAATTTTTGTGCAGCGTTTCACCAGAAATTTTTTTTTTATAAAAATATTCCTGTAGTTAGTTATAAAAACAAAAAAATTTTCGTAAGCCCAGCTTACATGTGTCATTATACCTACAAGGCTAAAACTCTATGCTAGCTTACTTCTTAAGCCTTCTAAGATACTGCGATCAGAGCTGTCATTAATACTCAATTACAATGACGCTTCAAACCACGTGGTTTCATCTGCACACGATACACACACGCATTGTTGTTTTCATTGCTACCGGTGTTTTTACAGTCTCTGATTTTGTCAGTTTTTCTGCTGTTTTAGCTACAATATTGTGGTAATTAGCACGGGAGGGATGACAACACAACAATCACACTGGGTGACACCAACCCTGGTGACGCCACCACAGCTTCTTTGGAAAATAGCCTAGCAGTTCCTCACAAGATTAAACATAGAGTTACGTAGATATGACCCAGCAATTCCACTCCTAGGTATATACCTAAGCAAAATGAAAACATATGTCCACATAAAACTTGTACATAAATGTTTATAACAGCATTATTCATAATAGCCAAGAAACGACACAAACCAAATGTCCACCAACTGATGAATGGATAAATAAAATGTAGTATATCCACACAATGGAACATTCTTTGGCAATAAAAAGGAAAGAATACCTGCTACAACATCCATCAACCTTGAAAACGCCACGCCAGTCACAAAAGGCTACATATTGTATGAAATGTCTAGACTAGGCAAATCCATAGAGACAGAAAGTGGATTAGTGGTTGCCTAGGGCTGCGGGTGGAAAAGTTGGAGGGATATAGGCAATGACTACTAATGGGTATAGAGTTTCTTTTGGGGTGATGAAAATGTTCTAAAACTGTGGTGATGGTCACATAACCCTGTAAATATACTAAAAATCACTGAATTGTACACTTTGAACAGGTGAATTGTATGGCATGTGAATTACATTTCAATAAAGCTGTTGTAAAAAAAATTGTATGTAGAAAATGAGACAGTGAGCAGTAGGAGAAGAAGCTGAGAGGTTCAGATATAAAGAAAGACCGGGATGGCCATGGTGGCCCTGTATAAACCAAAGATATGAGTATACAGAAGCTGTATCTCCAGGGACGGATTGATGAAGGAGGTGGGTAAGTGGGTAAGAAGATCTTCCAAAACTGTGTGATTTCACTGCTACTAATGCAGTTACCACCATCTCTGAAGACTCTTCTACACCCTTCTAGAACTCTCTACCTCACACAGCTGCCAAGTCACTTAAGTACATCCTCATCCTCCAGAATATAAGAAATCTGCCCTGACATCCTTCTAACTTGAGTTAATGCCGCTATGCATTTTTTTCTCACACTGCAGTGGTCATTGAAAGTGAAGCCATTGTAAGAATCTGTAACTCTTTACTGACATTCCTGGAGCTTGTCTGCTCAATTTCCAAGTGACTGATTCCTGACCTAGTCCTTTTTGCCAGAAGTTTGTCTAGGCACGACTAAACGGTATTCTATTACACCCTTCCTCTATCAGCGGAAGAATGGCAGGAAGGAACGTGGGCATTTGGGGATTTGTGAGGCTAGGCACATATACTTTTGAGGCTCTAGGGCAGGAGCCAGCTTGTCTAGCCCAGCACCTTACCATCTAGGCTTGGTTTGCTTAAATGCTATATAGATGCATACATTTTCTATCTTGCCTTTAGAATTGGACTGGCTCCCTTAATCATTACCCTTCCATATACATAAGGAGCCCTGGTGGTGCAGTGGTTAAGCATTAGGCTGCTAACCGAAAGGTTGAGGTTCAAACGCACCAGTAGTCATTCCACATGAGAAAGATGTGGCAGTCTGCTTCTGTGAAGATTATAGCCTTGGAAACCCTATGGGGCTGTTTTACTCTGTCCTATAGGGTTGCTATGATTTGGAACTGACTCCAAGGCAATGGCTTTGGCCCATATACACAATCTTGAAGGGCCATTAAAGGCGACTGCCATGGCTAGGCACCAACTGTCAAGTGCATTAAGGGTCAGGTTGCTCTTACAGCCCTACTTCTATATTGTGTTTACCAACAGCAGTTTCAGCTCCTGGAAACCAACTGCCCCCTGGTCTCCCTTTGCCACTCTGTCTGAAGGCCTCGTCTCAGGGCATTTGGAATGGCCAGTGGTTGCCAACTTGAGTGCCTCCTTGATAACATCATATGTCCTGATTTTTATGTCTTGGTCATTGGTGGAGAGAGAAGAAAGGAGAAAATTCAGGAAGAGCTGGTGGCTCAGATCCATGGCAGATCCTAGGCCACCTTGGATCCAAAGCTCCTGCTCCCCTGAGACCTGGCCTGAGTGTTTCCTGGGTTCCAGGGCTCAGAGATCTTTGCAATAGACCCATTGCTCGAGGTACTTTAAGTGAGTCTCTGTTCCCTGTTCCTCATAACCACAAAATCTGCTTGGAACACGCTGTAAAAAGATTTCAGCCAGACTTGAGTGAAGAGGTTGCAGAGATGAGTAGGGGCAGCAGAGAGAGAAGCAACTGGAGTGGTGTCTGATTACCCCTTCCCTAGACTCTGCCCTGATACCATCTTGAGGTTGGATAGAAGGACCAACACCCTGGACCTATTTCTTAGCCCTTTTCTCTTTGTCCTTGTGGCTGCTATGAAGGAAAGAATGGTGGTAAAAATATGCTCTGTTATTGACTGTCTTGGGCAAGTTGTCCTCAACATTACGTGGGTTACTTTATAAAAAGTTAAAACCAAAAATCAAACCCATTTTTGTTGAGTTGATTCCAACTCATAGTGACCCTGTAGGGCCGAGTAGAACTGCCCCATTGGGTTTCCAAGGCTGTAAATCTTTACAGAAGCGGGCTGCCACATTTTTCTCCTGTGGAGTGGCTGGTGGGTTCAAGCCACCAACCTTTCAGTTAGCAGTTGAGCTGCTTAACCACTGTGCCACCAGGGCTGTTAGGTACACTTACTATCACCGTTTAACTAAAGGAGACACCAAGGCTCAGAGAGGTTAAGCACCTGCCTAAGGTCACATAGATTTTGAGAGAAGAATCTGGGATGGAACCCAGCCTATCTGACTCTAGAGCAGGCTCTCAACCACTACCCTTAAAATACCAGTGATGAGCAAACAGCACAGGCCAGTAAAAAGGTAATGGGTGAATTTGAATGTGAGTTTTGTTTACACCAGGTGATGCCAGGAGCAACTCACTGACTTCTTCAGAAAAGTGGAGTCAGGGGTGGGAGACCTTGAATATCAGGCCTACTCTGAGCTAGATGTAACAGGTGCTTGTTGGCGATCCTTGAGTGACAGGATGAAAGCCTTGGGTGGGGGTGGGAAAATGAAAAAAAGATTTTAGCCTGATGGAGAAAGAACAGGGTAGCAAGATCCTCCTCTCGGTCTCTCTCCCATTCACTGACTCCACCATAAGCCGGATGCAGCGAATCAAAGAAGCCCAAGCCAGTCGCTGCCCTCTGGACACTCCCAGGGGTAGAGAAAGATGATAGGAACTGGAGACAGAATTAAATATTTACAGCACAGTAGGATTTGTAACTTGCTAGCTGGCAGCCCTAAGGCCAAATCTGGCCTGCAGATGGGTTTTGTTGAGCCTGCCTGGGTTTTTACAAACATTTAAAAATATTTAAAAAACTGAGAGACTTTACATAAACAAATTTCTGGTCTTTCTAGATCCATGTCCCTGTGTGGTAACCACTGGCAGGGGCTGAGAAGCAGCTGCCCCCCAGGGAGTGCGTGCTCTCCAGCTTGGCCCTATCTGCCCCTGTCCCCTCCCGCGCTCATGACAGCTGGCTGTCACTGTCCACCTAGCTGGTCTCTGTGGGTGCTCAAGACTTGTGCTGTGACAGAGCTGATGGGATGCTGGGGACCCTGGGATTTGAATTATCAGTTCCTGGAGGCTATCAAGTGAACATTTGCCTTCCTGTTAGTCCTGAAGGCACCTGAGCTTTTAAATCTGGTGCTCTGGAGAGAGGGTGCCAGAAGCATAGAGGTGGTGGTGAGGGGGCCTGGGAGTGGCAGAGGAAGTGGTGGACCAGTGAGAAGAGCAGTGGGGAGGGGAAGAACACTTGGGGACCTCACTGTGTAAGAAGAGGGGGCAGTGAAGAAGGTGAGTCAGGGCAGCCTCACTGGGGGTCAAGAAGGTGAAGAAGGTCAAGAAGCCATTGTGTTAATGACAGTAATGAGGTCAGGTAGCAACATGTGCCCACAGGAGTGGTTTCATGTGGGGTGGGGTGGGGTGGGGGGTAAGGGAGCAGACCGAAGTGGGCAGAGCAGTAAGTGAGAGGCCGGGCAGTAACCTTTGATGGCTCTTTCAAGATACTTGACAACGAAGGGGAATAAACTGAGGAAGATGCAGGAAACTTTTCTTTTTGGTTTGTGCTATTTATAGGCTAAGGGAGACACGAAGTAGAAGAAAAGAAAAAAACAGCTGTCGTCCAGTCAACTTTGACTCACAATGACCCCATGTGTGTCAGAGTACAATGTGCTCCATGGGGGTTTCCACAGCTGATTTTCAGGAGATCACCAGGCCCTTCTTCAGAGGCACCTCTGGGTAGACTCAAAACTTCAACCTTTCACGTAGCAGCTGAGCGAGTTAACCATTTGTGCCACCCGGGAAGAGAACAAGAGGGACCCGCTTCCTCAGCAACAGGGCTGTGGGAGAAAGTGCAGCCTCCATGCTGGGCAACCCAGGTCATCAGGAGAAAGCACTGCTAGAGTGGACAAGGAGAGGAGGAGGAGTTTCCCAGTAAAACGCTCCTTCTGCCTGGACTGCTTTTTCCAGCCCCTCCGCACATCATTCAGGCTAGCTTCCAGCTCCATCTGCTGGCTTCTCTCCTGTGGTCCTGGTCCCTCCTCGTGCTGCTCCGCATCCTCCCCTGGGACTGAAGCAGCTCCTTCTGGTCTACCCTGGTTCCTACGGGCAGAGCTGGACACTAGGTGGCTTAGAGTACCAGGAGGGCAGGGCTGCACACCTAAGTGCACGCACACACAACTGGAGAAATCTGACTTCTAACATTTTTTAAAGCAATAAGGTGTAAGCTGGGAAATTCAGATCTCTCATACTTCTTTCGTGGCTTTTTTTTTTTTTTAATACTTGTCTTCACCAAAGGCATAAAAAATACTTAAAAAATTTTTAAATATACATGTTAAAGTTTTGCTTTTTACAATTAGATCCTTAGTACATGTGGAATTTGCTTTTATATATGGTGTGTTTAGTATTGTTTTTATTCTGGATTTAAGATGGAGAAGCACAATCTTTTCCACGCTTATCTCATTGCCGTCAAGTCGATTCCAAAGCACGGTAACCCTGTAGGACAGAGTAGAGCTGCCCCATAGGGTTTCCAAGGCTGTAATCTTTACAGAAGCAGACTGCCAAGTCTTTCTCCCACAGAGCAGCTGGTAGGTTCGAATCTCCGACCTTTCAGTTAGCAGCTGAGCGCTTAACCACTGCATCACCAGGGGTGTTTTTTCCATGCTGAGAGCCTCCAATGGCTTAATCCAGCCCTGGCAGAGGCCCAGGCTCCTCTCACCGCTCTGTACTTAAACGTCTCAGAGCCCAGTGGATGTGGTGGCTTAGGCCGAGGAGAAGAAAGCACTACTCAGGAAGGGCACACCAAATCACAAAGGGTGTGTGCGCCAGCTTGAGCTTTTTTTGTGCTGCCTCAAAGTTCAAAACATGCTGGAACACGGAAAGAAAGGTATCTGCCTAAGTGACTCAGACATGTTCCAGCATTTTCCCACAGGCTCCTGCACATCCCAAAATAACTGCAGCTCTGGATCCTGTCCGTTGGCATACAATTACATTTGTATAATGTTACAGAACAGTGGACAAACTGTCCACCTCCACACGGGAGCCTGTGGGAACGCACACCTCATAATGGAGTTCCATGTTAAGCTTCAGGGCTGAGCTGGTGATGGAGAAACACCAAGGGCAGAGGCCACAAAAGCAAGAAGTGTGGACTTACCAGGATCACCCAGAACACCAAGAGGGGCCTTGGCCAATGCCTACCTTGTATATGCGGGGAGAAGGAGGCCCAGCAAGAGGGAACAAACCCAAAAACCCAGTGCCGTCGGGTCGATTCCGACTCATAGCGACCCTATAGGACGGAGTAGAGCTGCCCCATAGAGTTTCAAAGGAGCACCTGGTGGATTTGAACTGTCGACCCTTTGGTTAGCAGCCGTAGCACTTAACCACTACAACACCAGGGTTGGCCCAGCAAGAGGGAACAACTTGCCCCAAATTACATAGCTGGATACTACAAGAGAAAACTGTGGGAAAGCTGGGCTCTAAACTCTCATAACTGATGATGAGTGATGTTCACTTCTGAAGAAATATCAATTCAGCCTTGGAGTCATCACATCTTAAGGGGACTTTCCGGGTCTCCTGGCCACCCAGGGTGCTTTATGTGCCCAGGTCTGGACAACACCGTGCAGATGAGAAGGGGTCAGCGTAGACCTGTCTTCAGAAGACTGAGTCTTATTGAAGAAATGACTAAAGACCTTAAAACATCTAGAAAACTAGGCTCTGGCAAGTAGACAAAGGGTGATGGGAGTTCAGGAAATTTGTGAGCAAGCATATTGTCCAGGTGGGTAAGGTTTCACAAAAAAGGTGGGCCTCAGGGTGGGGTATCTGGACAGCTGGGAGAGTACAGAAATGGAAGGTGAGAATAGGAACACAAAGGTGAGAAGAAGAAAGGGAGAGGTTTAACACCTAATCCAGGGATCTGGACTGCATGTAGAGGGCTGCACGTGGATTTTAGTGCAGACACCATCACTTAATAGCTGCTTGCAGTGTAGACACCACTTACTAGCTCCAAGTCACTTGCTTCATGTGGGACACAGAAATAATCTCATAGGATTCCAAGGCAATATATAAACAACAACTGCTCTCTGAGCTGGGGAGAGGTGGAGGATAGTCGTTCCCCTCTTGGCCACCCCAGTCCACTTAGTACTAAAGATGACGGTACACAGTGGTGACATTAACGTGGCCTTTGATGGCTCATGGACCTGAATCCAAATGCTGTCTCTGCTCCTGGTTCGTGAGACTGAGCAAGTCACTTCCTGTGTCCTCAGTTGTAAAACAGGATGTTAATAAGGGCCAACTTCTGTCACATGCCAGGCACTACTTTTAGGACCTCACCTGCCTGCAATCATTTAATACTTTTTCTCCAGGAAGGGAAAGACTATGTAATGTGTCCAGTGCCACAGAATTGTTATGGTGAAGCTGGACTTGAACCCAGGAGGTGTGATTCAAGCCTGTGCTCTAAATATGATAGTCTCCAAAGGGTATTGGTATGATTATACAAGCCAAAAGCCCCAGCTACTTGGCGGATACTCATTAGACATGTTTCCTGATTCCTATGGGGGTCAAGGCAGTTGTGTTAGCAAGAACTTGCAGCCAGCTCTGAGCCCGACCTCTTGCCTTCATGCAAGGCCCAGGGACCACCAACACAGATAGGCCCAGTAATTCCTGCCTTACATTCATATCTCACATAACTGGGAAGACTGAAAACAGTAACTACATGAAAGAGCTACTTACTGATGATGTTGAGTGATAAAAAAAAATAACATCAACTTATTCTGTTAACAGCTGAAGGTGCCTTAATGTTGTTTTCAGGCCATCAAGAATAGATGCCCAAGTCCCAGAGAGAAATGGTCGTATTGTTTAACTATGGTTTATTTAAAAAATAGTTTGGTAGCTTTTTCCTATTTACATGTTTGAGTTTCTAGAATCAGTGGCATGTCTTTACAGTCTGCTTGTACTTCCCAAATGAGTTCACCCAGGAATGATGCTGGCGCACTCCCATCCGAATGATGTCAACGTTTCTCAGCAAGCTAAGAGTGGCAAGTACACCAGTGTGTATTTTTGTGCAGCATCGTCAGGCACCAATATTAAACTCAATACAGTCATGAGAATTCAGCTCGGTACTCTTAAGTTTGGATGCTCGCTGCGAGTTCTAAGGTCTCAGGCCCATCTTTTGCTTCCTTTCATTTTCAGATTTGTCAAGTGGTTAAAGAAAATCTAGTACCTCTCCAAATTCTGTGGCTGTGGTCCTTCTGAAGCTTTTAAAAAGCACTGGCCCAGGAAGAAGGATCTTCTTCCACCCAGTGGCTTCTGTGTGCAGCTGGTCCCTAACCCAAGTGGCTTCTAGGAACTCGATCTGAGAAGATAAACCTGGTGCTGGTCTGGTTTGGTGACTCAGGTGTCAAATAGATGGCCCAACACTCCCTCAGAGCCCTGGGCCATTCTGGGAACTCACTTCCCTGAGCACTTTTGAACCATCTTAGACCCTGGGTGCAGCCTAAGGGTGGCCCAAGGTCAGGCAGGCAGAGATGCTGCCCAAGTGGCTCATTGGCCATTGGGTGGGGCAGTCTGAAGGGGTGCACACAGTTCTCTCACCTGAGTTCACAGGCCCAGGTTCCAAGTGGAACCGGAGACAGAAAAAATGATCAGGTCTCATTCCCTCTCTCGTAAGCAGGGCCAGTAGAGACTTTCTGAATCCCAAAGCAGGCTTGTCAATGTGCCTGCCATTTACTCTGACTGAAGCTAGTAACAATCTAGAAGCTGCCACTCTTTCCAAAGTTTTAGAAACCACCAAGAACACCTTAAGTTACGTTAATACTTTATTTTCTTTTTTTGAATGTAGAATTAAAGTCATCCAACATACAGATATTCCTACGGCACCTTACACATTCTCTTCTAGCTGAAGTCAGGTATTTGAACTATGAGATGAAGAAAATCATCCCATTCAAATGGCAACATTTCTGAAGAATGGACTTGGCACTTACGTGACGGGAAAATTGACTCCCGTCCACTCTCAAAAACACTCCTTCAGTCCAGAGCCACAGGAAGACGGCTCACAGCTATGGCTAACATGTGGTGCTCAGGTACAGAGAGAGCCCCCAAACAACAAGCAGTGGGGTTAAGCTTTGAAACAACAAGCAACTTCCTTTGTACAGAATAAGGATAGAGAAGCAAAGCATTATTTCCCTTTTAGCCCTTTTATTAGTGTGTTTTGCCTCCACCCAAGTTGATACTGCGTACCAAGCGGCTACGAAGAATAAAAACCAACTGATCTCAAGTCCCTGAAATGCATGCAACTTAAACTTCCCTAAGCACACCATCAATTCCAAGTCTTTGGGCCTGATGTTTATCTAGCTGGGACTATGGTGCTGCTGGGTTACCAGCTGTGTCTGTCGTGCTGGCGGGGCTGGGAGCTGCTGCTTCTTTGGCTTCTGGCTGCTGTGTTTCAGTTTTGGGGTCGTCTTCATTTCCGCCACTTTTCTTACTCTTGTCTGTGGCCATGGTACCCATTTCCATGATTTCCTGCAGCGGCCGATCACTTTCAAGGGAGCTGGGCTGGAGTTCATAAACCTGCACTTGACCTGGGACGTCTATGGCTTTCTGTTCAAGTTTTTCCAAGATGGTCTGAACCTTCCTGACACCGTCTCTCCTGGCCTGGCGCACATCGGCTCGTCCTTCGGGGTCCACAGAATCCAGAGCCAACAGCTCTTTGGTCAAATACTCTTCTATCATCAGGTACTTTTTGTCAGTCTTCTTGCCTTCGAAGTTGTCCACAGCTTGCTCCAGCCCCTGCACCTTCTCCAGGATGGCTTCTACTTTCAGCACACCTGGATGCTTCGGGGGGGGCTCGGCATCTCCTGCTTTTGGGGGTGCAGCTTCTGTGGGGGCAGGACTGGGGGCTGCCCTTTCTTCTACAGCCACATTCTTAGGGGCTAAGGGGACAGCAGAAGGGCTGGGGCTGGGAGGACAAGGAACTGGAGCAGTAGGAGAGGGAACCTTGACTTCCACCTTCTCGGCGGGTGGTGGGGGCTTCTGGGAAACAGGCTTAGAATCCACCTCCTTCCGGATCACTTGAATCGGGATGTGTCCGGGACAGAGATCTGGTCCAGCAGGGCTTGGCTTACTTTCCGGTTTGTTTTCTGGTAGGGGAATAGGCGAAGGTTCTCGATGGGTCATTGGCTGCTGAGAAGGACAAAGGACACAGAGATACGTTTAATAACTAGAAGTCAGAGGCAGCTGTTTGCAGCTAGTACCAGTGAGAAACAAAAGTGAGGAAAAAAAATTTTTTTTAAGTTAAACAGTATAAAAGATTTTCTAAGTCAGATAACAGTTTCATAGAATAGACATACGACATTAATCATGTATGTGTCCAAACCACTGTTATGCCTCCATTTACGACCCTGGTCTATCCGTCTGTTATCTCTCATGGAATTTCTCTGTAGAAAGTATTCTTAGAGCAATGAAAAGAAAACCAAAATAATTTTCAAAAATGAAAATTCCAAGTCCTCATGACAACGCTGAGATACTTTAGTCTCCACAGCTCCAGGCAAAGTACCGGGGTGTCCTACTCTCAGGTGGCGCAGCTGTGGGGCACCTGCCAGCGTTCTCCTTCTTCATGCACGGAGACCAGCTCTGTGCAGCGTATATACCTTACGTCCTGTTTCATCAAAGGCATTATTTTTCTAAACCTGTAATTTTTTTTTTTTTTAATGAAGTCCCCAGATGGCACAAACTTTGGTTAAGTGCTCAACTACTAGCCTAAAGGTTGGTGGTTCAAATCTACCCAGAGGCGCCTCAGAAGGCAGGCCTGGTAATCTGTTTCCAAGCCTCCAAAACTATAAAGCACAGTTCTAACCGGCACACGTGGAGCCATCATGAGTCGGAATTGACTCGATGGTCAGCAGCTACAGCGTGGTTTTTTTTAAAACCCATGACAGCCTCGTGGTTTCTGCCCAGACTGATGTATTTTCCAAGAATGAGCAAGTTGCCCAAAATAGTTAACCCTCTAAGAACTCTGCTTCAGCACATCTGTGCCGGAGCTTATGTTCAGCTATGATGTAGCATCTTTGTGCTGACTTCCTGGCGCAGGCCGAGGTTCCTTACTGGGACTGTAAGCTGGGGCCATGTATTCTTAAATGAGCTGTGCTTAAAACAGAGCTATCTTGGCTCTTCTAACATATATGCATATATCTAAAAAGCCTTCAGAAATCTCAGACACCCTAATTTCATCAGCTGGGATCTAAAAAGCCTTCAGAAATCTCAGACACCCTAATTTCATCAGCTGGGAAGTAAGAGTTAGACTATATCGCTTCTAAAATACTCCCCATTTAAAATGCTAAATTCTTCTATCATGTTTAGTTAGGTCAAGTCCTTGCAAGCCTCCAAAAAGGGATCTTTGAATAGGCTATGAAGGGAGGGCACCATGGACCACGTAAAGGGGGTAAAAGAGGAAGTACTGTTTCACCAGTTATGTGGGGAAATTTCTGTGGCTCTATAAACGGGGGCGTCTTTCCTAGGATTACTGAGCCTGCGTATGGATCCAGTGTGACACTTGGCTAACTTAACACTGGCCACCTGCACCAGATTTTAGCCCAGATGTCCTCAACATTGGCCCTTACCACTCATAAACCAATCACACATCCCTCTTTGGGTTTTAAAAACAATGGCTGCAGAAGAAGAACTGACTTTAGAGATCCTTAGGAGAGAATATTCTATGGCCTGTACTCTTAAAAAATGTCAAGGTCACGGAGGCAAAGAAAGGCCAAGGAACTGTTCCAGACTGAAGGAGACTAAAGTGAAATGACAACCACACGTGGTGCTTGCGAGCCTGGATTAGATCCTGGAGCTGGGTCAGGGGACTGCTGTGAAGGAGATGTGAGTACGCACTGTGTGTTTAGTAGTATCGTAATAATGGTACATTTCCTGAATCTGATCATTCTACTGTGGTTATGAACGACAATGTTTTTTCTTAGGAAATACTTGCTGAAGTGTTTAGGGTCAAGGGGCATGGTATCTGTACCTAACTCTCAAACCGTGTACAAACCAAAGCAAAACCAAACCCTCTGTAGTCAAGTTGATTCCGACTCATAGCGACCCTACGGGACAGAATAGAACTGCCCCATAGAGTTTCCAAGGAGCGCCTGGTGGATTCAAACGGCAGACCTTTTGGTCAGCAGATGCAGCTCTTAACCACTACGCCACTAGGGTTTCCCCAGACTCTGTCTCTGTGTCTCTGTCTGTGTGTGTGTGTGTGTAGAGACATAGCAATACAGAAAAATCTTAACCAACAGTCAACGTGGCTAAAGGGTATATGGGACTTCTTTGCATGATTCTTGCAACTCCTGTTTCCGGGGTTTTGGAGGGCCCTGAAAGGAAGGCAGGGTGGGCAATAAACAACCCTGGGTCCCAGGTATGTGAGTGACGGCATGAGGCCTGCCAGCTGTTTCCTACTGAGGTGGCTGGAGGCCTGGCCCTGAGGCATCCACAGTGAGAAAAGATCAGCCAACCAAAAGCTGTAGAAAGTGCTGAGGGTTCACAGCCCTTGTCCTGTGTTTCTGAAGATGACCAGCAGTTTCTGGAATCTCACCTCCTCCAGTTCTGATGGAAGACCTAGGGCACCTGCTGAGAGTTCTCAGCCCCTGGACAGATGGCTGTCTTAGCAAGCCTGCTGACAACTAGCTTCCCATACCTGGGGCCTGTCGACAACAGGGTGCACCCGGATGGGTGACGGGGAGTGCACTGGCGTGTTGCTTCTGGCTGGTGAACCCTCACGGCTTGACGCACCCCGGGCGGGTGATCTGAACGGGGACACCGCCCGCAGGGGCCTGGGCTCCCAGTCGTCCCCCTGGATCTTGTGATACACAGGCTGGTGGGTCTGGTATTCACCCTGTTGAGCTGGGTAGTGGGTCTTCTGGGCTTGGTGGAGGGAGGGCTGGGCTGGAGGCCGGGCAACATTCTGCTCATGGATCACCGGGATGGGGATGTAGCCCCGGGGCAGCTGGTGACTACCTAGGCTGCTCCTACCGGAGGAGGAGGGCAGGCTGGCTGAGGAGGATGAGGACGAGCAGTCTGAGGCAGCTGGAGACTGGGATCGCTGAAAGATAGAAAGGGAGAGGGCATGGTCCCATGAACAGTGTCCTGCCACATGCCCCGATCGCAGATGGGGGCCTTCCATATACATCTGCTCATGGTAAGAGGGCATGGCCCCATGAACAGTGGCCCTGCCATGTGCCCCGACCACAGGCAGGGGCTTTCCATATGTATCCACTTGTGATAAGAGGGTGTGGCCCCATAAGCAGTGGCCCTGTCATGTACCCCGGCCACAGACGGGGGCCTTCCACATGTATCTGCTCATGGTAAGACGGTTTGGCCCCACAAGCAGTGCCCCTGCCATGTGCTCTTACCACAGATGGGGGCCTTCCATAATTGTCCCCTCATGGTAACACATTTCGAAAGCCCTCTCAGTTGTACACACGTCAGTTTTTAGAATGTTAAGGCTGGAAGTTCTGGAGTCAAGAGGCCTGGATTCAAGTTCTTAACAGCTTTGTGCGCATCAGCTTTCTCATCATGAAAATGGAGAAAAGAGTCCCTCCCTCTCCCCCAGGGCTGTTCTGCAGATTAACTATCTGTGCACATGCCTGAGCGCAGGTCCTGACACACAGGGACTGTGTGCTCACTACATGGCATTTCATGGCCTCTCTCCTGACCCTTCTCTACTAGCCTACAGAGAACTCCGCTGAGCCCCTGGAAGCTGTGTCACCTGTGTAGTCCGGGGGAGGCCCTTCCCCTTCTGGACCACTTTCTCTCCCCTAGTAGCCGAGGAGGGGTTTCCCCAGCTGGCTTCAAAGGGCTCTGCTAGCTTAAATATGTTCCAATTTCTCTGATATGTCACTGACCAATGTGTCACTTCTGATTTTTACAATAAAAACATTACAGATATAGATACTGCTTCTCCAGGAAAGGAGCCCCCAGGTGGCACACATGCACTCAACTGCTAACTGAAAGGTTGGAGGTTCAAGTTCACCTAGAGGTGCCTCGGAAGAAAGGCCTGGTGATCTACTTCTGAAAAATCAGGCACTGAAAACCCTGTGAAGCACAGTTCCACTCTGACACACGTGGGGTCACTGTGAGTCGGAGTCAACTCCATGGCAAGTGGTGGTCACTAGTTCTCCAAGAAGGGAAGGCAGCTCCCACTCCCGGTATCCTGCGTTACTGTAATTTCTCATACCCAAGCAGGCACTGAAGCTAAACAGACACATTCATGCACTACACTCATTAAACCGCCCAGAGGCGTTTGGCTTCGGGCTTCAAACACCATCTTAGGGCAGCTGCCTTCCTGATTTTGGGTTTCCTTTTAAGCTGTGGGTCACTGTGTGGAACTTGAGGGCAAGTGTGGTGTCTTATTTTTATATCAATGTAGTTCCAAGCAGTTAATATCCATCCACGTGCACTGAGGTGAGCGAAATAATAATGCATAGCTGTCTTCATTTTTCTGAAGTAGAAAGCCGGGTGTGAATAAGGAACAGCGAGAAGGAGCCAGAGGCCAGGCTTTTGGTCCTGCCACTCCATCTATTTGCACTTGGACCAAGAAACTTACCCTCTGAGCCCTGATGCCTTAACTACGAGAAGGCCATGTGACCCCCACCCTGCCCACCTGAAAAGCGCACCTGTAAAACATGAGGGGACAATCTGGGGCTGTTGAGTGTCTGATGTTGCAGATCCGGCCCAGTCCCCCTACGTTTCACAGGTGCCTGGCCAGGGTACTGCACCAGAACCAGGGCCCGGTCTGAGACACCGGCAGCTCGCGCTCCCAGGCTGCCCTGCAGAGGCCTCTCCTTACCTCAGGTCTGTGAGCAGCTAGGGGCTGGGCTGCCGCAGCTGCTGCTGCCTGTCCGGACTGTTTATCTGGCTGGGTGGCTTCCACCACGCCCCGCAGAGGGGACTGGGACCTCTGAGGAGCCGCCGCTGCTGCCGCCTCGGTTCGGAATCTCGGTGGCCCAGGCTGAAGATAGGCATGGAAAGGGTGCCGGCTCTCTGCGCCTTCGTGGAGGACAGGAATAGGAATGTAGCCGGGTCGGAGCTGGGGGTACACAGGGTGGCCTTCCCTAACAGGCAGCAGCCTGGAGCCCTCTCGAGAAGGGCCATTTGCCGAGGATGGAGCTTCCTGAAGTAAAAAGAGGAGAAGCACAGACTGGTCAGGAACTGGGAAGGAAACTCCCCTGAAGAGGAAGCAGAGCCTGGTGCTGAGCGCCCTGACCTTCCACAGAGCGATCTGGTCCCCAGGGGTCAGCCAGGACACCTGCACCCATGGAGCGTGGCTGCTCCACAGCCCCTAACGCTCCCTCCCCTACAGAGGCTGCTTCGGAGACAGCAGTTTAAGAACCAGGGGCATTTAGAGAAAGCAGACTGAGCCAAACTGTCTGCTGAGCCCAAGAGCAGTCCTAATTTCCCAAACTCGTAAGACAGGTTTTTTTTCTGGGTGACCATCGGACAGCACACCACCACCACCACACGTTACTGCAAGCTTCTTGGCTTCAAAATAAGGTCCGCGAGCTTCCTAACCTGAGTGTGTGCGCTGGACTCAAACACAAGACCCAGTTTGGAAATCCCGGCAGAGAATGGGTGGGGTGGGGGCAGGCTACCCCCTAAGGAGTACTTCCAGAACAAGCTGCAAGAAAGTGAGACCCAGGGTGCAGGAGCTGTACAGCGTGGGGACGGGGGACAGGTTAGCTGTCAGTTCGAGATGCCAACAAAGCCTGGTGGGGGAAGCCTGGTTGGGGACCTTCTCGTGTGCTCTCGGGAAGTTCTCCTCTCAGTGCCCCAGCTATTTTGGGACCCTCGAGAAGGCCAAGCTCCAGATGCGCCACAAGAAAAGATCTTATTTTAGACAACATGGCTGGCCAGTCACTCACCAGGCAATGTCATTTGTCACCAAGCAGAAGCAGGGCAACTGAGATCCCCAAGGCCACGGGTCCCAACTATCTCTGAGCAGTAAAGGTCTCTTTACAGAGGAGGGAGTCCCTGGGTAGTGCAACAGTTAATGTGCTCGACCGCTAACTGAAAGGTTAGAGGCTCAAGTTCACTCAGAGGTGCCTCAGAAGAAAGACCTGGCAATCTAATTCTGAAAAACCAGCCGCTAAAAACCCTATGGAGCACAGTTCTACTCTGACACACACAGGGTCACCATGAGTCAGAGTCGACTTGACAGCATGTGGTCTGGTTAGGGAGGGGAGCTGGTGAGTCGTGTCACTTACGCATGTCCAAGTAGGTCAGCTACTAAGGAGAGCGATCCTTCCTTAAGGAGGCATTACTCTGAACTGCAAACAAGCTCGCAGGGTATAATTTCTACTGCTGCAAAACCCGTTGAAAGTAAGGAAAGACACTGAGGACTGACTTGCATTTTGACTGATGAATCGTTTTATGTTCACAATGTGTTCCTACATCTGTGTGCAGGCATGAGCACCAGGTGGCTGCCCTGGGATTCAGCCCTTTCGGGCCCATCAACTGCTTCTCTCCTGTTGAGACCCTACTCATGGAGCAGCTCTCCAGCACACAGGAAAGGCAAGGGTGTCACCGTGTCCTTGGGGACATGAGCAGACAGGCCCTCTCAGATTAGAATCCCCACGTGCTCAGGATAGTGGCATTATTTTAGCCT
This sequence comes from Loxodonta africana, assembly GCF_030014295.1. NCBI lineage: Eukaryota > Metazoa > Chordata > Mammalia > Proboscidea > Elephantidae > Loxodonta > Loxodonta africana. The sequence continues at coordinate 15,527,590 of NC_087357.1, forward strand.
GCTTGACTCTCAGGTCACCCAAGAGCAGAGAGTGGGTCCAGGCCTCACAACTCAGGACCCGATTCCTGCCGTGAGACAGGCACCACAAGGGAGCCAGCAAGAGGCAGAAGAAAGGCTCTGCTCCAGTGTGGAGCTATGACATGTGTTCCGGGCATTTAATCCATTCACGGGGCCCCTTCCTTCCAGTCTGAATCAGGGGCCTACACAAGTCCTGGGACGTCACCTTTCTGGCCGTACAGGGCTTATCGCTTCTTCCCAGCCACGTCCAAAAGCCTCACACCATCTGAACACTCCAGGGAGCCCAGCAGTTAGCATGCCCTCATCCACGCCTGCCTCCTAGGGGAATGTTCTGCCATAGCACTGCAGGGTACTATGGGGCTACCCAATGGAACCCTGGTGGCCCAGTGGTTAAGTGCTAACCAAAAAAGGTCCGCTGTTCGAATCCACCAGCCACTCCTTGGAAACCCTATGGGGCAGTTCTATCCTGTCCTAAGAGAGTCACTGTGAGTCAGAACTGACTCAATGGCACCTAACAACAAGTGACAGTTCTGTGATCTTGGAAAATTCCCTGAGCCTTAACTTTCCTATCTAATAAACAGAGCAGCAACACCCACCCTGCAGGACTTTTGTGAGGTGTTACAAAAGCTCCTAGAAAAGGACACCTGGCGGGCCCTCGGACATGCTAGCTCCTTCCCTAAACAGACAGGAGATTGTGCTATTTGGGCCCAGAGTGTCAAAGAAATAAAAACTGATGGGCAAAACTAACTGAAGGTGACAGTAGTCATAATGATGGCTGCCCCTGGAGGAAATGGTGATGACTGGGAAGGGTCTTGAAGAACCTTCTGAGGTGATGGAAATGTTCTCTTTTTCTGGATGCTGGTGACAAGGGTGTATACCTTGCTTACTTTGGACACATCATTAGGAAAGCCAACCATTAGAAAAGGATGTCATGTTTGATAAAGTGGAAGCTAAGGAAAATGAGGGAAACCCTCAATGAGACAGTTTGACACCATGGCCGCAATAACAGACTCAAACACACCAGCCATCATGAAGATGGCGCAGGACCAGGTAATGATCCCTTTTGTTATACGTGAGGTTGCCATGAGTCGACACTGACTTGGCAGCAACTAACAACTACTACCACCTATGTATAAATCTATCAAACTATGTACTTCCCTGGAGCCCCCATACTTCCTGTTTCCTGCTATACCGCACCCCTACTATCCAAATTTAATAGGTTAGGACTGACAATGCCACTATACTCTTGCTGCCAGAGGCTGGCTGTGCCTTCACTCTAACCCTCCCCCAGGGTCTGGAATTCTGAGACAGGGCTGGCTGAGGCTTGGCTCTTCCTGGGGGAAGCCCCCTGAATCCAGAAGTCACTAGAACCAGCCTGTCGAGAGTTGTGCACCTCACTGAATGTATCTGTACCCAAATTATGAGTAAGGGAGGGAGGGAGAGAGGACGAAAGGAAGCCAGTCTGCCTGAGGTGAGGTGGCAGGGAGGGAGGCAGAGGGGTATTCACTAACTAGAGAGCTGACAAGAATTATCTTAGGTGAAGGGAAGGACAACACACAATACAGGGGAGGTCAGCACAACTGGACTAAACCAAAAGCTAAGAAGTTTCCTGAACACAACCCAACACTTTGAGGGACAGTGTAGCAGGGGCGAGGGTCTACGGACTATGGTTTCAGGGGACATCTAGGTCAACGGGCATAACAAAAGTTTATTAAGAAAATGTTCTGCATTCCAATTTGGTGAGTGGTGTGGGGTCTTAAAAGTTAGCGAGCGGCCATCTAAGATGCATCAATTGGTCCCAACCCACCTGGAGCAAATGAGAATGAACAGCAAAGATACAAGGAAAATATGAGCCCAAGAGACAGGGCCACATAAACCAGAGACTACATCAGCCTAAGACCATAAGAACTAGATGGTGCCTGGCTACCACCAATGACCACCCTCAAAGGGAATGCAACAGAGAGTCCCTGATAGAGCAGGAGAAAAGTGGGCTTGCAGAATTCAAATTCTACTAAAAAGACCAGGCTTAATGGTCTAACCGAGACTGGAGGAACTCTGGAAGATATGGCCCCCAGACTCTCTGTTAACCCAGAACTAAAACCATTCCTGAGGCCAACTCTTCAAAGATTAGATTGGACTATGAGACATAAAGTGATACTCGTGAAAAGTGTGCTTCTTAGTTCAAGTAGATACATGAGACTAAATGGGCAGCTCCTGTCCGAAAGTGAGAAGAGAAGGCAGAAAGGGACAGGAACTGGCTGAATGGACATGGAAAATCCAGGGTGGGAAGGAGGAGTGTGCTGTCACATTATAGGGAGAGCAATTAGGGTCACATAACAATGTGTGTATAAATGTTTGTATGAGAAACCAATCTGAGCTGTAAACTTTCACTTAAAGCACAATAAAAAATAAGGGAAGAAGTCAGGGATGAGAGTAGGGGCGTCAGGGTAAAGCAGCAGCGGAGGAGATGGAAAGAAGGGAAGGCCCAGGAAGATGGGGTGAGGGGGATGGAAAGGCTTTTATGGCTGGCAGGACATGGAAAAGAGTGAGAGGAGGAGGCCTCCAGGAAGACTCAGGCTTGAGCTGGGGGTTGACTGACCCACGATGCTGCCCGCTGGCACAAGGTGGGAAGGCAGGAGTGTTGAAGGCAGCCTTGGGACTGCTTTTCGTACAGTCCTAATGTCTAGACTCCTGGTTCCCTGTGAATTAACAACCCACTTGTGCCATTTAAGAAAACATTGCATGTCTCTTCACGAACTTCACATCTGAAAGACGCACCAGACCCTCTTCCACTCAGGAGGGGCTTTGCTTTGAAGAATACAGCTTTAGGTGAATAAAAAGCCACACCAGCTTCACAGAATTGGTAATTAAATGTTTCTACATAAATGAATAAGTAGCCCTGGTGGCACAGTGGTTAAGGCACTTGGCTGCTAATGGAAAGATTGGTGGTTTGAACCTACCAGCTGTTCCGTGGGAGAAAGATGTGGCAGTCTGCTTCCGTAAAGATTACAGCCTTGGAAACCCTATGGGGCAGTTCTACTCTGTCCTGTGGGGTTGCTATGAGTCAGGATTGACTCAATGGCAAGGTTTTAGCACCAAAAAGGAAACTCTCAGGCACAATAAGGTCTGTATTTGGAATTCTGATGCCACTTCCTAATATTTCTACCCTGCTCTCATTAGAGTCCTGCCAACAGCAAATGCGGTCATTGATGCTTCCATTTTAACTAACTCATTACTTTCTAAAAAATACCGTCGAAAGAGTTATAGTGCCCTTCCTATCTCCTATGGTGTTTTCATCACGTTCTGGCAGAAAAAAAAGGTAGCAAGTTTTTAAATAGAAAAAAAAGTTTAAAATCCATGCTTCCCCCAGGATGTGACTAAAACATGTCTCTTCAGTCCCACAAAAAGTGTCCTCAAGCTCAAGCACAAGCCTGGAAAGAGCCTACTGGGGACAGCAGGCATCTCTCAGGTGAGACTCACTAGCTGCCCAGTCCTGACTTCATTGCAGACCTGGGACCAATGTCTGAGTCTGCCTCATCAGAGTCTGTCTTCTCAGGGGGCCTCCATGCGATCCTGTGACAGGGACAGGGTGCAGTCACAGTGATAGAACGCATGGATGTCAGTCCTCACCTCCTCATCACAGCCTGCCTGGGCCATAACAGGGATTATTGTCCCATGCAGCTCAGCTCAGTGTCCTCTCTTTGGGTAACGGTATCAGGAACACATATATACAAAGTACAATCAGGAAATCAAAGCCCAGGGGCCAGACGCCTGATTCTCACTGCTTATCTGACTGTAGTAATTTACAAAACGACTTGGTGAGTTCTTCCCATTTGCTTGTGCACTGCATTAAAATCCTCAGAAGCATGTTTCAGGGCACCAAACGATCCACAAGATGGCCAGTATAAAAAGCAGGTAAAAACTACCCCAGAGGAGCCAAAATCTACCCTCTTAAGTACAAGATGGAGTCCTGGTGGAGCAGTAGTTAAGAGCTTGGCTGCTAACCAAAAGGTTCAAATCCACCAGATACTCCTTGGAAATTATTAGAGAAAGCCCAGAAGCAGGCTCTGTGAGAGCAGTTGGGCTTATCTGTCTGACAGTATGTCTGAACTTTATACTGGTCTTAATACCAACAATGTGGGCGCTAAGGGGACAGCTAGGAGACATGGGGAAACACTGTGAGTCCGAATCCTGAATCTGCTTCTAACTAGCTATGTGACAGAAACCTTAGTTTCCTCAGCTGTAAAGTGAGGAAGACGCCCTGACATGTTCTGAAAAGCAGTGGTTCTCAAACTCTAAGGGACATCAGAAGCACTCTGGGAAATGAATGTTCGAAAATGCAGACTGTGAGCTCAAGCCCAGGAACGTCTGATTCAGCAGGTGTATGGCGGAGCCCAGCCAAGACTGCACCAAGAAACACTGATCGAAAGTTCCTTCCAGCTCTGACATTCATGGTTCTGATTTCCAAGGTCCCTTCTAGCTCTAAACCCCGTTGCTGCCGAGTCAATTCTGACTCATACCGATCCTATAGGATAAAGGAGAACTGCCCCATAAGATTTCCAAGGCTGTAATATTTACAGTGCTATGGCTGCTAACCAAAGGGTCAGCAGTTCGAATCTGCCAGGCACTCCTTGGAAACTCTATGGGGCAGTTCTCCTCTGTCCTATAGGGTCGCTATGAGTCGGAATCGACTCGATGGCACTGGGGGTCTTGGGTTAATATTTACAGAAGCAGACTGCCACGTCTTTCTCCTGCGGAGCAGCTGGTGAGTTAGAACCACAGTTAGCAGCTGTCTAACCAGTGCTCCACCAGGGCTCCTCTCTAGCTCTAAACATCTACACAAAACTCAAAAACAAGGAAAAATGAATGTCAAGGAAATCTACAAGTGGCCACTCTTAATTGCGCTCAATTAAATTAGAAATCACTGGAACGCCAGGTGCCCCCCGGTTTCACGTTCCAAGTGAAGAGGCAGCTGTTGACTCCGGAAGGGAACCACAGCACTTGGGCACTCACTAGGTTGATGCCAACTGCTGCACTGGGGACGCTGCACTACCTCTGCTGCTTTCAAGGACAGCTATAGGGGAGGGTTTGCCCGGACCCCCCCCACCCACAACTGGTGCCCTGTACACTGAGTGGCCTCTGAACCCTAAAAACGGCTCCTCTGTGAGCCCCCAGAGCTCTGGTCTGAATTAAGGGTGATAACAACAAAGCTACCTCTTCAGGGCTGCCCCGGAGCACTTCCGGCCCAACAGTATGGCAGCCCTGAAGCAGGGCGCAGATTTTATTAACTGGGCTTTTAGGCCAGAAGAGCTGTTTACCGGGTCAAGTGTCGACTTTTAAGCTAACAGCGCTTCAAAACTTCTGAGACAAAGAAAAAAGGTGGAAGGAGATAGGCATCCTGGAACTCCCCATCCAGCCAAGACCTGGGTCAAGCCTAAATGGCCTGGCTCATCTCTATCAGGCAGGGAAAAAAACAAAAGCAAAACTTTCTTCTAAAGCACAGATAGAGAGCTCAACGTCAACATCCTACCAAAACTTTCCGTTTGTTATTACAGGCCACATAAATGAGTGAAATGTCATTGCCAAATTGGTCTATACACGTCCATTTTTGTTCCTCAGCCAAACTATCAAAAATGTGTCTGTTCCCACTATAACGGGATACAGGATTGTGCCTACCGCCCTGGGCTCTGGGCGAGACACAGAACAGGCCCTGGACAAACTCTGAATAATCAGTTAAGTTCCTTCTCCTGCCAGTCCATTTACCGCACAGCTGAGGAATCAGGTTCTGTCCTGAGACTGACTCCCAGTTAACAAAGGAGTCTGTGCTGACCACAGGCTCCATAAGTAGCCACGGTTACTGGAGACTCATCTGATATGCCTGCTATTGGGAGAAGAAAAAAAAAAAAAAAAATAGTGGGGTTATTTTATTCTGGGATTTATGAGATGAGTGTCCCTGAACTTTTTTTTTTAATGGTGAAACTTAATGTTGCCCCTCTGCAAATACACAGGCAGGCTGGGATGAGCCAGCTTAAGCCTGGTCTGCAGGTCAGCCCTCTGGGCTCCAGGCCAGTCCCAGCCCTGCCTCTCATCAGCTGGCCTGGGATGGGACTCCTTGCTACTGTTTCCCCAGCTGTAAAACAGGGATACCCACCCCTCCCAGAGATTTTTGCATGATTTAAGTGAAAATAAGGCAAGACGAAGTCTTTGTAACCTGAGACTGTTACCAGCTCTACACAGTCCAGCTCCTTCATTCCCCAGTCAGCTTTTGATGGATCAAGCTTTTCTTGAGCAAGCTGGTTTGGCCTATGGTTTGCAAAGCCTAATTCCTCCAAGTTCTCACCATGTTGGTGACGAGCCCCCTTGAACTTTAAAAAAAAAAAAAAGCTTTGCCGTCGCATCAATTCCTACTCATAGCAACCCTACAGGACAGAGTAGAACTGCCCCACAGGGTTTCCAAGGAGTGCCTCGTGGATATGAACTGCCAACCTTCTGGTTAGTAGCCGTAGCTGTCAACCGCTACGCCACCAGGGTTTCCCTCTTAGACTTACAAGTTCTCTTATCTGAGAGAATGAAGATCATAGCCTTTAAGAATACTAATTAGTCAGGGTGCCAATTTCTCTGCTAAGAATTGTGTCTGAAGTTTCAGAGTCTGGAAGCAAAAACTGCCAGAAAGACAACTCTAGGGGTCCCAAACTCTAAATCCCCCTCTCCCCGCAACAGGCCCAATCAGTGTGCTCTGCTGAAGGCGCCTGTGGTCAGAGAGCCTCACCTGTGCACAAAACCCAGCTGCAAAGATTGTGCTGAGCGGGTCCTTACACACCCCCCCGGAGACCTAGGGGAGAAAAGCCAAGGCCTGCTGACTGGGCTGAGGGAATCTGCTTGCTGGCTCTCCTCAACACCCTCGGTGCAGCGCGCCTCCCCACCCCCAGGGCACAGTCACAGCTGCCTCACTGAGGCAGGGCAGTCCCCTGGCGGAGGAAGCACTGGGGACTCAGTCAGCTCCCAGCCTCCCCACGGCCCCCACCCCTGGAGTCCTCCTCAAGGAGTCCAAGTAGCAGATGTGGGAACGTCAATGTGACTCAAGGTCACACAGGGAGTTAGTGCAGAGCCAGGGGGTGGAAATCACGGCTTCAGAGAAATAATAACTCCCTACTACTTCCTCTTCAGGGAAAAAGAGTGGGGCTTCCAGCTTGAATGAGTCTACAGCTGCCTATCACAGATGGAAAAGTACCTGCGGCTTCCACATCAGGCAGCTAGCTGTCTGAATTTAGACAAGAGACCATGAAAAGGGCCTCTTCTCACCAGGTACATTTCCATGGGTTTCTCAAGGACTTGTTTCATACTAAAAAGTGAAAACACTGGCCAGTCACATAGCTACTCCATCTACAAGGCAACAACCATGTAAGTGTTTGGTGAGTTCTCAGTGCGGAAGGCATTCCCAGACACGCACGTTGTACAAAATACAATTTTCCAAAACAATCTCCAATTCTTCAGCTGCAGACCTTCTCTGGAAGAGGACGGCAATTCCCCTGGGTAGGGGGAAATCTCCTCCCCACCCTAAGCAGAAGGAGCCCTGGTGGCACAACGGTTAAGCGCTTGGCTGCTAACCGAAAGGTTGGCAGTTCAAATCCACCAGCCGCTCTGCGGGAGAAAAGACCTGGTGGCTTGCTACTGTAAAGAGTACAGCCTAGGAAACCCTGTGGGACAGTTCTACTCTCACATGGGGTAGCTATGAGTCAGAATTGAATCAACGGCACACAACAACAACCCTACGCATCTTCTCCGAGCATTCCTCCCCACCGGAACCATCTTCTCCAAGTGGGTAGTGGCAACAGGAAAACTCCTCCCTCCTCTTCCTTCCATCCACGGTGACATTTAGGACCCTGAGTGCTCGGGCCAGAACAACAGATGACCTGCCCCTCATTACATGGCCTGACTTAGCCTCAGTGCAGACTGGGCACCTAGGTCCTGCCTGGCTGTCTTCGGGTCTCCAGAGACAGCCAAGGGAGAGCCCTCCCCTCAAGGGGTTGAGGGTACATGGGGCACTCCACAGAGCTCCGTGCAGGCAACAGGTCCACCTGGCAAGGGGTTGAGGGTACATGGGGCACTCCACAGAGCTCCGTGCAGGCAACAGGTCCACCTGGCAAGGGGTTGAGGGTACATGGGGCACTCCACAGAGCTCCGTGCAGGCAACAGGTCCACCTGGCAAGGGGTTGAGGGTACATGGGGCACTCCACAGAGCTCCGTGCAGGCAACAGGTCCACCTGGCAAGGGGTTGAGGGTACATGGGCACTCCACAGAGCTCCATGCAGGAAACAGGTCCACTCGGCCTGTCTCTGGTGGGTGCTGGGACAAGTTCATAGGCTGATGGGGCTGTGGGCCGCGGGGCTAGCTGAGGCTCCCAAAGCCCATCTGCTTCCATCTGACCCCTGCCCTGTGTCCCAAGTTACTGCCCGCCCACAGGGGGAGTCCAGGGATCCCAGGGGTAGGGTTCTGAAGGCTGTCCCTGGTTTAGGGGGAGTCAGCTAAACATGGAACAAGGGGGTAAGGGAACACCCACCTGCTGAGAAATAAAACTTCAGGCCTACCTGGGAGTTGAAAGACCCATGCACAGCCAGAACCACCCACTGCATGTGGAGGCCGAACACCTACCCACCAATACCCTCCTCCTTCACAGCGAGGCTGTAACATTTCCACAGATAGCACGTATGTCTGGCCAGGCCCTGGACTATCACTCGCCTTCCATGCACCATCTCCCTTGATCCTCGCAACCCTGTTGACAGGTTCTGCTGCTATGCCCATTTCACAGAAAGGGAAATTGAGGCGCAGGGTTGGTAAGTGATTTATCTAAGATCACTAGAATCCTATGGGGCCCTGGTGGCACAGTGGTTAAGAGCTCAGCTGCTAACCAAGAAGTTGGTAGTTTGAATTCACCTGCTGCTCCTTGGAAACCCTATGGGGCAGTTCTACTCTGACCTATAGGCTCGCTATGAGTCGGAATTGACTCAACGGCAATGAGTTTGGTTTCTTTTTTTTTTTTTAAGGTCAGGTATATGTTATTACTTTGGGTATTCCTGTCACACTTGTACACTGTGGGATACTAACTCTGTGGCTGGTGTCTTAAGCCCTTATCTTCCCCGGGGTAAAACAAAGCAGGAAGTGAAGCATTTCATCTTGCCCGAAAGCGCTGGACTGAGGCTCAGACCTGGAACATTCAGTTCAAATGTGCTCTGTGTCAGAGAGCCACCGCTCAGTGCTGAGTCATCGGCCCAGCCAGGCAGGCGGGCGAGAGTGAGGCACCTGGCTCGATTCTGAGTCACCACAGCCCTGAGACTCCACAGGCACCCAGCATGGGGCTCTGTCGGAACCACGGGCTCAGAGAGAGAAAGCCCCTCTCAACTCAGGCAGGAGAGCCTGTCCTGCTCCACAGCTTCGGGTCTCGAGGCTGATCCAGTAATTCAAAAAGGGAAATGGCTACGTGTGCTTCCCTCTCTTCTGGAGGTTCGAATTTGTAAACCATTCATTCATTCAGTGTCCAAGAAGAATTTTAAAACTGAGAAAAACTATAACGACTTTAGCGAACACTGCAGAAGTGTTTTCAAAATAGGAAATGTTCTTTCTCTAATGAGAAGCCAAGGGCATCCCAGTGGGAAGTCTCACTCAGCTCACCAGGGGCAGAGCTGTGCTGGGGGGCTCCTGGGCTGACCTGTGCACAGGCTTCTGACACAGAGAGCGGGCAATCTGCAATCCTGGGCTGTTCACAAGAAACTTCATGTATGTGGTGTCCGATCTTACTGCCAGCCACAAGAAAAAAAATTACAAAGGGACACCTGCTGCCAAGCCAGCACTGCTCTCTGTGCAGCCACGGGGCAGGGCATCTGCTTGCTGTAGGCTCCAAGCTCCCTGAGGCCTGCCGTAGGATGCTGAATCACTGGTGGAAACGAAAGATAGCTTCTCCAGACTGGCAGGGATGAACTCGGGGAACCAAAACTGAAGTCCTCTGTGGAGAAAAGGCCATTCAGAAGTGACATAAAAAGGAACAGGCCTCTGGGGACATTTAGGAGCCTGGGGTAGGCTACGTACCATTCAACACTTCAGTCCTTAGGAACCCACAGAAGGCGTCCAGTGACAAGCACATCCGTCATGAGCCTGCACTTTAAAATGGGTAGCTTTTCTTTGACCAGCCTATGCACTCCGAGCCCAGGCCCAGGTTTTTCTCTTCTCCACACAGAACCATCCGTTCAATTTCCAATTGAGCTTGCAGGCCAGGTGGTGCAAACGGTTTGCGCTCAGCTACTGACTGAAAGGTTGGCAGTTTGAATCCATCCAGCAGTACCACAGAAGAAAGGCCTGGATCTACTTCTATAAGATCACAGCCACTGAAAACCCTACAGAGCACAGTTCTACCCTGAAACACAGGGGGCCGCCAAGAGTCAGAATCGTCTTGATGGCAACAGGTTTTCTGCTTCTTTGTTTAGGCCTTGTCAGGCACCAAGAGGCAGATTCAGACCCCGTCCTGGAGTTCTCAGCCTCACAGGGGGGTGACCTCAAGACAAAGCAGGGAAGTGTTGACTTCTGGAAGATTCAAATTAATGTGGAGGTCAGAGAAGGGACAGTTCGACCAGAGAGAAGCAGGAAACACTTCGTAGGACAGTTGTCCTCTACATGGCATTTGACATGATGACTTGGGCAGAGCAGGTACTCGATAAATCTCTGATGGACGAATGAGTGAGTAAAGACTGACGCCCATCTCCTAAGTTCAGAACTCCTGAACTCAGGAAACAAGCCAACACTTCTGACCAACTGTATGAAGATGGGCTCCCGTAAGCCTGTTACCCAGGGCTGTGCCCAGGCACCTCTGAGGAAGGAGCAGTTTTGAGAAGCAGCCAGGCCCAACAAAGACCGCCTGTTGCCCCCTCAGGAGCCCGGGTGGGGCTAACTCCCGCCACCACAGCCTTTCTGTTCTACCATAGTGGACAGGCTTTAGGCCTGGCACGTTCCCTCTCCCAGTCTGTTTTCTCCAGCATAAGACACACTGAGTAGTTTCTATCTCAGAAAACTGTTTCGAGGACTTAGGTAAGATTTGTAAAAGCACCCGCCAGTGTCTGGCACATACATATAAACATGCTGACAGACAAAAAATACGAGGTTCCTTCCTTCCTAGAGAAATTCTTTCTGACTATGCTTCTGCAAGCTGCCTGGCTTCCTGAAACACTGCCAAGGCCCTAAAGAGGTCTTAATAGAAATATGTGAAAAATTAATAACACCAGACATCTCACAGAGCATCACCAGTGCCAAATGAGGGACAGAGACTGACTTCCACATCTGCAAGAGAAGGGGATTTTGAGCCCTGCCTCAAAGGCACAGCAAGAGTTTGAGTTCTGAGGCAAAAGAGGGTCACGGGGCTGTAGGCCTGATTCAGGGAGCCAGGGAGGCCTGGGACATAATGCAGTCAGGAATAATAGAGGGAGATTCATCAGTACTAGAGGGGCACTGGATGCTCCCAAGGAGCACAGCCTCCATCTTAATCTCCCAGTATTTCTACTTAAAAAACAATGAACAACCAGTTACCCTTGAATCAACTCCGACTCACAGCGACCCCATGTGTGTCAGAGTAGAACTGTGCTCCACGGGGTTTTCAATGGTTGATTTTTCCAAAAATAGGTTGCCAGGCCTTTCTTCTGAGGTGCCTCTAGGTGGACTCAAACCTCTAGGCTTTCAGTTAGCAGCTGAGCACTTAATCGTTTGCACCACCCAGGAAGCCCGTTTCTACTGAAGGTCTCTTCAATGTTTTTTAAAGAGCAATATTAAAACAGCAGAAATTTGAAGGAAAAAGAGCAGCTTTGCATTACGTATTCTTTCCTATATTTGATGATAAACATCAGAACGTCATTTCTGAATGTCAATAAAAAAAGTCATAAACATGTAGAATATTTTATGTAAGGCTACCATGTGTCATTCCAGAAACAAGGACAGCACTAGTCAAGCCTTATGGGTGGTACAGGGCTTTCTGACTCACAACCAGCCCTGACAGCATCAAGCAGTTAAGCCTTCCCGGCCCTGGCTAACGTCAAACACTGCCAGAGTTCCTGTGTGTCTGCTGACTACTCTTGTAAAGGGCAAATCCCTCTACAAGACAGGGGACAAATGATGTTCTCAGAGGTGCGGTCAGTTCTTGCAGGCACCAAACACAGGCTGTTCTTTAGGGGGACAATGAAGGTCTCAGATGAGCTGGACTCCGGGGGTGTCTGGCCTTCTCTTTACCCGCCCCCCAACAAATCCCTGCTCAGCCATAACTGCGTCTTACTGGAAACAGGAAGATGAGCACAGCCACTCCTTTCCTGATTGTTCTCTGATTCTGCTAAGAGGCACAGGAACACACAATTGATCTGGAAAGGGCAAAACGATCTCATCTTTAAGAAAATTCAAGAGGCTCTCTGAACTCGAAGCAGAACAAGTGGATCTCTCCACTTCAATCAGAACTCAAAACATTTCCAATTTCCTCTGATGGAAGAACGTTTCTACCTCTCACAGAGTCTGACAACAATCTGTCAAATCATTATGGCGAGGTTCCGCCAGGACAGCAGAACCACTGTGACTGTGGTTCCCTTCTGGGCTCTACGAGGGTCTCGGAGCTGGAGGCAGCCCTGAGTTGGAACACTTCCCCATGCCCAGCACTGCCACCTTGCCACTCTGCATGCTGCTGTCCCCTCCCTCCATCCCCACACCACCCCCGTGCTTACATCCCCAGAAGCTGAGAACCAGAAGCCAGGCATGGGGAGGGTTTCACCAGGAGGGAACACAGGGCTCAGATAAAGGCTCTGCAGGTGAGATGTGGACCAGGTACCACTGGGGAAGGATTCCAGGGCCCACGGGCAGCTGTGCACTAGGAGTCGCGCTCCCCCTTACAAAACGAGACCACAAGCCATCAGTGGCTCCCCAATGGCAGGCTGGCTGAATCAGGATTATCAGCTCAAGGGGGCTTTTCTGACTTATAGACTTTCTGGGCCCCACCCTGAGCGATTCAGATTCAACACGCAGGGGCAGGGGGGCTGTCACAGCGGGGAATCTGTGTTCTTAAAAGGCTCCCCTGGAGACTGCCGGGCTGGTGACCTCCAAGATCCGTGGGGCTAGATCAGCCTGGTGACCTCCAAGATCCGTGGGGCTAGATCAGCCTGGGTCCTTGACAGGTTGTGAGGGAAGAGCCTCAGTCTGTGCCATGAGGGAGCAGTGAGGAGCCCTAGCTCCAGAACTGTGCATCTCCTGACTCCAAAGCCAAGGCCAACCTCTCCGCCACACAGGGGTCTGGACTGGTACTGGTACAAACTTGCCAGGAGACTAGTGGGAAGCCCAAGTGCGTAGAAAACTGAAACCCAGGAAAACTGCAGGGAGGAGGTTCAGGAGTTTAGAGTAAAAAAAATCCAAACCCGTTGCTGTCGAGTCGACTCTGACCTATAGCAACCCTATAGGACAGAGTAGAACTGCCCCATAGGGTTTCCAAAGAGGGCCTGGTGGAGTTGAGCTGCCAACCTTTTGGTTACAATGGTAGCTCTTAACCACTGCACCACCACGAGGGTTTCTGGAGCTTAGAATGGAACTGGGTAAATAAGGCCCACAGTCTTTGCCTGCAGCCCTCCTGGTTCTGCAATGAAGGGTAAGACTCTTGCTTTCGCTCACCTCCTCTGTAAAAATGAGGACAAGAGTTGCTCTATCAGTTTCAGGGGAATATAGGAGGGTCAACTGTGAGACGACATAGTATAAAAGGTCGCAAATAAAACACGAAGCTGCAGTCCTTTTCTCCTTCCCACAAAAGCCATCTCTTTACCAACGCGGTTAGACCATAAACATCCTGAAGTAGAGTCCCCCCAGATGCAGTGCTTTGCAAACCGCAGATGCTCAGCACATTTCCTCTTCAAGGTGAGGGTGCTGGGGGTGGGGGCGGACTCTGCTCCCCCCAAATCTGCGCTTTGCTTTATGCCAGAATCCTTTCTCACTGTGCATTAAGAAACCAATTTCTAACATAAAATAATACTGAAAAATTTCCCATTGTATTTCACCTGGAGTAAAGTGAAATTCATGTAAGTGAAACTGAATTTAAAAAAAAAAAAAAAACAGTTGCTGTTGAGTTGATTCCGACTCATGGGGACTCCACGTGGGTCAGCTTAGAACTCTGCTCCCCAGGGTTTTCAGTGGCTGAGTTTTTGGAAGTAGCTCGCCACACCTTTCTTTCAAGGCACTTCTGGGTAGACTCAAAGCGCCGTTCTTTTTGTTAACAGCTGAGTGCTTTAACCATTGCAGGCCTCCGGGACTCCTGAAACTGAGTTAGTCACCCAGATATTCTGGTGTATCAAAAGCACAGGCTTTCTGAAAGCAAGGAAGCCCAAACGGCTCGTGGACTGCACATTCGTTTTGTCCTTAGGGTTGGTGCCATGCTGCTGCCAAATCTCAAGCAGCGCATTTGATAAACGGTGCTTTTCTTGAGTTAATCACATCCAGTCACCACCATCCCGAGCAACCAGGGTACAGAGGTTGGTAATCCTGTACTCGGTGGATGGCACGACACAAAGATAATCAAGTTTTTAACTTTCATGCTTCACAGCTTCATAAAGATTCAAGACACTTCTACCTTCTCTCTCATTGGGGCTGTGAACCATTTTTTTGTTCTTAGAAACTGGAGGCTTTTTGGTATAGTTCTCTCTTTGCTATTAGCACTAGCTGAGTGACCTTGAGAAGCCTACCGTAACTCTCTGGGTTTCTTTACCAGGAAAATAAAGAGGCTGAACTATACGATCTTTAAGGGCCTTTCAACTTTAAAATTCTGTTTCCATTGTCAGACTTCTGACTCAGTAGCTTTTATTTTCTATTTTTTTGGAAATAGTAATTCAACTTGTCCCCCCCTTAAAAAGCTTTGTGAAACCACAGTCATAATCCATCCACCCTAGGGGCAGGTCCATGAAGCAAAGCAAGCAGGCAATCCCAACTAGCCGGGTGAGTTCCATGTTGAAAACAAAGCGCTGGCAATTTGGGTCTTATACTGACTGCACTCACAGTGTGTGTTCCAACTTGATCTTCACTCAGGACAAAGGCTGCGGGCAGAGTCGGCCTCTATAGGAAGTAGGCCTCAAAATAATAGCTTTATACCATACTAAAGGTCTTCTGCAGCCATGCTGACTGCAGTCACAGGAACTGGCTTGACAGCGACATAAATTTCACCCATTAATGGGGCTGAACAGGCACACCAAAAGGTATACACAATTACGTCCACTCCAGCTAATTACAGCCTTGTGGAGTAATTTTCAGAAATAAATATACATCTAATTCCTTGTAAACGTAAATTGCTGAATGTACGTCTCGCTGTTGGGCACAACAGTTTTATCAGTATCTGTGGGCAAAAAAGTGCCCAAAACTGAAGGTGGGACATTCAGGTCTTTCGTCTGAAATACTGATTTATAAAGCATTTTGAACTTTATGTGAGTTTTTAAAATCTTCAAAATAATTTACCAGTTTTTTACTGCACAGACAGTATTAACAATTACCCTTTGTCTAAGTATATTTATTTTTCAAAAACTTATTCTGAAAAATTTCAAATTTATAGAAAATTACAAGAGTGGCACATTTAATTACAATTTTTTTAAATTAACAGACTCATTCCAAATTTATATTTTCAAATTTTCATGCTCTTAAGGGTTGAGAAGTATAAATCCTTGCATGTATGTAAACAAGGAATATTGTGGTATTCACAGAGTATTAAGCCACTGCCCTGGAGTTGATTCTGATTCATAGTGACCCTACAGGACAGAGTAGAACAGCATCATAGGGTTTCCAAGGCTGTAAATATTTACGGAAGCAGACTGCCCCTCTTTCTCCACTGGATCCGCTGCTGGGTTGGAACTGCAGACTTTTCCGTTGGCAGCTGAGCGCTTAAACCACTGCGCCACCAGGGCTCCTTACCAAATTATTACTATTTAGTTATATTTGTGTATTGGAAACAAATCCTAAACATTTTAATAGCATAACAAGTAAGGGAATGTATGCCGTTAAAAAAAAAAAAATCATTGGCTGTCTCTCCAGCGTGAGGCAATGTTTTAAGGCGAGGGACAACTAGGAGCGACATTCTCAGGGCTTTGGGTAGAAACTGCCTTAAGAGTACACTGTTTTTAAGAAGTCAAACTAGAACACATTCTTATTGAAAACAACTCCACACGATAAAACAGTTTCAATTTCAAAAACAGAAAAAAAAAATCTTGTGTATTTACACCAGCCTCCTGAGTCACTCTGTCCCCGAGACGAGAGAGTAAAGTCAGGAGACCCCCTCAGCCAAATTGTGGACCTTAAAGAAGCAAAGTCCTCAAGACCACCGCCCGAGTGTGCGAGCGGCCCCTCGGTCCCACGGCTGAGGATCTGGGGACAGAAGCCGGGCGGGCAGAGGCGCCTGCGGCGCGGGGCCTGACGGACGGGGCCTCGGTGCACCAGGCCCCAGGCCAGCTCCCCCCCCCGCTCCCCGCCTCGCGACTCGACCCAGTGGACGGGCCCGGGCCACCCCCGTCCCCCAAAACTAAATGCGGCGCGGTGGGGACTGTCGCCTCCGGGGCCTCGCCCTCGCCCCGACGCCTGTCAAGGGCGTATCCGGAGGGGTCTCCCTAAGCGCGGCAGGACGAGCTCGAGGGGCCGGGCGACCCCGGGGAGGACAGGGAGGGCTGTCACCCCGAGGGCTGTGCGTCCGCCGAGGTGGCCTCCACCGACCTCCCGGCCTGGGCACAGGCGGAGGCTCAGCCCCGGCGCTGCGGCCCCGACTGTCATCGAGGTGGGGCCGCCGGCCAGGGAGGGGACGCGGGCCCAGCTCACCTTGGGACCCTCGGGGGGCACGCGCGGGTCGTTCCACGTCGTGGTGCGGCTGTTGTGGTCCACGAAGAAGGGCCAGCCGGTCTGCGGGTCGATCTTGATCTCCCAGCCCGGGGGCAGGGGGTCGCGGTCGCCGGCGCCGTTGCCGGACGCCATCTGCACCATGGGCGAGTGGGTGGCTGCGCTCATGCTGGTCGGGGTCGGCCCGGAGGGCGGCCGCCGGGGTGCCAGAGAGCGGGGTCTCGGGGTGCTGGGGTGCCGGGTCACGGGGTGCCGGAGCGCGCGGTGCCGGGTCACGGGGTGCCAGAGAACTGGGTGCCGGGTCGCGGGGTGCGGGCTCGCGCGGTGCCGGGCCTCCAGGCGCCGAAATGCTGGGCCGCCGCCGCGGGGACCTCTCCGCCGCCGGAGCCTGAGTCCTGCGCCGCCGACGTGTCCGGGAGGCCGGCGCCGGGCACCTTTATGAATTAAAGGAGGGGGTGACGTGGCCGGAGAGGGGTGGAAGTGTCTGGAAATAGCCTCCTTGCTGCCAAAGGGGACGGAGAAGATAAAGGGAGGCAGCAACTGGCCGGCTAGAAACTTCTGGTCCCATCCAGAGAAGTTGGCGGCGGCCTGGCTTGGATGCGGAGCTCCGCCCTGAGTCATCGGCTATAATCGTGGCGCGCGGGGCGGGGCCAGGCCGGCCTCCCCTCCCCCACCCCTCCCCGAGAGGGCCGCGGGGCGCACCCAGGCCGTGCGAGCCCCCGGGGCGTTCTCTGGGGTCCCCGGGCCGGTTTCGGGTTTCAGACTCGCTCCTTCCCCTGCGCGTCGCGTGGGTGTCCCCGGACTGGGAGTCCGCGCGCCGTGCGGCTGCTGCCCCTTCTTTTCATAAAAACAAAGTCATCGTTAGCCTTTAAAGTCGTTTTGAGCTGGAGATGTTACGGTCCTTCCGCCCCCCCTCCCCCACCGACACACGGGTATTTGGGAACAGGGGCGTCGCTCAGTTACGTTTTAATCACTTTCTTTCATGGAGCTTGAGGGCTGTTTGGGGAGGGGGTGGTCTGGAACGTTGATTGGACACTGAACAAAGCCGGGCAGAAGATGGAGGCGCAGTGGGAACTCACCTGCCTGCCTTCTGAAACCTAAAGAAGGAAAAAAGATTGCTCCAGCCGATGGTTTTATTCTCCTCGAACGTCATATCTCAAATACAGAAACTTTAATTGCAGTGAATAACTTTAAAGATCACATTCTTTTGGGTTTTGATCGTTATTTATGGTAGAGGTTCTTGCTAGGAGAGTGAAAGGTGAAATCTTAAAGCTTGACCTTCATTTGGAAAGTAGAGACCAAAACGTACAATTAAAATTTTCTGTTTGGTTGATTCAATGGTGGTTGCACTTGTAACTTCAACAGAACGCCCTGGCTCCCCTGGGAGGTCTGCGTCCCACAGAGAGAATGTTAGGGAGGTTCCAATTTAGACCTCTAGGCATGTCGACTCAATGCCTTCCCAGAAAGTTTGAGAAGCTTTCTTGGAATAATGTTAGGCCCAGTTTCCAACTCAAATTCAGAGAATAGGTCTGTAGCCCTCAGAAACACCTCTTGTTTCTTCCTGCCCTCAAATGACCCCTAAGGAGGCCTGCCAATCATTTCCAATGGAATGATACCCACTTTAAAAAGTATACTTATCGGCTTTGAATGGGAAAAAAAAAAAAATTCATTTTCCTGAAAACAGAAAGGTGATTAGACCCCAGACACTGACTCAGGTAACCAAACACACAAGAGACTGATGTATAAACCCCAATGGCAGTGCATTAATTTACCAAAAGAAAATTACTGTTGAAGAAACTGGGGCCCTCAAGTTGACCTGTCAGTGTCTTATGCTTTCTTGCATCCGATGTCCTGAACACAGGACACGGCCCAGAGCCCATATTCAATAAATGTTTATGTTCATTGAAAATCAAACTCAAAGTGAATTTGTATTTCTATTTTCTTCATTTGTTCAATTTACTTACCACTACAACTACAGTTTAAGCACTGAGAGCATTCTTCACTGGCCTTTTTTTTTTTTTTTTTTGATAGACAGAAGCAGAGAGGAAGGAGGTTCCTCTGGCAATAACATAACTGCTTCTGAGGACTGTACTCCACCAAACCAAACACCAAACCCATTGCCATTCAGTCGAATTCCAACTCATAGTCGGATCCTGTAGGACAGAGTAGAACTGCCCCGTAGGGTTTCCAAGGCTCTAAATCTTTGGGGAAGCAGATTGCCACATCTTTCTCTCACAGAGTGGCTGTTGGGTTCAAACTGCTGACCTTTCCATTAGCAGCCAAACGCTTAACCACTGCACCATCGGGCCTCCTTTGTAGTCCTCCACGGATTTCAAATAGGTTTGTCTAAAGCAGAGCCCTGAGTCTTGGAGAGCTGATTGGAAGAAGCCCCTCTGAGCCATGCTGAATAATGAGTAGCATGTCTGTCTTATTACAGATTCCTCATGATAAGAAAAGACTTTGTCTTTGTCCAGAAGCAGGTGATTTAGCTCAGTGGAGGCCTTAGAACCAAATGAACAAAAAACTAGCAATAAGAACAAGACTCAGGTGTTAATCCTCTGAGTTTTGGGCAGTGAACTTGACTTGTGCTCAGACTTTCCCGTCAGCCTTAGCCACTTTTCATAGGCCAGAAGGGTGTAGCCAGATGACCATAGATCCCTTCTACAAATGAGGATTTCTGCTCTCCATCCAGTCTCTCCTAGAAGAGCGAATCACAGTACCTCCCAGCCACAGTGCTTTCAATAAATATAAATTTTACAGAAAGAGACTTGGGAAGAGTTGTCTAAGCTTGCTGCCTGGAGCCATCTCAGTGATTACTTATCAAATCAACTAACTCAAAATCTTGACTGTTTAGAATTTCTCCACTTTTTGTGAGAAAAACAGCCCCATACCACCAGTCTGAGGTCGCTGCCCTTCCCTCTGCCTTAACAGCCTGTTGAACAGTTCGGAATTAATTACCTTGATGTCTTCTGCTGGACTGTGAGCTCCTTGAGACAGGAGTTGGCTTTCATTCATCCCGATATCAGCACCTAGTCCATTGTCTGACATATTGAATAAAGATGCTTCATAAATCCTTGTTGAGTGAATGGGATAGTGAGCTGATACATGTGAATAATTCAAAAACCACGCCTAGTGTATGCCTTGAGGTCAGTCTTAATTTAATTCACCTATACATTTTTTTTATACATCTTTTTTTTATCTTTACATCTATAGAGCCACACCCATTCCAGCTCCTCCCATTCCTTTTGCCTGGCTGACTTCTCTTCATTTTCAGGTATCGTCTTCAACATCACTCACCTCCACCTTCCTAGTCTAGGTCATGTGTCCCTTCTAAGTGCTCCCATATAAATCCTTTGCCACCCTATCAATTACACCACATGGAAATTGCTTATTGGATCATCTGATGTGCTCATGGATCAAGTTTCTGGAAGGCGGGAGCGGAATCTTGATCACCACTGTATCCCCAGCATGTAGCACAACGCTAACAGTTGTAATGGCTACCATTTATTGAGCGCTTACTGTAATCCAGGTACTGTGTGTTAAGGACTTTATGTTAGTTGTCTCATTTCATCTTTGAGGTGGAGGCTGGGATGAGCTGCCCAGATCCCCTTCCAGGAATAAGGGTCTTATTCCCTACCTGCCAAGAACAATACAGGAAGACCTCTCTCAGCTGTTAGTCCCCTTTGAGAATTGGCTCAGCTGGAGAAAATTGCCTTTTCCAAGGTCATACCTCCTTCCAGGGGCAACCCGCATCCAATGACTGATCTGTTGTTGTGGTTACTTGCGGTCGAGTCAGCTCCAACTCACAGGACCTTGTGTATAACAGCCCGGTCCTGCACTAGCCTCATGATCTGTTGGTATTTTTTAGTCCACTGTTGCAGCTATTGTGTAGTGCCTTCCAACCTGGCGGGCTCATCTTCCAGCATTATATCAAACAATATTCTGCTGTGATCCATAAGGTTTCCATTAGCTCATTTTTGGAAGTAGATCGCCAGGCCTTTCTTCCTTGTCTTAGTCTGGAAGTGCCACTGAAACCTGTCCACCATGGGTGACCCTGCTGGTATTTGAAATACTAGTGACACAGCTTCCGGCATCACAGCAGCACACAAGCCATAGCAGTATGGCAAGCTGACAAACTGATGGTGGAATGACTGATCTACCGAGGGGTATAAAAAGCCCCGATCCTTTGTCCCAACTAAGGATAGTTCTGAAAGGCAATCCCAGCTCCAGGGCTGGCTGATGGCTTTCCTTGGGATTACATCACAGCTCAACTCCTCCCTCTGCCCAATCCTGCTTCCTGCCCTCCACATTCCCTAATAAGCAACCTGCTTGCTACCTTGTCTTGGCGTTTGCTTCCTGGGGAACCAAACATAGGACAGTTCTCTCAACAACCTTACAATGTAGGCGTTATTATGATTCTCCTTTTATAGGTGAAGAAACTAAGGTTTGGAGAAGTGAAGTAACCTGCTCCAAGTCACACAGCCAGGCACTCAATAAATATGATACGTGACCTGATCGTTTAGTCCTGTTCATCACCAAGGGAAACAAATTAAAAACTGTAATTCAAAAATCCAGGTTCGTGCACATATTTTTCTCAATGCTGAAGAAACAAGGGCAGCAACAGGCCCTGCCATGGAGGATTACAGATCAATCCTGTGAACGGGGTTTAAGAGACTGGCGGAGTCCCAGCAGAGGTCGCAGACCGGGCCTCCAGCCCACCTACAATGGTGAGTTTTAAATGAAAATGTCACCCGAAAGCTTTCATTCAGTGTCTGGATGAAAATCTGGATGATTTAATCCATCTCCCGTGGAACACATGAGCTGGCAGAGCAGAACAGCCAGTTCTCCTCAATCTGAGCGAAAGCACCATTCACCCCAAGCTGAACCTGAAAGTCATTTTTGCATGTCTTTGGGGTGTTATCAGGGACCAGCCCATGCTGCCAAGCATACTTTCCAGGTGGACCCTTCTACTCTGGGCAGCCTGGACAAGGGGAGGCCAGGGCCAACTGGATGTGAGCAATGGCCTCTCTAGAATGTTCTGATGGTCAAGTGCATTGGGAGAGAAGTGATGTCTGCTCTGATTATGCTATGGAGACTTCGATGATAACCCTAAATACACCCTGTCAAAAAAACCAAAAACCAAACCCACTGCTGTCGAGTCGATTCCGACTCATAGCGACCCTATAGGACAGAGTAGAACTGCCCCGTAGAGTTTCCAAGGAGCGCCTGGTGGATTCCAACTATAGAGGTGAAAAAATCAGAACCTGGCAGAGCAGCAAAGCTTAGGATTTCAGCACTAACTTTGCATCTGTTTGTTATTAAAAGTTAAAGTCTGCGCTCTCTGACCTCACATGGCAGGTACACCCTGTACCAGGCATCTGGGTCTTTAATCATAAACTATCTTGTTTTGTTATTTAACTGTTCATGTTCTTTCCTGAAAGGATGGCAGGATCCATGGAAGTGGGGACTCCAGCATTAAAAACTAATTGTTTTAATATCAGGCACTGTGCTGAACACATTAGGACCTGATCTCATTTATTCCACGTAGTAACCCCAGGAACGGAAATCCTGGTGGTGTGGTGGTTAAGTGCCACGGTGCTAACCAAGAGGTCAGTAGTTTGAATCCCCCAGGTGCTCCTTGGAAACTGTATGGGGCAGTTCTACACTGTCCTATAGGGTCGCTATGAGTCTACTCAATGGCGGTGGTTTTTTGGTTTAGTAACCTTAAGGGACAGGCTTTTTTTTTTTTTTTTTAATCAAAAGAAGTCTTTACTCTCCCTTCACATCTTTTAAAAGTATTTTTTTTGTTGTTGTTGAAAATATACACAGCAGAACATATACCAATTTAACAATTTCTACACGTACAATTCAGTGACATTGCTTACATTCTTCAAGATATACAACTATTCTCACTCTTTGTTCCAGCTGGAGGCATAGGCTTTTAATAAAGCCATTTCATGGATGAGAAAACAGGCTTAGAGATGTTGACTAACTTGCCGAAGTTGACACAGCTGACCAGCAGGTAGAACCAGGATTTGAACCCAGGTCTGTCTGAGTCTGTGCTTAACTATAAAGCTAAACACCCCTGCGCCTTTTGCTGCTTCAGGGAGAAATGGACATTTGTGTTCAATGTTTTTTCAAATTGGTAATACTCCCACACGATACTGAAGTCCAAAGGCACAAAAGGTTATTCAGTGAAAAAATGAATATTCTTCCTTCTGAGGTTCCCTAGCCTCCCAGTTGTCTGCTTAGAGTTGATCAGTATCCTTACGTCACTGGGTGTTCTGCCAGGGGTGCTCTGTGCATTTACCAATGTAAGCGTGCTTATTCACAAATGCTAGCACACCTGGCACGCTGCCCTCCACCTGACACCTTTCACTTAACAGCATAAAATTTCCATCAGTCCGTAAGAGCTTCCTTACTCTTGTAAGTAGCTGCGCACTGCTCTATTGCAGGGATCGCTATAATTTATTCAACGGTAGCCTATTGCTAGTCCTTCTGGTGGTTCCCAGCCTCCTGCCATTACAAACAACGCTGCAGCACACATTCCCCTGCACACATCAGTCACTGTGCACGGACGCACGAGTGTGTCTGTTAATGCTTGCAAGTGGAATTGCTGGGTCATCGAACCAGCACATTTGAAAAATTGAGATCCTTTGGCAACTTGCTGTCAAGGAGGTCCAAGAAGGTCAAGCTCGAAGTGTTCAGAGTGCCCATCCCCCCAGACCGTGTATCTGGCTTTCTGATCTTTGCCAATTTGATATATTCTCCTTGTATTTTTAAATTTGCATTTCCATCATGATGAGCATAATTGAGTATCTTTTCGTGTGTTTAGGAGACATTTGGGATTCCTTTCTGTAAGCAGTCTGTGCCTACCCTTTGCCCATTTTTCTATTGGGACTATGGAGGAATGAAAGGGATTTTGCAGATGCAGAAGAGGGGAGAAAAAAAGGACACCAGATAATTGTGGGCACATAAAGATGGGGGCTGAGGACCACCATTCCAGGGGCTTGGGATTTCTGGCCTGGGCTTCCCCTCCTCCTGCCTCTGCGGCTGCCAGCTCAGGAAGCAAGGGCAAGCCTTAATTTTAATAATTAACAACAGGCTTGGGAGAAACATAAAGGTTGAAACAGGTAACACGTCATAAAAAGATAACCAGAGACCAGAGTCAAGAATTTCTCCCCCAGGCCACAACATTTTGTTGTGTTGTTCTTTTGTCTTTTCTTGACCGACTAGGGCTGCACTAAGTTAAAACCCAAACAGACACACATTTTTGTGTTATCTTGGAAGGTAAGGCTGAGTAGACTCTGCTCAGAAAAGGAGCAGGGCTGTGCTTTTAGAGTCTCTGCTGTGTGGTTTGGACTCGGGTTTAAGCACGTGTTAGTCACACATCTAAGGATCCCTGGTGGTGTAATGGTTAAGTACTTGGCTACTAACTGAGAGGTTGGAGGTTTGAAGCCACCAGCTGTTCTGCAGGAGTAAGATGTGAGAGTCTGCTTCTGTAAAGATTACAGCCTTGAAAACCCTGTGGAGACACAGGTGCTATGAGTTGGAATTGGCTAGAAGACAATGGGTTTTGGGTGGGTCACA
The DNA here is from genome assembly GCF_030014295.1 of Loxodonta africana. Lineage (NCBI taxonomy): Eukaryota > Metazoa > Chordata > Mammalia > Proboscidea > Elephantidae > Loxodonta > Loxodonta africana. The sequence goes on from NC_087357.1 coordinate 15,552,061, forward strand.
CATTCTCTGTTGTTTCCAGAAGGTGCACGATGTCCCTTCCAGAAAGTCTGTAGAAACTTGCTATTCTATTCCGCCACTCTTCAAGGATTTATTAAACACCTCCTGACAGTAATCCCTGTGGAAGCATTCAGCAATCCATGTCTTCCAAGATGGTAGACTCCAACTGGGGAGAGAAGACTACTAAAGAGTTGCATGAGGGATGCTGAGGGGAGGAAACAAGTGAGCACCCCTGCAGTCAGGGAGGCCTGGAGCAGGAACTGGAAGCTTGAGAAGGATTGTGAAGCAAGGTCAAGTTTGAATAGGTGGAGGAAACAGCAAGAACAAGCGTGTGGAGCCAGGCCCAAACAGGGGACCAACCTTGGGATCACAAGCACTGTTAGCACCGGGTACTCTCCCCCTGGTGACTGTCACAGCTTCAACCGGATACTTGTTAATGGGAGCATGTGTTTAATGCCTGTCCCCCTCATTAGGCCATATGCTGGTGTTTTTGCACATAAATATATCCCATGTCTACCTAGTTCTGTAAGAGCCCTTGGGTGGCACAAACGATTAAGTGCACAACTACTAGCTGAAAGGTTGGTGGTTCAAACCCACCCAAAGGTGCCTGGGGAGACAGGCCTGGCAATCTGCTTCCCAAAGGTCACAGCCTTAAAAACCCTATGGAGCACAGCTCTACTCAGAAACACATGGGGTCTCCACGAGTCAGAATCAATTCAACAGCGATTAACAACCACGACCACCACTTAGTCCTAACACAAGTCAGAAATGAATGAATATTTGCAGAATGAGTGAATTCAAATAAATCATCACTTTGCTCTCCTGCAGAATTATAATCTATGGCAGAATTAATTCCCTACCTTGTTCTAAAAGGGTTTCAAAATAAGAAGCTACCGGTGATGGTTAGGGGAATTACTTTTATTCCAACGGGGAAATAACTTTATTGCTTTCCATTTCAAAATACATACTCGTAAATAATTCGGGCAATGCAGAAAAATATAAACTAGAACTTCAGTAGTCCCCCATCTAGAGATATGTGAATAAAATAACATAAAATTACTGTTAGTTGTAAAACATGATACATTATCATGCCACATTTTCAGGTTTTTCATTGCTCTTGGACCGGTAACCCTCATTTACTGAGCACGTACTGTGTGTTAGCCAGTGTGTTAGGGACTGAAATACAAACGTACACCAGACAGACACAGGGTGTCCCTGCCTTCCAGGATGCCTCTGACTCGATATCCTTTGCTAGGATCAAAGCTTTTTCTGCCTCTGGTATATTCCTGTGCTACCTCTTGGTGGCTGGACACACCCTTTTGTTATCACTGTGCTTGAATACACTTTTTTCTTTCCCCTTCCAAGGCCTTGCTGAACAAACCTCTCAGAGCATTCCTCCGAAGCCATTTACATTTTATAGAAACTGGGTTGTTAAATTTAAATGGCCCTATTCATTTCTTCCCCTAGATCCCCCTGGAAACTCAGCCTTCTTGGTTCAATGGTGTTTTTTTTTTTTTGGTTGTGTTTCAAGATCACATTCCTGTACTGAGCAGCAGCTATTCACCCGGACAAGCCAAACTGGTTCAGTTTTATCACTTCTCACTTCCAAAAGGAAGCATTGTTTTTAGTAGAGAGGAATATTTAGTACCGTTTTCCTTGTTTATGTTTGGATTTTCTTAATGTTAATAATTTTTCAAAGTACAAAAAAAAAACCCAAAACCAAACCCACTGCCATGGAGTTGAATTCCAACTCATAGCGACCCTGTGGCACAGAGTAGAACTGCCCCATACGGTTTCCAAGGCTGTAATCTTTATGGAAGCAGACTGCCACATCTTTCTCCCACGGAGCAGCTGGTGGGTTTGAACCGCCAACCTTTTGGTTAGCAGCTAAGTGCTTTAACCACTGTGCCACCAGGGCTCCCTTCAAAGTACATAAATAATATGTAAAATGTATCCTTGTTTGAAAATGTATTTAAAATTTTATACTCGTGTTAATGAAGTGTTTCAACTGGGAAGTCTTAATCTGGCCTTTCTCTGAATTCTTTAGGGTTGTTCTTTCAGGACTGTGCCTAGAGCTTGGCCTACCTACACCTGGGAAAGCCCTGTTACGATTTTCCAAAGTTCCTCTGTTTTCCAGATGAATTTTATTCCAAGTGCATGGGTTACTCACCCAGAGATCCTGTACCATTGATTGTGAACTGGAACAGGCAGTCTTTGCCCTGAGCGGGCCTAGGCCCTGGGCAGGCACCCTGCACCTGCTGGGACACACCTGGTGGCCCCTGGGAGTCCATACACCATTCCAGGTCCACATACCAGCTGGTAAAGGTGCACGCTGAAGATCGGGAAAAGCATTTGCTGGCTACTGGCAGCTCACTGTACCTGCAAATAGCAACTAGGTCCTAAAGAAAACCTAAGCAGGGCTGTGTTTGTGCTAGACTTGGTCTCTGGCTTAATGTGGGAGGGGAAGCCAGAGACTGGGTTTCTTTCTCCTGTATTTACTTGTTAATATGAAGGGCAGAGCTAGATTCTGTGGTTAGAATTTTAAAAAATGAAACCCCAAGAGTATGGCCCACAGGCACCCTTTTAACTCAGTACTGAAGTCGCTCCCGAGATTCACCCTTCAGTCAAAGATTAGACAGGTCTATATATTTTTTTTATATAGGGCCAACAACAACACACATGAGGAACATGCTTTGTCGTAGTTCAATCATGTAAAGGAGACTAATGGGCATACCAGCCCAACTAAGATGAGAAGGCAGGGAAGGACAGGAAAACTGCACAAATGGCAACAGGGAAGCCAGAGTGGAGAAGGGAAGAGTATTGACACATTGTGGGGCTGGCAGCCAATGTTATAAAACAATTGTGTATACTTGTTTAATGAGAAGCTAATTTGCCCTGTAAACTTTCACCTAAAGCACAACAACAAAATTTTTAAAAATATATTGTCTCTCCAATTACAAAAACAATTTGTATGCAAATATATAAACTATAAAATTTGGAAGATACAGAAGTCACAGAAGAAAATAAAAATCTCGCTAATAGGTGGAGATTTTCAAGGAGATAGGATTAAGGTTAATATCGGGAAGAACTTGCTAACAACTAGGAATGAGTTCCCTATCACTGGCAGCATTAACAAAGCAGAGGACTGGAAAATCAGCCCTAAAATACAGTCCTGCTTTGATTTTTTGACAAGGGTCACCTGTCCTCAGCCTGCTGGGCTTTAACTAGCATCCCGGTCTGCCTCCACCACCACCCCCACAGAGCAGGGCTGGGCAAAGTGAGGCAGGGCTCTGTAGAGTGGAGTTTGCAGCAAAGGAATTAGTCCAGGGAAGGGATACCACATGTGTTCATTCATCCATTCATCCTTTAAATACTGAGTGCCTGCTGGGAGCTGGGAGCCCTGGTGGTACAGTGGTTAAGAACTCAGGCTGCTAATCAAAAGGCCGACAGTTTGAATCCACCAGCTGCTCCTTGGAAACCTTATGGGGCAGTTCTACTCTGTCCTATAGGGTTGCTATGAGTTGAAATCGACTCAAGGGCAACAGGCTTGATTTTGGTATCATGAGCTGGGCCCATGCTAAGCACTGGGCGTGTTCAGTGAACAATACGGATGCTAGACCAAGTTCCTACATGGATATTAAAGTTACACAAATAAAAATTTAATTACAATTGTTAACACCAAAAGGAACAATATAAGATGCTGTCATGGATTGAGTTGTGTCCTCAAAAAATATGTATATCCATTTGGCTGGGCCATGATTCCCAGTATTGTGTGACTGTCCACCATTTTGTCATCTGATGTGATTTTCCTATGTGTTGTAAATCCTATCTCTATGACGTTGGTGAGATAGGATTATCAGCAATTATATAATGACGCAGGACTCAATCTACGAGATTGGATTGTGTCTTGAGCCAATCTCTTTTTAGATATAAAAGAGAGAAGTAAGCAGAGAGATATGGGGACCTTATACCACCAAGAAAGCAGAGCCAGCAGCAGAGCACATCTTTTGGACCCGGGGTCCCTGTGCCTGAGAAGCTCCTAGACTAGGGGAAGATTGATGACAAGGGCCTTCCCGCAGAGCCAACAGAGAGAGAAAGCCTTCCCCTAGACGTGACACCTTGAATTTGGACTTCTAGCCTGCTAGACTGTGAGAGGATAAACATCTGTTTGTTAAAGCCATCCACTTGTGGTATTTCTGTTATAGCAGCACTAGATAACCAAGACAGATGCCTTGAGAAATTAATCATGGAGGCACTCATTCTAGTCTGGATGTTAGGGGTTGACTTGTGTCCCCCAAAAAGATGTGTTCAAGTCCTAACCCCTGGTACCTGCGAATGTGACCTTATTTGGAAGCAGTCTCTGCAGATGTAATGAGTTAACATGAGGTCATACTGGAGCAGGGTGCGTCCTAACACAATATGACTGGTGTCCTTGTAAGAAGAGAAGACACAAAATGGGCACCTCATTTTCTGTGTAAACTGTCACTGAAAAAAAAAAATTAAAGGAGAGGGAACGAGAAGACACAGACACAGAGGAAGACGTCCATGTGAAGAAGAAAAGAGGTTGGAGTGATGCTGCCACAAGCCAAGGTAAGCCTGGGGCGACCAGAAGCTGGGAGAGAAAAGCAAGGCTCTTCCCCTAGAGGCTTCAGCAAGCACACAGACCTGCTGACTGATTTTGGACTTCTAGCCTCCAGAAGCCCCTGGGGGGCGCAAACAGTTTGCTCTCGACTACTAACATAAAGCATTGCTGTACAAACCCGCCCAGTGGTGCTGTGGATAAAAGGCCTGTCGATCTGCTTCCATAAAGATGATGGCCAAGAAAACCCTGTAGAACAGTTCTACCCTGTTACACACCGGGTCACCATGAATTGGAATCAATTCAACGGCAATGGATTACAGCCTCCAGAACTGTGAGAAATAAAGTTCTGTTGTTTTAAGCTGCTTGGTTTATGGTAATTTATCACAGCAGCCAGGCTCTCTCCTAAGTGCTTTACACATATTATTTCTTAATCCCCACGAGAACTTGAGGGAGGTGCTATGGTTATCATCCCCATTTCACAGATGAGGAAATGGAGGTGCAGAGAG